>NC_047107.1:59764021-60367354 GCF_902500255.1 Thalassophryne amazonica | reverse complement strand
CTTTGGAGGTGGAATTCTTTCCCATACTTGCTTGATGTACGACTTCAGTTGTTCAACAGTTCGGGGTCTCCGTTCTTTGTATTTTGCGCTTCATAATGAGCCACACATTTTCAATGGGCAACAGGTCTGGACTGCAGGCAGGCCAGTTTAGTACCTGCACTCTTTTATTACGAGGCCACGCTGTTGTAACGCGTGCAGAATGTGGCTTGGCATTGTCTTGCTGAAATAAGTAGGGACGTCCCTGAAAAAGACATTGCTTGGATGGCAGCATGTGTTGCTCAAAAACCTGGATGTACATTTCAGCAATGATGGTGCTAGTGATAGTTTTTTCAGGTAGTTGTTCACAAAGTGATGATCCTCGCCCCATCTTTGCTTGTGAACAGCTGAGCCTTTTGGGGATGCTCCTTTTATACCCAATTATGACACTCACGTGTTTCCAATTAACCTGTTCACCTGCGGAATGTCCCAAACAGGTGTTCTTTGAGCATTCATCATCATCAACTATCCCAGTCTTTTGTTGCCCTGTCCCAGCTTTTTTGAAATGTGTTGCAGGCATCCATTTCAAAATGAGCAAATATTTGCATAAAAAACAATAAAGTTTATCGGTTTGAACATTAAATATCTTGTCTTTGTGGTGTAATTGAATATGGGTTGAAGAGAATTAGCAAATCATTGTATTCTGTTTTATTTACATTTTACACAACGTCCCAACTTCATTGGAATTGGGGTTGTATTTCAGACACCGAGCTCATGAGAAACAACTTGATAATGCCTTTCAAAATGCTGGAGCAAAAAAAGCACAATGCTTCTTGAAGACAAAACAAATTGTGCAACTGTGTTTTGTTATGTGTCGGACGCAGCTCGGAGAACCGACCAGCGTTTGAAGGACCCAGTATGAAATAAGCAGAGCACGGTACAAAGGCTAACAGAATTTAATACATAACAGTGATGTGATACAAAACAACAAAAGAGTGTGCGGTCTGGCGTGGTGGTGATACGGTGCGCTCCCAGCAGCGCTAACGGTCCGGAGCCAGAAGCCGTTCGGACCCAAGGACCCCGCCGACACCCCCCAGGTGGCCGCAACAAACCGAGTCTGTGAAAGAAGGAACCATTATGTGAGTCCACACTCTACACACAGAGAGACCACTCAAAGGTGTACATAAACAGCAAACACTTCCTGGCTTAATTACTAATCAGCTTCCAAACCTGCAGGCATGGAACATCCAGTTCACAAAACTCCACTGCAGTGGAAGCCGATACGTGACTAACGTACAGCTCAGTATAATAAGGTGTGAGGGACACCACATTTACTGACTGTATAAACGTTAGTCACAAAATCTAACGTACCTCAGGAAGTGTGCTGACGAGCGTGAGACCTCACCCCCTCCTCTTTCACAGACCGTGCATCAAACCCTGGACGTTCTCTGCATCCACTGATGATGAGATGGCTCCCGAGACGACGATCTCACCCGTCTGGTCACAAGGTCGAGTCTCTGGCAAATACACACTGTATACTCCAGTCTTAAATGCCACCATGTTCCAATCCATATAGATGCACCACAGCTGTGAGTCCTGACGAGCTGCAGGTGATCAGGGTGAGGTCCTGATAACCTCAGCAACACAGCCACTCAGTCCCAAATGCAAGCCACCTGGAAAGAAAAACAAAAGACAGAAACAAAAAGGCAGCCAGGCCCCCCAGCCATACAACAGTGTTTTCTGTTTTTAAAGTACAGTACAAAGCAAAATGGTTTTGTTGCATTTGCTTGATCCCCAAGAAGAAAATATGAACTTTTTTATCACAAAAACAAACGATGTATGTAAGCCAAAGTATGGTGTGATTTGGCTCATTCTGTCAAGATTACTATGATTCATATAGGTCTGGATCATGGAATTTTGTTTTACTTTTAAATGCTTTGTTCGTATTGGTGTTGTCTGGTTTTTTGTTTCATATGAAATCATAACACTGTAAAATATATGGATTGGAGGAACCACTAATCAGGATTTACAACATAAGGACTAAAGTAAAAAGGACACAAAGAACCTTGGACACTTGACAGTTTCAGGCAACAGATATAGATCACTTACCTTCAAGAATACGAGAGTGATGTGAAGCTTTGTGCCTACTGGACTTATAAATAGTTGAACACAAATTTTAATTTAGATTTAACACTTTTTAAGTGTTTATTGTTCATTCATTATTTTCTATTTATTGCACCTTGCAAACTTCTTTTAACACTGCTAATTGCTCCATGTGGTGAGTTGTACATGATGTGTGTGTGCGTGCGTGCTAAACACACACTGTTGCTTCCCACACATAAAGCTCCACAGATTATATCTTTTCCATTCGTGTGACCAGGAGAACTCTAACAAAGCATGTTGCTTCTCCCAAAAGCGTGGAACCGGCCGTGTTTGTGGTTTTTTTCTGCCACATCATGCCATGCTAAGCTAAGTTGCTATGAGCAGGACACCACCAAGTCTCGCAGAGGAAGCCACATCTGTGATATTGGTGTGTGTACCGTGGATTAAACTAAGGGCTCCTTCACACATAGTGTGAAGTTTGTTCGAAGTGTGCACAAAGTGCGCATGAATCAGGAATTGTGTGCAAAACATGTAAAATCTTCCCTGCTTCGAACACCTCATACACCTGTTGCTACAACTATTTTGGCACACCAGCGGCTGAAAGACAGAGTGTGCGCTGTGGGAACCCATTGATTCCTCTTGCGGCAGGTGTCAGCCAAATTCCAGCTGACACACACAAACATCTAACACTGCTCATTTGGCACTTAGAAAATGTGAGCCATTTGCACTCTTGGCATGACAACAGTCAGCAGACATTCACTGTCATGCTGGCAGTGAAATTTGTTTAAATTCCCCATGAGTGTGGCTTTGGTGTGTGCGCTGAACTGACAGGAGGTGTGTCCGCCCACTGAAGCAGCTGCAAAGATCTGTCATTCTGTCCCAGCTGGACAACACGTACTGTTTGGATAGACATGGATGAACAACTGGCCACTGCGCATGTGTCTGTTTGCTGTCATCACGTGGACATAAATAAAAACATGTATTGCTGTGGCGATATATGCTGTGGGCTATATGGTGCGCACGCTCCTTCGCTGCAGCCCATTGTCAGGCTACCCCCAGGTTGAAACAGACCATCAGATCATAACACGAAGTGGGCAAGCTGACTTTCACGTCACTTGTATGAGCTCTGTTCCATATGGTGTGGTATCAGTTCTGGTGCGCTGTCCACGAGACAAGCGTGTCGGGCAGCACATGCGCGCGGGCCGGCTGGACACACCCCAGCAGATGTGGGCAAGAGAAGAGCGAACTGCTTCTCATTCATGTCATTTCATGACTGTATGTCTGTGACCATGGGTCATCTACAGAGGAACAGATGGATCATATTTGTATTGCCCACTTGATAAGAGGGATTCAATACAAATGCTGTGTTTTTTATGGTGTATGGTTTTATTTTTATTTTTTTAAATACATCCAGCTTTTTGTTGTATTCAGGTATTTTCCCCGCACTGTTTACAGGCCAGTGATGGTAGCTCAGTGGTAAAGTTTTGGGCTGGCAATCAGTACAGTGCAGGTATGAATCCCGTGGGTGGTATATATATATATATATATAATTTATTTTTTATTATTATTATTATTATTCCACATTAGCGGCGCGATGTGGTTCAACAGATACCATCTGGTTTTTATTTCTTATTTCATCCACATCAGCGGCACAATATATAAAAAGGAAGACCTGACAGTTCAGCTACAATTTGCCAGAAAATACATTTGAGATGAAAGCCTAGATTTGATGTTTTGGTGAAAGAAACGTTTGTATTTCTTCATAATTGATGTAAATAAAGTCCAAGACATATTCAGTGACTTGGAAATGTTCATGTTTCCATCCCCTGACTTGTCTAAAGAAAACTGGCAATAAAACTGATTATTATTTACAGGTATTTGAGATTTGCTTTCAGAGTTTGAGGAAGATAATTTTAGAAATTTTTATTCTTTATATTTTTTGTATTTCTTGTATTTGAAATGGCATAAAGAAATGAAAATGTGTGAAATACCAAGGGTCCCAATACTTTTGGAGGGCACAATATCCTAACATTATGATAAGTGCAAAATGAGTGTGGTATTATTACTGTTTTGTTTCAGAATGTTTAATTTTCACTACTGCTGCACTTTGTGTCAAATCATCATCATATCGTACACTCAACAAAAATATAAACGCAACACTTTTGGTTTTGCTCCCATTTTGTATGAGATGAACTCAAAGATCTAAAACTTTTTCCACATACACAATATCACCATTTCCCTCAAATATTGTTCACAAACCAGTCTAAATCTGTGATAGTGAGCACTTCTCATTTGCTGAGATAATCCATCCCACCTCACAGCTGTGCCATATCAAGATGCTGATTAGACACCATGATTAGTGCACAGGTGTGCCTTAGACTGCCCACAATAAAAGGCCACTCTGAAAGGTGCAGTTTTATCACACAGCACAATGCCACAGATGTCGCAAGATTTGAGGGAGCATGCAATTGGCATGCTGACAGCAGGAATGTCAACCAGAGCTGTTGCTCGCGTATTGAATGTTCATTTCTCTACCATAGGCCGTCTCCAAAGGCGTTTCAGAGAATTTGGCAGTACATCCAACCAGCCTCACAACCGCAGACCATGTGTAACCACACCAGCCCAGGACCTCCACATCCAGCATGTTCACCTCCAAGATCGTCTGAGACCAGCCACTCGGACAGCTGCTGGAACAATCGGTTTGCATAACCAAAGAATTTCTGCACAAACTGTCAGAAACCGTCTCAGGGAAGCTCATCTGCATGCTCGTCGTCCTCATCGGGGTCTCGACCTGACTCCAGTTCGTCGTCGTAACCGACTTGAGTGGGTAAATGCTCACATTCGCTGGTGTTTGGCACGTTGGAGAGGTGTTCTCTTCACGGATGATGCGAAGGAGATGTGTTGCACTGCATGAGGCAAATGGTGGTCACACCAGATACTGACTGGTATCCCCCCCCCAATAAAACAAAACTGCACCTTTCAGAGTGGCCTTTTATTGTGGACAGTCTAAGGCACACCTGTGCACTAATCATGGTGTCTAATCAGCATCTTGATATGGCACACCTGTGAGGTGGGATGGATTATCTCAGCAAAGGAGAAGTGCTCACTATCACAGATTTAGACTGGTTTGTGAACAATATTTGAGGGAAATGGTGATATTGTGTATGTGGAAAAAGTTTTAGATCTTTGAGTTCATCTCATACAAAATGGGAGCAAAACCAAAAGTGTTGCGTTTATATTTTTGTTGAGTATATATCATATTGATATGACAACATTGAGATACGATAATTTGGCCATATTGTACAGCCCTACTGTCAGCTTGCTAAAAGGTTTGAAGATTAAATTACACCTACATTAAAAAATGCTTAAAGTGGCAGGGGGTTAAAAGGGCTGAAATTAGGAGGTCTGGGGGGTGAAGCCCCCGAGACTCTGAAAGGCATAAACAGAAAAATGCTTAAAAAGGTGGGGGGTCTGGGGGGCTGAAAGGTTTCAGCCATGCTAATGCTATCCTGAAGCATTTGAGACAGAAATTAGTTCACCCTAAGGACAGGATCCCTAGTTACAAACAGAGCAATGTGTATTCTATCAGATGTCAGGAAAACTGTAACAAACACTACATAGGTGAGAATAAGCAACCTTTACACAAAAGGCTATACCAGCACC
Source organism: Thalassophryne amazonica (assembly GCF_902500255.1). NCBI lineage: Eukaryota > Metazoa > Chordata > Actinopteri > Batrachoidiformes > Batrachoididae > Thalassophryne > Thalassophryne amazonica. The sequence goes on along the minus strand of NC_047107.1, from coordinate 60,361,612 downwards.
GCAGAGAGGGCGTCAGTGGACCTCAGTCTGCAGTTCATCTCCACCTGAAAGACACTAACCACATGTTTGAGGACAAGGAAGTTAAAATCTTAGCCAGAGAGAAGAAATGGTTTGAGAGAGGGGTCAAGGAGGCATTCTATGTGAAACAGTTGAAACCCAGCCTTAACCGGGGAGGGGGTCTGAGACATGCTTTGTCCCCTGTTTACAATGGGGTACTCAGGTCAAAGCAGTTTCAGTCTTTTGTTCATGGTAATGAGTCATTCACGTCATCAGGAGAGTCGTCAAGGGAGCCGGCAGGAGAGGCATCCATTCCATCATTAGGAGGGACAGCTGCCCTGTCATTAGGAGGGTGCTAACTAGAGCACAATAGGTGCTAATTAGAGCTATTGTTTACTCACTAGCCTATAGCAGTCTGCCTCTCGGTAGGAGGGGTCTGGTTAGGTTTAAAACTCCAGCTTTTGTGGCTTCTGTTTATTCTTCTCTACAAGAGTCAAGACAGAAGTCAGACTACCAGAGCAAGAACTTTAGCTGAGGAAGCTTCTGCAATTTGAAGCGAAATGTCCTCGCGTCAAGCAACCCAGTCCAGTGAAGATTCAAGCTTCTCTACTATGGAATGCTGAAGAGCTTCGCTCATTCATGTCTGTGACATATACATATTATTTGAAAGGGTATAAAAAAAAATAAAAATGCGTGAAATACCAAGAGAGCACTGTATAATATGTATATGTCAAAGTAGAGTCTGCAATTTGGTAGAATTGGAGATTCTACCACTAGATTCTCCGATCTGAGACTAAAGTGGGTCCTCCCTGAGAAACATTTTATCACAGAAAATGTTACGTCCCCCATTCTTATGCAGTTAAACTCAACTCAACTCAACCTTTATTTCTAAAGTATGTTGGAAATGACAGCAGTCGACCAAAGTGCTGTACATAACAGACAAATGGGCACCAAATTATGTTCAAATTATTTGAAGCAAGTACAGTTTTTTAAGGAAAAGCATGTCTATTACACCGGCAAAAACACATACACAGTACATCCTGTGTGTATGGACGTTTAATCTACCATTACTCCTAGTCAAATACTACCCGAGGAACCAACTTCTTCAAAAGTGTCAATTTCTCTCTCTCTCTCTCTCTCTCTCTCTCTCTCTCTGTCTCTCTCTCAATCCTCACACTCCACCTTTTCCAACCTCTCAGCGCACATACACACATCAGTATGCCAAAGACGTGTTAATAGGATTTACACACAGTGGCAGGGCTGCTTAGATCTCACAATTGATCCTAATGGGAAAGGGGTTGAGGGTTCAACTCCAGGTCACCCTCTGGGTTGCCCAAGAGGTCGGGGAGATGAGGGAAGATCCCTTGAAACTGACAGTACCATTGGCATGACAATGATGAGGGGGATTATGGGATGCTTGAAGATGGGAGCAACAGAGGGAGGCGGTGATTATGTTAGTCAGATGTACAACGGTACACATATACGTGTAGATGCAAGCACAGAAGAAAGTGTGACAGATGTCAGCCTTTTCCCACAACACACATGCAGTGTGTGTGACACACAGAAAGGCAAAGATTTACATACAGTGCATCCAGGAGGTATTCACAGTGCTACACGTTTTCCACATTTTTTATGTTACAGCCTTATTCCAGAATGGAGTAAATTCATGTTATCCCTCAAATTTCTACTCACAACATGCCATAATGACAACATGAAAAAAGTTGCTTGCTCCCCAAAACTCAGACTGTCATGGATATTAAATCATGATGACAATCACCTGGTGACATCACTTAACTAAACTGAGTGAAAATATTAAAATCGGGGCATCTGCTGCTTCATAGTCATACAGTGAGATGGATCTGTGTGTGTGTGTGTGTGTGTGTGTGTGTGTGTGTGTGTGTGTGTGTGTGTGTGTGTGTGTGTGTGTGTGTGTGTGTGTGTGTGTGTGTGTGTGTGTGTGTGTGTGTGTGTGTAAACAAAATACAAACTATAAAAAACTATTCAGTTTGATAAATATTGTCGCTGGTGTTTTTTGTCATATGTAATGATGATTGCTTGGTGATATGTACTGTATTTTCCAGACTTTTAGTCACACCGGAGTATAAGCATCATGAAGAGATGGAGTCTCTACTAGTGGAGTCCTCAGCACTCAAACACCTGCATGCTGGATCATGCACAGTGAGCAGGCCACATGGCCAAAATGTTGAAGCTGACAATGCAAGTGATACTCGCCATCCTAGTCTGTTTTAGTAACCGTTTGTTTGATACAAAGTCATTCCAGTGGTACCCAAGGATGTTCAGAAGCCACAGAGTACCAAAGACATCCAGTCACCATCTTAGGTCACTGGTTTGTCTCCAAGTCTTGTAACCATACATTAAGACAGGCAGCACCAGGACCATAAAGACTTGCACCTTCGTTCACCAGCAAAGATGATCAGCATCACCAAACACCTCTGTCCAGCGACCTCATAACTCCATAAGCTCTTCCTAGGTGCCTCTCAATTTCAAAGGCTGAGGACCCAGAGACACAATGTCACTGCTGAGATAAGTGAATGTCTCTACAAGTTCAATACTTTCACCACATACAGACACACTTCTGACAGCTGAGTCCAGGAAGTTTTTAAAAGCCTGAATCTTTATCTTGATCCAGGCCAATTGCAAACCCAGACACTCCGACTTCTTACTCAGCTTCCCACTGCTGCAATCAGAGTATCCATTGATTCCACAAAGATCACAGCATCATCTGTGAAGTCAAGGTCAGTAAACCTGTCCTCACCAACAAAAACACCCAAATCACTGGTTTCCACAATTCTACCCAACACGCAGTCCATCCAAGCATTGAATGAATGAATGAATGAATGAATAAATAAATTTATTTGGCACACAAACTCAACAGTATCAAAAAAGTGATACACAAGACAATTCCACTGTGACATGTGTGACCAAAAGGGGGTGAGCAGAAGCAAAGCTTATAAACACCCACGCCTTATACACATACAAACATACATATATATTCATTACCAACCCCCAGAGCAAGCACACAGGTGACAGTGGTAAGGAAAAACTCCCTTCCATGTATTGAGGAAGAAACCTCAAGCAGACCAGAGTCTAAGGGGTGACCATCTGCTTGGGCCATGCTACAAACACATTTAACACAACACAAACTCAAGTCCCGTCATCATAAACATCTCTAGTATAGATACATACATATATACACATACCTACATACACACATACCTACATACATATGCAATGCATGTGATTTTATACTACATATTTACAAGATAGAAAAACAAAGTGCACACAACTAAACAATGATCAACAAAACACCCTAACCCTCAACACCCTCCTCCTTATACCTAGAAAAAAAACATGTACCTATACCGCTGCTTAAACTGGTTCATGCTTGGACCAGCTTGAATGGTGTAGGAGCCAGAACACACCCATGGCAAATGCTCATTTTCAGGGGTTTCTTCATCTCTCCATAAGAAGAAATGACAGGAAAGTATCAAGGGTCTTGTCTTTGGAGAAGGAAGGCTGGTGTTGTGCTAAGGATTAGTGGTGGGCACAGTTCAAGCTATCCAATAGCAGATAATTATCAAAGCTAATGTTTTTGCTAGCAGATTAGCTTTACAGATAACTTTTAAAACCATCATCAGACCAATTATCTTCCGATAAATGTAGCTCCAATAACTTTCAGTTTGATCAAATTTATTTTTTGCTGGTAAAGCAAAGTTGGTCAAAAACGTTTGTAAACCCTAATATCAAACATTACTTCATCACAGCTAAACAAATAACTATGGCTGCCAGGAGTTACGGTTTTGTAAAATCTCAGCGATCACCCACCAGCCCGGTAGGTGGCGGTAAATGCACCTTAAGCTGGTGCCATCCGCCATTGGATCCGAAAGAAGAAGAAGAAGAAGCGTTATCGTTCGCTCGACACAAAAACAAAATGGACTAATTTTAACATTATTTTATATTATTTCTTTGTGGCTGACGGTATCGCCAAGACTCGGTGGGAGAGAGGAGCTCTCAGGGCGCAGCTGTCTACAGAGGGATGTTTCTTCCTCGTTTAGACCATTTTGGATAATCTCAGGACGATTATTTTTCAGATGAATCCCACTGAAACTAACAGGTAAGAATTTATATTTACTATGTGTATTTTATTCTGCCAATCAATGCATTAATGGACATATTTCAGTTGTTTAAGCGACAGGGTTGAAAGCGTGTGAAAAAAGCAGCAACTTTTTAGTTCGTAAATGATGGTGTATATAATACCGAGATAAATTGACTTCTAATACTGTGTTTTACTGCTTTTGAAAGATGATGACAGTGTTTGGGGTTTTATTTTTTATTCATTCATTTTTCATGCGTTCTTGTGTGTTTGTGATCCTTGAATTTACCAGCAGCCCCTAGGGCGCTTAAAGTGAAACTGGTTTATCAGAAGACGACAGTGTAATTGTCCGAATCAATACTAATACAATAACATGCTTTTCTAGGGCAGTATGCATTTTCAAGAGGCCCGACGTTCATGCCAAGTCACCCAAAATGACAGATATTCGCCCTCGTTATAGCTGTCATTGTGGGCGGCGGCATGAATGGAGGGACTCAGAAAATGCACACCGCACGACAAGAACATGTTATTTGCATTATTATCACTTTACTGAGATACAAAACACGTAACGCGTACATAAAAAGTTGGCTCACTTTAACTGTTGTCGTGTCGGCTGCCGCGCGCTGCTCTCCAAATTCGGCAGTGCGTCCTCATCAAACTGGCTGCTTTGGCTGCTGTTCATTGTCGTACTGTCCATGAGAAAATCATCCAGAATATCCATATTGGGACCAACACACACTTCTTGCCTTTTTATCTTTTCCTCTGCGGACAGTTTTTTTTTTTCTCTCTCTCTCTCTGTGGACAGCTCTTGGGCTGCGCATGCACTATAACATCTTTTGTTTACGCACAGTGGGTGGGTATAGCCAGGTAGCGTTGACGTAAATCTACGATACCGACCCAGCAACGCCCCGGTAAAGTGATAATAATAAAAGTTATCGGTTATTTGTAATAAAGATACATTTTTTAGTAGTTTATCGGTTTATCGTCATAAAAGATAACTTTTCAGTTATCTGATTAATGGTTATCGAAGCTAACTTTTTGATTAGCTGTGCCCACCACTGCTGAGGAGTAGTCCACTGCATGTGATGCTCAGGTCCAAACTTGAGGCAGCTCATGCGTGTGAACAACTAGACCATCCTTTCATTCAGCAAGGATGACCACCTTCCACTGCTGTTGAGGGAGCTTTGAAAACATGACACTGCAATAGCTGCACTGTCTGAACTGCGAGGACCTGGAAGTGGCCAGATTTCCATGGAGAGACATCTATTTTTGGTGTGGTTGTTCCCAAAGCTGGCATATAGAGGGAGTGGCATTTGCTGTGGCAGACCAGCTCCTTCCAGTGGTGTCAGATGTTTCCCCTTTCAATGAGCATATATTATGAGGCTCAGATTCAAACATTCACTGGGTGCTGTGTCTGTTGTGTCAGTCTATGCTCCCACTGCAGTGAGCAGCTAACAAGCTAATTAATGTTACTGTGTCAAACCCTCCCTCTAAAACCACCCTCTAAACATTACGACAAGTTCTGCCCACTGTGTGAACATCAATCACAAACTTGCATGAGTGCAGTCTCAATAACAATTAGAAAAAAAAAAAAAGGTAGCATAAACACCAATAAACTACACAGCTACCTTGTTGTTCACCACAGTGGAAGCTGTGAGCAACATTACCACCAGTGACAAGAACTAACACTGTTGCAAAAATATGACCCACAAACATCTTTTAATGGAGAGTTGGAGTTAAACTGTAAATGAAAGAACTACACCAGAACAGAGCAACAATGCCTCTGAGCACAGCAACAGTTTGTGTTAAGACTGACACCAACAGGAAACCTGTAATAAAATGTATACAAAGTATTTTACAGATCTTTAAAAGAAATGCCATAGCAGTTTCAACTTTTGACTGAATAGGATAATTTCAATTTTCAATTTATTTTCATTTATATAGCGCCAAATCACAAGAGTTGCCTCAAAGCACTTCACACAGGTAAGGTCTAACCTTACCAATAACATAATACATGTCATTCTGAAAATATTATGAAAGAGGCCCCAAAGCTCTCTCTCTCTCTCTCTCTCTCTCTCTCTCTCTCTCTCTCTCTATATATATATATATATAGAAAGTACAAAACCTCACTGTGGATCGTATACAAAATACAACACACCATAAATGCTGCATGTTTTGTGTTGCTAAAAAAGATGCTTGCTCACTCACTCTGAAAACAGATCCATGGGAAAAAAGGTAATCATGAATCCTTTACCATTTCTAATGGATAGTACACCAAATACCATTTAAGATTTTCTAGGTGTTTGAGTTTGAACCACTGCAAATGCCAAAGGCTTTAGGAGGCCGACACTGTAACAATCCTTTGATGACCCCAGACGGTAACATAGCTCAGAAAGTAAGTCAAATTGATAGATAGTGAGAGTAAAATAGATATAGCTGCATCCATGCAAATGAGTGAATGTATGAATAAAATACAAGATAGAATTGGAGAGACTGTATTTGCCCAATCAATCCATATTGGGTGAATAACAAGTTAGTGTCTCAGATATAATACATCCTTAAAATGTTGTTAAGCTAAAGAGTCTTGGCAACATCTTTTTTGAACAAGTCAGGATTTTTTTTGGAGGTACATAAAACCAGCAGGCCTATTATGAGATTGGTCACTGTCTGGGGTGGTATCTCTCAAGCTTACGTAGGTTTTTTTTTTTTTTTTTTCCCCAGTAACTATGTCTCCTATTGACTTAGTAGGTGGTGCTCTGTGTTTGTGCATGTGTGGAACATGTCAGGGTCCCCAAGGGTAGTGCACGCTTACTGCCATTTTTGGTGAACTGATTTCGTGCTACTCTGGCTCCCACTGCACAACAAGGAACAGAGAATGTCCTATTCTCTGGTTTACTGCAGTCCAGCATTAGGAGTCTCCAATTGTTTCAAAATGCTGCTGCCAGAAGCAGAAAGTTTAACCACATTACATCAATTTGGACCACTCTTCACTAGCTTCTTGTCTCTGTCTGGTCAGATTTTAAGGTTCTGTTAGTAACCTATAAATTATTCACAAACTAGCACATCCCAACTGAGCTGACCTAATTACACCTTATGTACCAGCCTGTGCGCTGCGTTCTCAGGGAGGAGGACTACTTTGTGTTCCTAAGGTGAATAAAAAGTCAACAGACAACAGAGCCTTTTTTTATCGTGTGCCTGTTTTGTGTAATGATCTCCCTGCTGAGATAAAACAGATTCTGTAGAGACATTCAAGTCCAGAATAAAGATGCATCTATTCTCCCTCTCATATGGCTAGCATACTGGCACAGTATGGAGCTATGCTTTCGATTCTTTTAATTCATCTTATTAGCAACTGAACAGGTGTCATCCTCACTACATCTAAATTCTGGGTCTGTTAACGAAGCTCAGGGCTAGCTGCCAGTAATCACCTTAGTAATCGCTCTTCTTCCATGTCAGTTTACTGTTGTGAACTCATACCTTAGGTGCAGTCTTCTCTCTGTCCTAGCCACTGATAAGAACTCCTGCGGAGGACGGCTATGCACCCCAGGGCACTGGACTGACCATGAGATGCCCTGGCTGATGCTTACGCAGCGACCCGTGGACTACCTTGCTGAGGGGGACCTCTCTGGTCCGCTGCAGTCCACTTTTGGAATGTAGTCTTCCATGGAGACAGCCTTTACTAAAGTGACACTGATGAGGTGATAGATGAACACTGGCCATGCACCCCATGGCACCACACTATTCTCACAACGCCCTGCCTGTGGTGCTAATGACTGCATGCTGACCTCAGTAATGCACTTTATTTTTGATGCTATTTTGGTTTTCTGTGTCTTCATCTTGGTAATTCTTTGTAAAAACCTTGTAACTGTTAGAATGGCCTTAGCAGTGGGTCACCCCTCTGAGTCTGGTCTGCTTGAGGTTTCTTCCTCATTATCACCAGAGGGAGATGTTCCTTACTACTGTTGCCTGTGTGCTTGCTCTAGGGGCTTGTAAGGTTAGACAATACTCATGTGAAGTGCCTTGAGGCAGCTTTGTTGTGATTTGGCACTGTATAAATAAATAAAATAAATTGAACTGAATTTAAATTTAACTTTTGCAGCTAATTTCAAAACCTTACTTCAAGAAACCTAAAGTGAGTTCAAGAAATCTTAAGTGAATTTTCAGTTCTCCCATTAGCAGCTTGTTTTTGTTGGTTTGTTTGTGTTGGGAAAGTGTAGTGACACGGACCCACAACAGGGGGCGTAAATGAACGGACAATGAAAGAGTCGAATATGAACACTTTACTGTTGTGAAACAAGCACAACCAAAACACAGATGATTACAGAATTTGTGCAAACAGTCAATCTAGAAAGGTGACGTGTGGGCAGGCTCGAGGATAGAAGACGTCTGTCCTGAGAAGAACCGGAACCACACGATTTCCTCCGCCACCGAACCTGGAGAATACTGGAGCCGCCAAGTCCCGAATTCCCAGGTGGCCACAGTCTCCGGATGTCGCATCTGGTACTGCTGGCGAGGAGCAAAAACAGTAAGAGGTGGGTGCGTGCACACCCAGTAACAACAATGGTGGAAATATCACCTCCACCTCTAATACAAGAACGTGCAGAGTAATGCAGTTATCTCTCAGGGGGAAAAGGAATGCAGTCCTAGCTCCCAATCACCAGCTCCTGCTGTCCTGAGATTAAACAGGTACTCCTGCAAAACACGTACAGAACAAAGACTTATGTGTAAGCACACGAACGGCTGAGAGTTGTTACCTCTACAGGTAGATGATATCTCGGCAGCGAGGTGGAGATGACATCCGGCTTTTATGGAGTGATGAAATGAAGATGGGTGACAGCTGTCACAAGTTGATGTGTGACAGCTGTCACTCCCGGCTGTGTCCGCGGCGGCAGCGCCCTCTCATGCCTGAAGCCCGCACTTCAGGCAGGGCGCCCTCTGGTGGTGGGCCAGCAGTACCTCCTCTTCTGGCGGCCCACACAACAGTTTGTTTTTAATTACATGAAAGCAAATTGTTTTTAACAAGTTAAAATTCTGCAACTAATTCCCTTCAATTTATTCCATTTTCCTTTCAGGGTCACCACAACAAAATTAAGATGGATGTGCCTGTCAATTTGGCAGAAGTTTCACAATTGATGTCCTTCCTTATGCAACTCTACATTACATGGAGAAAGGACAGGAGTGGTCTTGAACCTGGAACTGTCTATTCTGGAAAGAAACACACTAACCACCTGGCTACCACCTTGCTACTGCCAGAATTTCCTAATACTTGCAAAGTATAGCTTAAAATTAGGTTTGTTTTTTTTTGTTTGTTTGTTTTTTGTTTTTCAGCTAATTTCAAGACAATATTTCATGAAACCTTAAATGAATTTTCACTTGTTCCATTGGCAGATTTTATTTTTAACTTGTAACAAATAAAAGAAATCTGCCAATGGAACAAGTGAAAATTTAGTTAACTTTTTTTTTTTTAAATAAGGACATGAAATTAATTGAGAAAAATTATGTTGAATGTTATTTTACCCATATTAGGAAGTGTTTTCTTTTACAAACAACACAGCAGCTGAAACAGCTTCTTCTCAGGTATGATTACAATATTATTTCAGGTAACACGATTTTTAAGATGTATTATCAGTTCTTTATATCTTACAGAAACGTCATTTGTTAAGTGATTTTCTCTTACTATATATTCAGTGAAACTGCATATTTTGCCTAGAAATTAGACAAATGTATGAGATTTTGGGTTTTAGCAGTGCAGTGTTAGGCTCTGCCAAAAAGAGGAGAGGTATGAAATTAAGTAAGTGAGCCAGCTTTCCAGATCTAGGTACATTTAATGGAAGCACTAAATGAGCCTTCACTGTTGCCTATTGCTGTTGAAGTAGATCGTCTTGTTACATTACACGTGAGCATGCATGAACGCGTGCACAGACATCGAAATAGCTGCTATTTCATTATGCAGCCTTCTGCTTCAGATTGCAGGCTCCTGGAACACATTTTCAGCTACTGAATTTAACAACCCTCTTCAGCTGCTCGATTTGCTGCCGTCTGTCTCTCTGCCCTCGCTCACCGCTCTTGTCTCACCTCTATCCCTGTGTCTCCGTCCCCTCTCGGTACTCCTTCACACCTGTCATCTCTATCTCTGTTATCTGTTTCTCCTCTTTCTGCACCACTTCAATCCGTCCTTAACTCTACGTAGTGGTGTCATATAGATTTTGGAGTCACAGAGCTAATTACTGAGACGAGAGGTTAGGCATACACTGCACCCAAAAGCTCCTGAAGCTCAATTGAGCTATGTGATGTCTCACTCACAGTGCAGAGTGCTCGTTTCTACCAGGCACAAATCAATCAACGCATTTCTTTGTTACTGCCAATCCTCACGCGTGACAGCAAGCCTGGAGTTACTTGGGGTACATTAAGCATAAATAAGCACAAGTTGCTTGTCGTAGGTACTCCTCTACATTGCAATATACTCACAAGGTGCACGGGTATTACCCAGTTTTAGAAATGTTCTGTGTATGTTGATGAACCACAAAGTATTTGCAACTTCACCACAAGGCTGTAGCCAGCTGCTATACAATGTCAAAGCTTAACGGTCTAAAATGACAGCCCAACAACATCCAGGTGCAGTCAGGGACAGGAAGGTGTCCAGTTTGGTGACCTCAGAATTGCATCTTTACTTTTTTGCAGATATTGCAGTTCTGTCGGCTTCATCAGACAGTTATCTCAAATGGCCACTGGGAAGGTTTGAGGCTGAGTGTCAAGCTCCTGGGATTCAGCACCTCTAAATGTGAGTCCATTGTCCTCTGTCCAAAAAGGGTGGATAGACCCCTCTGGGTCAGGCATGAGTTATTACCTCAAGTGGAGGAGTTCGAGTGTCTCAGGGGCTGTTGTGGTGAAGAAAGAGGAGAGCCAGAAGGGCTCTCAATTTATGCACTCATCTGCACCTATGGACTGAGCTTTGGCTTATAACCAAAAGAACAACATGGCGGATGCAAGCAGTGGAAATGAGGTTCCTCCATCCGGTATCTTGATGTATACTCGGGGACATGGTGAAAAGATCAAACATTCAAGAGGGAGTTAGACTACAGCTGCTGTTCCTTTGCATCAAAAGGAATCTCCTCAGGATGCCCCCTGGTCATCTCCGTATGTCCAACTATGAGGAGGACTCTGGGAAGTCGCAGGACAAACTGAAGAGATTACATGACCCAGCTGGTTTGGCAATGCACAGGCATCACTCAGGAGGAATTAGAGGGCCCAACCAAGGACAGTTAAGTGAGCTAAACTGCTTAGTCTGTTGCCACCATGACCCAGACATGGGTAAGTAGCAGAAAATGAATAAATGAATGAAATGATCACTCAAAGTAAAAAGCCATGTGACCAATAGAAAGGTGACAGATGACTTCATTTTAGTTTTAGTAACCATAGCTGTATCTTTAACCAATTGCTAAAAATAGACATTTTAAATGAATTTTCCTTTTCAGATTTGCAACAAGTGTAAAGATGAGTGAAATGTCAGATTGTCTGTGGTAATTCATAATAGTTTTTTAATAATAACCATCTGTGTATCTTTCATCAGCCCCTCAAAACAACTATTCTAAATATTCCCTTATATTAGTATTGGGCCCACATTTTGAACCTGGCCTGTGACCTTGACTTTTGACCTTGAAAAAAAATTAAAACTGGAAACAATGGTGGCCAAGTGGTTAATGCGCTTGGTTTCAGTGCAAAAGGTTCTGGGTTCAAATCCCACCCCTGCCACATTTCTCCATGTAATGTGGAGTTGCATCAGGAAGGGCATCCGGCATAAAACCTGTGCCAATTCAACATGCAGATCCACCTTGGATTTGCTGTGGCGACCCGAGTGCAAACAAGGGAGCAGCCAAAGGGACTTACTTACTACTGCACAGGGATCTAAAATGGGGGACTGTTTCTGTAATCTCATTAATTTCTGTACCTTTTAGGATGAATTTTAATGCCAGCCTCACAAAAAGATGGAGTGTCATTAAATTTAGTTGAGATTTAATCTACAGTACGCCAAAAATCAACAATGTGGATGAATTCATGAAAGAAAATTAAGAGTTAAACTGCACTGATATTATTTCACTTGTACTGAAAGCAAAGCAATAACAAAACATCTAATACCTTAGTGCATGTAACTTTGAAATGTATCTCAGTTTAGCCAATTGCATAGTATATGCAAGTACTATGTTGACCTGTTTTCATGTTTGTTTATTGGATGAAATGGCATTTGTTAAAAAAAAAAAAGATACTGATGAATAATTTCACTTGTTCATTTAGCCCATTGCACACTCCAAGTGTTGTCATTAAGTTGAATTTGTTTATTTTGTCAGGCAGCGTGGCATTAGCAGACGACTTAATCAATGTCTCATTGCATTAAAATCCTGATGGCTTTCCAAGCAGATTTTGTGAGAATTGATTTAATTCATGTTCGATGCAATTTAATTTATCTAACAAGAGAATAAATTTGTCTGTCTTTTATGACACAAACCTCTTCTTTGCTGTTATGGATGTACGTAGTTAAATGTGACTTCTCTTTACAGTTTTTTCCTTTTGTCTTTTTCCATGAATTTACCAGGTTTCAGAAATTTTCTTTTGTGTGCTCCATTAGAATTTTGTAGCTCTCCAGGATTTGCTCATTACTGGGCAAAAATTAAATTATAGGTAGATAAAATAAGCACAAAGTGCAAGGACATTTTGGACCAGCACAAAGTTAATGGACAACTCCAGCATTTTTCAACCTGGGCATTATTTTTTCTATAGTTTTTGGGTTCAACTTTTCACTTGGGACAAAAGTGATTTTAATGAGTGCAGCATTGGTTTAGAAAGTAAACACCATCATCGGCTAAAAAGCTACATGATGTAATTGTACGGAGCAAACGAAAACACTCACCAAAACAACCTCTTCATGTCTCCACTAAACAGGTGAAAATGTCATTAGATGTTTCTGGTAGCATGGAGAGGATCCCTACAGCAGTAAATTTGTGCATGTTTAAAGCACTAAATGTAAAATAAATAAACGATTATACAGTTAGCCGCTTACCTTAGCCTCATGTTTGTTTGATGGTGCTGCTCTTTGTTATGTGACGACAAGATGATTGTTGATTAGAAACTCATTCCTGTTTTCAGCAGAAGGCCAGGCCTTTTATCAAATGTTGACTTATAACAACTCTGCGGAGAGCACTACCGAACAGACAAGAGACTACGGTTCATTTGACCATTTTAAATAGTTTCTTTACATTTGGTGAGGTGAACGTGCACCCGTTTACCTCCATAAAGATCCTCTCCATGCTGCCACATACAGTGAAGAAAATATGTATTTGAACACCCTGCGGTTTTTCAAGTTCTCCCACTTAGAAATCATGGAGGGGTCTGAAATATTCATCTTAGGTGCATGTCCACTGTGAGAGACATAATCTAAAAAAAAATCCAGAAATCACAATGTATGATTTTTTTAATAATTTATTTGTATGTTACCGCTGCAAATAAGTATTTGATCCCCTACCAACCAGCAAGAATTCTGGCTCACACAGACCTGTTAATTTTTCTTTAAGAAGCCCTCCTATTCTGCACTCTATCTGTATTAATTGCACCTGTTTGAACTTGTTACCTGTATAAAAGACACCTGTTCATACACTCAATCAATCACACTCCAACCTGTCCACCATAGCCAAGACCAAAGAGCTGTCTAAGGACACCAGGGACAAAACTGTAGACCTGCACAAGGCTGGGATGGACTACAGGACAACAGGCAAGCAGTTTGGTACAAGACAACAACTGTTATGATTATTTATTAGAAAGTGGAAGAAACACAAGATGACTGTCAATCTCCCTCGGTCTGGGATTCCATGCAAGATCTCACTTTGTGGGGTAAGGATGATTCTGAGAAAGTTCAGAACTACACAGGAGGACCTGGTCAATGACCTGAAGAGAGCTGGGACCACAGTCACAAAGATTACATTAGTAACACATGATGCTGTCATGGTTTAAAATCCTGCAGGGCAGCAAGGTCCCCCTGCTCAAGCCAGAACATGTCCAGGCCTGTTTGAAGTTCACCAGTGACCATCTGGATGATCCAGAGGAGGCATGGGAGAAGGTCATGTGGTCAGATGAGATCAGAATAGAGCATTTTGGAATCAAGTCCACTTACCATGTTTACTGGATGAGAACAACCCCAAGAAAACCATCCCAACCGTGAAGCATGGGGGTGGAAACATCATACTCTGGGGGTGCTCTTCTGCACTGGGGACAGGACGACTGCACCGTATTGAAGGGAGGATGGATGGGGTCATGTATTGCGAGATTTTGGTAAACAGCGTCCTTCCCTCAGTAAGAGCATTGAAGATGGGTCATGGCTGGGTCTTCCAGCATGACAATGACCCCAAACACACAGCCAGGGCAACTATGGAGGGGCTCCGTAAGAAGCATTTCAAGGTCCTGGAGTGGCCCGGGAGTCTACAGACCTGAACTCAATAGACAAAATCTTTGGAGGGAGCTGAAACTCCAAACCTGAAAGATCTAGAGAAGATCTGTATGGAAGAGTGGACCAAAATCCCTGCTGCAGTGTGTGAAAACCTGGTGAAAAACTACAGGAAACGTTTGACATCTGTAATTGCAAACAAAGGCTACTGTACCAAATAATAACATTGATTTTTCACAGGTGTTCAAATACTTATTTGCAGCAGTAACATACAAATAAATTGTTAAAAAAATCATACATTGTGATTTCCGGATTTTTTTTTTTTTTTTAGATTATGTCTCTCACAGTGGACATGCACCTAAGATGAAAATTTCAGACCCCTCCATGATTTCTAAGTGGGAGAACTTGCAAAATTGCAGGGTGTTCAAATACTTATTTTCCTCACTGTATTTTGAATGAGATTTTCACCTGTTCAGTGGTGTTACTGAGTGTTTATAGCTTGCCCTGTACAATAACATTATGTAGTTATTTAACCCATGACAGAGCTAGTGTTCTAAATTAATAATGCACTGAGTAAAATCTTTTTTTGTCCCGAATGAAAAGATGACTCCAAAAATACAAAAAAAAAAAATAGAGCTCAGGCTGAAAAATATCAGCGCGACACCACAGGTAGAATGGTCTGGAGACAAAGACAAAGAGGAGACTGAGATGGTTTGGATATGTATACAGGAGGGACCCAGGGTATATAGGGAGAAGGATGCTGAGGGTGGAGCCACCAGGCAGGAGGAGAAGAGGGAGGCCAAAGAGGAGGCTTATGGATGCACTGAGGGAGGACGTGCAGGTGGTTGGTGTGACAGAGGAAGATGCTAAGAACAGTAGATGGTAGTAGAGACCCTGAAAACTTGCTAAACCAAATATTCCAAATAATCCATGTCTGCTACGTTTAATATGCATGGAATTTAATAAACGCAAACCGAATTTCAGACATCTTATATATTACTCTGGAACAAAGAGGACAAACAGTGTTGTAAAGGACAATAAGCAGGATGTTAAAGCGCAAACTTCACTTTCCCCCAGAATGACATGAAGAGGAAGCAGTCGCAGCTTCTGGCATAAAACAAACACAATAACGTCTATAAACCCAGAGAATATATTCACAAGAGATTTAGGCACAATATACAAAGATTGATGTCCATGTGCAGTGGTTAATTTGCAGCCTCATCAAAGCCTCTCATTTCTGCTGTCGTGAAACGTTACCCATAATGCATGTGTGGTCCAAACACTAAAACCTTCAAAATTAGTGCATTACTTTAAAACTAAAACATGTAGCTGATATTTTCACTTTATATAACCCAGACATGACCTTAATTTAAATAACGTGTGTAATTTGTTTGGTTAAAATTTTAACCATAAGTTAAAACTGCATGCCTCTGGATGACTTGCATGATATGTTGACAAGTCATTATGGTGTTAAGAGAAATGATCTTTTATCTCTTTCACTTCCTTTCTCTCCTGTTACCAGCTCTCCTCTGTCTGCAGAGGATATAGCTGTCTGTCTGCTAGGAAACTTTTAACAGGTAGGTGCCAAAATCTTTGACTTCAGACTTCACAAATGTTTTTAACTGTTAAGCTTTATTTGCTATGCCTGCAAAAATATGTTAGCGGTCTATTAATTATCGGACCTAAATTTATCGGAAGCTAATTGCTTCGCTGATGGTTTTCAAAGTTATCTGAAAAGCTGATCCATTAATGAAAAGATTAGCTTTGATAATTAGTGAATTAGCAGAACTGTGACCACACTGACACAGCGTAGAGCTGCATAACTCAGCATAAACAGTACACCGCAATACGCAATTCTACATTGGCCTCGGTGTGAAAGGGGCTTATGTCTTAAACCCTCACAAAATGCTAGCTCTTTCCCCCACATATTTAATGTATCTGGTATCAGTCTGACAACAGAATTTCAACTTAGTGCTGGCTCAGACTAGATGAAAACAGAGTTCCCAGTTCTGCATTTTTTTTCCAACAGAATTGGGTTAAATTAGATTTGTTGGTAGTGGGTTGACATTTTGTGTCTGCTGGAATGATAGTCATGCTGGTGGACTTTAAAAGCAATGTATATGATTTGCCAAGAGTACATTCTGAGTTTTGGTCTTGGTCTCATTTTGTTACATGACTGGCAGCCCTTGTTGTACTGTAGATGCACACTATGCACAAAGGGATTCATGCATGGTTTGTTCCAGAGTTATGCAGCAAGGACACGCACATCCAAAACACATAAAAGGCATGCTGGATCAAGAAAAATTGTACCAAAAATAGAAAAAGAATGATCCGCACCACCACAGCGCTCCATACAAAAAAGCTTTATTGAACGTCTGAGGAAGGGCAGTTTGCCCGAAACGTCACGTCTCGTTGAATAAAGCTTTTTTCTATGGGAGTGCTGTGGTGGTGCGGATCATTCTATTTCATTCCAGAGTTATTCCATGGTTATGCCTCTCCTCAGGCAAAAACAAGTAAAATGCTTCCACTTGGTGGGGCTTGCCTCTGGACCTCATCCACCAGCCACCCTCCTGAGGAAACCCATTTCCGCTACTTGCACACATGAGCTAGTTCTTTCGGCCATGACCCAACCCTCATGACTATAGGTGATACAACCCCTGGCAAAAATTATGGAATCACAGGCCTCGGAGGATGTTCATTCAGTTGTTTAATTTTGTAGAAAAAAAGCAGATCACAGACATGACACAAAACTAAAGTCATTTCAAATGGAAAGTTTCTGGCTTTAAGAAGCACTATAAGAAATCAAGACAAAAAATTGTGGCAGTCAGTAACGGTTACTTTTTTAGACCAAGCAGAAGGAAAAAAATATGGACTCACTCAATTCTGAGGAATAAATTATGGAATCACCCTGTAAATTTTCATCCCCAAAACTAACACCTGCATCAAATCAGATCTGCTCGTTAGTCTGCATCTAAAAAGGAGTGATCACACCTTGGAGAGCTGTTGCACCAAGTGGACTGACATGAATCACGGCTCCAACACGAGAGATGTTAACTGAAACAAAGGAGAGGATTATCAAACTCTTAAAAGAGGGCAAATCATCACGCAATGTTGCAAAAGATGTTGGTTGTTCACAGTCAGCTGTGTCTAAACTCTGGACCAAATACAAACAACATGGGAAGGTTGTTAAAGGCAAACATACTGGTAGACCAAGGAAGACATCAAAGCGTCAAGACAGAAAACTTAAAGCAATATGTCTCAAAAATCAAAAATGCACAACAAAACAAATGAGGAACGAATGGGAGGAAACTGGAGTCAACGTCTGTGACCGAACTGTAAGAAACTGCCTAAAGGAAATGGGATTTACATATAGAAAAGCTAAACGAAAGCCATCATTAACACGTAAACAGAAAAAAACAAGGTTACAATGGGCTAAGGAAAAGCAATCGTGGACTGTGGATGACTGGATGAAAGTCATATTCAGTGATGAATCTCGAATCTGCATTGGGCAAGGTGATGATGCTGGAACTTTTGTTTGGTGCTGTTCCAATGAGATTTATAAAGATGACTGCCTGAAGAGAACATGTAAATTTCCACAGTCATTGATGATATGGGGCTGCATGTCAGGTAAAGGCACTGGGGAGATGGCTGTCATTACATCATCAATAAATGCACAAGTTTATGTTGATATTTTGGACACTTTTCTTATCCCATCAATTGAAAGGATGTTTGGGGATGATGAAATCATTTTTCAAGATGATAATGCATCTTGCCATAGAGCAAAAACTGTGAAAACATTCCTTGCAAAAAGACACATAGGGTCAATGTCATGGCCTGCAAATAGTCCAGATCTTAATCCAATTGAAAATCTTTGGTGGAAGTTAAAGAAAGTGGTCCATGACAAGGCTCCAACCTGCAAAGCTGATCTGGCAACAGCAATCAGAGAAAGCTGGAGCCAGATTGATGAAGAGTACTGTTTGTCACTCATTAAGTCCATGCCTCAGAGACTGCAAGCTGTTATAAAAGCCAGAGGTGGTGCAACAAAATACTAGTGATGTGTTGGAGCCTTCTTTTGTTTTTCATGATTCCATAATTTTTTCCTCAGAATTGAGTGATTCCATATTTTTTTCCCTCTGCTTGGTCTAAAAAAGTAACCGTTACTGACTGCCACAATTTTTTTTTCCTGATTTCTTATAGTGTTTCTTAAAGCCAGAAAGTTGCCATTTGAAATGACTTTTGTGTCATGTCTGTGATCTGCTTTTTTTCTACAAAATTAAACAACTGAATGAACACCTCCAAGGCCGGTGATTCCATAATTTTTGCCAGGGGTTGTAGTAGGAATGAATACTGACCAGTAGATCGAGATCTTCGCCTTTTGGCTCAGCTCCCTTTACATCACAACAGTACGGTAGAGTGAATGCAATACCGTCCCTACTGCGCCGATTCGCTGGCCAATCTCACACTCCAATGTCCCCTCACTCGTGAACAAGACCCCGAGGTACTTGAACTCCTTCACTTGGGGCAAGACCTCATTCCCTACCTGCAGTAGGCAATCCATCAGCTTCCTGCTGAGAACCATGGTCTCAGATTTAGAGGTGCTGATCCTCATCCCAGCCGCTTCACACTCGGCTGCGAACCGATCCATCGAGTGTTGGTCACAAGCCAATGAAGCCTTTGACCTCATTGGTGCTATTTTTTTGAAAAATCAGGGCTGGCACTAAAGTTTACAAAAATACCATGGACAGAATAATGATAGAATCAAAGAGCATCAGGAGGGAGATTAATCACAACTAAAACTTTTTG
This sequence comes from Thalassophryne amazonica, assembly GCF_902500255.1. Classification (NCBI taxonomy): domain Eukaryota; kingdom Metazoa; phylum Chordata; class Actinopteri; order Batrachoidiformes; family Batrachoididae; genus Thalassophryne; species Thalassophryne amazonica. The sequence goes on along the minus strand of NC_047107.1, from coordinate 60,342,266 downwards.
AATTGTTAAAGATTATGTAATCATTTACGCTAAGAGGCAAAACTCACAACAAAGTTAAACTCAAATCTGAGAGGATGTGTGTACACTTTGTGGATGATTTAGGAATTTCATAGAACTGTACGACATTCAGTCATTCGTCCTACATCCAAAGACATGCAGGTTTGGTGGACTGGGAACTTTAAAATGACCATAGGTGTATGTGTGTACCCCACCTCACGCCCTATGACTGCTGGGATAGGCTCCACGTGACCCTTAATTGGAGTAAGCGGGTATAGAAAATGGATGGATGATTTACACTATTTGGATGTCTTTTTAATACTGGCTGTGCCAGTTAAAGAACAACTGGAAGAATGGCTGACTGAAAATTTCTTCAAAATACGACAAATGATAATTATGAGCTACCTACAGTGGCCTGGATGTGACTACGTATATGCAGTAGGGAGAACTGAATACCATGGTACAAATTACCAACAGCAGTTACTCTATATATGAGCGTGAATTCCTCTTTAAACTGTGAGAAAGAGTTTTATATCATATTACAGGTAAATAGTGTGCTCACTCAAATGAGGATGTGCTGTTTATACATCATAAATCCAAAAGCTGATATTTGAAATTAACAATAATTGTTATAAGTAACAGAAAAAGAGAAGACAACAAGGAGCTGGAGTTAAACTGAAATAATGAAATAAATGGAAAGGGAGGGTGAGATAAAGCCATGCGGAGGCAGCGAACAGACTGGAGGCCCCTGAAGACAAAGACAAAAGTGCCATAATACACATAATACACATTACACCCATGGACCTATGTGGCAATATTTAAATCAAACTCTGCGGTTTTTGTCTTTGATGTTCACAAATTCAAGTCGGCAAGGACTCGAAGCGACATTAGCGTTTTTCTTCATCTCACACACATCCACTCCAGCGGTAACCCACAGCTGAGCTGCTGATTAAAAACACACTGAAATGGAACAAAGACAGATAGAGATTAGGTACGGTTAAATTTTTCTTGAAACTGTACCACGCTTCACCCACAACGTGTGGCTGTAAAATCGATTTGTGAGAAAGCACACAGTGCATTTGTCTCTGTCACTGTTCTAAAGTTGCTGTATTAGAAAACATTGCATTTAATAAAAAAAAATTCTCTCATATTTCCGAGTTTAAGTTAATTACGTGAGTCAATTAAGAAGAAATTCTCCCACAAAGTGAAGGCAGCCCAAAGAGAGAGAGAGAGGTCCGGATTTTTTTTTTTTTTACCAGAACAATCAGTTCACACAGAGAAGTTGAACAGATTCCCAAAAGATCACTACAAAACATACAATAAATACAATAAAACATGTTCCCTCATGCACATTTGGTTTAATCTCAACAAACCTGAGGCTTGCACCCATCATGATTTGATACATGCTAATAGAGAATCTGGCTTTAACAATGGCATAAATGTGGCCTGGTGCACACAAGCAAACTGTATGACTGTAATGACATGTTTACCTGATAAGCACCAGGTCCACAGTGGGTGTCTTTGGACACTTTGAATCGATCTTCTCTGGAGCAGATCAAAGCCATTTGAGAGCATGATTTCAGACTGGGGTTGTATTGCCCAGGACCTGAAGAACAAAGACACACCATTTACACTAAAGTGATATACAACTGCGTATTTTACATAATTATGTTGTACAAAAATGTAGTTATTCTTCAATAAATTCTGTCCACATTTTTAGTGAGAAAGTATTTGTTTATTGTAAAAGGTGCACACGTCCTCCCTTCACAGTCAGGAAGAGCTTCATGCAGAAGGCGGAGCTTAATCTCATAGGTTTGACCGCTTCTTAAGGTCACTGTGAAGTGAGTGGAATATAATCACGCACACGGTCATTGCTGGATATTGCAACAACCCGAGCAATGACAGTGTGTCTTTGTTCAATTTTCCAAAGGATCGCCTTTTATCAGAACAATGGACTCAAAAAGAGCAAACTGTGAGTAAGTGTGGCATCCTGTGTGTCACTGCCACTTCAAGAACTGCTGTTTTTAGACCAGACCGCAAGCAATGACAGAGTTTGGAATTAAGTTATTGTTCAAAACAGGATCTGTTCAAACCAAGTTTCCATGACCTGCATTAATGTCTAACAACAACCAACATCCACCAGCGCATGGAGTGTTTTCAGAAAGAGAGGAACAAGTGTGAGTACTGATTCCTGAACATTAAAGATGCTTCTACTTGCTCAGTTCCCCTTTGTACTGTACATAACATGTACAGCAGGAAGCTAATGGTGCGTTTACAAGACGCGTATTTGCGTCATTCTTGGCACATTCCTGACATTCTTAATGTGACTTAACACATCTGAATAGGTTTCTTAATAGTGCGTGATATTCATGATTTTTGTGGAGCATGTTTTTGGCTGTCAAAAAATCTTCCACGAATGTAATGCACCACCCTCATTTCGCCTGATGTCATAGAGGTCGCAACTCAGCGCGTTGATCCGTCTTGATTACTGGTGATCCTAATGCTGCATTTACACATAACGACAACAAGTCACGAATGCCATGAAGTACACATTCTTGGCCGCTGATCACAAATATGATTATTCGGGGCAGAGGCGTCAGGTGTCCTCAAGAACTGTTGCAACCTGTTAACACGCATTACGATTAATGGCACGTGTTGCTGGAGAATTATCTGGAACCATTACGCATGGTCAAGAATAGTGTTCCGTGTTGTTGCGCGCTATTGCGCGTAACAGCGCATTGTTAAGTTCTGTCACATTGTGAACGAGGTGAATTGTCTCCACACACACACCCATATTCATCCAACCGAATTCAGATCGCTCCAGTTTTTCAGAAGAACTTTGTGACTGCATACGTAGTTGTGCTCTGTGCCATGGAGTGGTGCAGAGAGGAGGAGGAGGAGACGGACAGAGCCAGATGTGTGGCTTCATGCGGCTCTCGTCTCGCGCATTTTCCCAAACATCAGGCACATGCAGCAGGTGGAACACCTGCAGGAGCGCGCTGAAGAGCACTGAAATGAGACTTTTAGCCGACTTGGTGTCAGTAATCAAACTGAATGTGGTGTAGCAGGGTTTAATTGTGCGTGTGCTTCTTCCTCAGCCGGACTGGAGGAGGTGCAGAGATGTCTGGCTGCACGTGAGGCTCCTATCGCTACTCTGGTTCCTCTGGTTCAGACTCATTCTCCCACTCATCAGTTACAACAGCAGGTGGAACACCTGCAGGAGCGTCCTGAGGAGCTTCAGCAGGAACTGTGGAACGACACTTGGCTGACTTCGCATCACTGTTCCTCTTCGGCATACTGCATCAAACTAAACGCTGTGGAGCCGAGTTTAATTGTGCGCACATGACAGAAAACTGATTTGTCGTGGCACGCAGTGAAATGTGACGCCGCGTTACAAGTCGTGTCAAAACTTGACAGTTTCCGTGTCACTTCGTAATAACACGTGACAGTTTGGCCTCCAAGAACCATCACAGGAACCACTACGAATGTTGTCACGTTCTATTAAGGATCAATACTCATCGAGATGGATCAATATGCTCAGTTGCGACCTCTACGACGTGAGGCGAAATGAGGGTGGTGTGTGACATTTGTGGAAGATTTTTTGACAGGCAAAAACATGCTCCACGAATATCAAGAATATCACCAACACGCACTATTAGGAAACCTATTCAGATGCGTTAAGTCACATTAAGAATGTCAGGAATGTGTCACGAATGATAGAAACATGACATTTGTAACGCGTCTTGCTCATGTGTAAACACACCTTTAATAGAGTGTGACAGCGTTCGTCTCTGATGTGCACACAATTAAACCCTGCTGCACCGCATTCAGTTTCATTGCTGCAGTATATATGGCAAATGGACTGCATTTACAGTATATAGCGCATTTCCATCTGCATCAGACACTCAAAGCGCTTTACAAATAATGCCTCACATTCACCCCGATGTGAGGGTGCTGCCATACAAGGCGCTCACTACACACCAGGAGCAATAGGGGATTAAAGACCTTGCCCAAGGGCCTTTAGTGATTTTCCAGTCAGGCTGGGACTTGAACCGAGGATCTTCTGGTCTCAAGCCCAACGCCTTAATCACTAGACCATCACCTCCCCTCCCCAGTATGCCAAAGAAGGACAACGACGCCAAGTCGGCTAAAAGTCTCGCTCCAGTGCTCATCAGTGCACTCCTGCAGGTGTTCCACCTGCTACTGCTGTGCCTGATGTTTGGGAAAACGAGTGAGGCAAGAGCCCCATGAAACCACACATCTGGCTCTCTCCGTCTCCTCCTCCTCTCTGCACCATTCCACGGCACAGAGCCAAACTAAGCATGCAATTACAAAGTTCTGCTTTGGATTTTGAGGAGCAAACTGGAGTGATCTGAACTGTTCAGCAACTGATGGTTGGATGAATATGGGGGTGTGTGTGGAGACAATTCGCCTCATTCACAACATGACAGAACTTAACGATGCGCTGTTACGCGCGATATCGCACAACAAGGTGGAACATTATTCTTGACTGTGCGTAATGGTTCCTGATAATTCTCCAGCAACACGTGGGATTGCAGCAGTTCCTGAGGACACCTGACGCCTCTGCCTCGAATCATCACATTTGTGATCAGCGGCCAAGAATGTGTACTTCATGGCATTTGTGACTTGCCGCCATTATGTGTAAATGCAGCTTTATTTAAAAAAAAAAAAAACAGTATAAAAGAAAAATATACATAGGTGCTCCACACAGTTTGCAAACCGGGGCTAGGTGGGGATTATTTATTTATTTTTACTGCTACCTGAAGTTGAAATCAGAGTCCACATTGGAAAAACTAAGGCATACTTCATCTGTGCTGCTCCTGCTCTGTGACATTGCTTCACACTGAGCCAAAGCAAGGTGATGCAACTTATTACATCACAGCCAATGTGCTGTCTACATCAGGTTAAAAAAAATCTCGCTTGTGGTGGGCAATTCATGTTAAATATATGTGAATAATTAGCCATAAATCTCAACTGACTGCACTCATATATAGAGAGTTGTATTGTGTTTTGAGTATCTGTGCAGAATTTGTGAATGTTTGGGATAATAAATTTTGTGTCACTTGCACTGAAAGTATCTCAGTAAATGTGATGTTGTTACTTTAATGGAGCAAGGTGAGATGACACAAAGACATAGACAAGTTTACTTCTCTCAACTGCACTAAAACATGTAGCTTCAACATGTAGTACTCTATGTACGAGGTACTACTTGTACCACAAAGTGACACAGTGTCAAGTAATTAGTCGTGTTCGTACTGACATTACTTTTTAGGATTTTCATGTAATTCTGTGTTATACATATCAGAGGAAAAAGCAAGGTTAAAGACATTAAATGGATACTTCCTGGAACACTCTATTGTCAAACTGACAATTATTTATTGGAGCTCCTTTCCCATATGGATCTGGTAGTGAACCTACCTGAATATTACATTAACACTCAGGCTGTCAAGTGATTAAAATATTTGTGATTATTTTCATGATTGCCCATAGTTACCAAGCAATTAATTATGATTAATTGCACATTTTTATCTTCAATCCAAGGTACTTCTTAATATTTATATTCATCATTAAAAAAATAAGTAAACACATTTTTTCATGTCAGTTCCACTTAGTGCAGATTTGTAGTTGAAGAAATATATTTATTAGTATTACTGTTGTTATTTGTAAAAAGATGTCTTGAAATTGTCTTCAAATGTGGACCTTCATGCCTTTTATCCACATGTCCCTGTCAACTTCCAGGTGGCCTCCAGATACAAATGGCATCTGAGGCCGCAAAAAGGGGCGGAGCTGAGAGTGGCACGTACCTTGCCACTGGTGACATTTATTCACAGAACGGAACATTTTGCTGCCTTGGTGAACTTTAGGATAAAGGGTCATGTACAGATCTGCATTAGTGTTTGGTACTAATCTAATGGTCAGCAGCAGGGTTCCCAGGACGTTGCAGACAGGCTGGTTAAGTTGTGCGAGCTTGCCGGTGACCCGGTCAGGTTCCCGATGATTTCTATTGGCGTTGACATTTTGAACCATCTAAAATTATGTTCCTGACAAAGAGGTTATAAATGAGAACTAGAGTCCGCACTCCGAATGCTGCCTACTAAACGTGAATGTCCCTTCATGGACAGTGACATGAAACCTCCTAACTGGGCAAACTATTGACAAAGTGCTCAGATGTTAATGCATTTTTAATGCGGATTCACAACTGAACTCAGAAAAACACTTACAAAATACATGTCAAATGCCGTTCTGACCTGGATATCGAGCCAGTAAAATTGACTATAAATTATGTAAGGAAAGTATTAAACTTACTCTGACACACACACGTTCCCAAATATTAGTGTTGTAAGTTACAAGGATCTGATTTGTTCCAGCTGCGCTGCTGAGCTGAGCTGAGCTGAGTTGCTGCTGTGTTCAGTACAGCGCAGCTCCTGAAACCATAACAATACACATATATATATATATATATACACACACACACACACACACACACAATAATCCTTTATTGACTGAGGTTCATTCATGAAGTCAGTGGTGTGGGTGCACGTCTCTGTGTGCGGGTGTGACTGTGAGCGGCACAGTGCGTGTCATTATAATCTACGAGCAGCGGCTCAGTTATTCTAAGGTGCAAATTTTAAAAAATCGTCGGTCTTGTTGAAGAATTTTAATCATTAACGACAAGTATTTTAACTAGACATCGGTCTAGCAGGGGAAAATATCAACTAGACAAAAGTGAAGAGTTAATGGTCCGTGTCCTCAGACGACACAGGCACAGCAGGAAACATACACCTGTTTATCAACCAAATGTCATGGACATAGTGACAAGAATAACCAAAACCACTTCCTTATGGAAGGAAATGTTGTCTTCCTTCTTCCTCCGTTTGTGGCTTTGCCAACATGTGCAGCTTTCCGGCATATTCCACCTGTTTCTTGATGAGACTAATTGAGCGTCTATGCGCACTTCTCACCAAGTTCCCCAGAATTAAATTGGCGACCACGCCTCCTTGCCGGGACACAGCTCAGTCCAACTAGCCCGACAACCGGCCCGGCTATGAATTGGGCTGGATACTGGCCTCCATTTTGGAGTGAGATTTCCTACTCCTAAGCGACCAATAGGAGAGCAGTGCTGGAATTCCCTCTCCTAAATGACCAATAAGAGAGCAGCACTTGTGCACCAAATTCTGGGCCCTAGGTACTAGCCATATTGAAGACCCTCCGTGCTTTTTGTTGTGCGCCATTGTGGCTCCGTGCCGATGCGCGAATTCCTCCGCACGTCTTTCATTACAAAATCTCCTGTAACAGTGGAATGTGCCGCAAAAGTGCTGATGTACACCTCTTCTGCAATTTCTCTGGTAGTCAGACGATGTCACGGATCAACACAGCCTTCACTTTGGAAATGATCTGGTCGTTTCAGCCTGTCGATGGCCGCTCGGAGCACGGCGCGCCCTCCGCCGCTGTGGGCCGTCTTTAATCCGGTTGTAATGCTCCTTAATCTGTGTGACGCCGAGAGTATCCTCACCGAAAGCCGTCTGAATCTTCCAAATGGTTTCCACCTGGCTGTCTCTCACAGTTTCTGGAAAAATTTGAGGAGCTCAGCCATTTCCCTGACAATAAAAATCTGACGAGGGGGGTGGACCAGTGCTCACTCAAAGCCTGCCCACAGGCGAATGACGCAACCGACAGGCGTGAAAAAACTCACGCATGCGCACGAAGGTTCAAGCTTGGCTGATGCAAGCGCACATGATTCAAATCCATATAGTTTTTTAAAAAAATAAAAAGGTCGGATAGTTTTCTAACAGACCTCATAAGGGAGCACCCAGCCACGCTGCGGAGGAAACTCATCTCGGCCGCTTGTACTCGCAATCTCGTTCTTACGGTCATGAGCCAAATCTCATGACCATAGGTGAAGATCGGAACGTAGATCGATCAGTAAATGAGAGCTTTGCCCCCCTACTCAGCTCTCTCTTCACCACGAAGATCCGATACAGCGACCGCATCACTGCAGATGCTGCACCGATCCGTCTATCGCTCTCACGCTCCAGCCATCCCTCACTTGTGAACAAGACCCCGAGATACTTAAACTTAATAGCTCAATGCTATTAAAATTGAAAATGCCATGCTAACGCGTTAGCATCGGTCCCGTTTTTAAGTTATGAAATACATCTATCAAGTGTTTCAGAAGACCATAACAGGTCAGATTAACATAAAGAGCTAAATGTTACTCACAGATATATGCTCTTTGGGGTTTTAGTGGGGAAAAATTAAGATTAAGCGAAATAAAACACTGAATCAACAAAGCACCCGATCGAAGCACTGCTTCGATCTGCGAATCACTGCTTCGATCTATGAATCACTGCTTCGATTGGTTCAAGGTTCAAAGCAAAGCCATGCTGCAGAAACAGTTGATTTATATGGAAGAAACAAAACATTTGCAGTAAAACAAAGTTATTTAACAACATAACAATTATGACTAAATTAGTTGACATCTATTTTAATAATTGATTAAATTGATTAGTTGTTTCAGCACTACTAAACACCTCCTCTTTCTGTGAGATCCCGTTTGGGATGTGTGTGTGTGTGTGTGTGTGTGTGTGTGTGTGTGTGTGTGTGTGTGTGTGTGTGTGTGTGTGTGTGTGTGTGTGTGTGTGTGTGTGTGTGTGTGTGTGTGTGTGTGTGTGTGTGTCAGAGTGCCGCCTGTGTGCCTGGACTAAACCACTGTACAACTGTGGAGGGGTGGGAAGGGCCCTCAGAGATCTTTCAATATTATTGTTAGACCAGAATTATGTTTTGCAACATTTATACATTCATTCTAATTATATTCTTTTACAACATGAATTGTATGGACATTAACAACATGCAACACAAAAATGTATTTAATGCCAGTTTTTTTGTGGGGCCCCCCATACTCTGGGCCCTGGGTACATAGTACCCTTTACCCCGCTAGTCAGACGCCCCTGCTTGCGCCACATCAACGTGAGGCTGATGTCAGCATCTTGACGTCAACCAATCACAGGCTAGGAGAGAGAGGCCAGTATCTGGCCCAATTCAGGGCGGGTTGTCGGGCTATGCGACTGCAGCCTCTAGTTCTCATTTATAACCTGTTTCGTTCCTGATCATCCTGATGATCGCGACATTCCAGATGATGGGTGCCACGCTGCAGGATGACCATGTATGCTTACAGATGGATTGTGCCGGAGTTGGTGATTATGATGTGAGTTTGCCATTTTGCAATCTAATGGGACATATGTGGACAGGGGATTTTACTCTAACAAGGGGAGCAGGGCCATTTCCTCTCCTCTATCTTGTGCATTGTCTCCATTAAGAGAAGTTAACAGATGACGGCAAGGAAAAACTAGTTTATATTTTGTGGAAATCGCTATAAGGTCAGACTTGGTGTGTATTTGAAGCGATGTCAAATGTTTTTGTAACTTTCAACGTAAAGCTCTGAGTCTGTTGGAGCTCCATACTTATGAAACTGAGAAAGGCATGCAGTGTTTAAAGAGTTAACACCGAGCTTACAGTGAAGCAGACAATGTGCACACGCTGATACAGATCAATCAGAAAATGCTTTGATCAAGCATTTCTGATCAAGGAGGGTTGTTTCAGCTTGCAAACCACAAACATGCCTGACTTCCTGACATCCCAAACTATGATGGAGGCCAAGAGATCATAGGTGCATCACAGATCAGAAAATTATGGCATTAAAATTAATTTGTGTTAATGCACTATTTGACAGCACTAATTTACACATGACATTTTTGTCAAGTATGACTTCTGATGGGGTAGCACCATGGTGTAGTGGCTAGCACTGTTGTATCTCAGTGAGAAAATCCAAGGTTCTCTACTGACCTGGTCCTTTTTGTGTGGAGTTTGCAAGTTCTCCCCCTTTTTTTTTACATGGGTTCCCTCCAGGTGCTCCATCCTCCTCCCGCTTCCACATACATGCACGTTAGGTGAACTGGTGACTCTAAACTGACTGTAGGTGTGAGTGAGAGTATGAAAGTGTTTGTTCCTCTTCGTGTGTCAGCCTAACAAGATTAGACTGGCAGCATGTCCAGGGTGTACCCTGCCTCTCGCCCAGTGACTGCTGGGATAGGCTCAAGCTCCCCATGACCCTAAACTGGAATAAGCAGGTTTTAAAAATGGATGGATGGATGATTTCTAGTTTTACCTGTTACCTTATTTGCCGTGTGTTGTGTGAAATCATGCAATAATGCACCATAGGTCACAGAAGAAATCACACCAAAAACAAATGTGCACAGGTCTGAAACCAAATTGCAGCCAATCCCAAATGCAGTAGAGCCCCAAAGGGCAGATGACACAGTTCTGTCCTGTTGTACAATTAGTTTCATGTTTCAGGTCATGTCTGAGCTCTCTTTTCACTTTTGCATTTCTGTATGAAACCTCTGGAAAAAAAAACTGTCAGAAAAGTAAATGAAGACAAAACCACCATGTCAGCACTCCACACTCCAGCAAAGGCACAATGTATCACTGTAGATCATAGATGTCCGACACTTCTCCGAGATAGCACCTGCCCCTCATGTCTACCTTGTCTACCTTCTACCTGCTCTTCCTGAAAATTCAGTTTGTAAAAGAGTTAATTAGCTGTGTGGAGCAAGCACAGTCCTGACAGATGACTCTGCTGCATTGTCCTTTTGGGCCAGCTACTTTGAGCAGTGGCATAAGACTGACACTCCTGCAGGGATGTTGTACATCTCAGATCACAGGGTTCTGGTGGCCAATCTGCCAGTCAACTGCAAACCACTGCATCTCAGTGAGATTGCAAATGTGGAGAAACAGTTGAGGGTGGGTAAAGCTGCAGGGATCTGTGGTATTGGGGCTGAAATACTGGGAGGCAGGTATCATCCCAACAGAAAGGAACTACAAGGGTATTTCACGGTTCCTTGTGCCAGGCGAGGTACTTGCAAGGGCCATTCTCAACAGAATTCATTCCTACTTACTTGTACTTCAGTGACTAGAGCAGTCTGGCCTTCATGCCCCAGAAGTCAGCCGCAACCGCATCCTAGCTTTGCAAGACTTCAGTGAACACAAGTGCATCTTTGTTTTTCCAACAAGGTGCTGGATATCATAGTCATCCTATACACAGGCACTGTGAGGGCTGTGTGGAATGGAGACATTCATCAGGGATATGTTCTGGCTCCTGCTCTGTTCAGTGCTTACAAGGACTCAGTGTTAGGTAAGTCCAGCTACTTTGGGGCCTTTATCAGTGAGGAAATCTTCACTGACATGGACTGATGATGCTCTGATATTTGTGTAATCAATGGATTTGCTGGTTGCAACAGTTGACAACATAAGTGAGGAGTTGTCGTGTGAGTTTTCCAGGATCATCCAACATCCAGGATGACAATGACTGCCACCAAATCTTATCTTAGAATGAGGTTGGGGTTATTTTTTTCTATGGCATCTTTGAATAAAAAGAATACAGTGCATCCAGAACTTATTCTCAGCGCTTCACTTTTTCCACATATTGTTATGTTATGGCCTTATTCCAAAATGGAGAAAATTCTTTTTTTTTCTCTCTCTCTCTCAAAATTATACTCACAACATCCCATAAAGACAACATGAAAAAGTTTTTATTTGAAAATTTTGTGAATTTATGTAAAATAAAAAGAAATCACATGTACATAGGTATTCACACCCTTTGCTCAGTATTTTGTTGATGCAATTTTCGCAGTGATTACAGCTTCAAGTCTTCTTGAATATGATGCCACGAGTTTGGCGCATCTATATTTGGGCAGTTTTGCACATTCCTTTTTGTAGCACGTCTCAAGCTCCATCAGGCTGGATGGGGAGCATAGGTGCACAGCCATTTTCATTTTCATCCAGAGATGCTCAATCGGATTCAGGTCTGAGCTCTGGCTGGGCCACTCAAGGACATTCACAGAGTTGTCCTGAAGCAACTCCTTTGATATCTTGTCTGTGTGATTAGAGTCATTGTCCTGCTGAAAGATGAACTGTCGCCTCAGTCTGAGGTCAAGAGCACTTTGGAGCAGGTTTTCATCCAGGATGTGTCTGTACATTGCTGCATGCATCTTTCCCTCAATCCTGACTAGTCTCCCAGTTCCTGCTGCTAAAAACATCCCCACTGCATGATGCTGCCACCACCATACTTCACTGTAGGGATGGTGCCTGGTTTCCTACAAACATGACAGCTGGCATTCATGTCAAAGAGTTCAATCTTTGTCTCATCAGACCAGAGAATTTTGTTTCTCGTGGTCTGAGAGTCCCTCAGATGCCTTTTGGCAAACTCCAGGTAGGCTGCCATGTGCTTTTTACTAAGGAATGGCTTCCGTCTGACCACTCTACCATACAGGCCTGATTGGTGGATTGTTGCAGAGATGGTTGTCCTTCTGGAAGGTTCTCCTCTCTTCACAGAGGAATGCTGGAGCTCTGACAGAGTGACCATCAGGTTCCTTCTCATCCAATTGGTTAGTTTAGACGGGCAGGCAGCTATAGGAAGAGTCCTGGTGGATCCACCTTCTTCCATTTATGGATGATGGAGTCCACTGTGCTCATTGGGACTTTCAAAGCAGCAGAAATGTTTCTGTACCCTTCCCCAGATTTGTAGCTCGAGAAAATCCTGTCTCTGAGGTCTACGGATAATTCCTTTGAATTCATGCTTGCTTTGTGCTCTGACATGCGCTATCAACTGTGGGACGTTATATGTAGACAGGTGTGTGCCTTTCAAAATCATGTCCAGTCAACTGAATTTTTCCCAGGTGGACTCCAATCAAGCTGTAGAAACATCTCAAAGATGATCAGTGGAAACAGGATGAACCTGAGCTCAATTTTGAGCTTCATGGCAAAGGCTGTGAATACTTACGTACACGTGATTTCTTATTTTTTTATTTTTAATAAATCTGCAAGAATCTCTAAAAAAAAAAAAAACTTTTTCATGTTGTCATTATGGGGTATTGTGTGTTGAATTTTGAGGGGAAAAAAATTTTTTCATCCATTTTGGAATAAGACTGTACCATATCAAAATGTGGAAAAAGTGAAGTGCTGTGAATACTTTCTGGATGCACTGTACATGCCACAGATACATACCCAAAGAGAAGATTTAAATGTCTACACATGCGCATTCAAACGCATGCTGATATGATTACGCACATGCAGAGGAACACCGAGTCATAAAACACGAATGCTCACTTGTGCATTCACACTGCTGCAAATAAAAAGAAACCTCTGATAAACTCACTTTCATTAAAAGAGGTGACATTCACATTGAATTAAAAAAAAATTGAAATCTGTTCTCAAAATGAAGTTGAGCCTCAGGGCTTAACACGTGATGTGACATTGTTTCCATGAAGTGTATATTTAAAACCTCAGCTTCCAAGTTTTCACGAATTAGAGAAACAACTTTTTACAATCAATTCTGAAACTGTAATGGAGCCTGTGGCTATGCAAATTTGGTGCATAAAAGATCTGACAAGGGAAATAAGAAAAAAATCCATTATGAGTCCAGCATGGCTTTAAGACAGCAGCAGGAGTTCGATTGACCCAGTGGCTAACTGCAATCAGCTTATGACAGCAGCATCATAGGTGACTTTCAAAGTTACAAACACGTCCCTAAAATGCACACACAGCTGCATGTTAATCACCCTTTCCTACCTTCGGGCACTGCTAATGTCCCAGCTGATGATTTGTGTGTCTCTGGTTTACAAATATTAAATAGTTAAATACGTTCAACATCAGGTGTGTGTTAGAAATGCAACTGCAGGGGAGGGAAAATAATGACAAATACCATGCTCTCCTAATGCTCTACACAGGCCTATCCATAAATGCAAATTTAGTAATGGGTAAGATGATTGTATGAGGGTGCTCTATGTGCACATGATGGAGTGCGTGCCTCGGCACCAGGCTATATGTGTGGGTAAATATGTGCAAGCATGTGTGGATGTATGTGCAAATCTGCTTCAGAGTCTGTGTGTGTTAAGAAGAAACACTACTGCAAACAGTCTATATCCATTTATATGCAAATTGGATTTTGGTTAAACGGTTTGGGGTGCCTCATGGTTGGAATCCCTCAGTGAAATGGGGCCAGTCATAAATTATCGAAGTAAGTCATGAATCCATCAATTTTGAAACAACATTTCTCAATGGGTGTGTAATTGAGGTAAATATTAGTTTAGAGGCTCACAGAGTTAGAGCTAATTGGGCTGAAAGATGCTGAAAGATTGGTTTGATATAGATACAGACAGACAGACGCAAGGACAGAAATGGATACTTTAGACGTGATTCAATATAAATTCAAATTCAATTTTATGTTATTTGATATCTTTGACAGATATCTCACTTACGGTAATAACGGCCAACCATTACTATCTCTTACAACAGATGACATGGCAGAGGTAGGATAAGGAATTGGGTTACCAGTATATAGAACTATGGACACTCGTTATGGAATCAAAAGAAAGCACCAAGACCAACGGACCAATGAAGTGCCTCACTTCTTCTTCATCTTCTTCTTCTTCAACTGGCAGAGAGGGAATTTTAGCTTTTGTGATATCATAAGACAATCTCACATGAAACTCAGAATTCTGTGTGACTAAACATGTACAGACCTTTGTCATGTCATAATGACAGTTCTTCAAATAAAGGAAATATTCTCGAGCAGTGTTAACAAAAGAGAGAATTATATTGAAATGAACAGCACACAGTTCTTAAGCTAAATAAATTTCTTAAACTCTAGAGGTTGTAAATATCATGATCCACATTAAACTGCTGTGACCTGGCTGATTTCACCAATGTGACATACTTGCCTTCAAAATTAAACCATGCAAGTCTGCATAGAAACTTGGCACAGTCAAACTATGAATGTCTCTTTATATCAGTTATGTTAATTGCAGTGATTTTACTTCTTTAATTCTTAAAAGGTAATATACATGCCAATGTTCATGAACCCATCTCAAAATTTAAGGCTTTTTTCAAACCTAACACCTGGTGAAGCGGTGCCGGGGTGCACGCTGACATAATTTTGAGTCAATCACTGCCCCCAACCACCACTACCACCCGTTGGCCGTGACACATCATTTGACTGTCTGCTTCAATCATACTTTCTGTGCCTCCCATGGTGACCACAAGCAAGAAGGAATCAGCATTTGATTTCACAGAAAGAGACTAAAGGCACCTTGACACTTGCATGAATTTGATCCCCAATTCCATGATGGATTTATGGTGTTAAAAACAGCAAAAGGATGACCAAGGTCTAGTTCAGTTTGTACAAGGGTCAAAACTTAAAACTGCTCCAATTTTGGTAAAAACTGATGCAAATTATTGGTTACATTAATAGGGGTTTTAAAATGAATACTTTGCACCATCTGTCATATTTAGTTATATTATGAGGTAATATATGTCATATGTCAATGAATCCAATGGACAGCATCCTTGTTTGACCTTTACTTTGGAGACCAAGCATTCGACACAGACAAAACTATTCCATTTATTAATCTTATTAGCTAAACCTATCATTTGCATTACTTTATTACCAAAATTGATGCAACAGCAATTTGTGGCCCCTGTACAAAATGAAATTGACCTTTTTAATCATTTTTGCTGTTTTTACCCAGTAACTCCATACCATTTAGTCAAGGATAGCCAAAACTATACCTTTTTTGGATTCTCTATGATCAGACAAATAATATAGTATAACTTTTAATATGATTGGAACACTGTGTAACTCTTCATTGACCTCTATAGGTCATTAGAGGTCAGCTCCAGGATGCCTCCACATTTGAAAATAAGCATTAGCTAATTTAGAATGTGTGCCAAATTTTATACTTTAGTCACAAAAATGTATAATCATTTTGTCTATCTGATGCACTATGACAATGAAAACTTGCTTTACGTCCCTGAGGAAAAATTCTGATGTCTACTTTCCAGATGGTTTTGAAAATACTTTGAGCATTAAAAGCCATACAGTGTTACATTACTGTCAGAGCAGTGCGCTTTTTTGTCATTTTTTGCATGCTGCATATGTCTTCTGGATTTAAAATTTAACCAAGTCTTCTCTGACCCAACGATCAACACAAATAATATTTCATCAAAATCTGTGCTATATTGGTTTGAGTTACTGTTTGCATAGAGAGACGGGGCGAGCCTCCATAGGTGGAAATAATAACAAGAAGTGGCAATATTGTCAGAGTTTTTCCACTTTGAATGCTGATTTTGAAATGCCCCCAAGGCTTTTGCTTCCTGTTACATCCACAACAGAAATCATAAGTACAAACTGTGAGTGGCATTTCAGCTAGTGGTACAGTCTGTGGAGTCAGTCCATCTTTTTTGATTATTGGTCTTAGTCCCCAATGGCCAATTTGTGATATTCGACTGTCGGGTGGCAACGGTGGTAAAGGTGGCATTGTACAACACTGTGAGTAATCTGGAAATTTTCTGACCATTTAAAAATTCTGTGACATCAGGACACATTGACTACGTTTACATGCAGCCAGTAACCCTTTCATAACCGGAAATTAGCAATAACCCGGTTGCGCACAGCCATGTAAACACCTGCAAAAACCCGAATATGCTCATATTCCGGTTTTTAAAAACCCAAATAAGACCCCTGGGTTACTCCATTTCTAACCCGAATATCAGGTCATATAAATGCGCATTGGGA
Organism: Thalassophryne amazonica; assembly: GCF_902500255.1. NCBI lineage: Eukaryota > Metazoa > Chordata > Actinopteri > Batrachoidiformes > Batrachoididae > Thalassophryne > Thalassophryne amazonica. The sequence goes on along the minus strand of NC_047107.1, from coordinate 60,325,618 downwards.
TATCCCCATAGAAAGGAAATTATTTTGTGTTCTGCGCATGTCCTATCTGCAAGGAATCTTGGTCTTTTGAGTACGGCAACTACTTGTATGCGGCGCGCGCAGCCCACCGGACACCACAGAAGCAGAGATAAACAGCGCATTGTGTTCTGCGTCCTTATCAGGCAGTCTGGTCGCGGCACTGGCATCACCGCGATTGCTCTGCCTCCGATGCGCTTACTGAGTCTGCAGGCTCGGTAAACACCGCAGCGGGCCACTCACACCACCCCCCTCTCTGCTGTGCGGAGCTGCGCCAAATCTGGCAAGAGATTCAGAAACTACACTCACTGTTTTGATGCGGAGGCAGCCCGCAGGAGAGAAAAATGAGAAAATGTTAATGCCTGTTTGAGAAAAGTGTGTAGTGAGGGGTTTTACACGAAGCAGGATTTGCACGAATGCCAGACCAAATCAAGCACCGGTGGAAGTCATGTGTCGCTGTTTAGATGGGGATATTCCAGATGATACCAGTGACCATGTATACAGGAGTAACTCTGTCTGCTTAAGCATGTAAACTGGTTATTCCTAATGATTCAGAAACCGGAATACTGACCTTAACCCGAATATTAACGGCATGTAAACGTAGTCATTGTCATCCATAACAGTAAGACAGATATAATTAGTGCAGATCGGGAGTAATATTTAGCAAAAGTAGGTGATGGTGGACATCTGGCTCCACTATATAGTAAACAGGACCTGCTGTTCTCTGAGCAAAAACCTCCTTCTGATTCTAATCTGCAACACAAATCCCATGAAAAGCATGTCGCACTCTTCAGTTTTGAGATGTAAACAGATATATTTCTTTTTTGTGGAAAAGTGTGGGAATAATGCAGGAGTTAGTTAGATTTCCTCAGTTTTGGAATTGGGAGACAAATTGGGGCGAAAAATCTGCAATAGGAGACCGCCCTTACTGAAAATACAACAAAAACCTCCAGCAGAGTTGGTCCACACACACACTGCATCTTTGATAGATGCACGGACAGACAAGAGATGTTTCTGTGTGTTCATGTGTGACACCTGGTACATTGGGGTCACGTCGTAGGAAAGATATGTCCCGCGGCGCAGCTGAGAGGAAGCAGCTCTGTCGTCTCTTAGCTGCTTCACTGCGTGGCACTGAGGACATTCCATTATCCTTCTCAAAGGTCTTAGTCACATCATAACTGTTGGGAGGAGGGGAGTCCTGGCAAAAGAGGAGAGGCGTCACCTGACACTGTGTCCTGTTCTCTGTCTGACAATGTCTGATTTGTGTTCATGTTTCTGGCATCCCTCATTATTTCACACAACTGACAGGTCCACAGTATGGACGCAATAAAATACGCACTTCTAAATAACAAATGACTCACTCACCCATTTACTTGTCAGATCACACTGTAAAACATGAATACAAATCAGAGGCAATGCATGTATGTCATGTCACCTTCATGAAAATGCTTCTCTCTCCTTCTCTGCTCTACTCCATTATGAAGCTAAGAGTAGTAATGCAAAATGCAAATCTTGCACTGTGCACAATTTCTCCAATCACAGCCACATAAGCCCATAATTTCTTCTGGGTTGTCTGGGTGTCTTGGTGGCTTTCCTCACTCTTCTCCTTCTTGCACAGTCACTCAGTTTTTAAGAACTGTCTACTCCATGCAGATTTACCATAACGTGCCATACTGTTTGTATTTCTTTGTAATTAATGTAAATAAAGTCCAAGACATATTCAGTGACAGCTTCACCATCAGAGAGCCTCGTCCAAAGCTACCACAAAAAGACTCCAAGCTGTCGTTGATGTTAAAGGGGGCAATACACGGTATTAAGAACAGGGGTATATAAACTTTTGATCAGGGTCATTTGGGTAGTTCTCTTGTCATTTTGATTTAAAAAGAGGAAACACAGTTGTTTGACAATAAATGGCTTCACCCAACAACTAACCATGAGTGAAAAAAAAAAAGGTTTTGTGTTGTCATTCATATTCTCTTAAAAATGGCCAAAAAAGCAAAAATTCTGCCAGGGTATGTAAACTTTTGAGCACAACTGTAGCACTTTTCCATCTGCATTAGAAGCTCAAGTGCTTTACAGTTATGCCTCACATTCACCCATTCACACAGCCACAGCCACACACTGATGTCAGGGTGCTGCCATGCAAGGCGCTCACTACACACCGAGAGCAACAAGGGGATAAAGGACCTTACCCAAGGGCCCTTTGTCTGTCTGGGTTTTGAACCGACGATCCTCTAGTCTAAAGCCCAACACTTAACCACTAGACTAGACCAACCACTAGCAGAGGAGGAGTTTCTTTCACCAAAACATGAAATGTAGGTTTGCATCTATACCTTCGAGCAAACTGTAGCTGAACGTTTAAGTCTTTTTAAGAAAACACTCCTCTATACCGCTTCATCATGAAGCTGTATAACTGGGGATACAAAATGCAAAACATGCACTATGTACTATTTCTCCAATCACAGCCACAGAACCCTATAACTTCTTCTGGGTTATCTGGGTGACTTGGTGGCTTTCCTCACTCTTGAGAACTGTCTACTCCACACAGATTTACCATAGAGTGCCATACTGTTTGTATTTCTTCATGATTGATGTAAATAAAGTCCAATACATATTCAGTGACTTGGAAATGTTCATGTATCCATCTCCGACTTGTCCGATGAAAACTGCCATAAAACTGATTATTTCTAGGTATTATACCAAAGGGGCCCATTATTTATGCAACCCATCATCCTGGCTTTTATATTTTTAATTAATTTATGTCAAGATGTAGAAATTTGCTTTCAGTTTGAGATTAAGGAAGATAATTTTTGAAATTTTTGTATTGAGAAGCCTGATTTACTTTTTGTATTTGAAATGCCATAAACAAATTAAAATGTGTGAAATAGCAAGGGGCCCAATACATTTGGAAGGCAGTGTATATATAAATTGATTTTAGTATTCATATAATCATGCACACACAGAGACAGACAGATTGTGGCAGAATCATAGCTTCCATCCAGAAGGTTAGGAGTGAGTCGCATCTCGTTAGAGAAGACAATCCTCACACTACCACTGCTGCAAATGAAGCCGAGTTCCCAAGGATTTGTCTTGTCTGTAGATCTTTAAATAATTGATGGTGAAGGCTGAATATAACTGCACAACTCATTTATCCTAAACACAGCAGAGCCGTCACTGTCATTTCCTGACCGCTGTTTTCTCCTTCGCCTCCTAGGTAACCGTACATCTTTAATCACTCCTAACCCAGAGCATTTAGTTTTTCATTACAGCCACATCAGGAGGAAAAGGAAGCAAGTGCAACATGTACACGACAACACAAGTTGACACACAGGCGTGTACGAATGCTTTGTGCATTGTGGTGAAAGCAGCTGCAGCATCACTTTGCAGGAAGAACTGCATGATGGCGAGGAAAATTCCTATCACCTGTTACAGCATCCTGTAGAACGGCTTAGTGTGTGTTGCCACGGCACATTAGACATGCACAGACCTGTGGGCATGCATCTATCACTGATCTATGTGAGAATCTCTCCATCTTCTCAACGTAATGTGCACACACAGCTGTGACTTAGCCCCGCAGCTTATAATTAGACCTGAATAAAGAGCAACGCGTCACTGCCAGTCTACACCTATTGACAGCATCAGGTTGACTTTAATTACACATACTTGACATTAACACAGCTCGGTACTTCATACGCACACAGAAACACATTTTTAACAATTCTGTCATACTGCCCTTGAATGTCAAAAAATATATATCTCAGGCAGGTAGCAACGCAGAATAACGAAAACTGAATATTGATGCACCATGTCAGCTTGTCAGTCCTGACTTTTCTTTAATGAAAGTATAGAAAGAATTAACAATGACAATAAAAAGATGAAAAAAAAGAAGAAAGTGATCACTGCAGTCTTTATCTGATGGGCTTCTAGTTCTTCACGACAACTGTGGAAGTGTTAATTAGGCATGCATGAAGCATGAAGACAGAGTAAACACTAAATAAAGAAACAGGTAAACACTAAATTAAATACAAGCGTGCAATGCAGCAGTTTTCCAGCACAGTGTGCCTCTTGCGTCCTGAATTCAAGACGGAGGTGCGCACTCCTGTGTGCTCGGCCTCATTTAACATAGTCACAAGGAAGTTTCCATGAACAGCATGTAGATTGAATTCTACGAGTAGAACGAAATAAACCTACTGGTTAATGCTAGATTAGACAATAAATGGGGCAGATGTTCATTCAGAGTATGTGCTTAAGCAAAGCGTATTGCCATGCTCAACAATGCAGTAAAAACATAAAACTGACCACATAGATTAACACAAGAAATGTGTTTTTCTCCATCAGAGTGGAAGGTGTAATGTGTTTTCTTTTTTTTTTTTTTTTTTCGGTTCTTATGAATTCTCATCTAAATTAATAACTATCCTTCTTTTCCGTTGTAGAAAGCCCTAGACAGAGTGTAATTTTGACCATCTTTTGGAATATTCTTATTTGTCTGCCAGGACAAAATCCTTTCATTCAGAATGCTGACTGACCCACATGGGATAATTTCAATCATGACTACCAACTGAAATGGACACACTTGGAAGCTGGGATGAAGATGTAGTAGTCTGTCAAATGTTGGTGCTACAGAGCAGTCCAGTGGACCAATAGGATCATTCATGCTGGACAATAGAGCCTGCATGAAGCAAGTCATAAGCTCAGGTCGAAAATCACTCCAGATAACAGTCAAGATCATGAGATCACTGGTGCTTGTTTGCTGTGGAAAAAAACTCACTTTCGTCATAAGCAAATTGACCATAAGGAACACAACTGTAGGCTGATTTTTGGCTTTCAGACCATCTTATTTTCACCAAAAGTTAACTTTTCAAATCAATAAATAGTCGAGACCTTGCTGCACATTCAAGCTGCTTTTGTCACCATCTAGCAGGCAATGTGAGCATTTTAGGGCTCCTGTTACATATATATACTAGAAACCCAAAATTCAGTAACAACAAAAAAAAAAATAGACAAGAAAAGAAAAAAGGCATTCATAAATCTCAGAAATGCATGATTTTTATTTATTTATTGATAGGCAGAGCTTTGACCTACAAGTCAAATGTATAAAAATTTCGATTTTGAGAGTTTTACAGTTCTTATTTTGCCATATGGATGGGCAGAAGGACAACAATTTCTCTTGGCAAGTACAACTTACAGTTGTGAATAAAAGTGTATGACTGAACTATGTATCTCATTAGACGGGGATCACACTCAGTGCAAACATTCATTCATTAAGTCCTATTAAGGGTGACGGGGTGGCTGAAGCCTATTGCAGAGGTCACATGGCAAGAGGACAGGGTTGAACAGGCCAACAGTCTATAACACGTCCAACACATTTAGACAGATTAAAAAAAAGTCGCACTCTTACTCACACCTATGGCCAATTTAGAGCTTTCACCTAACCTACACGTCTTTTCAAGTGAGAGGAAGTTAGAATAACAGGAGGGAACCCAAGCAAACATGGACAGAGCATGTAAACTCCACACAGAAAGAACCCGGGACCTTCTATTTGTGAGGTAGCAGTGTTAACCTCCAAGCCACAGTGCTGCCCAAGTGCACATACAGAATTTTCAACTGTTTGACTTTTCATTTTGAATAAATATTCTTTGAAATAACCTATTTTAGAGGGGTCCTGAAAATGTAGATTGTGCATATTTATATATAAAGGCAATCTAAAGTGTGGTTTCACTTTAAAAAATACATAAATCAGTGTGCACATGGGAAGCTAATTAGAGGCACACTGCACATCAAAGTAGACCAAATCTGGCCAAATGTGGCATTGATCTAAAATATTATGCAATGTACAGATTGTGCATATTTATGCACGAAACAGAATTATTACATTTTGCTCTGCACAAGGAAAAATGTCCTTTAAAACTGTCATTCAAAGGAGATAAAAAAAATAAAAAATCTGACAAGTGATGATATTTAACACCCTATTGAACTGTAAAAAATAGGCAAACACTGATTTTGCATAATATGACCCCTTTCATGTTGATGAACATGAAAGGGGCAAACCCTTTACATTTATGTATAGATATTTAAAACCATTAAAATCATTATGAAATGAATACAGACTATAGGCATTTTTATTTCAGAACAATTTTTATTCTATAATGTTTTTTCTCCATAATAACTGATTAATTCAACACACAGCTGCTCACTTCAGGGATTCCTGGGCTTGTTGAGGTGGGGTGGGGTGGGGGGGTTGTGCAGAACATGAGTCATTTTTTGCCTGCACTGATTATAGAACCAAAGCAGCAGTGAAATGCATAAATCCAGAGTTTTCAGAAATGTTCAGAAATATGAGCAAATATGGGGAGAAAAAGTTAGCTAGTTTATGGACAAAGTTAGGAACAGACAACAGGCTAACATTCCAGAACTTTCCATCACAGACCCACCTTGCCTATGAAAGAAATGGGTGATATTCTGGCGACCCTTCACTTCTTTCTCCGCCTGTCTCTTTATCTGAGCTGTCTTGTCATTTGCTCCTGCACTCGCTGTGTGAAAAGTTTTTGTTGCAGTCTGATGGGGAGCAGCAGATGAAGTGAACCACTTTATATAAATGGGGGGGGGGGGGGGGGTGAGTGTTGAGAAATGTTTCCAAAACAAATAAACTTAGTGTTACCAATACATTGTAAATAAAATATATGTGTGATTGTAAGTTTATAACTGAGTGTCATATTATTTTTTCAGCATTATAATTGTATGAGTGGCCTGTCTGGGCCCCTGTCAATCATAGGCCCATATAATTCTTCTATTTATTCTCTCCTTTTCGGTGCCCCTATTACAGCCTCAAGTCTTCTTGAATATGATACTACAGGCTTGGCACATCTATCTTTGGCCAGTTTTGCCCATTCCTCTTTGCAGCACCTCTCAAGCTCCATCAGACTGGATGTGGAGCGTCGGTGCCCAGTCATTTTCAGATCTCTTCAGAGATGTTCAATCAGATTCAAGTCTGGGGTCTGGTTGGGCCACTCAAGGACATTCACAGAGTTGTCCTGAAGCCACTCCTTTGATATCTTGGCTGTGTGTTTAGGGTCATTGTCCTGTTGGAACATGAACCATTGCCCCAGTCTGAGGTCAAGAGCGCTCTGGAGCAGGTTTTCATCCAGGATATCTCTGTACATTGATGCAGTCCTTCAGGTGCCTTTTGGCAAAAATTCCAGGTAGGCTGCCATGTGCCTTTTACTAAGGGGTGGCTTCGCCTGGCCACTCCACCATATAGGCCTGATTGGTGGGTTGCTGCAGAGATGATTGTCATTCTGGAAGGTTCTCCTCTCTCCACAGAGGAATGCTGGAGCTCTGACAGAGCAGCCCAGTCTCACGCTTTTTTTTTCATGCTCCCTTCAGAAAATTAGTCGAATTTTCGTGACGGGGCTTTTTTTTAACTCACTATTACTAACCCTACTCCTACCCCCAACCCTAACCTTAACCATAACCTAACCCTACTTTTTCCCCTAACCATAACCACCCCGACCCCCCCCCCCCCACTTTTAATTTTGTGCAGCCATCACGGAATGAATTAGAATGAATTTATGCTGCCATGATGAAAATGAGGCGCTGTTTGTCACAATATCAATCAATCAATCAATCAATTTTATTTATATAGCGCCAAATCACAACAAACAGTTGCCCCAAGGCGCTTTATATTGTAAGGCAAGGCCATACAATAATTACGTAAAAACCCCAACGGTCAAAACGACCCCCTGTGAGCAAGCACTTGGCGACAGTGGGAAGGAAAAACTCCCTTTTAACAGGAAGAAACCTCCAGCAGAACCAGGCTCAGGGAGAGGCAGTCTTCTGCTGGGACTGGTTGGGGCTGAGGGAGAGAACCAGGAAAAAGACATGCTGTGGAGGGGAGCAGAGATCAATCACTAATGATTAAATGCAGAGTGGTGCATACAGAGCAAAAAGAGAAAGAAACACTCAGTGCATCATGGGAACCCCCCAGCAGTCTAAGTCTATAGCAGCATAACTAAGGGATGGTTCAGGGTCACCTGATCCAGCCCTAACTATAAGCTTTAGCAAAAAGGAAAGTTTTAAGCCTAATCTTAAAAGTAGAGAGGGTGTCTGTCTCCCTGATCTGAATTGGGAGCTGGTTCCACAGGAGAGGAGCCTGAAAGCTGAAGGCTCTGCATCCCATTCTACTCTTACAAACTCTAGGAACTACAAGTAAGCCTGCAGTCTGAGAGTGAAGCGCTCTATTGGGGTGATATGGTACTATGAGGTCCCTAAGATAAGATGGGACCTGATTATTCAAAACCTTATAAGTAAGAAGAAGAATTTTAAATTCTATTCTAGAATTAACAGGAAGCCAATGAAGAGAGGCCAATATGGGTGAGATATGCTCTCTCTTTCTAGTCCCCGTTAGTACTCTAGCTGCAGCATTTTGAATTAACTGAAGGCTTTTCAGGGAACTTTTAGGACAACCTGATAATAATGAATTACAATAGTCCAGCCTAGAGGAAGTAAATGCATGAATTAGTTTTTCAGCATCACTCTGAGACAAGACCTTTCTAATTTTAGAGATATTGCGTAAATGCAAAAAAGCAGTCCTACATATTTGTTTAATATGCACATTGAATGACATATCCTGATCAAAAATGACTCCACGATTTCTCACAGTATTACTAGAGGTCAGGGTAATGCCATCCAGAGTAAGGATCTGGTTAGACACCATGTTTCTAAGATTTGTGGGGCCAAGTACAATAACTTCAGTTTTATCTGAGTTTAAAAGCAGGAAATTAGAGGTCATCCTGTTATGTGCAGACGCTGGTTGAGGAGCGGACCAGCGTCTGACTGAACCCAGCGCTAAATAACCAGAAAGCGGTTCCAAAAACAAAACAAATTTATTTCCCTTCTGTGCAATAATTTGTGTACAACATAAATGTGCGGTTGTCTGGCGAGGTGAAGGACGGCGCGGTCTCCAGCGCCCAAATGGATTGAAGCCCGACGCTTCTGGACCCAGACTCACCGCCGAACACCCCCCAGGTGGACACGACAAACTGACTCTGTGAAGGATGGAAAAGGTGAGGTAAGTCAACAGAGCTACAACAAATATCCTACAAAGGCACACACTATCAGCAACACATTCAGGTCTGAATTTAAGCTTTATGTAAATGAGCAGCTTCTCACAACAGGTGGAGGATCATCATTCCGTACGCCACGGCAGTGAGAAGCGAGCTGCACAATTCTCATCAATGTTCAAATATACTGCGTAACAAAATACCAAATTACTGTTAACACTTATTCAGACAATCATCACCTCTGATGTGTGCTGACAGCATGTGTTCCTCACCCGTCCTCCTTCACAGGCACGATGTGTCAAACCCAGGCGCGGTCCTCAGCGTCTCACAAACGAACGTCACAAGGTCGAGTTCCCGGCAATTCTGCTCGAATCACTCATGGCTTAAATGCAGAACGCCATCTCATTATCTGCTTCAGCTGAAAGTCTTTAAGTTTGCACGTGAGCATCATCCACAGGTGCTGCAAGTCATTAGGCCTGCACGTGAACATCCTCCACAAGTGCAGCCAATAATGCTGATGAGGGTGAAGGACTCTTCTGCCAGCACCTTCTCCACAGACAAAAACCAGTTTGCATACCACCTGGGGAGCAAAGAAAAGAAAACAACACCAAAATATCCAGCCAAACCCCCCAACACACAACAGTACCCCCCCATCAACGGGAAGCCTCCCGGTGACCGAACAGACCAGGCCCGAGAACAGCACCTCCCTCCGGGGTCCAGGACAGGAAGCAGATAGCGTAATGCTCCCAAAGTCCACCGCAGACAGCAGGACAGGGCACCGCGGCTGGAAGGCCGGCTGGCATCAACAAAAACCCCAAAAGAGTCCCATATACAACCCAACATACAAGAAAAAACACAAAACCCACCCAAACCCTCCCCAGGGGACCGTCCCATCCAACCCCGGGAAGAAAAGAAAAACTCCCAAATCCAACAACCCAACATAGCCCCAACAACACAATACAAACATAAATTCTCAAAGAAAAATAACAAACAACCCCCCCAGAACGACTTGCAGAGCCCAACACCCCCCAGAAGACCTTTACCGCCAGTTCCAGGAGTAACAGCCAAAGCCGGAATCCCACAGAGGTCCCCAGGTATTCATGGAGCAACAGCGCCCCCCAGAGGACCGTACCATCAACCCCAGGAGGCACCCTCCCCACAACCCAGGAACCCCAGACCCAGCCACACTTGGCTAGTCGGCCCCACAATCAATTCCCCCCCAGAGGACCGTCCCATCAACCCTGGAGGTGGAACCTGGAAGGAAACATAAAAAAACACAAAAAGCCAACCCCCGGCGGACTTCATTAAACCACCCCGGGGGCAAATAAAACAACCGGCAAACCCTGTTACCCCCCCCAGCACCCCGAAAGACCCCAGATCACTCCCAGAGCCTATCGTCAGCTCAATTTTGGCGAACGGCACAAAACTACCAAGCTGGGGAAGGAAACAGGAAAAACTAACCCAGTCCCATCCCCTAAGCGCAGCGGAAAACCGGAAATACGTCCGGTGCCCCAAACCGACCATACCACCAGCCCATCGGGAGGGGTGGAACTACGGAAATGGCGAATGGCATAGATCGGCCCACCACTCCGACTGAGGTACGTTCCCGCTGCACCACACCCCGGTAACACCAATGACGAACGGTCAAAGGCCCACCGGGGCTGGAGTGGAACCGGGCATCAACCAAACCTAAAAAAAACGCCCCTGACAACCCCCCCCCTAGGTGCAGAGGTTTTCTGAGAAACACTCAGCATAACCAACCTGCACCACCCCACAACCCAAAAGACAAACGGTCTTAGAGCATGTGGGGTTGGGGTTAGGGAAACAGGGAAATAAAAACAACAAAACAAAACGACCCAATCCTCAAACAAAAATTACCTAAATTCAAATAATGATTACCTGAGTCCAGCCGAGCTCCGAACTGCCAGTCGTTCACTCCACCAGAACCGCCTCTAAATCCCCAAACAATTTATAAACCCCTTACATGAAAACAAAAACAGCCCAAATAACTAAACAACCAAAGACCTGCCCCCTTTTTTTTGTGTCCATTATTATGCCTGTCTAAGAACACCTGGAGATACGTCATCGTTATCTTTCTTGACGCTTATGTGACCGGGGCAATATGGCAGCTTCAGCTCGTCCGAGCTGCATGGGCTCATCCGCAAGAGGAGCCAGAGGTCCCGTTGGAGGAGTCTCAGTGGGGCGAAGAAGAGGCAGCCCTGATCTGTGTCAGGGAAAGCCCCGAGACGAAAAGACCTGCTCTGATGTCCGCCCTCTGTCACGTCCACGCTCCTTTATCCGATCATCTAGACGAATAGCCAAAGATATTAGCTCATCTAAATCTTTTGGTTCGTCACGGACTGCTAGCTCGTCTTTTAATGAATCGTTCAATCCATCCACAAACACTCCTCTCAAAGCTGTGGCATTCCAACCGGACTGAGCAGAAAAAATTCGGAAATCCACGGAATAATCCGCCGCACTCCGCCTCCCCTTGGGTGACGGAGTTATCTACACCGGTATCGATAGTGCCGCAGCTGGAGCAGCAGGAAGCAGAACGGCTTGCGCTGCAAGCTCCGTAATGCGAGCATCTGTTTGTTTAATTTGATTTGCGAGAGGCCGTAATTGCTCCCATATCTTCTCCAAGTATTCGTGAACTCTTTCAGCAAAAGGAACCGCTTCTGCCGCTGGGTCCATTTTGGAATGGCCGGGAACTACTGTTATGTGCAGACGCGGGTTGAGGAGCGGACCAGTGTTTGACTGAACCCAGCGCTAAATAACCAGAAAGCGGTTCCAAAAACAAAACAAATTTATTTCCCTTCTGTGCAATAATTTGTGTACAACATAAATGTGCGGTTGTCTGGCGAAGTGAAGGACGGCGCGCTCTCCAGCGCCCAAATGGATCGAAGCCCGACGCTTCTGGACCGAGACTCACCGCCGAACACCCCCCAGGTGGACACGACAAACTGACTCTGTGAAGGATGGAAAAGGTGAGGTAAGTCAACAGAGCTACAACAAATATCCTACAAAGGCACACACTATCAGCAACACATTCAGGTCTGAATTTAAGCTTTATGTAAATGAGCAGCTTCTCACAACAGGTGGAGGATCATCATTTCATACGCCACGGCAGTGAGAAGCGAGCTGCACAATTCTCATCAATGTTCAAATATACTGCGTAACAAAATACCAAATTACTGTTAACACTTATTCAGACAATCATCACCTCTGATGTGTGCTGACAGCATGTGTTCCCCACCCGTCCTCCTTCACAGGCACGATGTGTCAAACCCAGGCGCGGTCCTCAGCGTCTCACAAACGAACGTCACAAGGTCGAGTTCCCGGCAATTCTGCTCGAATCACTCATGGCTTAAATGCAGAACGCCATCTCATTATCTGCTTCAGCTGAAAGTCTTTAAGTTTGCACGTGAGCATCATCCACAGGTGCTGCAAGTCATTAGGCCTGCACATGAACATCCTCCACAAGTGCAGCCAATAATGCTGATGAGGGTGAAGGACTCTTCTGCCAGCACCTTCTCCACAGACAAAAACCAGTTTGCATACCACCTGGAGAGCAAAGAAAAAAAAACAACACCAAAATATCCAGCCAAACCCCCCAACACACAACACATCCATGTCTTTATGTCTGTAAGACAATCCTGCAGTTTAGCTAATTGGTGTGTGTCCTCTGGCTTCATGGATAGATAAAGCTGGGTATCATCTGCGTAACAATGAAAATTTAAGCAATGTCGTCTAATAATACTGCCTAAGGGAAGCATGTATAAAGTGAATAAAATTGGTCCTAGCACAGAACCTTGTGGAACTCCATAATTAACCTTAGTCTGTGAAGAAGATTCCCCATTTACATGAACAAATTGTAATCTATTAGATAAATATGATTCAAACCACCGCAGCGCAGTGCCTTTAATACCTATGGCATGCTCTAATCTCTGTAATAAAATTTTATGGTCAACAGTATCAAAAGCAGCACTGAGGTCTAACAGAACAAGCACAGAGATGAGTCCACTGTCTGAGGCCATAAGAAGATCATTTGTAACCTTCACTAATGCTGTTTCTGTACTATGATGAATTCTAAAACCTGACTGAAACTCTTCAAATAGACCATTCCTCTGCAGATGATCAGTTAGCTGTTTTACAACTACCCTTTCAAGAATTTCTGAGAGAAAAGGAAGGTTGGAGATTGGCCTATAATTAGCTGAGATAGCTGGGTCAAGTGATGGCTTTTTAAGTAATGGTTTAATTACTGCCACCTTAAAAGCCTGTGGTACATAGCCAACTAATAAAGATAGATTGATCATATTTAAGATCGAAGCATTAAATAATGGTAGGGCTTCCTTGAGCAGCCTGGTAGGAATGGGGTCTAATAGACATGTTGATGGTTTGGAGGAAGTAACTAATGAAAATAACTCAGACAGAACAATCGGAGAGAAAGAGTCTAACCAAATACCAGCATCACTGAAAGCAGCCAAAGATAACGATACGTCTTTGGGATGGTTATGAGTAATTTTTTCCCTAATAGTTAAAATTTTATTAGCAAAGAAAGTCATGAAGTCATTACTAGTTAAAGTTAAAGGAATACTCGGCTCAATAGAGCTCTGACTCTTTGTCAGCCTGGCTACAGTGCTGACAAAGAAACCTGGGGTTGTTCTTATTTTCTTCAATTAGTGATGAGTAGTAAGATGTCCTAGCTTTACGGAGGGCTTTTTTATAGAGCAACAGACTCTTTTTCCAGGCTAAGTGAAGATCTTCTAAATTAGTGAGACGCCATTTCCTCTCCAACTTACGGGTTATCTGCTTTAAGCTGCAAGTTTGTGAGTTATACCACAGAGTCAGGCACTTCTGATTTAAAGCTCTCTTTTTCAGAGGAGCTACAGCATCCAAAGTTGTCTTCAATGAGGATGTAAAACTACTGACGAGATACTCTATCTCACTTACAGAGTTTAGGTAGCTACTCTGCACTGTGTTGGTATATGGCATTAGAGAACATAAAGAAGGAATCATATCCTTAAACCTAGTTACAGCGCTTTCTGAAAGACTTCTAGTGTAATGAAACTTATTCCCCACTGCTGGGTAGTCCATCAGAGTAAATGTAAATGTTATTAAGAAATGATCAGACAGAAGGGAGTTTTCAGGGAATACTGTTAAGTCTTCAATTTCCATACCATAAGTCAGAACAAGATCTAAGATATGATTAAAGTGGTGGGTGGACTCATTTACATTTTGAGCAAAGCCCATTGAGTCTAATAATAGATTAAATGCAGTGTTGAGGCTGTCATTCTCAGCATCTGTGTGGATGTTAAAATCGCCCACTATAATTATCTTATCTGAGCTAAGCACTAAGTCAGACAAAAGGTCTGAAAATTCACAGAGAAACTCACAGTAACGACCAGGTGGACGATAGATAATAACAAATAAAACTGTTTTTTGGGACTTCCAATTTGGATGGACAAGACTAAGAGTCAAGCTTTCAAATGAATTAAAGCTCTGTCTGGGTTTTTGATTAATTAATAAGCTGGAATGGAAGATTGCTGCTAATCCTCCGCCTCGGCCCGTGCTACGAGCATTCTGGCAGTTAGTGTGACTCGGGGGTGTTGACTCATTTAAACTAACATATTCATCCTGCTGTAACCAGGTTTCTGTAAGGCAGAATAAATCAATATATTGATCAATTATTATATCATTTACTAACAGGGACTTAGAAGAGAGAGACCTAATGTTTAATAGACCACATTTAACTGTTTTAGTCTGTGGTGCAGTTGAAGGTGCTATATTATTTTTTCTTTTTGAATTTTTATGCTTAAATAGATTTTTACTGGTTATTGGTGGTCTGGGAGCAGGCACCGTTTCTACGGGGATGGGGTAATGAGGGGATGGCAGGGGGAGAGAAGCTGCAGAGAGGTGTGTAAGACTACAACTCTGCTTCCTGGTCCCAACCCTGGATAGTCACGGTTTGGAAGATTTAAGAAAATTGGCCAGATTTCTAGAAATGAGAGCTGCTCCATCCAAAGTGGGATGGATGCCGTCTCTCCTAACAAGACCAGGTTTTCCCCAGAAGCTTTGACAATTATCTATGAAGCCCACCTCATTTTTTTTATCACAAACCAATAGATTAATGTATATTTTGTGCTGCTGAATCATGAATTGCCGTGAGACTGGTTTGGACAGAGTGACCATCAGGTTCTTGGTCACCTCCCTGACTAAGGCCCTTCTCTTCAGATCGCTCAGTTTCGATGGCGGCCAGTTCTAGGAAAAGTCCTGGTGGATCCGAACTTATTCAATTTATGGATGATGGAGGCCACTTTGCTCATTAGCAGCAGAAATGTTGCTGTACCCTTCCCCAGATTTGTGCCTCGAGGCAATCCTGTCTCAGAGGTCTACAGACAATTCCTTTGACTTCCTGCTTGGTTTGTGCTCTGACATACACTGTCAACTGTGGGACCTTATATGCAGACAGGTGTGTGCCTTTCCAAATCAATTGAAGTTACCCCAGGTGGACTCCAATTAACCCAGTGGTGAGCACAGCTAACCGAAAAGTTAGCTTTGACAACCACTAATCTGCTCACTGAAAAGTTAACGTTTATAAACTCCTAAAAAAAATTAACATAAATTACAGCTAACCGCAACAGCTAACTTTTAGTATTGACTCAGCACACTGTCGGCGACTGATAAACCAGTTTCGACTTGTAACGCCGCAGATGTTTCTGAATAAACTCAATGCAGTACTTGTATCTTAAACACCTTGTCAACTGCTGCAAAGATGTCTCACTTACCTTTCACGGCGGCAGCATAGATCAAACGCAAGGCACTTTCACTCATGGTTTCATTTATAAACAGACTAATTCCAGACAGTTTATCAACACATTCACAACTCTGTCATTTTTACAAAGTAAAAAATATCGCACTTTTGAAGTAATTCTGAAGGTTTGAGCATTAAACCAACACAAGTGCCAAAAGGCATTATGGGAAATCTGACTCGTCTTATCACCCCCCGTCAAAACACATAGAACACTGCTGTCTACTGGATGGGAGCGTGAAAACCAACACACAAGTTACAAATCAGAAATTTGTGTTTGTGGATCACAAAACGTGCACAAATCAAGGACTATTTGTAGAACACCCTTTGAGCATTTGCAGGTATTAATAAGTGTCTTTTCACTTAAAAAAGTAAAGGTTTACATGTACACACTGTCTTTTAAAGCAGACACACTGTCGGTCATAATGCATTGCAGCAATGTATTACGGGAGTTTGGGTTTGTTTGTTTTTTATTATTATTATTATTATTATTGTAGTCCAGGTTAATTAAGAGTGTTATTAGTGTTATAGATTTGTTGTGTTTTTATTGTTCAAGGAATGTAGTTAGTTTGGTGAAGAGTTATGTTGTGACCATGAGTGAAAAAGACGTTGCGATTTACCTCTTTTGCCACTGTCTGAGTTGCTGCATGTTGAAAGCAAATGACTTTTATTCCCAGCTGCACCAGCAGCCGGCCTGCCCCCTTCTGCTGGGGGAGGGTGGAGGGCTGAGTTTCTTATAGCAGCCTGGCTGTTGCAAAACACCCAACAGACAGGAATTAATGTTTGGCTTTAAGAGTTTACAAATGTTTTGACTGTTTGGTCTTACTCACTATGCCAGCAAAGAAATGTTAGCGGACTGAAAGTTAGCGGAAGTAAATTTAGCAGAAGCTAATTAATCCGCTGATGGTTTTCAAAATTAGCTGAAAACATAATCTGCTAATAAAAAAGTTAGCTTTGCTAATTAGCAGTTAGCAGATTAGTGGAACTGTAACCACCACTGAATTAAGCTGTACAAATATTTCAGGGATGATCAATGGAAACAGGATGAGCTCAATTTTGAGCTTCACGGCAAAGGTTGTGAATTCTTACATACATGTGATTTTTTTTTTTTTTTTTAATAAATTTGCAAAAATCTAAAAAAAAAAAAGTTTTTTCACACTGTCATTATGGGGTATTGTGTGTAGAACTTTGAGAAAAAAAATAATTTCATCCATTTTGGAATAAGGCTGTAACATAACATAAAATGTGGAAAAAGTGCAGTGCTGTGAATACTTTCTGGATGCACCTTACCTGTTAAAGTTACAATGGGGCTCAACATATTAAGGCACCAGCTGCAGATGTAAAAGTGTAAAGCACCTCCTCAGCTAATGACCAGCTTTACAACACATTAAAAGACATAAAGCAAAGTGAGATGTTCCTTTTTATCTACTTCCAGCCTCTTTAAGCACACCATGCTCTGTCACACTCATGGCAACTCTATTGTACCTGACAGCATCCAAACTAATGATTTGTCTTTGTAAGTGAAGTGACAGCTGTGACTAATGGCCTTAGCACTCCAGATGCTGTTTGTGGGGGCTCTGACCGCATTCCATTCTTTTTCCTCTCAGTGCTCTTAAAAACATTTCATTTTCTCCACCAACAGCAGAATTTTATTTTGAGACAGAATGTATTTCCATATTTTAGCCCCCTGTATGAGAACTAATGTGTGAGTGTGCTAATATACATATAGATTGTGACACATGCCTGTACACAAACACATCACATATTCCCACACTCCTTGAAAACCTCACTACTATGTTCTATCAGCATCCTTTTTTAAGCTCAAGATTTATATATATATATATATATATATATATATATATATATATATATATATATATATATATATATATATATATATATATATATATATATTGCTACAGCACATAATGTACAAGTAGGTGGTAGTTTTAAAAAGAAATAGTTTTAAGCTCAATTTTGAAATTTCACACTAATTAATTTTCCTCCTTTGATGTGCTTTGGCCATTTCAGTTCTGCAAATGCAATTTAAAAAATATGATTGACAATTCCACCCACTTTATTGTGAAAAAATACAACAAGAAGATGTACTGTGTTCGATTAATATCCCCAATTAATAAGTCAATTAATATCTCCCTCTTCATTTCACACGTTTATCGATTCCTGCTGATAATAAGTGATTAATGTATTTTGGGCATTCAAAGACATAAAAAAAACCTTGCACAATGACTATGGAAAAAGGGCACAAATTTCTCAAACATCTGGGAACAGCTTTACATGTCACATATACAGTAGGGTAAAAAAGTACTTAGTCCCTGATTGTGCAAGTTCTCCTGCTTAGAAAGATAAGAGAGGTCTGTAATTTTCAACATAGGTACACTTCAATTATGAGAGACAAAATGAGAAAAAAAAAATCTACGAAATCACATTGTAGGATTTTTAAAGAATTTATTTGTAAATTGTGGTGGAAAATAAGTATTTGGTAAATAACAAAAGTTCAGCTCAAAACTTTATAACATAATCTTTGTTGGCAATGACAGAGTCCAAACGTTTCCTGTAAGTCTTCACCAGGTTTGCACACACTGTAGCTGGTATTTTGGTCCATTCCTCCATGCAGATCTCCTCTAGAGCAGTGATGTTTTGAGGCTGTTGCTGGGCAACATGGACTTTCAACTCCCTCCACAAATTTTCTATGGGGTTGAGGTCTGGAGACTGGCTAGGCCACTCCAGGATCTTGAAATGCTTTTTACGGAGCCACTCCTTTGTTGCCCGAGCAGTGTGTTTGAGATCACTGTCATGCTGAAAGAGCCAGCCATGTTGTATCTTCAATGCTCTCACTGAAGGGAGGAGGTTTTGGCTTAAAATCTCACGATACATGGCCCTGTTCATTCTTCCCTTAACACAGATCAGTCGTCCTGTCCCCTTTGCAGAAAAACAGCCACAGAGCATGTTTCCATCCCCATGCTTCACAGTAGGTATGGTGTTCTTGGAATGCAACTCAGCGTTCTTCTTCCTCCAAACATGACTAGTTGAGTTTTTACTAAAAAGTTCTATTTTGATTTCATCTGACCACATGATATTCTTCCAGTCCCCTTCTGGATCATCCATATGCTCTCTGGCAAACTTCAGACGGACCTGGACATGTACTGGCTTAAGCAGGGGGACACACCTGGCACTGCAGGATTTGAGTCCCTTTCTGTGTAGTGTGTATCCTTTGTTGCTTTGGTCCCAGCTCTCTGCAGGTCATTCATCAGGTCCCTCCGTGTAGTTCTGGCATTTTTGTTCACCCTTCTCATGATCATTATACCCCAAGGGATGAGATCTTGTGTGGAGCCCCAGATCGAGGGAGATTATCAATGGTCTTGTATGTCTTCCATTTTCTTACAATTGCTCCCACAGTTGATTTATTCACACCAACCTGCTTGACTATTGTAGACTCACTCTTCCCACCCTAGTGCACATCTACAATTTTCTTCCTGGTGTCCTTCAACAGCTCTTTGGTCTTGGCCATGGTTGAGTTTGGAGTCTGACTGTTTGAGGCTGTGGACAGGTGTCTTTTATACAGATAATGAGTTCCAACAGATGCCATTAATACAGGTAACAGGTGGAGGACAGAAAAGCTTCTTAAAGAAGTTACAGGTCTGTGAGAGTCAGAAATCTTGCTTGTTTGTGGGTGACCAAATACTTATTTTACACCACAATTTACAAATAAATTCTTTAAAAATCCTACAGTGTGATTTTCTGGATTTTTTGTTGTTGTTGTTTCTCATTTTGTCTTTCATAGTTGAAGTGTACCTATGATGAAAATTACAGACCTCTCTCATCTTTCTATGTAGGAGAATTTGCACAATCAGGGGCTGACTAAATACGTTTTGGCCCCACTGTATAGAGGGTTTTCATGTGATGTATCGGTCATGTGATTTTGCACCCCGCGGCCATTGTGGATTACAACGCGGTGGCCGCTGTGATATGCTACATGCATTTGGTGAACAATTGCAGAAGCTTCAACAATGGTTAACTTTTGTGCTGTCGTCGGTTGTTCAAACAGGTGATAAAAATGAGGCTGGTCGCTCATTTTTGAGGCTGCCAGCAGTTATTGTGCATCAAGCAGTGGAGTGTTATGAGCTTTCTAAGTGACACAGAGAGACCTGGCTCAGCAGAATAGGCAGAGCAGATCTGAAGGAAGCTTTAATATGGCCAGGAGGAAAACCTCAGAGGAAGCAGTTGGCTACCAAAGCCACCCGGAAGAGCACTCCGGCTACCGGCGGTGTGAAGAAGCCTCACCATTACAGGCCCAGCACCGTGGGACTGAGAGAGATCCACCGCTACCAGAAATCCACCAAATCAGCAACTCGGTGGATTTCGGTGGATTAACATACGGATCCACTGAACCAACTGTTACACATCAATCACGATAAACAGCTTTATTTCGAGTGTTTAAAGCCTCGTAATAAGCTTTCATTCTCTCTATTTTCTTCCACGCCCCAACCGCGTAGTAATCTACGATGAATACGGTAACTAATCGGTCACGTGATCGAAAACCCTCTATACTAATACTGCGTCAAAGTAGAGTACATGTTAGTTTTCTCCCTCATGGATTATATAATTTATTTTTGTACACTAGTGATACTGAAGATAGAGCCATGAGAAAGGCCAACATCTCTCAGTTGGATGGTAAGTCTATTTTAATTAATTTTACTGAACATTCTGTTACTGACACCAAACCATATTGATGGAATATTCAGGTCAGCTTTTGTATGTTCCCTGCAATTAATACATTTATGTTTGTAACTGTAAAAACTACTGCATATTCAAATCTGAACTTTTGGATTCTGATCGATACATGTGAGGACCAGTGAACCTCCTATTTTGGGGAATGTGGGCATCTTTTAACATGCACTACGATCATAACATAAAATAAAGACAGACTGTCCAGTCAAGTTGCTTTAGAAACGTTTGTTTCTGGTTACAGAGTCCTGGAGGCCACTAAGGCTTGCTTGTGATGTAAGATTGACTTCTTTTTTCAGCATTTGATTAATTCAAGACAGTTCTGGGGATTAAATCATGTGCTCTAATAATGCAGTTAAAACACATGCCATCTCAACACGAGATGGCATGTGCAAATGACTGGGTGAGAGTTTCCATCTATCACTAGGTCCAGTAGTGGATATCAGACTGTATGCTGAAGAAAATTCAAACTCATGTTCAGGGAATAAACCACCTCCTAGCCTACATACACACCCCATACACAAAACCCACTGATCTCAAACACACATAGCAGATAATAACTAGGTTCTAATACAGCCAGTATTTATCTGCCTGGCGCAAAGTTAGTGTGTCTGCTAAAACCAAGATGCTGTACTGCTGTACTGTACCGCTTACAGCATTTATTAAAACTTTCAACTTTCACTTGGATTATTTAGTAAATGCAGTGTATGAGAGGAAACAAGTCCTCGGGGTCATCAGGTGGTCACCTTCTCAATAACAGGTGTTTCAGAGGGCCAGAACATTAGATTGGATTAGACAAGAATCCAAACAAATTTGAGGTGTCCACCAAAATAGACAAACACAACATTACAGAATGAAAGGGTGGTAATCAACACACCAAAATAAATAGAATGCACAAGCAGGCCAGGTCTAGGACCATGCATCACCACATCCACCACACTACAGAACCACCTAGGGTCCTGGATGGCAATGACCCTGGCAGACAACCAGTTGGTCCCCATGGCTCAAAAGTAAGCATCTCTCTGTCAAGGCCAGGTGACACGTTGGTATTCCATTGGCCTTCTCCAGCCACTGGGATCTTCAGTACTGAAACACCTGGGTGCTGCATCATGCCCAGAAAAACATGCAACATGGGCAAAATACCACAACTAGTGTCCATACACAAGGCAAATGATACTCTTCCTCTGAGTCTCCACATCCATGGATGTTGAAAACCAGGATCCAGCAACTTGTTGTAAAGTGAAGGAGCATTAAGTGACATTCACCATGGTTCCAAGAGGCTCATGTTAACTATCCAGATCTCTCATGTTAACTATCCAGATCTATGCAGTTTTCATAGTCAGCCTTGTCATCCATGTCAAGCAAAGTGTCACACCTCAGGCAGTCATCAATCACAGAGTAAAGTTGTGAGTAAAATGTCTCGCTCACCAAGACATGACTCACTGCGGTTGGTTTGGAGATTGAGCCAACACACAAGACACTCAGAGACTAAGTATGAGCCTCATAATATGCTCACTGACAGGACTGACAGGAAAGAGCTGGTCTACTACATCACCACCACCAACTCTCAGTACATCAAACATTGGGACGACCAGACCAAAGGTAGGTATATCCACCCACTGAGATGCTGCCACCAAACAAGAGCTAACAACAAACATTCTTGGGCTTTCCTTGGTGCTAAACTTGTAACAATACCCTGGTTAACAAATGACCACCACCAGTACTATTGTCCAGCAATGTATAGATGGAAACTATGTTGCTGTTGGGCAAAAGCAGACAGTGACAGGGGGACTGCATGCTTGGAGGCATGGGCAAGGAGGAAGGGTAAAAGTGTGGATGTGAGAGTCACAACTTTGACTTTGTCACTATGACTCGTCCAACTGTATTTCATGACATTTGTGATACCATCATTAAAAGTGATTTCATGTATTATTTTCTGATACACAAAATGTAGTGGATTTTTGTGATAGTATGAAAAAATAATAAATCACAAATGGTGGAGGGGGGTTCACAGACCAACCATGTGGCATTTGGGTTACCATTATGGTTAAGGGTAGGATTAGGATTAGATCAGGAGTGGGCAATTATTTTTTGCAAAGGGCCAAATGAGAAACAGAAAATATTGTGGAGGTCGGGGGCCAAAAGGCTAAACTCAAGTCTGCACAATAATAATTGTATAATAATTTTATTCCTATATAAAAAGCAGTAAATAGAATTGTTCTGATAAACTGTTCGATGTTCTGATTAGAAATTTTTAGTATCGCGGTGCTCTTGGGAACTATCACTGTGCAGAACGCTTCCACTCGGGGTCCTGTCCGGCCTTGTGTGCTGAAAATCTTTTAGTCCTGTTTCTGGTCTGATTCTGTGCTGAATTTTTGATTAGTTAAATTAGTCTAAAATGTTTGTGTTTCATTGACACACTATGTTACGGATGTGCAATAAACTTATTTGAAAGAAAAAATAATGTACAGATAGACAGTTTAAAATGTGGGCGATTCCAGACTTTTTTACACTTTTCCCCTGAATAATTTTCAATTTGAAAAGTTTGAATTCCCAAGTCACAATATCACCAGGCTGGGGGCATTCACGTCAAAGTGTGAAAATCTCACCTTGTTCTTGTGATTCAGATTTTGACCCTCCTCTAAATTGTCAAAAAATAAAATAAAAATAGAAAAACAAAAGGTCCAGCTTTCCTCCCCGAGTCAGCAGGTGCATTTCTGGAAAACGTCTTTTTACTCTGTATTTTACTCTGCATTTGTCAGCATTTCTCAGTGTGTGATGTACATTTTAGGAAAAGCAGAAACATCCTGATGGTTGACAGACAATGAAACGAACACTGCTTCATCGAATAACAAAGCTTGTGAGCTTTCATTCGAAAGTGAAGGTTTGGATTTACAGAGGCTGTACAGAGAGACAGGAGGCGACACACTTCACCCCAAGACTCTTCATTTTTTTCAGAGTCTGTCAGATTTTGGATTCTAACGTTGGTTGACACTGTTGGACACTATTTTAGCCCGCTATGAGCGTGCATGTAGACGCTGTTTTTTCTTTGTTTTGTTTTGTTTTGTTGGAGCGGACTTTGGAAATCACAAGCGGATGACTGTTCAGGTTTTTTTTTCTTCTTCTCGGTGGAGCTGGTAGGTTTTATTTTTATTTTACTTTGAGTGTCTGTCTTGATGTGAGACTGTTCTGTAACGGAGCAGCACGCACCGTACTACCACAATGTGCATGTGCAGTAAGTTTTTGCACAGTGGAAAGCGGCTGGTTTTACCGTGTCTGCATCAAAATGAATAGTTATCACTTAAAAAAAAATGAGTCATCATAACACCACATCACACTTATGTAAACTTTGTAATTAATCTGTGGTTCCATTTTAAATGTTAGCAGTATTCAAGTGTGCACTGAGATGTTTCCCTCCAAGAAACGCTAAGGGAAACACTCAGAAATGTTATGATTTCAGTGTGACGTCCTTTAAAACACAGAAGAATGCAAATAATACACACTGCTAACCAGCCCCAAAATCTCAAAGTGCATCTCTGTACCTGAATAATTTTGAATTACATTCTGTTTTCTTCAGAAAAGCCTCCCTGTTCACTGTCACAGAGGCTGCAGTATCGTTCTCAGTCTCTGAGTGGATCGATCCCGCGGCAGACAGTGTTGATCGAGTCGGCTGTGCACCTGCCTCTGTGACACTCGGTGCCGGCGTGCCTCCTCCCCAGACGGGCCAGCGATCGCGCTGCCCCGCACGGCCTGTGGTCCCGCCAAGACGAAACAAAAATGCAGAGATCGTCCTCTGATCATCTGGCTTCCTGTAACATTTGCATTTTGTCATGGTTTGTGTCATCTGGATGTAAACAGGATAAAATAAAGAGCTGAAGTTGTTTATGTGAAATATCCCGCAAAAACAGGTTTGCGTGCTGTTAAATTCCCACCAAGTCTACCGCTAAAACATCATGACATGACACTACACTATAGCAGCGTTAGATGGCAGTATAACGGCATGGCACCATTGTTCCATTGTCTGGGGAGAACACTGATTTTATTCTTTAATTTCTAGGTATTTGCGGGCCGGTCCAAGTCAGCCAAAGGGCCGGATACGGCCCGCAGGCCACAGAATGCCCAGGTGTGGGTTAGATGGTATCACAGTCTAATACAGTGAAACTGGACCAGACTGGTCAGGGCAGGTGGATGGAATATAGGATGGAGAGGAAAAAGGCAGAAACATTGTGTGTACAAGAGAGCCAGTGGAAAGGTAGTAAGGCCAGGAGCATGAGAGGTGGGTTCAAACTGTTCCACCATAGTGTGACTGGCAGGGCTGTGCAAAATTCAGAATTTTAGAAAGGTCATTCTGCAACCGTTTGCTACCTAAGTTCAAAATTGAACTCAAAATCAAGAAATGAACTAAAACCGAGGAGTCATTCTCAATTCAATTTCTGAATTTTGTGCAGCACTGGATAATGGGAGGCAAAGTGGAGTAGATGTAACCCTGCTGGAGGTGAAGACTGTGTTTGACAGAGTGATGAGTTTGAAGCTGGAAATTGAAGTGGTGACAAATGTCATTGATACATACAAACAAAGTGCACACCTTAATTTTAGGTCCACATATTTTATTTGTAGCATGTTTTTTACATTTTATGAAACAAAATAAATTGCTGGTGTTTAAATGAAAAGTGAACACAGCATTTGTATGCTGTTTTTTCTCTGAATTGATTGTTTCTTTCTCATTTAGTGTCACAGACACAGCTGGTGTCTCATCATAGAGGCTGATAACCATCTGTCTGAATAATCAGTGGAGGTATGGCTGATGTCATAAGGCCTTAATGAGGTTTAACACAGGTCTGCATGAGACAGAACGACAGAAAGAGACCATATGGGACTCATTTACCTCCAATTCACACTTTATAGGCAGTAGTTAGTCTATTTGTTGACAGCATCAGATTCCTCCTGAGTTTTATAGTTAAGCCCTACTTTTCATTTTCTTTGTTATTTTTTCATTGCTTGTTAAAGATGTGTCTTATTTTTCTTTAATTTCTGACTTCCTCTACACTGGCCATCATTTCAAGGCCGACAGCTCTGCTGTGTTTCTTCATTCTTCTTGCATGTTTGTTTGTTTGTTTGTTTTTTTAATCTCTTAAATTTGCCTGCAATATCTAAAGACTCAAATCTCACATTTTAGTGTAGTACCATAATTTGCATTCATGAGAGAATGGCGCATCTGGTATGAATGTTGAAAATAGAAAAGTTCTCAAGAAAATATTTGAATTAGTAACATACAAATGAATGGCTTGTCCAAAATAATTTAACAGAGATGCAAATATTACTTGTTAAAGGGGAACTCTGGGATTTTTCAGCCTCTCTCTTTTTTTAGATGTTTTTGGGTTACACTTTTCACTTTGGACAAAAATTATTGTTTTTCCAGTATTGAGTTAAGATGCTAACACTGTCAAGAGGTAAACGGACATACAATGGAAGTCTACGGAGCAAGCTAAAAACCTCAAAGAAACCCACTTCTTGTCACCACTGAGTCTGTGAAAATGTCATAAGCAGAGTGTGGCAGCATGGAGAGGATCCCTATGGAGGTCCATGTGTACATGTTCACCTCAGTACATGTAATGATGCATTTACACATAACGATAGCAAGTCACAAATGCCACGAAGTATACATTCTTGGCCGCTGATCATGAATGTGATGATTCGGGGCAGAAGCGTCAGGTGTCCTCAGGAACTGCTGCAACCTGCTACCACGTGTTACGATTAATGGCACGTGTTGCTGGAGAATTATCAGGAACCATTACGCACAACCAAGAATAATGTTCTGCGCTGTTGCACACTATTGCGCGTAAGAGCGCATCATTCTGTCACGTTGTGAATGAGGCAAATTGTCTCTAAACACACCCCCATATTCATCCTACCATCAGTTACTGAACAATTCAGATCGCTCCAGTTTGCTCCTCAAAATCCATAGCAGAAGAACTTTGTGACTGCATGCTTAGTTGGACTCTGTGCCATGAAGTGGCGGAGAGAGGAGGAGGAGACAGAGAGAGCCAGATGTCTTGCTGCAGGCAACTCTTGTCTTGCTCCCTTTCCCAAACATCAGGCATAGCAGCTGGAGGAACACCTGCAGGAGCTTGCTGAGGAGCATTGGAATGAGACTTTTAGCCGACTTGGCGTCACTGTCCTTCTTCAGCATAGTACAGCTATAAAACTGAATGTGGTGCAGCAGGGTTTAATTATGCGCACGTCAGAGAAGAACATTGTCACGCCGTATTAAGGATCACCAAGAATCGAGACGGATCAACACGCTAAGTTGCGACCTCCACAACATGAGGCGAAATGAGGGTGGTGCATGACATTCATGGAAGATTTTTGACAGCCAAAAACATGCTCCATGAAAATCACGAATATCACGCACCAACACACACTATTAAGAAACCTATTCAGATGTGTTAAGTCACGTTAAGAATGTCAGGAACATGCCAAGAATGAGGCAGTTATGACATGGGTAACACGTCTTGACTGTGTAAACGCAGCATTAAGAAAATTTTTAAATCAACGGATCACACAGGCAGTGGCTAATCTTAGTCTTCTTTCTTTTTGGTGACAATGCTCTTCACTACGTCCATACAAGTCAGTTGCCCATGAGGGGGTCATTCCTGTCATAAGCAGAAGACAAGCCCTTCATTCTTGTATTATCACAATCCTCACTGAGCTAATTTGGATGAACTAATCTCATTTCTGTATTGTCAGCTGAAGTGTTTAGTTGGTCTAACAATTCTCCTATATTCAGTGTACAGTAAAGCTGTATTCAGTTCATAATAAACCATACTGTGCATGTCTGCTACATTACTGTGTAAAGTACATGGCACCCAGTGTAAAACCTGTGCCAAATCAACATGTAGATCTATGTCAGATCTACTGTTTTGACCCTAAGAAAAACAGGGAGAAGCCAAAGGAGCTTACTTACTATGACAGCTTTGTATGGTGTAATCCACAAAGGCACATTGCACTGAATGCAAAAATTTGTTGAACTTTGACACTGTAGTGACCCACACGGCCAATGACTGTCAAGTAGGATGGGGACTTTTCTAATAAGGGAAGAAAATTAAGCAAATGCTAACTATTCATGTTGAATTCTTGAACTGCTCAACAATAAATTGGCTGTGTATTAAGAGCATAATAAAGTAAAATTGGCAGGAGGAAATTTCAACTTTCAGATACAGCTAGTTGTTCTAAAAGCATTATGAAGTCACAAATAAGTACAGCCAATGCTATCAAGCTAATGGCATGCTAATGCAAACAATGTTTAGCAACAGAAGCCAAGCAGAACAAACATATGGTGCAACCTGCAGTTCTGGGGTGGTATAAGGCACCGCAGTCTCGTTTAAGGGCAGGCGCTAAAGGGATAAATATGACGCATATGATGTAATTTCCCTACTTCCGGGGGAAAAAAACCCCACAGCATTTTCAATGGGTTTTTGGGAAAATTAAACAAAGTGAAAATGCATAGAAAAAGTGACGATGCGGTGGGAAAGTAGACATGTGTTGCAGTTTGTTTGTGACCCAGAGCCTAAACATGTCGAGGCGGTTTTGCAGGTGAGAGAACACAGCTACTCTGGTTAGCTGTGTAAGCTAACACTTACCGACACGGCATCGCCCACTTGCTTCGTCTTCTCTTAGCCACTGGGAACCGAAAAAAATATATATACTTTTCACGACTGCTTCGTTGATTGCATCCGAAAACAAAACAGTAAACCATTTTTTCCAAGTGAACTTATGCTGTGTATATGTTGCACAACGGAGCGCAGGTCCCCATAAGTAGTCAAATCCTGCGATATCACGTAGGGTTCAAATGAGACTGCGGTGCTCTGTTGATGTAAGTCATCCATTCATTCATTTTCAATACACTCAAAAACTGATGCATTGGATGAACTCAATTCAATTATGAGCAGGATTTCCATCTAATCACATCCATGCAAGATAATTTAATTTTAGTTGGGACTACATATATTTATTAGATGGAAATCTAACTGAATTGCATTCATCTAATGAGTCATTTGTTTGTGTGACACTCAAAATCTTACTCACTGGATTGGATTCCATCAACTAAATTAAGATACATTATCTTGCATGGATGTGTTTTGAGTTGGTGCTACATATATTTATTAATTGAAAATCCTGCACATAATTGAATTGAGTTCATCCAGTGAGCCATTTTTTTGAGTGTACCTACCTACTCCAGCTAAAGGTCATGGCGGGGGTGGGGAGTGGAACCTATCCCAGCAGTCATAGGGTGTGAGGCAGGGTACACCCTGGACAGGACGGCAGTTTATCGCAAGGTCACACTCGCCTATGGTCAATTTAAAATCACCGAACATATGTTTTTGGATGTGGGAGGAAGCCGGCGCACCCGGACGGGACCCACACAAATACGGGGAGAACATGCAAACTCCACACAGAAAGGACTCAAGTAGGAATCAAACCCACAACCTTCTTGCTGTGAGGCAACAGTGCTAACCACTAATCCACTGTACTGCCCTGATCTAAGTCTCAAACAGTGGTCAGCGGACCACTGCTGGTCCATTACCGACGCCTAGTGGTCCTAGTGGTCATTTTACATAAATATCATATTCCAACTTAGAGTATTTCTCCAGCTGTTTAAAAATGACTCCAAAGTGTAAAAGACAGTAATATACTGTTGGAGTAGTACACAGACCTATAGTTTTAGGATATTTGCAGAGTTAGGTGGTCTGCAAGATTTTTTTTCTTTTTTTTTTTAATCAAATAGTCCTTGGCCTGAAAAAGTTTGAGAAATACTGATCTAAGTGGCCCAGCACTGTGCACCAAACACAATACCGTGATAATGTGAACACAGCTCAAGTGTGACAAAGCTGTTCAGATCTGAGCTGCAGCGCGTTTTCACCTCGACCTGTTTCAGCCTGTGACTGATGGTTGCAGTAATCAGTAAACTGTCTGTGGTGTGCGCCCGGGTGAATGTCGTCTGAAAGCGCTGACATTCACAGCTGGGGCCCTCCTGAATCAGCAGCCTTCCAGCAGAGTCCAGGACTACACAGGGCTTCGGTGAGTAAACACACAAGACCTCTTTGCAGCTTACTGAGCACAGTGTTCATGGATGTCCCCACTGGCTGCTTGCCTGCCTGGCTGGCTGGATGACTGTCTGCTTAGCTGTGAAATCATTCACCTGGTAATAAACAGCTCTCCATAACCAGACTCACACAAAACACACAGCTGCTGCACAAAATGGGGACATGTGCACACCTGCGTACACACAGCTGCTGGCCACAGCTGGTGCAATAATATTTTGGACAGGGAAATGCACACGTGTGTGTATGTGTATGTATGCACATGGACCCAGAGGACAACTCTGCCTACCACATTATTCATATGAGGAGAGACAAAAAGAAAACAAAACCACATATACACAAGAGCAATCAGAGATTTCTGATGTCTGCCAATCCGGATCCGGATTACCTCCAAAATTTAATGGACTCTTCCATGCCCTAATACGGTTGTATGCTGATGTTTGGGCACCCCTGATAATTTTCATGATTTTCCTTTCTAAATCATTGGTTGTCTGGATCAGAAATTTCAGTTATATGTATCATATAGCAGACAAACACACTGATATTTTAGAAGTGAAATGAAGTTTCTAGTATTTACAGAAAGTGTGCAATAATTATTTAAACAAAATTAGGCAGGTGCATAAATTTGGGCACCCTTGTCATTTTATTGCTTTTAATACATTTAGCAGTAATTATTGGAAAACAAAATTGGTTTGGTAAGCTCACTGACCCTTGACCTCCTTACACAGGTGAATTCAATCATGAGAAAGGGTATTTAAGGTGGCCGTTTGCAAATGTTTCCCCTCTTTGCATCTCTTGTAATGAGTGGCAACATGGAAGCCTCTAAACAACTCTCAAATGACCTGAAAACAAAGATTGTTCAACATCATGGTTTAGGGCAGTGCGTCTCAATTATTTTCTACCTCACTGTCTGCCATGACTGTAAATAGTATCATCTGACCATAAAATTGTTATAAGTACACCTCTGCATAACATTGTATCCTTATTAACATTAAAGAAAACAAAAAAGAATGAACTTTATTAACTTACAGCAAAGAATAACTTTATAAACATTGTTTTTTAGTCTCGAACAGAAAAAAATTGCATCACTTTTCTTGAAATTTTAAAAACAATTAATCCTTAAACTATAAACATTTTTGACACACTGCCATTTGATACTGAAAAGCAAAATTAAACAAAATCAATAAATGATAATAAATTCAAATTGATCAGAGCACAATATATAAAACACTTTAACAGACAAAACAAAAGTGAATAAAACAATTTGTGCTTATTTATTCATGATTATTTTTGTGATTTTTATTTTATTTTTTTTTATTAGTGTTTAATTTTTGCAGCACTTGTGTCGTCCAGCATGACAGAGACCATGTCTACTGCTGCTCAGCTCCACTGCTATGGTGCTATGATGTTAACGGTGCTCGCTGGTTTACTGAAGCAGCATTCACAAAGCGGGATGACTGCAATATTCAGCACGTTTTCACTGAAAAAAACTGAAGCAGCTTATCAACGTGATTGGGGTGTAATGTCTTTAAGTGACGCCTTAATTTATTTGGGTTGATGCTGTCCACTGCCAACATTTTAAGACACAGCAGTCTTTCCTCATCTCCCACCGTAGAGTGAAAAAAAAACCTGACATAGAGCTGCATTCCATTATGATAGAGACCCCAATACTCCCTGCGCACACTCTGACAATGAGAGCACCACTGCCACCTACTGTAGTGGATGTGCAATTACACTTTTTTCTAGTACTGGAAAAAAGGAATGTTCCCCTCGGCCACACACCCCCCTCCCCGGCACCGCACCGCACCCCCCTATTTGAGAAGGACTGGTTTAGGGGAAGGATACAAAAAGCTGTCTCAGAGATTTCAGCTGTCAGTTTCCACTGTGAGGAACATAGTGAGGAAATGGAAGACCACAGGCACAGTACTAGTTAAGGCCCGAAGTGGCAGGCCAAGAAAAATCTCAGAGAAGCTGAAGTGAAGGATGGTGAGAACAGTCATAGTCAACCCACAGACCTGCTCCAAAGACCTACAACATGATCTTGCTGCAGATAGTGTCTCTGTACATCATTCAACTATACAGCGTACTTTACACAAAGAGATACTGTATGATGCTGTAATGCAGAGGAAGCCTTTTCTGCATACACACCACAAACAGAGTTGCTTGAGTATGCTAAAGCACATTTGGACAAGCCAGTTTCATTTTGAAATACGGTCGTGTGGACTGATGAAACAAAAATTGAGTTATTTGGACATAACAAGGGACGGTATGCATTGCTGAAAAAGAACACAGCATTCTAAGAAAAACGCTTGCTACCTACAGTAAAATTTGGAGGTGGTTCCATCATGCTGTGTGGCCAGTGCAGGTACTGGGAATCTTGTTAAAGTTGAGGGTCACATGGATTCCAGTCAATATCAGCAGATTCTTGAGAACAATGTTCATGAATCAGTGACAAAGTTGAAGTTGTGCCGGGGCTGGATCTTTCAACAAGACAATGACCTTAAACACTGCTCAAAATCTACTAAGGCATTCATGCAGAGGAACAAGTACAACATTCTGGAATGGCCATCTCACTCCCCAGACCTGAATATTATTGAAAATCTGTGGTGTGATTTTAAGCGGGCTGTCCATGCTCAGAAACCAACAAACCTGACTGAACTGGAAATGTTTTGTAAAGAGGAATGGTCCAAAATACCTTCAACCAGAATCCAGACTCTCATTGGAAGCTATAGGAAGCATTTAGAGGCTGTTATTTCTGCAAAAGGAGGATCTACTAAACATTTATTTTTTTTTATTTATTTTTTTTTTTTCTGTTGGGGTGCCCTGATTTATTTGTAAATTGTGGTGGAAAATAAGTATTTGGTCAATAACAAAAGTTCAACTCAGTACTTTGTAACATAATCTTTGTTGGCAATGACAGAGGTCAAACGTTTCCTGTAAGTCTTCACCAGGTTTGCACACACTGTAGCTGGTATTTTGGCCCATTCCTCCATGCAGATCTCCTCTAGAGCAGTGATGGTTTGGGGCTGTCGCTGGGCAACATGGACTTTCAACTCCCTCAACAATTTTTCTATGGGGTTGACATCTGGAGACTGGCTCAGCCACTCCAGGACCTTGAAATGCTTTTTACAGAGCCACTGCTTTGTTGCCTGAGTGGTGTGTTTGGAATCATTGTCATGCTGGAAGACCCAGCCACGTTGCATCTTCAATGCTCTCAGTGATGGAAGGAGGTTTTGGCTTAAAATCTCACGATACATGGCCCCGTTCATTCTTCCCTTAACACAGATCAGTCGTCCTGTCCCCTTTGCAGAAAAACAGCCCCAAAGCATGATGTTTCCACCCCCATGCTTCACAGTAGATATGATGTTCTTGGAATGCAACTCAGCATTCTTCTTCCTCCAAACACGACGAGTTGAGTTTTTACCAAAATGTCCTATTTTGGTTTCATCTGACCACATGATATTCTCCCAATCCTCTTCTGAATCATCCATATGCTCTCTGGCAAACTTAAGACCAGCCTGGACACGTACTGGCTTAAGCAGGGGGACAGGCCTGGCACTGCAGGATTTGAGTCCCTCTCTGCATAGTGTGTAGCCTTTGTTACTTTGGTCCCAGCTCTCTGCAGGTCATTCATCAGGTCCCTCTGTGTAGTTCTGGGATTTTTGTTCACTGTTCCCATGATCATTTTGACCCCATGGGATGACATCTTGTGTGGAACCCCAAATCGAGGGAGATTATCAATGATCTTGTATGTCTTCCATTTTCTTACAATTGCTCCCACAGTTGATTTATTCACACCAACCTGCTTGACTATTGTAGATTCACTCTTCCCAGCCTGGTGCACATCTACAATTTTCTTCCTGGTGTCCTTCAACAGCTCTTTGGTCTTGGCCATGGTTGAGATTGGAGTCTGACTGTTTGAGGCTGTGGACAAGTGTCTTTTAGAACAGATAACGAGTTCCAACAGATGCTATTAATACAGGTAACAGGTGGACAACAGAAAAGCTTTTTAAAGAAGTTACAGGTCTGTGACAGCCAGAAATCTTGCTTGTTTGTGGGTGACCAAATACTTATTTTCCAGCATAATTTACAAATAAATTCTTTAAAAATCCTACAATGTGATTTCCTGGATTTTTTTTTCTCATTTTGTCTCTCATAATTGAAGTGTACCTATGGTGAAAATTACAGACCTCTCTCATCTTTATAAGTAGGAGAACTTGCACAATCAGGGGCTGAATAAATACTTTTTGGCCCACTGTAGTGCCAAAACACAACAAAGCTGGCTAAAGGGGTTTCACATAATTAAGGTCTAACTTTATCAATTCCTTGAGCAAGCACACAGGTGACAGTGGTAAGGAAAAACTCCCTCTGATGATATGGAGGAAGAAACCTCAAACCTCAAGCATTCCAGACTCAGAGGGGTAACCCACTGCTAAGGCCATTCTAACAGTTACAAGATTTTTTCAAGGTTTTACAAAACATAAAACAAAAGATGCAGCATTTGACGAGAAGTCCACACAGGCATTCATTCCACAGGCAGGGGTCATCCAGTATTCCTCATGCCATCAGTGGGCCTGTTCCCGTAGCAGAGTCCACTCCAAATGCAAACTGCAGTATGCTACTTCAGGCGTAGCACCTCACGGTCAGTCCAGCACTCTGTAGTCTACAGTCATCAATCCCGTAATCCCATACAACATGATCAGTACCTCTGACTGAGAGAAAAAGAGCAGAATCAGTCAGTTGGAAAAAAAACTACACGTAAGATATAGCTAATTCATCAGCATTAAATCCACAGGAAAGCAGAGAAAATACTAAGGTGGCCGCTACTCCTAAGCTTCACTAACAGACCCAGAATTTAGATAAATTTGAGGCTGAGACCTGTTTTGTTGCCAATAAAATGAGTTTAAAAGGGTAGGAAGCAGAGTACCATACTATGCCAGTATGCTAGCCATACGAGAGGGAGAATAAATGTGTCTTAAGTCTGGACTTGAAAGTCTCTACAGAATCTGACGGTTTTATTGCCATAGGGAGATCATTCCACAAAACAGGTGCATGATAAGAGAAAGCTCTATGACCCACAGACTTTTTAGTCACTTCTTCTTGGAAGAGCTACTGTGAATATCTCATATGTATTGGGCCCAGATTTTGATCTGAGCCTGTGACCTTCATTTTAAAGTGAGTTTTCACGATATCAAATCAACATCAATTTTGTCCTTGGCTGACCCTCAATCATTCCATCAAGTGTGGTCCAAGTTGCATCCAAGCACTTTAGTTTTGTTCACTCATGGAAAGACGCACAGGACTGAAAACAATACCCCAGCATGCACTACCATGCATGAGCGGTTCTGTGTGGACAGACTGTAACATGCAGCACTAATGCAGGGTATAAATGTGACTATAATATCAAAATCACACCACTGCATACAGCAAAGTAATGATGTGAACAGAATGGCCTCCAGAAAACATTTGTTTCGCTGCTTAAAAAATATGCAGGAAATCATGGTGTTTTTCCACCCTTACTTGTAATTTTTTTTTTTTTCTGAACCATTCTGTTTTTCAGGAGAGACTGTTTTGCAGTTCACTTGTTTTACAACAGTAAGACAGCAGGGAAGTAACAATAACCAGGACTTCACAGCAAGAGACTGAGAGACAAGGAGGCAATGAAAGAGAGAAAAAGATTGCCACCAAACATACATAATCTTTTTCCTCCAAGCAATAACTTAGAGAACATCCACACATCATAAAATCTGAAAGTGCTACATAGACAAGTTCTCCATCTGTGCCTCAGTGAATGTTTTAATACTCCCTGTTTGTTTTCTCCTCTATTATTTCCTTTAGTGTTCACTTTGACCACTTAATACCTCTGCAAAAGACATTATCACCGCTTATACGTACATATTGTATACCTGTCTGTGTGATGGCAGGATTACTCAAAAAGTATTCAAATGATCTCTACAAAACTTGATGGAATGACCAAATGTGGTCTTGGTGTTGATCTGGGTCCATGTGTTTGAAACCTGACCTTTTCAGTGAACGCGAGTATGATTGTGGCTCCTGTGGAGCCTGTTTAATTAGGCCTGTGTTTATATACCAGTTTCTTTGAAACAAACAGTAAAAAAGCATAGTGAGCACATTTGATGGAAGACAAATGGAGAGTGTAAATGGACTGCATTTATATAGCGCTTTTCAATCTGCATCAGACGCTCAAAGCACTTTACAATGATGCCTCACATTGACCCATTCACACAGACACACTCACACACCGATGTCAGGGTGCTGCCATGCAAGGCGCTCACTACACACCACAAGTAACTTGGGGATTAAGGACCTTGCCCAAGGGCCCTTAGTGATTTTCTAGTCAGGCTGGGGTTTGAGCAGAGGATCCTCTGGTTTGAAGCCCAACGCTTAACCACTAGACCATCACCTCTCCAGTGTGATAAAATACCATTTTCGTGTATATTTCTGAATTACTTTGCACTACATTACCAATGACAGTTCCAATATTAAACTGCACTGTTTTCAAATGTTCACCAAGAAATAAGGCAAAAAATGTGGATGCCCAGGTACAGCGAGAGTCCATCAGAATAACTAACGTGAAATAAAACCTTGGCCTGTGTTGGTGGTCGGTTCCTCCTGTGATGAGCCAACATTTAAATTGGCCCTTTTTGCACACACAGACACCACCTCTTTTCTTTTACCCCCTGGCATCGGTGTCTTAAGTGGACAACCCAAGGCAGATAGGCAAGAAAAAGGATTAATCTGCTGACCTGCATGACTGACAAAGTATCTGATGTTTGTCAAACTTATCTTACTGCATGTCTTACTGTAAGTCTTTCTATTTATGTCCCTCTCAGAGGACCACCATGAGATGTTTGGCAGTGCCAATACCTTTGTAGGAGAATGAAACCTCAAGTCTTTAACGTCCTGGTGCTTCCTGTCGTAGTGTATATTTGTGAGAGTTGGATGCTAAGCAGTAACCTGAGGGAATGACTGGATGTCTTTGGTGCTAGGTTTGTTTTGGAGGCTCCTTGAGTACCACTGCAGTGACTTTGTCAAATGAACAGTTACAGTAGTGTTCAGAATAATAGCAGTGCTATGTGACTAAAAAGATTCATCCAGATTTTGCGTATATATTTCTTATTGTTACATGGGAAACAAGGTACTAGTAGATTCAGTAGATTCTCACAAATCCAACAAGACCAAGCATTCATGATATACACACTCTTAAGGCTATGAAATTGGGCTATTAGTAAAAAAAGTAGAAAAGGGGGTGTTCACAATAATAGTAGCATCTGCTGTTGATGCTACAAACTCAAAACTATTATTACCTCCGCCAAGGAGGTTATGTTTTCGGTCACGTTTGTTTGTTTGTCTGTTTGTCAGCAGGATAACTCAAAAGGTTTTGAACGGATTTTGATGAAATTTTGTGGAGTGGTTGGAACTGACAAGAGGAACAAGTGATTAAATTTTAATGGTGATCCGGATCACGATCCGGATCACCACTAACGCGTTAGCATGTCTATGGCATTTTCAATGTTAAAAGTTAGTCATCACGTTTGGGTGCATTGGTTTTCAAATTGTAATATTTCTAAAATTTATTTTTGTTTATATATTAATAATCTAATAATTATTATATACAATTTTAGAGAAAGAGACAAAAAGAAATAGATCACTGTGCCAAGGAGGGAATCTTTTTAGGGTCAGTGACACTATGGCCTTGTTTAGAGAAGTGTTTCATAAATGTTAAAAAATTCATATAATTGCAGTTTAGTTGAAAATAAATTGATTTTTGTCTCTTACTTGTTTTTGTCTATAAGCATATGCAATATCAATATCAGTGCTCAGATGACAGTAGCTTCTGGGAAAGGTGCAAGTTGCAATAAACTGTGAAGCCAAGCGCTAAGGATACATGCTATCCAGTCATAGCAGATGAAACTTTTTTTACTACTGAGCAAACATCATTGTTACACTTTTTTAGGTTCAATGATTCCACAGCGTGTAGATGTTATGGCGTCAGTGACCCCATGGCCTTGGCGGAAGTTTGCACTCTCTGAGTTTTCAATTTCAATTTCAATTTATTTTCATTTATATAGCGCCAAATCACAACAGAGTTGCCTCAAAGCGCTTCACACAGGTAAGGTCTAACCTTACCAACCCCCAGAGCAACAGTGGTAAGGAAAAACTCCCTCTGAGGAAGAAACCTCAAGCAGACCAGACTCAAAGGGGTGACCCTCTGCTTGGGCCATGCTACAGACATAAATTACAGAACAATTCACAGAACAATTCACAGACAAATATATAAGAAATGCTATTGGCGCACAAGACAGGAGGATCACCAACACGAATACAACTCCCATCTTTTGGAGCTGCACCTTTAACAGAGAGAAAAAACAGAATCAGGCATCAGAAAGACAAAAAAATACTGTATAATTTGCCAGCATTAAACAACAAGAAAAACAGAAGAAATACTAAGGTGATCGCCGGCCACTAGCCCTAAACTTCACTAAAAGACCCAGAATTTAGGTAAAGTTGAGGCCGCGGCCCGCTCCAATTACTAATAAATGAATTAAAAGAGTAAAAAGCGTAAAACAAAACTGTACCAGTATGCTAGCCATATGAAAGGGAAAATAAGTGCGTCTTAAGTCTGGACTTGAAAGTCTCCACAGAATCTGACTGTTTTATTGATGCAGGGAGATCATTCCACAGAACAGGGGCACGATAAGAGAAAACTCTGTGACCCGCAGACTTCTTATTCACCTTAGGGACACAAAGTAGTCCTGCACC
This sequence comes from Thalassophryne amazonica, assembly GCF_902500255.1. Taxonomy (NCBI): domain Eukaryota; kingdom Metazoa; phylum Chordata; class Actinopteri; order Batrachoidiformes; family Batrachoididae; genus Thalassophryne; species Thalassophryne amazonica. The sequence continues at coordinate 60,287,102 of NC_047107.1, read as the reverse complement.
CTGAGAACGTAAAGCCCGAGCCGGTGCGTAAGGTTTAATTAGGTCAGCTAGGTAGGGAGGTGCCAGTCCATGAATAATTTTATAGGTTAGTAGCAGAACCTTAAAATCTGATCTCACTGGGACAGGAAGCCAGTGAAGGGATGCTAAAATGGGTGTAATGTGGTCAAACTTTCTGCTGTCAAAAGTCTGGCTGCAGCATTTTGAACCAATTGGAGACCCCTAATGCTAGACGGCAGTAAACCAGAAAATAGAACACTGCAGTAGTCCAATCTAGAAGAGATAAATGCATGGATCAGGGTCTCAGCATCAGCCATAGACAGGATGGGATGAATCTTTGCTATATTTCGCAGGTGGAAGAAAGCAGTCCTAGTAATATTTCTAATGTGGAGGCCAAAGGACAACAAAGGATCAAAAATTACCCCAAGGTTCCTCACTTTGTCAGTGTGATGTATGACACACGAGCCAAGGCTGAGCGTTAACTGGTCAAATTGATGCCGATGTCTCACTGGACCAAGAACCATCATTTCAGTCTTATCAGAGTTTAAAAGTAGGAAGTTTCTAGACATCCAACTTCTCACTGCTGCAAGGCAATCTTCTAAGGATTTTATGTGAACAAGATTACCAGCAGTTATCAGCATGTATAACTGAGTATCATCTGCATAGCAGTGAAAGGTAATCCCAAAACGCTGCAATATGTGCCCAAGGGGTGCTATATAAAGGGAGAAAAGCAGGGGGCCTAAGACAGACCCCAGTGGAACCCCAAATTTCATGTCACTAAGGTTAGAGGTAGTGTTACTGTACAAAACACAGTGAGAACGACTGGTCAAGTATGACGTCAGCCATGCAAGGGCACTCCCAGTAATCCCAAAGTGATTTTCCAGCCTATCAAGTAGAATATGATGATCCACTGTATCAAATGCAGCACTGAGATCTAACAGCAACAGAACCGTAGTGGTGTCCGACTCCATTGTAAGCAGAAGATCATTCACCACTTTAGTGAGAGCCATCTCTGTAGAATGATATTTTCTGAAAGCAGACTACAGTGGCTCAAAGAGATTATTCTCAATAAGATAGTCTACGAGCTGCCATGACACCACTTTTTCCAGAATTTTAGAGAAAAATGATAGATTTGATATCGGCCGACAGTGTGTCAATACACTAGGGTCAAGATTGGGTTTCTTAAGTAATGGTTTAATCACTGCAGATTTGAAACATTTAGGAACAGATCCAGAAGTTAAAGAAAGATTAATCATTTCCAGCACAGTCGGCCCAAGAGTGGACCACAGGTCCTTAAACAGTTTTGTTGGTATAGGATCAAATGAACAGGTTGTGCTTTTTGTTGAGATTACAAGTTTTGTCAGCATGCCTAGTGAGATACTGTCAAATTCTGTAAATCTAGGTAATACAACAGTAGTGGCACCCACATCAATAGCAGGGTGTAGTGGCTGGATTAAGGCATGCCGGGATATGTTTAACCTGATGTCTTCTATTTTCTTCCCAAAGTAATCCAGGAAATCTTGTGCTGTAAAAGGAGAGTGAAGGAGGTGGTTATCCATGCAAAAGTGTTGCCACCGTGTCAAACAAGAACTTTGAGTTATGCTTGTTTTTGTTGATAAAATCAGAGTAGTAAGTCCACTTTGTAGCCAATAATGCATGCTTATAGTCTAAGATAGCATCACGCCACGCAAGGTGAAATACTTCTAATTTTGAACGACGCCATTTCTGTTCTAGACCTCTTGCTTTATGCTTGAGGTCACGCAGATAATCACTGAACCAAGGTGACTGTGATTTGGGGGAGCACGGTTTTAACACAGGTGGTGCAATCATGTCAAATGTAGTTTTGAGCACTGAGTTTAAACTATCCACAAGTCTGTCTACTGACTGGGTATTTGTCAAATGTGAAGCTAAGACATCAGGCAGTGTAGCTTCGAGTTCAGTCTTAGTTGATGAGTTGATGCATCGCCGTAATGATATATAAAGTTGTTGTTCCACTAAACACGGCAGCGAAACTGTAAACTTAATAAGTGAGTGATCAGACACCACTGATGTAAGAGGCATGATGTCAATATTCGTGACAGCAATACCATGTGTGAGAACCAGATCCAGGGTATTTCCACTAATGTGCGTCGAATCCCGAATGCATTGCCGAAATCCTAATGCATCCACAATTTCCATAAATTATTTGCAGAGGGGATCAGAAGGCTTATTTATATGAATGTTAAAGTCTCCAATGATCAGAATGTTATCAACACTAGTTGACAAGTTAGAGATGAACGCACCAAATTCATCTAAGAATTCAGAATATGGGCCAGGAGGCCTATATACAGTGACAAAGTAATACGACTGATTTTTCTTTTTCTGACCTTGGCAATGTGTAATATCCTGAGCAGAGCCCAGAATCAGATGCTCAAACGAGTGATATTTGTAACCCCCAACAGCTAATAAGCTAAACCTAGATTTATAAATAAGAACAACACCCCCGCCTTGTTTCGCATCTATGACTAAATGTATATGCTGGTGGGCAGGCCTCATTTAAGGGGAGGACAGCTGTAGGTTTAAGCCAGGTTTCACATAGCCCAATCATATCTAAGTGATGATCAATAATTGGATCATTGATCAACAATGATTTTGAGGACAGTGATCTTATGTTAATGAGACCGAGTCTAACGACCTCAGTGGGGTTGACAGTTGAACTGTTTGGGTTTAGGGGTGGTTCCAGAGTAGCATATATAAGATGCCTAGAAGTAGGTTTAGGTTTAAGACATTCCTCGCGCGTTGTAGGTAGCAGACATGAAATCTTTGCTATTGCTGGAACAACCACTGGGCCATCCTCAATTTCAACATCATCCAATATAGTAATGGGTATTAAGTTTGGAAAGCATATCCCTCTATGATTTTTATGGACACGACTACGGAAGCAGGCCACAGTCTCAACTTGTTGAAATTCCCTCCCTGGCAAATAAACTGCACTAACACCATAGTGGATTTTCTGCACTAAATTCCCCACTAAGCTAATGGATTCCACACCCACATTTGTCATAAGCTTTGCAGGGTCTCTAATCACCTGAGTGCTTCTAGTGTTCAAACTGCTTTTTTAGCAATCCTGTGAATCACTAAACTAGTATTTAGTTGTATAACCACAGTTTTTCATGATTTCTTCACATCTGCGAGGCATTAACTTTGTTGGTTTGGAACAAAGATTTTGCTCGTTTACGAGTTTGCTTGGAGTCATTCCCTTGTTGAAACATCCATTTCAAGGGCATGTCCTCTTCAGCATAAGGCAACATGACCTCTTCAAGTATTTTGACATATCCAAAATGATCCATGATACCTGATATGCGATATATAGGCCCAACACCATAGTAGGAGAAACATGCCGATATCATGATGCTTGCACCACCATGCTTCACTGTCTTCACTGTGAACTGTGGCTTGAATTCAGAGTTTGGGGGTCGTCTCACAAACTGTCTGCAGCCCTTGGACCCATAAAGAACAATTTTATTCTCATCAGTCCACAAAATATTCCTCTATTTCTCTTTAGGCCAGTTGATGTGTTCTTTGGCAAACTGTAACCTCTTCTGCACGTCTTTTATTTAACAGAGGGACTTTGCAGGGGATTCTTGCAAATAAATTAGCTTCACACAGGCGTCTTCTAACTGTCGCAGCACTTACAGGTAACTCCAGACTGTCTTTGATCATCCTGGAGCTGATCAATGGGTGAGCCTTTGCCATTCTGGTTATTCTTCTATCCATTTTGATGGTTGTTTTCCATTTTCTTCCACGCATGTGTTTTTTTTTTTTTTTTTTCATTTTAAAGCATTGGACATCATTGTAGATGAACAGCCTATAATTTTTTGCACCTGCGTGTAAGTTTTCCCCTCTCCAATCAACTTTTTAATCAAACTACGCTGTTCTTCTGAACAATGTCTTGAACGTCCCATTTTCCTCATGCTTTCAAAGAGAAAAGCATGTTCAACAGGTGCTGGCTTCATCCTTAAATAGGGGACACCTGATTCACACCTGTTTGTTCCACAAAATTGCTGAACTCACTGACTGAATGCCACACTACTATTATTGTGAACACCCCCTTTTCTACTTTTTTTTTTACTAATAGCCCAATTTCATAGCCTTAAGAGTGTGCATATCATGAATGCTTGGTCTTGTTGGATTTGTGAGAATCTACTGAATCTACTGGTACCTTGTTTCCTATGTAACAATAAGAAATATACTCAAAACCTGGATTCATCTTTTTAGTCACATAGCACTACTATTATTCTGAACACTACTGTACAGTCTATTATTGAGTGAAGTCAGCTCTACCGTCTTGTCAAATCAAGTGTTTCTACTCCAATAAGAGTAGATTTAACACTGTGATAGAGTTGATTTAGAATTGTGATAGAGTATATTTAACTCTGTTTGGACTGGGACCAAATGTTATCCCAGCAGAGTAAATTTTACTCTGCAAAATTTACTGTGTGGATGCAATAACATGCAGCAATGCATAGCTGTGCCAAATTAAGAATTTTGCCATTGTAATTCTACACCCTTTTTGCTACCACAGTTCAAAATTTGACTCAAATTCAAAAACTGAATTTCAAAATGACTTTTGAAATTCAGTTCTCAATTTTGTACATTCCTAGCTCACAGACCTGACCTGACATTTATGCACACACTCAGTGTCTGCTTGGGTGGTTGGCATCCCTGATCCAGGGTGATTTCATAGCATGGTGGATGCAGTGATGAGTGCTACCAGAGCACGCTCCTAGTCCTGACCTAACATTTTGAATTGTTCAAGGGAATAAGATAGAAAGCATGATGAGGCTTTTACTGTCTGAAGCTTCAGGGTGAACGTGTCATTCAGCACATCTTCTGGATACCCAATTAATTCTGTATGCATAATCCCACATGTCTACATTATGAATCGATGCATTTTGCTGCAGGTGTGTTATGTCCATACAGACTCTCATGTGTGTGTATGTGCACACAACTGAAATTTCACATCATCATCATCATCATCATCAACCTGACAGCTGACAGTAAAATCCATATCAAATCTAAAAGGTCATTTTCCTGTTTTTGTTTCTTTCATCACCTGACTTTTCTGTCTACCACAATTAAAGGCTCCACCATGACATTCTATTAGTTGTCCTTGGATACATCACACAGACAATGACACACAAAGACAAAAAGTCAGTATGTATGATGATCGACTATACCACTTTGAATTACCTCAACTTTCACGCCCGGTGACATGTCTAATATTTATTCCATCATTTTTTGTTGTCCTGAACCACAAACAGAACTACCTCTCCATCCCCTTCACGACTTACTAGACACTAAACAGTTTATGATTGGTGCCAATTGTATGTTGGTTTGTGTGTCTGTTACAGTGATAAAAGGGAAGGAAGAAAAAAGGTTGAGTAGGTGGGACCAGGGGGATGGTCACAAAGCAGTTGTATGTGAAGCCTGAAGCCAACAACAACAACAAAAAAAAAAACAGCAAATTTTGAAAGTACTGTATTTTCTGGAGTATAAATCACTGTTGCTGTGTTTTTTGTTTGTTTGTTTTGTTTTGTTTTTTGCTAGTTTGGGAAGTCCTGCGACTTATATTCCAGTGTGACTTATACACCAAAAGAATCACACATTCAATATTAACATTAAGAATTACTGTAATTACTGTAACTACCAAAGCATTAAACAAAATAAACTGCCAATAATAATAAGTACATGAACAATGCCCAAAATTTCTAATTAAAAAGCTGATAATACAGAAAATGGTATAACTTATATAATTATTTTAGCTTTTGCATTATGCATTCTAAAAAGCCTTTGACTCAGCAGACTGGGTTCCTCTCTTGGACATCATGAAAATTACTGAGATGCCCAACAGGTTGTTGTGAAAGTGTAGTGACACGGACCCACAACAGGGGGCGTAAATGAATGGACAATGAATGAGCCAAAATACAACACTTTACTGTTGTGAATGTGCACAACGAAATACAGACGATTACGGAATTTATATGTAGTCAATCCACAGAGGTGACGTGTGGGCAGGCTCGAGGATAGAAGACGTCTGTCCAGACAAGAACCGGATCCCACACGATTTCCACTGCCACCGAACCCAGAAGATACTGGAGCCGCCAAGTCCGTCTCCGGCTGTCGGATCTGGTACTGCTGGCAGGAAGCAGAAACAGTTAGGTGTGGGTGTGTGCACACCCAGTAATAGTCAGCAATACAGGTGGGAATTACACCTCCACCTCCGCAATTACGAACACAGAGTCTCTACAGATCTGATACAAACACTTGTCTGCACGGATCGGGAAGGGTGCGGCTTATCACCCTGTCGTCCACGACCAGCTCAGCCTCCCGCTGACACAAGCTACCAGGAACTCCTGTAGAGGATCAGACAACAAATACGTGCGATACGGCCCAGATTATGGCTGAGGAATTACCTCCAATGGTAGGTGATATCTCGGCAGCGGGGTGGAGATGTCGTCCGGCCTTTATGGAGTGGTTGATGAGATGGTGATAGGTGACAGCTGTCAGGAGTTGATGAATGACAGCTGTCACTCCCGGCTGTTCCTGTGAGGCGGCAGCGCCCTCTCGTGCCTGAAGCCCGCACTTCAGGCAGGGCGCTCTCTGGTGGTGGGCCAGCAGTACCTCCTCTTCAGCGGCCCACACAACAGGACCCCCCCCCCCCCTTGTCGGGGTGTTGGATGTAGAAGTCGGCCAGGAGGGCCGGGTCCAGGATGAAGCTCCTCTTCACCCAGGAGTGTTCTTCGGGTCCATACCCCTCCCAGTCCACCAAATACTGGAACCCCTGGCCCATACGACGGACGTCCAGGAGCCGGCGTACTGTCCACGCGGGCTCCCCGTCGATGATCCGGGCAGGAGGCAGCGCCGGTCCGGGAGCACAGAGGGGTGAGGTGTGGTGTGGTTTAATCCTGGAGACGTGACAAAACAGGGTGGATCCGCAGTGAAGCCGGGAGCTGGAGCTTCACTGCGGCAGGGCTGAGGATCTTGAGGATTTTAAATGGTCCAATGTACCTGTCCTTCAACTTAGGGGAGTCCACTTGGAGGGGGATGTCCTTAGTTGAAAGCCACACCTCCTGCCCGGGCTGGTATGCAGGGGCCGGGGAACACTGGCGGTCTGCAAGGGCCTTAGCCCTCGTCCGGGCCTTCAACAAGGCAGAATGGGAGATGCGCCACACCCGACGGCATCTTCGCAGGTGGGCCTGGACCGAGGGCACACCGACCTCTCCCTCCACCATGGGAAACAACAGGGGCTGGTACCCCAAACACACCTCAAACGGGGAGAGGCCGGTGGCAGAGGACACCTGGCTGTTATGTGCGTACTCGATCCAGGCCAGATGGTCACTCCAGGCCGTCGGGTGCGCGGACGTCACACAGCGTAGGGTTTGTTCTAGTTCTTGGTTGGTCCGTTCTGCCTGTCCGTTGGTCTGCGGGTGATACCCGGACAAGAGGCTCACGGTGGCCCCCAGTTCTCTGCAGAAGCTCCTCCAGAACTGTGAGGAGCACTGAGGACCATGATCCGAGACAATGTCAGTTGGTATCCCATGCAGACGCATGACGTGGTGGACCAGGAGGTCTGCTGTCTCCTGGGCCGCTGGGAGCTTCGGGAGGGCCACTAAGTGGGCCGCCTTGGAGAAACGGTCCACTACCGTGAGGATGGTCGTCATGCTCTGGGACGGCGGGAGGCCCGTGACAAAGTCCAGGCCAATGTGGGACCAGGGGCGACGAGGCACCGGGAGCGGTTGCAGAAGTCCTTGAGTCTTGGAGTGGTCTGCCTTGCCCCTGGCACAGGTGGTACAGGCCTGAACATATTCCCAGACGTCGGCTTCCATGGACGCCCACCAGAAGCGCTGCCAGACCACTGCCACGGTCCTTCGCACCCCTGGGTGACAGGAGAGCTTGGAACCGTGACAGAAGTCCAGGACTGCAGCTCTGGCCTCTGGTGGGATGTAGAGGCGGTTCTTTGGGTCTGTGCCTGGGTCCGGGCTCCGTGCCAGGGCCTCCTGGACAGTCTTCTCCATGTCCCAGCTGAGGGTGGCCACGATAGTGGACTCAGGTATGATGGATACCGGCGGATCCGACAGCCCTGTTTTGACTTCATCTTCATGTACCCGGGACAGGGCATCCGACCTTTGGTTCTTGGTCCCGGGGCTCTAGGTGATCCGGAAGTCAAAACGCCCGAAGAACAATGACCAGCGGGCTTGCCTGGGGTTCAGCCGCTTGGCGGTCCTGATATACTCCAGGTTCCGATGGTCCGTGAAAACCGTGAACGGCTCCGAAGCTCCCTCCAACAGGTGTCTCCACTCCTCAAGAGCCTCCTTCACCGCAAGAAGTTCCCGATTGCCCACGTCATAGTTCCGCTCTGCCAGGGTCAACCTGCGAGAAAAGTAGGCACAAGGGTGAAGAACCTTGTCGGACTCCCCGCTCTGGGATAACACGGCTCCTATCCCTGAGTCAGAGGCGTCCACTTCAACCACAAACTGGTGGCAAGGATCGGGGTGCACCAGAACTGGTGCAGTCGAAAACCAATGTTTCAACTCCCTAAACGCGGCTTCGCACCGATCCGACCAGGTGAAGGGGACTTTTGGGGAGGTCAGGGCTGTCAGGGGCTAACTACCTGACTGTAGCACTTAATGATCCTCCTGTAGAAATTTGTAAAACCGAGGAACTGTTGCAGCTTCCTACGGCTTGTCGGTTGGGGCCAATCTCTCACCGCCGCAACCGTGGCCGGATCAGGGGCAACGGAGTTGGAGGAGATGATGAACCCCAGGAAGGACAAAGAAGTGCGGTGGAACTCACACTTCTCGCCCTTCACAAACAGCCGGTTCTCCAACAACCGCTGTAGGACCTGACGCACATGCTGGACATGAGTCTCAGGGTCCGGGGAAAAGATGAGTATATCGTCCAGATATACGAAGACAAATCGGTGCAGGAAGTCCCGCAAGACGTCATTAACCAAAGCTTGGAACGTTGCAGGAGCGTTAGTGAGACCGAACGGCATGACCAGGTACTCAAAGTGACCTAAAGGGGTGTTAAATGCCGTCTTCCACTCGTCTCCTTTCCGGATCCGAACCAGGTGATACGCATTCCTAAGATCTAGTTTGGTGAAAATTTGGGCTCCATGCAGGGGCGTGAACACTGAATCCAACAGGGGCAAAGGGCATCGGTTGCGAACCGTGATCTCGTTCAGCCCTCTGTAGTCAATGCATGGACGGAGTCCACCGTCTTTCTTGCCCACAAAAAATAAACCTGCACCCATCGGGGAGGTGGAGTTCTGGATCAGCCCGGCAGCTAATGAGTCCCGGATGTAGGTCTCCATTGATTCGCACTCAGGACGTGAGAGGTTGTACAGCCTGCTGGACGGGTACTCAACGCCAGGGATCAAATCAATGGCACAATCGAACGGACGGTGCGGGGGAAGGGCGAGTGCCAGATCTTTGCTGAAGACGTCAGCAAGGTCGTGGTACTCAACCGGCACCGCCGTCAGATTGAGGGGGACTTTAACCTCCTCATTAGCAGTTAAACCTGGGGGAACCGAGGATCCTAAACACTCCCAGTGGCAGGTTTCACTCCACTGAGCCACAACCCCAGACGGCCAATCAATCCGGGGATTGTGTTTTACCATCCACGGGAAGCCCAAAATCACACGGGACGTAGAAGGAGTGACAAAAAACTCAATCTCCTCCCGATGATTCCCAGACACCACCAGAACTACTGGTTGTGTCTTGTGTGTGATTAAAGGGAGAAGGGTGCCATCTAATGCCCGAACCTTCAAAGGTGAAGGAAGTGCCACCAGGAGGAGCCCTACCTCCCTTGCCCATCTGCTGTCCAGCAGATTCCCTTCTGACCCCGTGTCCACCAGTGTTTTGTGTTTTTCCTGTGCCACCGCACCGCGCCGGCTGCGTCCCGACGCGCGGACCCGTCCGCACGTCTTTCATTAAAAAAATCTCCTTTAACAGTGGAATATCCGGATAAAATGCTGAAACCGACTTCTTCTGAAACTTCTCTGTTCTCTCACGACGTCCTGGATCAATAGAGCCTGAAATGTGGAGGTTTTCAGCTTGAAACACGCTGACGACGGCGCCTGGGAGCGTTGCGCGACGTCTCGCACCATGGGAAGTCCTTAAAGCGACAGTATCACCTCAAAATCTCTCATCAGCCGTTAAAATTTTCACCGAAAACCAGCTTAATTTTTCGAACCGTGTCCACTTCGATGTGCCTCACAGGTTTAGAAAAAATTTTGATCAAACAAAGCGCCAGTCTCTCAGCAACTTCTCAGACAAAGGAATTCCGATGAGGGGCTGGACGACTCCTCCCACAAGGAGTGCTCACAGGCGAATGACGTCACCGACAGGCGTGGAAAAACTCACGCATGTGCACGAGGGTTCAAGCATGTCTGACGTAAAAACATATGAATGAAATCCATATAGTTTTTGAAAAAAATAAAAAGGACCTATACTTTATTGACAGCCCTCGTACAGACGATTACGGAATTTATATGTAGTCAATCCACAGAGGTGACGTGTGGGCAGGCTTGAGGATAGAAGATGTCTGTCCAGACAAGAACCGGATCCCACACGATTTCCACTGCCACTGAACCCGGAAGATACTGGAGCCACCAAGTCCTGAGTCCCCAGGTGGCCACCGTCTCCGGCTGTCGGATCTGGTACTGCTGGCAGGAAGCAGAAACAGTTAGGTGTGGGTGTGTGCACACCCAGTAATAGTCAGCAATACAGGTGGGTATTACACCTCCACCTCCGCAATTACGAACACACCTCTGGTGGTGGGCCAGCAGTACCTCCTCTTCAGCGGCCCACACAACACAGGTTGCTGGATATCATAACCAGACTACACACAGGTACTGGGAATGCATGCGCAGTAGGGGGGCAAAGACTCCGACTTAAAGTGCTTCTTGAATTCTGGCATTTGTCAGGGATGTGCTCTGTTCAGTGCTTGCCTGCACTGACTGCTGGGCAGGACTGAGAAAACCATGGGCTTAGGTGCCATTCTATATGAGGGAAAAATTTAATGTTCTTGAATTCATGGGCTGGGATTTGATCTTTGCAGACTCAATGGAGGACCTGACTATAGCAGTTGTGAAATTGAGCGGGAAGTCAGATTGCCTGGGTTTGAAATTGCCCTGGATCAAGAACAAGATCCAGGCTTTCAGTAACTGGAATATGGAATTAACAGAGAAAATATCAACAACAATAGATAATAAGGATTTTGTAAGTATCTTTATTGACCTGAAAAAAGCTTTTGATGTTATCGAACACTCAAGATTGCTTCACAAGTTACAACAATATGGAATTAGAGGTATTGCACATCAGTGGGTAAAAAGCTACTTAGAAAATAGAAAACAGTTTGTTCAGATAAATAATACTAAATCAGAATTGTGTAACATTATTTATGGTGTGCCACAAGGGTCGGTACTTGGACCCAAACTGTTTATTTTGTATATCAATGATTTTGTGAATGCATCTAAAGTACTTGGCAGCATATTATTTGCTGATGATACATTATTTTACTCTGGATCAGATATACAGGAAGGAGTATAAGTGATAAATACAGAGTTGGAAAAAACTGTTTGTTGTGATTTGGCGCTATATAAGAAAAAAGTTGATTGATTGATTGATTGATTGATATAAACAGATTGTCACTAAATCTTAATAAGACAAATTTCATATTATTTAATGACAGAGTGGGAAATAATGATGTGTCATTAAAAATAGATGGAATGGACATACAAAGGGTAAAAGAAGTGAAATTCCTAGGAGTCATGATTGATGAAAATTTTACATGGAAGTCACACATAAATTACATAAAAGGAAACATAGCAAAAGCCATTGCTGTTTTCCATAAAGTAAAATTTTCATTAAATAGTTATGATTTATTAACATTGTACAATTCATTGATTGTCCCATATTTAACTTATTGTGTAGAAATCTGGGGATCAACATGTACAACTTATACACAACCATTATTTATTCTGCAGAAAAGAGCTTTTAAATGATTAGTAATAGTCGTTTTTGAGATCCATCTATTCCATTATTCATTAAGTATAGGGTACTTAAATTTCATGATTTAGTTGATTTGAAAATATTACAAACAATGTATCAAGCTAACTAACAAAAATACCTTACCAATAAACATTCAAAATATGTTTGAAAAAAGAGTAAGTAGTTATAATTTGAAAGGAATAGAAGTCTTTAAAAAACCAAGATTCAGAACCAAAGTAAAGGAACGGAGTATTGCAGTGAATGGTGTAAAATTATGGAACAACCTCAACAAAGAAATCAAAGAATCAAGGTCACTCAAATTATTTAAAAAACGTATTAAATTAGATGTATTAAGTAAGTATGAAACTATGAAATAAGTCAGTGGGCTATGACAAAGCCGAGGGTGTGATCTGTTAGTGATGTCTAGAATGTTTTAAGTTTAAAATGTAACCTGTTAGGGATGTAATCTTTTAAATAATGGTTAAAATTATGAAATAAGTCAGTGGTATGTGCCAAGTCAAAAATGTAATCTGTTTAATAATGTTGAATAATGATACTTAAAATTGAAAGACTGTATTGTTAAAAGGGGCAGAAAATATAAGACTTGTTCTTCTCTCTGCTCCTTTTCATTCAAAGTCTTGTAAATTTCATTTCTGCTTTTCTGTCTTTTTCTTTTAAATGAATGACATAAAAAAATTAAAAACTTTGTGGGCTGTGACCGTCAGAAGTATACTTATCTGTGTCCAATGAAAATGTCAAACTTGTAGAGAAATGAATGTATCTTGGCAGTGATGGTCATGTCTCTGGGTCCTCTCTGGCTTTTGGAAGAGCTTGTGAAGTCATGAGGTCCCTGGGTAAAGGTGTCTGGCAATTTCGATACCTGACAAAATAGGTCCGCATTGTTAGGGCCCTCCTGCTTCCTGTCTTAGTTTATGGCTGTGAAACGTGGCTGCTAACCAGTGTCGTAGGTCAACAAGTGGACAGTGGTACTAGGTCTCTTCAGAGTATCACTGGGTACTGCAATTACAGGTCTGTATTCCTCCAGCTCATTGGTCCTATGGGTTGCCGGTCCTACAGCTCATTGTTCCTGCGTGTCTTTGGTCCTATGGCTCATTGGTGCTAGGGGTCACTGGTCCTAAGGGTCTTTGAAAATAGTGCAGTAAGGCAAAGCATAAAATCACCCACCGCAACAATATAGCAGAGTCCAGGAAATGTAAAAGCACTCACAGACAGTGCTACAGTTCAGGCCCAGGACTCCAGGTGTAGAATTGTTAACGAGCTCTCGGTCCTCAGGAGAATTTGATCCAGGAGAACTTGGCCCGAGGGTGAAGTTGGCCTAGATAAGCTGACCCTGAGAAAAGTCGGGGTTGACTTATCCTAAAAGAACTGGGTCTTTGATCATCACATTACATCTACTGTATCCTGTATTTCTATATATTTCCATCAAGGAGGCAACATATTAATTTCAGCAATCTGCAAAGATATTTTACTTAATGTTCAGCATTACATAACTGAGGAAATGACAAAAAAATAAAATAGGCTGTATTTCTGTACTTCAGTCGCAGAATCAAAGCGACTTTGACATTAAATGAGTGACATTCACTGTCATTGTCACTAGACAGTTACTTTGGGAGAATCAAATGAGAAGAATTACTTGCTTAGTGAGGTTATGTCAGCAAAGACAATTTGGCCACGTGGCCCATTTCTCTGGCCATGATCCAATACACATATGCTTCAGTGTTGACAACCCCATTGAGCAACTGGCAAAGCCCAAGGGAACACCGATGTGTTACTTTGTTACAGCTATTTTTGTATGTAGTATACATTGTATACAGCTTGGTTAGGGTTGTAGCGCCTTCTGTGCATGCATCATCACAGAGGGACCTAGATGTACAACATGCCACTTGGGCTATTTCAGCGTCAGCAAAACAGACCCCCTCCAAACAGTAACATCATTAATATTCCTTGCAATATTTTTTTCATATTTCATAGTACCTTTGTACTGACAGCCTGCTGAATGCACACTGCCATCTTCAGAAATGAACATCCACAGCTCATACCGTCACTCACTGACATACTCTGCCTTGACATAACAAAACAATGTTGGCACGTCTGGTGCTCTCAAGGTAACCGTCAGGATAAAAAGTTGGTAGTGGTCATATCTGGATAATATTTCAGGGAGAATTAAAAGGGGATATCTAGAGAAACAAAATGGTCTTCCATCACATCAAACTGTTCGTTGTTTGGATTTGTCCTCCACCTCATCAGTTTTCTGTGGAGGAATGCTAAGTTACTACCCTTATTAGCAAATCCAGCTAATTCTGTTTTGTTGTCCTATCTGTTTATATAATGGCTGAGAGGATCCTTGTCATTTGATTGGTGCTTTGTATGTCACATGACATGGATTAATTCATCCCATTTGTGTTGCATTGCATTTAGAGTGCAGCTTGGTTCCATTTAGAGTGCAGCTTGGTTCCATTTAGAGTGCAAATTTGGTTCCATATGTTCGGTACCACTGCACTCTGCACACACACACGCGTGAGCTCACATCTTCGTGCACACAGACACACAAAACAAATCCACTGTGCTGTCTGGAGGCTGTTGGCCGGAAGTTGGAAAGAAAAGTTGGACTCATTTCTGACATGATTTTTTTTCGCTGCACTGAGGATTTACACAGTCTTTTTTGGTAATACACGCACAAATGCCGACCAGGTTGCGTGTGTGTGCGCGCATGCGGGGGAACAACAACTCTCCCGAGACATAATTTGATTGAACTAACTGATTGAGCTAAATGACGCTGCTAATTCTTTAACACACACACACACACACAACAAATCCACTGTGCTGTCTGGACGCTGTTAACAGGAAGAAAGAAGATAACTGGACTCATTTCTGACGGGAGATTTTTTTTTTTTTTTTTTGCTGCACTGAAGACATACACAGTCGACCGACTAAGTTGCATGTGTGCTTGTCATTGTCCCCCACACGCGTGGGGGACAATGACAAGATGATTTGACTGAGGTAACTAACGCTGCTTCTTGTAACATACACACATACACACACAAAATCCACTCCGCTGTAAGCCGTCTGGATGCATGAAGACCTGTTCACACAAAACACTGATGTGATTTTTGGGTGGACTGAGAAACTACACAAAGTATTTTTTTAATGGAAATCCAAAGTCAGTGCACAGCATCACTAGACTACACGTTACAGTGGAACACCAAAATGTGAGTCCCTTTTCTGTTGTTTATAAATTAATAAAATATCAAATGACAAGGATATATTTTAGCCGTTATATAAAACAAATAATGAATTTTTTTACATTATTTCAATGGAACGAATGGTATGTTCCAGCTTTCACCTCATGAAATATTCGAGCCATTGAACTCATCAACATTCATTATTTGTATAATATATCATGGCAAATGTTCTTATTAATAAAACTGATTTTTGTGCTATGAACTAATGCTGAAAAAGTCCATCTTCCATGTTGGTCATCCTGCTATCTCTGGGTTGAGGCATGCATACAAGGCGCCATAACCCTCAGCGTAATAAGGTGTATTGTAACTACAGTGCAAGGACAGTCAATAGAGTGCATAGGTCCACCATGCACATGTTTACCCAATGCATCACATCAGCTCTGCTCACCGGGCCCCCCCCGCGCGGGAGGCCCAGCTATCAGGGGCCAACCGAAAATCCACGGCGCTTCGGTATCGCTTCGTCTAGGCAGGATTCTGACTTAGAGGCGTTCAGTCATAATCCCACAGATGGTAGCTTCGCACCATTGGCTCCTCAGCCAAGCACATACACCAAATGTCTGAATCTGCGGTTCCTCTCGTACTGAGCAGGATTACTATTGAAACAACACATCATCAGTAGGGTAAAACTAACCTGTCTCACGACGGTCTAACCCCAGCTCACGTTCCCTATTAGTGGGTGAACAATCCAACGCTTGGTGAATTCTGCTTCACAATGATAGGAAGAGCCGACATCGAAGGATCAAAAAGCGACGTCGCCATGACCTCACTGGTTTTGACGCCTTTGGGGAAACCCTTTATTTCAAGTGGGACAATATACGCAAACCTTGTCACAAGGTATACAGCTTTCCCAAATGTATCAGGGCTCCTTTAAATGCTCTTTTCAACATTTACAGGTCATGTTGCATGCACGTCCCTCAGTTACAATAAGTGTCATGAGGGCCCCTTTCAATGCAGGATAACATTTGGGAAACTTTGACATATACATTTGGGACTATTTATTTCTGTTGGGAGTTTTCACCAAACTGTAAAAGGTTTCCTAAATGTATCAATGTGCCTAAATGCGAGATGTGTAGCCAGGAGCTATTTTCAACATTTCAAGCCAAATTTGGATGTACTTCCCTGTGTTACAGGTGGTATGAGGTAACCTTTAAATTCTGGATGACATTTTGGAAACTTATTAACATGTACATTTAGGACATTTCTTAATACTGGAGATTACAAAATGGATAAATGTTTCCCAAACATGCATTTCCTTGGACCTAGTTGTCTATTTAGACAGTCTTCTTACAGGCAGGTCCACAAGCAGTTGGACAGTGACACATTTTTTTATAATTTTGTCTCTGTACTTCACCAGAGTAGAGTTAAAATTAAATAATCAAGATGTGTTTGAAGTGTAGCTTTTTGGTTTAATTCAAGGGATTTAAAAAATATCACATTAACTAGTTAGCAATTACAGCCATTTGTATACACAGATCCTATTTTCACAGCTCATAAGTACTGGACAAATATACAAAATATCCTTACTATAAACATGTTTTGGTGGTGATTCTGTGACTCTGTGTCCACAGAGCCAAGCCATAAATGGGGAAAGAAGTAGGTTGTGGGTGACACCCTGTATGACCTAGGCAGGACAAATGAATTATTACTGGCAAGCTCAGCTAATAGGATAACCTTGGGTTGTGTGCTTATTAACTCATATTTTTGGGGACTGAGCAGTGATTCTCATAATATTTTGCTTTGGTGTGGTCATTAAAAATTATGACCAACTTATTTTATCAGTAATCATGGATTAGCTGCCTGGATGTCAATGCTATTCGCATCCAAAATTACATCACACTATAATTACACTCGGCAGAAATTCTAGTGCAAGCACATTTCAGATGATCCTCTAGGAAGTTTAACCACACAGCAAGCAATAATATTGTATATATATATATATATATATATATATATATATATATATATATATATATATATATATATATAAAATAACAATAATAAAATGTTTACTAAAAGAGTTCTCCACATTAGCCACAGCCTGCAACCTCTGACCGACTGCAGCTCTGA
Organism: Thalassophryne amazonica; assembly: GCF_902500255.1. Classification (NCBI taxonomy): domain Eukaryota; kingdom Metazoa; phylum Chordata; class Actinopteri; order Batrachoidiformes; family Batrachoididae; genus Thalassophryne; species Thalassophryne amazonica. Next base: position 60,269,740 of record NC_047107.1, on the reverse strand, counting down.
GCTGAGCTGAGCTCAGCGACACATGAGCTGTCACTCGTAGCAGCTACCCCCTAATTATGCATAACGTTAGGGCATAAAATGTGTTAAAGTAAAAAGCTACCAGAACAACAGGACTTTCCAGAGTATAAGTCGTAGTTTGCTTGTTTGTTTTTTACTAGTCTGGGAGGTCCTACAACTTATACTCTGGTAAAACTTATATACTGAAAACTCACACATTTGTTATTAATAATAGTAATTATAATGACTATTTATACAGGACTCCCAGAAATCAAAACATTAAACAGGATAAACTCTATTAATAACAGAACAAATGGCAGTAATAAAAACTACATTGCAACAATGCACAAAAATCCCAAATTATAGAGCTGATAATACAGAAAAAAGGTGCTATTTATATTCCAGTGCCATGTTTAAGTGAGTTTTCCCTCTTCCAGAGGCAGTGTTTAAGTTGCGTCTTTTACTCCAATATAACTTATACTCTGGAAAATACAACCCCAGTTCCAATGAAGCTTGAACTGGAACGTTTCACAAAAGCTGGGACAGTGGTATGTTTACCACTGTGTTACATCATCTTTCCTTCTAACAACACTCAATAAACATTTGGGAACTGAGAACACTAATTGTGAGTGTCATGATTGGGTATAAAAGGAGCATCCCCAAAAGTCTCAGCCATTCACAAGCAAAGATGGAGTGAGGATCACCACTTTGTGAACAACTACGTGAAAAAATAGTCCAACAGTTTAAGAACAATGTTTCTCAACGTTCAGTTGCAAGGAATTTAGGGATTCTATCATCTACAGTCCATAATATAATCAGAAGATTCAGAGAATCTGGAGAACTTTCTACACGTAAGCGGCAAGGCCGAAAACTAACATTGAATGCCCATGACCTTCAATCCCTCAGGCGGCACTGTATTAAAAACCGACATCACTGTGTAAAGGATCTTACTGCGCGGGCTCAGGAACACTTCAGAAAACCATTGTTGGTTAACACAGTTCTTCACTGCAAAAGTGCAAGTTAAAAGTCTGCCATGCAATGCGAAAGCCATATATCAACAACATCCAGAAATGCTGCCGCCTTCTCTGGGCCCGAGCTGATTTGAAATGGACAGACGCAAAGTGGAAAAGTGTGCTGTGGTCTGATGAGTCCAGATTTCAAACTATTTTTGGAAATCATGGATGTCGAGTCCTCTGGACAAAAGAGGAAAAAGACCATCCAGATTGTTACCAGCGCAGAGTTCAAAAGCCAGCATCTGTGATGGTATGGGGGTGCGTTAATGCCAGTGGCATGGGCAACTTACACATCTGTGATGGCACCATCAATACTGAAAGGTACATCCAGGTTTTAGAGCAACACATGCTGCCATCTAAGCAACATCTTTTTCAGGGACGTCCCTGCTTATTTCAGCAAGACAATGCCAAGCTACATTCTGCATGTGTTACAACAGCATGGCTTCATAGTAAAAGAGTGCGGGTACTAGACTGGCCTGCCTGTAGTCCAGACCTGTCACCCACTGAAAATGTGTGGCGCATTATGAAGCGCAAAATTCGACAACGGAGACCCTGGACTGTTGAACAAATGAAGTCGTACATCAAGCAAGAATGGGAAAGAATTCCACCTACAAGGCTTCAACAATTAGTGTCTTTAGTTCCCAAATGCTTATTGAGTGTTGTTAGAAGGAAAGGTGATGTAACACAGTGGTAAACATATCACTGTCCCAGCTTTTTTGAAATGTGTTGCAGGCATCCATTTCAAAATGAGCAAATATTTGCATAAAACAATAAAGTTTATCAGTTTGAACATTAAATATCTTGTCTTTGTGGTGTATTCAATTGAATATAGGTTGAAGAGGATTTGAAAATCATTGTATTCTGTTTTTATTTACATTTTACACAACATCCCGACTTCACTGGAATTGGGGTTGTATGTAGACTACACAGACCAAAACCATTTTTTGTATAAGGCCATTATGTTCTTGTCTGGAAACATCACATCTAAATTCTGAGTCTGTTGGTGAATCAATGGGCTAGCTGCCAGCAACCACATTAGTATCATGTTTGCTACTCTGTTGGTTTACTGCTGTGAATTAATGTTTTGATCTCTCTCGCTGTCTGTGAGGTGCTATTTGCTGGAACCTTGATAGGGAATGAAAGTTTATTGGACCTTTGTTTGAAGATGCAGCTGAGCTCCAGCTGCAATTGTTTGTTTGTTTGTTTGTTTGTTTTCCCTGAGTAATGACATTGACAATGACAGCGATCTATAGTCACACTTTTGCTTAGTTCCTGTTTTGCATGTTTGAAAATTCTTTATTTGATCTCTGTTATTGTGAGAATGGGCTAGGCAGTGGGTCACCCCTTTGAGTCTGGTCTGCTTGAGGTTTCTTCCTCAAAAACACTGGAGAGAATTTCTTTACCACTGTTGTCTATGTGCTTTCCCAGTGGGATTGGTAAGGTTCAACCTTACCCTTGTGAAGTACCTTGGTGCAACTTATGCTGTGATTTGATACTATATAAATGAATTGAATTGTAGTCATGTTACTGTAAATTTGCTCACTCTGCTGGTCACATACATAGTACTCAGTAGTGTTGTATCATATGGTTACTGCATTTATGTATTTATCTTTTGCATTGTGCACTCAAACTAATGGGAAATTTTTTGTAGTATTTAATTAAAAAAAAAACATCTCTTCAGGAGATGGATACATGAGGATTTCTAAAGCCCCCGTCACACATAGTAAGAATGTGCCAGAGCCATGCCGGACACAGAAAATATTGCCATAATCCGACACAGTCGGGAGGAAAAGAGGTGTGGCCAGCTCCATCAGAACACAGACAGACTGCTGCACCTGTGCTCAGCTGTCAGTGGACAGTTTTACTGCCAGCTAAATTTCGCTGCATGTGTGCACACATGCGCACATGCAGCGAACCTTTGCTGACACCTTTGCTTAAAGTTTGCAGTGTGCTTTCCCATTATATTCATGGCAGCAACTTTATTTTCTCTCCCACCCCACAGCGCAACTCTACATCATGATTTGTGGTTGGATTATCATGAGATTTATGTTTGGCATCATTGTTTTCAGCATTCCACCACAGTGGTCCTGCCTCCTGACGCACTACGCGGCGAATTGCTCCTGCAGGTGAGAGTCATGTTTCATATGTTGTCATGGCGAAACAGTTCCACGTCACACGTCTGACAGAATTAAATGTGATCAAGCAATAATTTGTTTATTACTGTGGTGAGCTCTGTTCAGCTCTGAGCCTCTGACATGAGGTGTGACAGTGTGGCAGCTGCCCGCCAGCCGCCGTGGTGTAGCAGATCTGATGGGCACAATATTTCACATTATTATCACTTACTGAGGCGTTGAGGCAGTAGCATAGATTTACATTTATGCTACCTGGCTATATCTGCCCGCAGTAGCGGGCGGATATTGGGTATTGGGGTATTGGGCATTGTGCATAAACTGATGACGTCATAGCGCGCAGCCCAAGAACTGTCCGCAGATGAAAAGGCTAGAAGTGTGTGTTGGTCCCAATATGAATATTACAGATGATTTTCTCATGGATAGTACGACAATGAACAGCAGCCAAAGCAGCCAGCTTGATGAGGACGCACTGCCGAATTTGGAGAGCAGTGCAGTACCAGCCAACCCGACAAAAGTTAAAGTGAGCCAACTTTTTATGTATGCGTTTGCTGGGTGCTGTGCATTTTGAAATTACATTAAATATTGTTAATGTGATTCCACGTGTTGTGTATCTCAGTAAGTGATAATAATGCAAATAACATGTAGTTGTCGTACAAAAGCATGTTATTGTATTATTGTTGTATTATTATTATTTATGTCGCCCATGGGGAGGAATATTATTTGTACTGTAAGGTCTATTATGGATATAACAGACTGTCCAGATCTGCACCACCATGTGCTGTGCCACACATTGACACACAGTGGACACGGTGCTTTCGGTTTGTTCATGCTGTGCTCACATCGCCTGCACATGGATGGCTGCATGGTGCGGCGGCACAGGAAAAACACCTCCGTGTTGATAACCATTTGTAAAAACCAGGCGGCTTTTGATGGCTTTCAGTTGAGTGATTATCTGAGAAATTGTTTAACTGCTGGACATGTTCCAACTCGTCCTTAAGGCTTCCAACGGAGGTGTTTTTCCTGTGGCGGCGCGCCGCGCCGGCTGCCTGCCAACACGCGAATCTGTCCGCACGTCTTTCATTACAAAATCTGCTTTAACAGTGGAATGTCCGGATAATCTGCTGATCCCGACCTCTTCTGAAAGTTCTCTGTTCTCTCACGACGTCCTGGGTCAACAGAGGCTTAAATTTGGAGGTTTTCAGCTTGAAACAGGCTGGCGACGGTGGCTCGGAGCACGGCGCGACGTCCCGCTCCGTGGGAAGTCCTTAAAGCGACAGTAACACTCCATAATCTCTCATCAGCCGTTAAAATTTTCACCGAAAACCAGCTGAATTTCTTGAATGGTGTCCACTTCGATGTGCCTCACAGGTTCTGAAAAAATTTTGATAAAGCAAAGTGCCAGTCTCTCAGGAAGTTGTCAGACAAAGGGATTCCGATGGGAGGGATGGACCACTCCTCACTCAAAGCCTGCCCACAGGCGAATGACATAACCGACAGGTGTGAAAAAACTCTCGCATGCCCATGAGGGTTCAAGCTTGTCTGATGTAATCGCATATGATTCAAATCCATATAGTTTTTGAAAAAAATAAAAAGGTCCGTTACTTTTCTCACAGACCTCGTATGCTGCCTTCAGAATACTTCAGACCACCATCGAATAGGTGTCCCATCTCAGGCTCAGACTCAGACTCAATTTTATTGTCACTCGACCCTTACAGGCAGAACGAAATGCGGTTTCTCCAGGTCTTGGTGTAGTTAACCGGGACAATTTTTTTTTTACCTAACCTATTGTATAAACTTTTGCAATATAAACTTTTGCAATGTACAATATGCGCACCCCTGTGGCCATAGAATATATATAAGGCACAGGGTCGGCAGCAGCAACAGCGTTAGAGTATTAAGAAGGTGACAATGTGCATGTAGTGCAATGTTTACAGTTTGGCAGTGGATGTTGAACTGTTCAACAGTCTGACAACATTCGGGTAGAAGCTGTTTTTCAGTCTGGATGTTTTTGCCCGAATGCTGCACAGCTTCCTTCCAGAGGGAAGGGGTGTGAACCGACTGTGCGCAGGGTGGGTGGAGTCTCGGAGGATGCAGGTGGCTTTGTCTCTACATCTGGAGATGTAGATGTCACCAATGGCTGGTAAGCTGCATCCGATGGTCCTCTGTGCAGACTTCATCACCCGCTGCAGCGCTTTCTTCTCCGCCACCGTGCAGCCACCATACCACACAGGGAGGCAGCAGGACAGGACACTCTCCACTGCACAGCTGTAGAAGGCCCTGAGGACCTCGTTGTTCAGTCCAGCCCTTCCCAATTTCCTCAAAAAATAGAGACGTTGGTGGGCTTTCTTGATGACAGCCGTGGTGTTGGTGTGCCAGGTGAGAGTGTTGGAGAGGTGGACTCCAAGATACCTGATGGAGGAGACGATCTCCACCGCTGCTCCGTTGATGTAGAGGGGGGAGGGGGTGATGGGGGCTGACCTGCAGAAGTTAACAACTATCTCCTTGGTCTTCTGGGTGTTGAGGATGAGGCTGTTGTCTCCGCACCACCGTGTCAGGTTCTCCACTTCTCGCCTGTATGCTGTCTCATCCCCTTGGCTAATGAGCCCGAACACTGCTGTATCATCTGCAAACTTAACAACAAGATTATTCTTGTGCTGGGCTCTGCAGTCGAAGACCATCAATGTGTACAGCAGTGGACTGAGCACATAACCCTGGGGTGAGCCAGTGTTCAGGATGATGGTGGAGGATGAGGTGGTGTTGATCCTGACACTCTGTGGCCTCCCAGTCAGGAAGTCCAGGATCCAGTTGCACAGTGTTGAGGGGCTCCTAGTTCAGCCACCTTGGACACCAGTTTCTGCGGAATGATAGTGTTGAATGCAGAACTGAAGTCCAGGAACAGCAGCCTTGCATAGGAGTACTTGTTCTCTGTGTGGGAGAGGGCCTGATGCACCACGGTGGAGATGGCATCAGCTGTGGACCGGTTTTGCTTGTACGCGTACTGGTGCTCATCTACAGTCACATCGATGGTCTGCTTCAGGCGCTTCATCACCAGCCTCTCAAAGCACTTTGTGGTGATGGGGGTGAGTGCAACTGGCCTGTAGTTGTTGAGGCAGGATGGTGCAGAGGTCTTTGGCACAGGGATTATCCTTGATGTCTTGAGGCACGGCAGAACTCTGGGTTGGGACAGAGAGGTGTTGAATATATCCGCCAGAACCTTAGACAGCTGGTGTGCACAGTCTTTTAGGACCCTCCCTGGTAGTCCGACAGGGCCCGGGGCCTTTCGGGGGTTGATCCTCTGCAGCACGTTCCTCAACTAAGCTGTAGTGATGTTGCTGACTGGGGGGTCTTTGGTGGAGGGAGGGACTCGGGAGGGGGTGGTGGTGTTGGACGCCTCAAAACGCGCATAAAAGGCATTCATAGTGTCCGGGAGCGCTGGGTCTGCAGAGCACTGTGCTACACAGTAAAATCACCAGTGTAAAACTAACACTGACAGTGTTGAATTAACATATGGTCCCACTCTGGCCAGAGTGGGACCATATGTACTGTTCACATTGTTGTTGTAGTCTGTGATGCATTTGATGCCCCGCCACATGCTCCGTGGGTCGTTAGATTGGAGGTGGCATTGAACCTTGAGGGCATATGTGGACTTAGCTCTTTTTACTCCCACCGACAGGTTCCGAACAGGGAGAAGAGATGTGTCTTCAACCTGGCTTTAAAAGTCTCCACAGAGTCCGACTGTCGCATTTGTGCAGGCAAATCATTCCACAGAGCTGGAACGCGGTGATAAAAAGCTCTGTAACCCGCTGACCTTTTCTTCACCCTCGGGACACACAATAGTCCTGCACCCTGTGAACGCAGAGCCCTTGCCGGCACATAGGACTCAACCAGGCCGGCCAGATAGGGGGGCGCCAGTCCGTGAACAATTTTACAGGCCAATAGTAATACCTTAAAATCCGATCTCAAGGAGACCAGAAGCCAGTTAAGGGATTCCAGAACCGGCGTAATATGATCAAACCTTCTGCTTCGCATCAGAAGTCTGGCAGCAGCATTTTGAACCAGCTGAAGACCCCTGATGCTGGACTGTGGTAAACCAGAAAACAAAGCATTACAATAGTCCAATCTAGAAGAGACAAACGCATGAATCAGAGTCTCAGCATCAGCCATAAACAGAATGGGCGAATCTTTGCTATATTTCTTAAATGAAAGAAAGCAGTCCTCGTAATGTCCCTAATGTGGAGGTCAAAGGATAACGTAGGATCAAAAATTATCCCAAGGTTCCTCACTTTGTCAGTATGATGTATAACACATGAACCTAAGCTAAGCGCCAGCTGATCAAATTGATGCCGATGTCTTGCTGGACCAAGAACCATTATTTCAGTCTTATCAGAGTTCAAAAGTAGAAAGTTGCTAGACATTCAACTTCTCACTGCTGTGAGACACTCCTGTAAAGATTTTATGTGGACAGGATTTCCAGCAGCTATGGGCATATACAACTGAGTATCATCAGCATAGCAATGAAAAGCAACCCCAAAACGCCACAAAATGTTCCCAAGGGGTGCCATATACAGGGAAAAAAGCAGGGGACCCAGAACGGATCCCTGCGGAACCCCGAACTTCATGCCCTTAAAGTCAGAGGTAGTGTCGTTGCACAAAACACAGTGGGAACGACCAGACAAATAAGACGTCAGCCACACAAGAGCAGTTCCAGTAATCCCAAAACAGTTTTCTAGCCTATCAAGTAGAATATGATGATCAACTGTGTCAAACGCAGCACTGAGATCCAACAACACCAATACTGTAGTAGTATCCGAGTCCATTGCTCACAGAAGATCATTAACTACTTTAATAAGTGCTGTTTCTGTGATGTCTTCTAAAAGCAGACTGCAGTGGCTCAAAAAGGTCATTCTCAGTAAGATAGTCCACAAGCTGCTGTGAAACCACCTTTTCCAGAATTTTAGAGCAGAATGATAGATTTGATAAGTCTTGGGCTTCATTTATATCTGTCATTAAGAAATTCCAACAATATGATGCTGTGTGATAATTCTGCCTGAAGTAGGCAGTTCTCAAAACTGAATGATTGCAAAAAGGAAACTAGTGAGAGAAGCCATCAAGGCACCCTGTAACTCTGAAAGAGGCTTCTGTGACTGTGATTGGAGAAACTCTATATTGTGCAACTTTCATCTGTTAAATAACCAGTCAGCTGATTTGGGCTTGTGTCTCCCATGTGCCTTCTGGCAAACTGCAGCTGAAATTTCACTGTCTTTTAAAGAAAATCCTCTGTTGATCACATAACCTCTGTTACATAGGTAATAACATCTTGACACAAATACATAAATGAGTCTTTGATTAAACATGTCCTTAAATCAATAACACTGGTGCATGTTCCGTATTGTTGATCAATCGTGGAAAGCACACAGTGAGTACACAATCACAAGAAATTTCCATTGTTGCCTTGGCATCAAAAGCCAGCTTATTACAACAGTGACAGCTCTGCCAAGAAAAGGACAGAAATGTCTTCTGTTATGAAATATCTCCTTTTTTTATTTGTTTTTATTATTATTCTCACACTGCTCTAATATTCTGAGTCCTGGTTCCAATCACTGTCAGTTGTTCATGTCATAAAAGCCATGATTTAATATTGTGTGTGTCATTCCATCAAGCCAGTACACAGAGGAAGGCGCTTTATGAAGCGCTGTTCATTGTCAGGGTAGCAGATATTAGTCCTGATAAAGTGAAATTTGTTTGACCGGCGCAGACATTATTATCAGATCATGTGGTTCACATCACATTGAAATGACTTACCAGCAGAATCTCTTGAATGTGAATATTACATTGACACCTCAGAAGACAAATGGATTTTAAATTCAGATGTACGTGAGGTGAAATGTCATGAAACATTTGTAACAAAAACCAATCAGCACATTTTGCTTCGCATTAATGATGCATTCACATGGTGATGGTAAAACAAAAACAAAAACAATGGTCAAACCAGTTACTGCAGCAAAATTACTGTCATCTACAGCGGCAGACGATGGAATGATGACAGAACGCGTTGCATTCTCTATAGGTCCCTGGAGAGCTCGCTCAAACATGCTTACATCATGTGTACTGTGCATCCAGAAAGTATTCACAGTGCTGCATTTTTTCCACCTGGGATAAATTCAGTTGATTGGACATAATTTGGAAAGGCACACACCTGTCTACAAACAAATCTGAGGAAGGGTACAGAAACATTTCTGCTACTTTAAAGTTCCCAATGAGCACAGTGGCCTCCATCATCCATAAATGGAAGAAGTTCAGATCTACCAGGACTCTTCTGACCGTCTACACTGAGTGATAGGGGGAGAAGGGCCTTAGCCAGGGAAGTGACCAAGAGCCCGATGGTCACTCTGTCAGAGCTCCAGCATTCCTCTGTGGAGAGAGGAGAACTTTCCAGAAGGACAACCATCTCTGCAGCAATTCCCCAATCAGGCCTGTATGCCACTCCTTAGGAAGAGGCACATGGCAGTCCACTTGGAGTTTGCCAAAAGGCAACTGATGGCCTCTCAAACCATGAGAAACAACATTCTCTGGTCTGTTGAGACAAAGATTGAACTTGTGGTGCCTGGTTTCCTCCACACATGACACATGACTGCCTGTCATGTTTGGAGGAAACCAGGCACCGCTCATTACTGAGCCAATATCATCCTTACAGTGAAGCATGGTGGTGGCAGCATCGTGCTGTGGGGATGTTTTTCAGTGGCAGGAACTGGGAGACTAGTCAGGATTGAGGGAAAGATGAATACAGCAATGTACAGAGACATCCTGGATGAAAACCTGCTCCAGAGAGTTCTTTGCCTCAGACTGGGCAACGGTTCATCTTTCAGCAGGACAATGACCCTAATCACACAGCCAAGATATCAAAGGAGTGGCTTCAAGACAACTCTGTGAAAGTCCTTGAGTGGCCCAGCCAGAGCCCAGACCTGAATCTGATTGAATGTCTCTAGAGAGATCTGAAAATAGCTGTTCATCAACGCTCCCCATCTAACTTGATGGAGATTGAGAGGTGCTGCAAAAATGAATGGGCAAAGCTGCTCAAAGATAGGTGCACCAAGCTTGTGGCATCATATTCAAGAAGACTTGAGGCTGTGATTGCTGCCAAAGGTGCATCAACAAAGTACTGAGTAAAGGCTGTGAATACTTACGTACACGTCATTTCTTAGTTTTTATTTTTAATAGATTTGCAAAAATTGAACAAAAAAATTTTTTCACGTTGTTATTATGGGGTGTTGTGAGTAGAATTTTGAGGGGAAAAAATGAATTTACTCCATTTTGGAAGAAGGCTGTAACATAAAATGTGGAAAAAGTGAAGAACTGCGAATACTTTCTGGATGCACTGTAACTGTGATAAGCGCCTGCGGTGGCATCAGTCAATGCTGTGCTCATAACGAGAGCTTGGAGATTCTGACCTCCAGGAAAAATACCTTGTTCACATTCTATGTACCATTAGTTAAGGTGCTATGTCACTGGGCTGGGACAGTGTGGAATGGCAATTCACTTGATTTCATGCAATGTTCACTGGGTGTTGCAATTCTCTCCCTTGAGTCACATGCTGGAGAGAAGTGCTCTCAGCCTGCGCGGAGAGGATTCAAACCTCTCTAGTGGTCTAGTGATGGTCAAGTGATGGTCAATTGATTCCAGAAAGGGCCCAGAGGGTGCAGGATTTCTTTGTAACCACCCACTCTAGCAGGTGATTTCACTGATTAACTGATTCCGTCTGCTCAAAGTGATGTTAAACGGTGAAATCACCTGGTGGAGTGGGTGGTTGCAAAGAAAACTTGCACCCTCTCAGCCCTTTCTGGAACTGGTTGAAGACCTCTGGTCTAATGGGTAAGCAGCAGCTTGAGCTCATTGGATCCTCACTTCAAACCCCCATCAGGTTGGAAATAAGGGCCCTTGTGTAAGGTTGTTAATCCACAGTTGCTCCCAGTGTGTAGTGAGCTCCTTGCATGGGAGCACCCTGACATGCGTGTGTGTGTGAATGTGAGGCAACCTTGTAAAGCTTCTAATTCAGATGGAAAAGTCTGATATAAATGCAATTAATATACTGCAGTTTGTTTTTTATACATTACAGTATTTCTGTAATTGTTTTTGAGGGTGAATTTTATGTATTAATTAATTTATTTATTTAATTTTTTTATTGTTTCTGAGAGCCTATGTATGTGTTTTGCAATTTGGGGGTGATATTTTCAGAAAAATTATACATTCAATGAAATGCAATTAATTTTATTGATCACAGATGTAATCAATTAGATTTATTTTTTTAATCATCTGACAGCACTAGTTAATATGGGCAGTGTTTTTTTAGTGCCTCCAGTCTGGGATATTTCCACAGCTTCCTGTCACATAATAACAGCATATTATAGCAATACTTAAGAACTGTGCATCAGAGCTTGGTGCTGCTTGGTGCCCAATTTTTCAGCAGTCCCTAGACAGACTGACTGTTCCAGCTCTGTGGAAAAAAAAAAATCTACAATCATCACTGTGCCTAAAGTTTCCTGTCCTGCTGCAAATAATGATCTAAAACCAGTAACTCTTACGTGAATTGTTATGAAATGTTTTGAGAGGATTATTATGAACTTGCTCGTGGAGGATGTTGTTTATGGACCCCCTTGAGTTTGCTTGCAGGCGGGGTTGGAGCACAGACGATGCTGTGGTCAGCATGACTCATCTCATTAATAAAACACCTGTAGAATTCCAAGGCTTATGCTCGTGTTTTATTTGCAGATTTTAGTTCAGCTTTTAATACTATTTAACTACATCTACCTGCCCAAAAGTTAAATAGTTTGAATGTGAATCCTTTTATTTTATCCTACAGATGGTGGAAAATGCTGCTGCTCGACTTTTGGCTGGTGTTAGAAGGTGCGAGCACATTACACCGGTTTTGGCTTCACTTCATTGGCTCCCAGTTCATTTTAGAATTGATTTTAAAATTATTTTATTTGTTTTTAAATGTCTTCATGGCTTTGTCCCATTATATCTGTCTGACCTGCTCCATTTATATGTCCCTTCATGCTCACTCAGGTCAGCTGATTTGTCACTGTTGGTTATCCCAAGGTCAAAGAGGAAGCATAGAGGTGACCGAGCTTTTTCAGTCATTGCCCCAAAACTGTGGAATGATCTTCCTTTACACGTTAGGCAGGCTAATTCTCTCTCTGCTTTTAAATCTTCTCTTAAGGCACATTTCTTCTCTTTGACTTTTAACGCAGTTTGACACATTGGTTTTTTAGTGTTTCTGGTTTTAACTGTGGTTTATTTATTTATTTATTTTTATTTATTTTAACTTGCCTGTTCTTGTTGTGTACAGCGCTTTGGTTGTTGGTATTCATTTTAAAGTGCTTTATAAATAAATTGAGATTGAGATTTTATTATAAAATGGCTTTAATTTTTTTAACAAGCAAGGTGAAAGTCAACGACACACTCTCAGGGTCAAACAAGGTAGCACAGGCACAAGGTTAGGTTAGGAAAGAGGTGGTGGACTATCGGCCCAGCAGAGCGTAGGCCACAAATGGGCCCATTGCTCACCCTAAAATGAACCTTTTTAGTTAAACCTTTTGGTACCCTTGATAAAGGATATCAGGTTTCTTAACTTTAGTTTCCTAATCTGGTCAGGTTCCAAAATAAAGGAACCCAAAAACCTCTGCCTCAGTCTACCTCATGCTGGACACTGGCCCAAAAATGGAGAGATGTCTCAGGTTCCTCCCCGCAAGCTGTAGCAGAGGCATACCTCATAGAGGGCTGCATTGGGCGGTCAGAGCTTCATTGCAGGCAGTAACGGGCGGCTAAAAATAAACACTACGGGAACAAAAGCGACAAGATGACTCAGTCAACAAAGGAGAACAGTGTAAAGTATGCATGTCCACACGTTACTTTCATCTTAAATAATTTAAGTCCAAAATTCAGCAGGAAAGCGAGAGTGAGACCAACATGGAGAAGTTAGTCCCACGCAGGACTTTAATACCTCAGGACTGCGTTAGCAAGCAGCCCAGTAACTACATCATCAAATTTTCAAATGAAACAGTAGTCTTGAGTCTGCTGTTTGGTGATGCTTGCTCTTCTGAATATCCTAAGGAAATCACCACTTTTAAAGCTTGGTGCAACAGTCACCGTCTCACTTTTAATGTTAACAAGACAAAAAAGATGGTATTTGACCCGAGAGAGGTGATGGCCCATGAACCAATAATTATTAATGACAAGGTGATTGATTGAGCAGGTGGACACATTTAAATATTTAGGCATTCAGGTCAACAATTGTTTAAGATGGAGCGCCCAGGTGGACTTCTAGTGTGGGAGGTTGTGGCAGAGGCTCTATTTTCTTCACAGACTCAGGCTGTTTGGTGAGCACTCCCATCATGCTAATATTTTATTTTGCTGTGCTGGGAAGTATCATAATCTCTGGCATGGTGTGGTTTGGCACTCTGACTGTGCAGTTAACCCCGACGGCTAAGACCAAGCTTTACTAAATTATAAATAACTTTTGAATGATATGAGATAGAAATTTACTTTTTTTTTTTGCAGAAAAGTTAACTCCACGGCCTTTTGGCTATCTTTGTACTCCTCATAGAAGCTGTGTGACGATGTGTGCAATGTGAGTGTCCACTCGGAATTGGTGCACCATCACATGGTTTTCCAAAATCCAATCGTAGGGCAGATTTACCTCACGTGAAAAGCCAAAGATCGTTTTCAGGAGTGATATGTACTAGTTGGCCCGTTTGAATAGCTTCAATGAGTACATACTTTTAGTACATACTCAGTGTGCCCTGCGCCATTACGCACAGCGATCAGTGAAAGCAGGAGCAGACGGAGAGCCTCTGATGACAATCTCACATGCTCAAACAAAGAGTGTGTAACTATCAGGATTGCTCCACTAGTTTGCATGTGAATGTTACTGGATAACTCAGTTGCTTTCTCTGTGTAAAGCACTTTTTACCATATCAATGGACAACAAAACGCATAGACCATTTTGTATATATTGTTCAAAATGTGCATTTGTCTTTATTGTTTGAACCTTTTTGTTGTACAGACTTTCACACAAGATCTCAAATTACCTTTATCAAGTGTCAAAACAGTTGTTTATTATAGTTTGCTGTGTGTTTTGAGTAAATGTGTGTGGAAAATTATTTTTCGCTTTATTTTTTCCTTGCCTATTTTTGATTGTAAACCTTTATTACACTTATAAAACACAACAAAAACATATATATTCTGAAAGCACAGGTATTCCTGAAAAAAAGAGACATAAATCTTGATTGTGGGATGCAGGGAGAGCTGTTAACAGCAATAATAAAACATTTATGCCAGGCGAGTGAACTGTCCAAAAAATGCCCTCGGACCCCAGAGGGTTAAAATCAAACATCGTACATGATGAAAACAGCTATGAAGATGATGGGCATAAAAGGTTACCCTTTCCTTCAAACCATCTATGATGGTTTTGTAATCAAGCTGGCACACACGATCTTGAATGACCCTTCACGCATTCTGTTCTCTGAGTATGACCTGCTGCTTTCAGGTAGATGGTACAGAGCGAGCAAGTGTTAAACTAACATTCTTAAGGTCTCATTCATTCCAACATCCATCACACTACCAAATAAACAAATATCCTCTTTACAATTTGCACTTATTTGCACACAAGTTTTAATGTATCTATTTTTATAGGATTCCAAATTTTATAGACAATAATTTTTTAGGCTGTTGTAAGGCAGGGTTTATACTTCAGTTTTAATTTGAGATTTTATCAATGCTATATCTATCTGTGTCATTTGTCACTTTCTGCTCTGCTGTGTGTAGCACGTATGCCCAATAAAAATGTATCCGCAGGGATAATAAAATATAATTGATTTGATTGATTTGGTATAACAGCAGTACGCAACCATTCTGGAGCACTTTGTTCACAAATGTGTCTCTTCAGTGAGATACCAACTGCAAATTTGCCGCAAATTCACACATTTGGTCACAGATTTTTGTCTCCTACCACTCTCCACAAGTTGCAGTTCAGTGAAATACTGCCCAAAGTTAGCAGCATCACACATCAGCAAAAACGACTTTGGCGATTTCATCCTAACAGTGGTTGGCACAGTTTCACTAATCCGCTAACCACTAATTAGCGAAGCTACGTTCTTTGTTAGCAGATAAGCTTTTCAGCTAACTTAAACCATCAGCAGACCAAGTAGCTTCCTCAAAATTTTAAAATTTTGTTCCGCTAACGTTTTTTTTTTTTTTTAACTGGCATAGTCAGTAAAAGTCAAAAATGTTTGTGAACCCTAAAATCATACATGTTGGTTTACAGCAGTCAGGCAGCTGTGAGGAGCTGAGCTCAATGCTATCAAAGCAGAAGGGACCTTGCTGCCAAGCTGCTACAAAAAACAAATCATTTACATTCTCAGCATACAGAGCCCCTGACGTGGCAAAAGTAAAACACAGTAAAACAGGTTTGATATGCTTTGATTTAAAAACCAAACTAACAGTTTATTTACAGTGAAAATATAGCACATCTTTTAATTTTAAAATAGTGCACTAATTCTACTAATTAATCTACTGGATGCCAGTGTGAATAGCGCCCACCCAAATATCACACAGTCATTGAGCTGAATCACACTACAAAGAGAATTTTCAGTTTTGCAAATGCCTTTTTTTTTTACAAATGAAAAAAATGACATATTTTACAAATACGCATTTATTTGTAAAAAGCAACACACGTTACAGTAATATGTGTGTTGGTTTTTGCATATAATAAATCAACCAATCAGTGATGAGCTGAGGCTGATCTTCCCATAATGCCTTTTAGCATCTGTGTGTGTTAATGTTCAAACCTTCAGAATTAGTGCATTATTTTAAAATGAAAAGATATGTGTTATATTTTCACTTTTAAAAATGACAGAGATAACGTTAATATCAATAAACCATCTGGAATTACTTTGCTTTTTAAATCAAACCATAAATCAAACCTGTTTTACTGTGTATGCCTTTTGGCACACGTCAGGGGCTCTGTATGGATTTTGAAAAAGCCACAAGGGGGATTTATGTGAACTTATAGTATGTGATTCTACACATTTCCTGACCTACTTTCAGCTTTTTCCACTAAATTTCTTTTTTTTAATACTACACCTCTTGGGCTAGTAGCTACAACGATGATCTGAGGCCCATACTGATCATCTGATCATTTTGTACAAATGAACTCAAAATGAAGTATCTTTCCTAATATAAAATTATGCATCAGTTCTCTCTGCAATGTCACATTACTCATTTCTATTGAGATGATAAAAGGTGTTTCTGCACTAAAAGACTAAATCTCACACTGTCCATCTTTGATAATTGTTGAAGACACGTAAATCGATGTCTGGTTTGTCCTTGCAGCTGTGGAATAAAAATGAACATCTCTGACTTTTGACTTTTAGTGTCATCTCAATGCACAGGGTGCAGCTCTCAGAGCCAGCTGTTGCAGTTTTTGATCGTCTTGTCACATCCGTCACACACTGCCAACATGTGACTCCAGCTTAAGCACAACCTGCATATAATGATGGAATTGACTTATGTACATAGGTATGAATGAACATATTCAAACATGTCAGTCATACCCCTCCAGCTAAAAACTGATTGTGGTGAAACTTTGTGGAATTTCACCTGAAACATAGTTTGTAAAACTATTTTATAATTACTTCCATAAAATTTATTTTAATTGTTGATTGTGTCTGTCTTCTGTCTGTTTTTTCCCTCAGGACATCTCAAAAGGACATGAACATAGAGAAAGAAGGCAGCCTTTTCTCAAGAGTTTATTTACCATATCTGTGCGTGCCAGAATGCCCAGGGCTGAGCATCAGCCCACACATTTTTTTAAAGAAAGTTAGTTAAACACCCACCTGAAATAAAATTATTTTTTATTAAAGTTTCTGAAACACCCAGTAAAAAAAAAATTAAGTTTGATACCCCAATACAATGTAAAAAGCAAAAAAAAAAAACAAAAAAATCCCATTTTCACAAGATTTTTCTCATCATTTCTGCATCATACATGTGATGATGTCATCAGCATGTTATCATTCACTTTCATAAGTAGTTTGATAACTGGATTCTGTTTTATATCTTAAACAAAGAGGAAAAAAAATCAGCAAGAGATGGATTATTAAAAGTTTGCAATATTGCTGCTTACTACAGCGATAAGGACAAACTGGATGCGCAAAACTTTCCGACGGACTCACCAGACACCAGCTGACAAGGAACACATTTAAAGAATGAGAATAGGAATTGTTCAGGACACAAACAGGTGAGTTATTTGTGATGTATTTTTTATTTGTGATGAAATCACACATTTTAATGAAATGGGCATTACAACAAATGTGATATTGGCCATGCTCATGTATCAGCCAACCCCCACTTCAAGCAGAATGACATGCAGAATGTCCAGGGCACTCCAGCTGACAGATAGGGTCATTTTGATGCAGATCCAGATGAAGGATCTTAGCTCTTTGAACTAGATTACTGTGATCTTAATCCTGCTTTTAATCTTTGATCTCTGATCCAGATTCCTTTGACCTGTAACCATGACCTGAGTGTTCCTATCGTGTTGAAGACATAATAGGAACAAGGTCTACTTGGTAGAGGAAGGAAACTTTGTTTGGTGCTTAGCACAAGTTGGTGGTACTCAATACTATGGGTGTGACTGATGTTACAAAAAAAACAGCCATTAAGAAAATACACAACCTTTACTGCGACTTTGTCTTCAAACTATACAGGGTTAACCACTCTTTTTTTCTAGGATTTAAGGTTGCAAGCAACTATCATTCTGCTGCTCCTTGCCATGTAACAAATCAAAGGCATAAACTAAATGATTGCATAATTATGTGTGACTGACATTACGTGGCTGACGTTACGTGGCTGACGTTACAGTATGCCACTCTATATTTAAAGTTACAAACAACAAATGTCTGCTGATAAAACAATGTACTTTGACTGGCAATTGTCATATTCTATAATTTGATAGCTTAGTCATAGGTTATGTTGGTATTTTTATGATTCCTGGGCCGAGGCACTTGCAGTGCTGGCAACCAATTTCTCACTTCAACTGAGGTGTGCAATGTTCTCATTAACACAAAACAATAATATGCTTATGCAGAGGGTGAAAAATCAGTTTATGCAATAGATGAGTCCAAATCATTAGGAGAAAAACATGAAAAAAATAAACCTGCTTTGACATGGTAGAGCTAACGTTCACCACATCATTGTAACTGAAATGACTTTCTTTCTGCACAAGAGAATATTTGCTCTTACAATTTCAAACACTATTCTCCCCAATTTCTAAAATAATAATAATAATTGGCCTGTGAGCTTCTACGACATGGAATTGTCCAATTGTGTAATTTAGGGTACTGTGGGATATTTGGAATGTTGCAGTAGTGACACGACAAGGAGCTGATCATCAATGAAAAACAAATTTCAAACCAGTGAATAAACACAGTTACAGGCTGTTTCAGTTACAGGCAACCCATTAAAACTACTGCTGACACATCATTATTGAACCACTGCACTTGTCATTGATGAACCCTCACTCACTTACACAGTGTAACTATACCCATCCATCACAAACTCTATTAATCTCAGTAACACAAAAGACAGACCTAAACTGACACAGACGACAAAAGGCAGAAAGGTTTCAGTAGAAAGCGTCAGGAAAAAACCTCCAGTCAAACCTCTCTGCTGTCATTAGAAGGGACGGGACAATATTTCACTGATCTATAGACGAGAGAGGGATTCCACTGCCTTGGGGTAAAACATACATCCAAATTAAATTCCACATTCATCCTCTCACTGCAGTGCCTGTGGCACTCCCACGACTTCGATAGCGCAAAGGTCATTTGCAGGAAGAGTGGGCAAGGATGAAAAAATAGATGGGAGGAGATGGGGGATAATATGCAAGAGGAGCCAGAAAAATGAGGATTGAATGAAAAGCAGAGAAAAGAAAACAGGAGTGATGAAAAGGATGATGTTGAAGTCAGATTTTAAAATATAGATAAGCAAAGAGAAAAGCAAAAATATCTGATGTCAGATATACCTTCTTTTTATTAATTTGTCTGATTTTAGATCTACTGTTTCATAAACTGTTTCTTTGTTCTCTGTGCAGCCGACTTTCAGATCCAATTCCAATGCATCTTAAATTCAGTTTTATCAAAATGCTCAATAACTTGGAGAGCATTTTTTAGACTGAAAAATTTCAACCTCTCCTGAATCAAATATTAACACCTCAATTATTCAGTGTGCATTCCACAACTGTTTGGTAATCAAATCCTATAGGATTTAGGAACACATGGATTTGAAATTCAAAGTATCAATAGAATAAATGACAAGAAGCAGTAACTGAATACAAAAGGCCATGGAGGCCCAGACTCGAAACAAAGCAGGCAAAAAAACAAACAAAAAAAAACAATATGGAGACTAAAACCATGGATCACAATGACAGCAAAGCAAAAACCCTTTTTATGTCACAAGACTCTTATGTTTATACACCAACTATGTGAGCTCCTATTACTTTGTTTTTTGGCCTACAACATGCTTGGGTTTGAATTCTTCAAATGGTTCAAAAACCAGCTGCAAGAGTTTTAAATGAGATGTGAATGCTTGAGATGAGATGAGACAGTCTCGACTGAGAACATTTAACTTGAGATAAGCATTTTCTAGTTGATCTTGTATTTTCTGATTTGTAATTTTAAAAATATGAAGACGTTTATATTATTTTATATTTATTTTAACTTTTTCTACAAAAACAACCTACTTCTGCTTCACTTGCCTTAAATTAAAAGGAGCTATTACCAGCCATGCCACTAGGAAGGAGTAGTTGGAGCAATGTGTCTAACACAAACCATGTCCTGGGTCTCAGAGCAAGTAGGAGCTCAGGTGTGGACACATTACAGAAATCTAAAGAAAACTGCTTTAAAACAAATTTTGGCTTATAGCAGGTTTGTTTCTACATTTACAAACACGCAAAAGTGGGATGTGTCAGGCAGCAAGGGTGACGTGGCACAAAAAGGAGGTGGCCACAAATGCAGACTCACAAAAATAGGTGTTGGATTGTTCAAAAGGTTTTATTCAGGAAACACGGTCAGTGGTACGGTACACAGGTAGGCAGTCAGCAAGGCAGAGGTACAGAGGATCAGCAGGCAGAGACGAGGTCATACAATTCAATTCAATTTATTTCATTTATATAGTGCCAAATTGCAACAAAGATGCTTCAAGGCACCACACACAAGTAAGATCTAACTTTACCAACCCCCAGAGCAAACACACAGGCGACAGTGGTAAGAAAAAACTCCCTCTGAGGAAGAAACCTCAAGCAGACCAGACTCAAAGGGGTGACCCTCTGCTTGGGCCATGCTACTGACACAAATTACAAAACAATTTCAATTCAATTTAATCATCTTATAATGCGCCAAATCACAACAAAAGCTGTCTCAAGGTGCCGCACACAGTAAATAAATAATTAAAAATGAATAAAAAATTCGAATACATATTTAAAAACAGAAGTAAAAGAATAAAACAGATAAAAAAAACTATTCATAACAAAGAGAATAAAAATGGGTTTTAAGTCTTGACTTGAAAATGTCCACGGACTCCGATTGCCTCACGCCCACAGTACGACTGTTCCACAGGGTGGGTGCACAATGATAAAAAGCTCTTTGACCCACTGACAATTCTTGTTCACCCTGGGAACCTGACAAGAAGATAAACCTAAAACTCAGTGATCAAAATAAAATAGCAAAACCAAAGACAAACAAAACCCAAGGCCTAAGAAATAAGACATAAAATAAAGAAGACCCAACATGAAAGAACAAAGAATTAACCAGAAAACAAATGTAAGAACTGAAAAGGGATCAACAAGAAAATAAATGCTAACACTAAACAAGAATTGAACTCACATGTGGCAGAAGTATGATAAACATAATTCAACATATGACGAAAGTAAAATAAACAGATGATCAAAGATAAACAAGGGACAAAACCATGACATAAACCAGGCACGGGGCAGAGCATGACAGGATGTTTGAGGGCAACCCAAACATATTTAACTGTTAAAAGCAGATAATAGTAGATTTGGCACCATGTTACCCCTTTGCATTCAAACTGTATAAAGTCACACACATGACAGAGATAACTAGAATTGCAGTCAGAGAGCGTAGACCTCTCTCTGCAAAGGTCCAACTATCTTATGGTCACAGCTGACATTTTCTTTTATGTCTCTTTTTTGCCATTGTGACAGGATTATGACCTTGAACTGTAATACTGTTTGACCCTGACTGCCCCCAATTTATTTCTGAACTGATGCTCATCTGTGATCCTGATCTCTGTCCTTGAAAACTATATTTTGATCGCTGATATTTGATGACAATCTTTGATCTCTATCACTGAATTTGATCCTGGTTACCAAACTTTGATACTGAATGCTGACCTTTGTTCCTGAACTTTGATTGCAGGTATCCTGAACATGAAGCTTTTATAGTGATTGCTGACCAGTGGCAGTTCGTACTGTATACTGAATAACTCCCAGGGTGAGACCACCTTCAAGCACCACTCTCCCAACCAAAAAAATATTTGCACAAAGAGCCATTTTTTAATTGTTAGTATAACAATAAGGTGCACAATCTAGAGTGCCTTAATTGAGAGTGGCGTCAACTCAGAATATGGCACCATTTTGGTTCCAACTGTACTGAACTACTGAATGAACCATTTATGTTTTCAGCATTTTTTTAAAATCATTTAACCACATACAGCAACACATCCAGGTACAGGTACTATCAAAACAAATATAAAAACAGTTAAATTATCAAATTTACATAAATTTACAATTTATGATGATTTATTTAATTAATTCAAAGCTTGATTTATGCTTCTGCAGCTCTGTAACTCCGTGTCATGCAATGACATGCGTGACAGTTTTAAAGATCTCATCATCACCTCCAAAATCAAAGGTAAGCTGTACAATTCCATCTTTTTCAGACTAGTAAAAGCAGCAAAGTGTCCAATCACAGCCTTTTGCTGTGTCTGATTTAACAGGTGCACGTCAGGCTGCAGGTCTGAGTCTGTGCATGGTATGAAAAAATAAACGGTCTGGCTTTTTATCATGGAAATGACTCCGGTCCCACATGCGAGGTGTTTTTAATGGAAATCCATTGCAATCAGATGGGACATTTTATCCAATTTGAGCAAAAAATCCATTGTACAAAATCCGTTATATAAGGTGATTATTACATGGAAAACAATACAAAAACATTGGGACTTTTTTGTCCGGTGACTGCGAATATCTGGTTTATATGATGACGGTTTAGGTGAGTTTTACTGTACATGGAACTGAACAATAAATTTACCCCTCAAAGCTTTGACGATGATGTTGCTTCCATCCCACACAGCTGACTTTATTTTCCCAAGTGTTTCTTCTGTTCGGATCTGAAGGGAATCTGTACATCTTGAAGCCCTTGTTGTGTGTATTTGTGCATCCAAATGCACAGCAACCTGTCATTTTCAGCAAATAAATAAATAAAATAGCTGAATTTCCAGGGAGACAGATTAACAGCAAACGCTATTTTGAACCCAAGATGGCACCATGAGTCACGTGACTAGTTTTTTTCAACTCGTCATGTCACCACTCTGTCAATTAAAGCACACTCTAGCACAATCTCCTCCCACCTCCAAAACTGCCAAAAGACAATGAGACAATTTTGCATAAAACAATATACGAGTAAGTTAAAGATATGTATTCTCAATAAAAATTATGTTGAGGCAGGTTTAACACACACACAGAGAGAGAGAGAGAGACAGAAATGAAATAGTAAAAAAACAAAACAAAAGGAAAACTGTTCAGTGTTAACCTCCATGAGTTCAAAAATGATGTGAAAAAGGAACAAAAAAAGTTTTGTGTCTTCCGTAGTGCCATCAAGCAAAGGGTGTTTTCTGCAGCGGACTTTAACACAGGTTGAGCAGTACATGCTGTGGTCATTGACACATTATTCAGATGTGAAAAAAGATATGTATTTTCAATAAAAAATTATGTTGAGGCATAATGCCTTTTGGCATGTGTGTCTGTTTAACGCTCAAAAACTGTAAGAATTAGCACATTACTTTAAAAGATATGTGCGATATTATATTTTCACTTTGTAAAAATGAAAGAGTTGCCATTAATATGGATAAACTGTCCGGAATTAGTTGATTTTTAACAAAACCATGAATGAAAAATGCTTTGCACTTCATGTCTTCTGCCCACTGTCTGAGTGGAAGCATGTTGAAAGTAAATGATGCTTTTGTTTTGTTTTTCTTGTTTTTTGTTTTGTTTTTTTGTAGCAGTGGGCCAGGTGCATCAAGACAGAAGCCTTATTTGTTCTTGGTTTGTGATTGTCTTGAATTTACCCAGCAACACTTGTGGTGCTTAAACTCGAAACTGGTTTAGCCGACTGCATACTGAGTCAATATTAAAAGTTAGCTGGTAATGTCTGCTAAATTTTGCAATGGTTTAGTTTTATAAAAGTTAACTTTTCAATTAGCAGATTAACGGTTATTGGAGCTAACTTTTTGGTGAGCTGTGCCCACCACTGTGCCCAGCGTTTTTTGTTTTGTATGTTTTTTGTTTTGTATGTATTGGGTTGTTGGTCAATTCTTTAAGGATTATTATTTTGTGTATGTGTTCATTCAGTCTTATTTTCTACGTAGGTTCTGTGTGTCATGGTGGGTTGGTCCCTCATGTTCCACCCCTGCACCCTCACCTGAGAAGTGTTGTTTCTCCATGTCTAAGTACAACCTGGTCTCACGGCAAGTCGGGATTCAGCAGCACGAAATATCTATTGCTTTGTGATATTGTGACGAAAAGCACCTCATTTTTGTCACGGCAGCATGAATTCATTCTAATTCCTTCAGTGATGGATGCTCAAAATTAAGGGGGGGGTGGTTATGGTTAGGGTGGGGGGAAGGAGTAGGATTAGTAATAGTGAGTTTAAAAAAAAACACCACGAAAATTAGACTCATTTCGTGACGGGAGCCCGAAAAAAAAAAAAAAACACTTGAGATTGGGCTGCTAAGTACCTGCTCCCTGTGTTAACCCCTCAGAGTCCTCAGTACTTTTGGCTCTACTTTTTTTTTTTTTCATTTTCTCTGCAGCCTTCTTGCTCTGTGAGCTTCACTTTGTTTTTTGGGATTGTGTTTGCTGTTGCCCTGTGGATTTTTTGGTGTAACTTGGTCATGTTCATATTAGAGACTGTTTTGGAGTGTTGTGTGGATTTTTGGGCGAACTTGGCCATTTTCACATTAGAGACTGGTTTGGAATTTTGTGGGGATTTTGGAGGAACTAAAAAAAAATCACCTTGTTTTTGGACCCTACTATCTTGTGTTTTTTCTGCCTTCAAGCGGGGTTTCAACTGGAACTCTGCTAACAAACCATAACTGATTGCTTGTAAAGGGATATTGGTTTGTTTGAAAAATTGAGCAGTAAATAAGAAGTGAGAAGATTGATGATCGTGAATACATGTAATTATCCTGCTATATTTTTTTTTTCAAGATGGCGCTGCCAATGCAGCTGCCTGTTATTTCAGCTCTGCCCCCTCTTTTCCAACTTTCACTATTTTTAACACTTTTTAATAGTGCTTTATTGTTTTTATTTGCAGTGGGTAGTACCCTGTGCATGTGTGCACATGGGAAACCCACTTTTTCAATCAATCAATCAATTTTATTTATATAGCGCCAAATCACAACAAACAGTTGCCCCAAGGCGCTTTATATTGTAAGGCAAGGCCATACAATAATTACGTAAAAACCCCAATGGTCAAAACGACCCCCTGTGAGCAAGCACTTGGCGACAGTGGGAAGTCTTCCCACTGTCGGTTTTCCAATCTTGTGATTAGTTTTCTGCTTCTTTTGGCACTTTTTGAGACTGCGCGTGGAAATCCCTTTGTTTCCAGCTCCGGAAGTCCCATTGTTTACAGCCGGGATCAGCTGCTTGGACTAAGAGACTCTGTACAGTGCGCCGGGTCCCCACTATGCTGAGCACCTGAACATACCTGCAGACATACGAAGGAGATTTTGGAGAGGCTGCAGGGGTGGCCGGATGAAGCGGAGAAGGACTTATATTCCGTCTGTAGTCATGGGGAATGTAAGGTCTCTCCGCAACAAGACTGAGGAGCTCTCAGCGCTAACCCGTTTCCAGAGGCTGTATAAAGGCTGCATTCTCATGTGCTTCACGGAGACGTGGTTGGATGAACTTGTACCGGACTCTGTTATTAACATGGATGGCTTCACACTTATCCATGCGGACAGGACGCTGGCGGAGAGCGGGAAGAAAAGAGGAGGGGGGCTCGCTGTTTATGTGAGTGAGAGATGGTGCAGCGTAGCTCATGTTCACGTGAAAGATCAGATCTGCTCCTCGGACGTGGAGCTACTTGCGGTGAGCATGACGCCGTACTATCTCCCACGGGAGTTTGGAAGTGTAATTACGCTCTGCGTGTATATTCCTCCCTCTGCAGAAGCCACCGCTGCCTGATCCACAGTACAGTCACGCGGCTGCAGACACGACACCCCCGCGCCCTCCTCCTCATCACCGGGGACTTTAACCACGCCTCCCTCTCCGCCACCCTCCTCACGTTCACCCAGTACGTCACATGTAAAACCAGGGACAATAGAATACTGGACCTCTTTTATACCAATGTGGAGGATGCTTACACCTCCGCCCCCTCCCCCCACTCGGATCACAATCTCGTCTACCTGCTCCCCCAATACACACCCAGGGTGAGAAGAGAGCCAGTGCAGAGAAGGTCAGTGAAACTCTGGACTGAAGAGGCCACTGAGAGGCTGAGAGACTGTTTCAGAACCACAGACTGGAGCATGTTTCAAAACTCTCACAGTGAAGACATCAACGGCCTGACCCAGTGTGTCACTGACTACATGAACTTCTGTGTGGAGAGCACTGTGCCCACCCAGAGGGTACGGTGGCTTTCCCACCATCCACCCCTGGGTGACCCCCGAGCTGAAGGTCCTGATGACCCAGAAGAAGAGGGCTTTCAACTCGGGAGACAGAGTGGAGCAGCGTAGAGTCCAACAGGAGCTCCAGTGGAGGATCCGGGCAGCCAAGGAGTATGGAAGGAAGATAGAGGAGCAGCTGGCCCGGAACAACGTCAGGGAAGTGTGGAGAGGCCTCAAGGCCGCCTCCAGATTTGGGCAGGGTGCCAACAGGACTGCAGATGGAGATTCTCGGTTTGCAGAGGAGCTAAACAGCTACTTTAACCGTTTTGGCTCCTCCATACCTACCCCCCCCCGCCCCCCCCCCCCAAGGAGCCAAGGAACTGGGCCACTACAGACTAGTTGCCCTGACCGCCCACCTCATGAAGACCACAGAGCGGCTCGTCCTGTGTCACCTCCACACCGTGGAGAGCGACATCCTGGACACACTGCAGTTTGCCTACAGGCCCAACATCGGGGTAGATGATGCTGTCATCTACCTGCTGCAGCGCGCGCTCACCCACCTGGAGACCGGCGGGACCGCTGTGAGAGTCATGTTCTTTGATTTCTCCAGCGCTTTCAACACCATCAGACCGGTGCTGCTGTGGGGGAACCTGGAGGACGCAGGTGTGGATGGACATCTCGCCACCTGGAGCACTGACTACCTCACTGACCGCCCGCAGTACATGCGGCTGCGCAGCTGTCAGTCTGAGGTGGTAAGGTGCAGCACTGGCCCCCCCAGGGCACCGTCCTCTCGCCTTTCTTCTTCACCCTCTACACCTCGGACTTCACCTACAACACAGACAGCTGCCACCTCCAGAAGTTCTCTGATGACTCCGCTATTGTGGGTCATGTGTCTGAGGGGAATGAGCTGGAGTACTGCTCGGTCATCACAGACTTCGTGGACTGGTGTGAGCGCAACCACTTGTGTCTCAGCACCAGTAAGATGAAGGAGATGGTGATCGACTTCAGGAGGAAACCACCACCTCACCCACTGGTGAACATCCAGGGGGAGGACATAGAGACTGTGGACAGTTTCAAATACCTGGGTGTTCACCTCAACAACAAACTGGACTGGACTTACAACACTGACGCCCTGTACAAAAAAGGCCAGAGTCGCCTCCACCTCCTGAGGAGACTGAGATCCTTTGGAGTGAGCAGGCCTCTGCTTAAGACTTTCTATGTCTCTGTTGTAGCCTCTGCTCTCCTCTATGCTGTCTTCTGTTGGGCCCCAGGCAGCACAGAGCGGGAGAGAAAGAGACTGAATAAGCTGGTCAGGAAGTCCAGCTCTGTCCTGGGCTGTCCTCTGGACTCTCTGGAGGAGGTGGCTGAGAGGAGGGTGTTAGCCAAGTTCAAATCCATCATGGATAACTCCTCTCATCCTCTGCACCGGACTGTAGTGGAGCTGAACCGCTTCTTCAGCGACAGACTGAGGCACCCTCAGTGCAAGAAGGAACGATACCGCAGGTCGTTCCTCCCTGCTGTTGTCAGACTGTACAATAACACTGTGAAATAACCACATGCAATAATATGTCCACAAATCATGTGCAATAACAACTTGTTTACAATTCTCATAGTGTCACCTTATCACATCTTAACTCCACTTCACATATTGTAAATAAGATGCTCCTATTTTTAAATTCCAATCATGTTTATATATATATATATATATATATATATATATATATATATATATATATATATATGTGTGTGTGTGTGTGTGTGTGTGTGTGTGTGTGTGTGTGTGTGTGTGTGTGTGTGTGTGTGTGTTCTCCACTCAGATTGCAACAGCCAATCACAGATTAGCCTTTCTGTCCATCATTTACCTGTATTTTGGCATGCTTGGTGCCAGAAAGTTATGTTGGCTCCAAAAGGATCCAAAAGGCTAGGACCAAAAGTTATATTGGATCGGTTCCCACTGACCAGTAGCGTTAGAGCTTACTGTCAACAGCTAGCCAATCAAAGCGCGGCATACGAAGTTCAGGAACTAGCTGACAGACGCTGGTTGAAAAAATGCCAACAAACATGTCAACAACAGCAGAAAATCGTCTGCCAGCGAGGTTTGCTGAGTTCACAGAGGAGGAACTGGTGGAAATATTGAACTCCAAGGATGCCAAAAACACTAAGAAGGTAGACAAGCACGCTACTGACGTTTTAGAAGCATTCATCGCATCAGAATCAATCATATGCTGTTCACAACAAAATAAATTGATCTAATTTACTTGACTCTTTGTTGTTTGCTTAATTTGGGAAGGGGTGGAGAACATAGCATATAACTTTTCTTCATCCAATATTTCTCTATGTTGGACTCCTTAAAATCCATTATTTGTATAATATATATATATATTCTATTTCTGCCTCATTTTCTTATTTAATTATATTGTTACAAGTATTATTATTATTATTGTTTATCCTTGTACACACTGTGTGATGCAAAACTTCCTCCGCTCCCACTCATCTTGTGTTTCTTTTTAAGAGCTGACATAACATGTGAATTTCTCCACTGTGAGATCAATAAAGTCTTATCTTGTCTTATCCATGATAGTAGCGATAATAATTTGGTTTATATCATGATGCCTGGAGACAATTTGAACATACTACATGTAACAAAGTAGGGCTTGGAACTTAAAATGATTTAATTGCTTTGATTAACTGGATAAGAGGGGCTTTAAAAAAGTTTTCAGAGAGGCAATAAACTCATACATATGAACATAACACATGAACACACACACACACACACACAGGCTCTTGGTTGATGCATACAGTAAATTAACCTTTTCAATATATACTTTTTTTAATCAGTTAACCACAACAAGAAACATCCATGTACAGGTACCATCACACACACACACACACACACACACACACACACACACACACACACACACACACACACACACACACACACACACACACACACACACACACACACCACACACACACACACACACACACACTCTCTTACATGAAAATAATGAAAAAAACTGTTGCTGACCTGATCTTTAATCCTCACCAAAGCAGTCATGTTTTTTTGCTGTTCTTCTGCCTGCCTGTCAAGGCCAGATTCTCACCCTTTACCCTGATAACTAATTAAAAATACTGATTGCAGGATCACAGGAATTGGGATCATGGAACAGAGATCAAAAGTACGGTCCACCCCTGAACCAAATCCATGCCAAAGTCCCTTTGACTCAAAACGTACCTGTCCACCAAATTTAACTGAAATCCATTCATGTACTTTTTGAGATTATAATTACAAACAAATAAAGAAGCAAACAGATAATGGCAACAAAAACTAACCTCCTCAACAGGTAATAAGACATAAGAGATGTTCTGTCTTTCTCCTTTTTATCTTCTGTATCTTATTTCCTTCTCATAATTGTACTTATTTCCCGATTAGGCATTTTTAATATCCGTCCCTATGAGGGAACATAATCACAGATGGAGTCTTGGATGAGGTTCTGTAAAAGAAACTGGAGCCACAACAAGAGGCCTCAGATTATCTCCACAGAACAATGTAGCAGGATATACAGAAAGACAGACAGTAAGGGGAAATGTAATGATAATAGTCTAATTCAGTCAAATATAGCATGGCTGGGACAAACCTTTGCATTGCAATTATAAAATATTTTATCAAAAGCTAAATGAAATTACTATAAGTGTTTGCTGCATAAACAAGTTAGAATTTAAATTTTAACAAATATAAATTTTCTGAACGTCTTTACCTTGTAATTGGACTTGTTTCCAAATGCAATTTCTGTCTATTTATTTATTGGTGCAGAACATACAATTACAATTAGAGCATGGTGCCGACGGGCAGGTGTACATGAACCTGGTGCGAGAGTTTGTGCACGCACCGATGTCTTTCGGGCAGGAACACACAATGCCAGGTGCAGCACATCATGCTGCTAATGTGGAGGAAATATAAAAAAAACAGCCAGTACCTGTGTGACCATATCGCGCCACTTATGTGGTATATAAAAAAATATATAAAACCAGCCGGTACCTGTAGGACCGCATAGCGCCGCAGCGCCGCTTACGTGGGAAAAAAAAATACGACCCACTGAACGCAAACTCGCGCCATCCAAAAGCTGTGATTACCAGTCAGAGAGTTTACCACTGAGCTACGGAGCTGTTCTTTGAAAGTTGCGGGAATCTGCCTTATATCAGGAAGGACATGGAGATTGCATGGACATGGACATTACAAAAAAAATTTAAATCACACCATATAAAAACACCGTATTTATCAAGCGAGCAATACAAATATGATCCGTCTATTCCTCTGTAAATGACCCATGGTCACAGACATACAGTCATGAAATGGCATGAATGAGAAGCAGTTCACTCGTCTCATTCATGTCCACATCCGCTGGTGCGTCTCCAACCGGCTGCACGCGTGTCTTGCGGACGACCTGCCGCAGGACACCGCGTCATGTGGAACAGTGCTCATGTGGGTGACGTGACAGTGAGATCGCCTGCTGTGTGTTCTGATCTGGGAGCAGCCTGTCCATGTGCGTGCCGTGCGCACGCTCACTCACTGCAGCACATTGCTACAGTGATATATGTTTTTATTGTCCACTTGATAACAGCAAACAGACACACATGCATCACAGTGGGCAGTTGTTTGTCCATGTCCATCCAAACACAGTACGTGGTGTCCACCTGGACTGTCCAGATCCACAGATTTCCACAGCCTCTTCAGTGGAAGGACACACCTCCTGTCATCTCAGCGCACACACCAAAGCCACACTCGTGTGGGACATAGAGAAATTTCTCTGTGAGGATGAAGGTGATTGTCTGCGAGGATGAAGGTGATTGTCTGCAGTCTGTTATCGTGCCAAGAGTGCGACTGAGCACACACATTTTCTAAGTGCCATGTGAGCAGTGTTAGATGTTCGTGTGTGTCACCTGGAATTTGGCCGGCACCTGCCGCAAGATGGTGCGATGGGTTTGCACAGCGCACACTTTGTCTTTTAGGCACTTGTGTGTGCAAATCATTGTAGCAACAGGTGTACGAGGCGTTGGAGGCAGGGACGACATTACATGGTTTGCACATGATTCCTGCATCATGCGCACTAAGTGTGCACTTTGTCCAAACTTCGCACTATGTGTGAAGAGGCCCTTACTGACTAACAAAGTTTGATCCAGATCTGATCGAGTTTATAGATTTTGTGACCATTTAAATTTAACATTGACCCCATTTCATGTATATTTGACATTATTATCACTTACTGGGCCGGTAGCATACATTTACATTTACGCTACCTGTCGATACCTGCCCGCAGTAATGGGCGGGTATCCCAATACCCGCCTGCTGTGCATAAAGTGATGACGTCATAGCATGCGTAACCCAAGAACTGTCTGCAGACAATAACATGAAAAGGCGAGAAGTGTGTGTTGGTCCCAATATAGATATTCCGGATGATTTTATCATGGATAGTCCGACAATGGACAGCAGCCAAAGCAGCCAACTAAAGTGAGCCAACTTTTTATGTATGTGTTTGCTGGGTGTCATGTGTTTTGAAATGACATTAGATATTGTTAATGTGATTCCACGTGTTGTATATCTCAGTAAGTGATAATAATGCAAATAACATGCAGTTGTCTTGCGGTATGCATTTTCAGAGGCCCGACGTCCATGCCCAGTCCCCCGCAATGACCAATATTCGCCGGAGTTAAAATATCGGTCATTTTGGATGACTGGGAATGGACGTCAGGCCTCTGAAAATGCATATCGCCCTCCAAAAGCATGTTATTGTATTAGTATATCTTAATCGAACATGCCCCAATTACTCTCATATTTGAAAGTGAGGTGCAGACTGGCACTCACTATCGCCTGACAAAGTTTGATCTGGATCTGATCCAGATTGTGGATTTTGTGGACATTTGAAGTTAATATTGAAATTTGGTGTAATTTTGTATTATATTGGAGGAACCACCAAAATTGGAGATTTCAATTTTATGCCTGTTTGTCTATCTTCCAGTGTCAAAAAGCAATGACAAATTATGCAAAGCAGAGATAACCAATTTTCTGTGAAAATGATCTGAAAAATAATTCAGAAACAGAAAAAGTTGAAAAAAGTTGGGCCACAGAGGGCAACCAGTCATGCAGACAACAGGTTCATCCCTACTTGTTGGAAATAACCATCTATTTACCACAGGCAGGTGAAATGCGGGCATCCCCTTGGCCTTTTCAATCCACTGGTGTCCTTGACACAAAGGCACCTGCATGCTGGATCATACAAAAAAGGCACCACATGTCCAAAATGTTGCAGCTCCCTCACAATGCAAGTGATACTTCTCATCTGAGTTTCTCTAAGTAACTGCTCATTTGACACAAAGTCATTCCAGTGGCACCTAAGGATCCTCCAAAGAGACCTAGTACCAAAGACATCCAGTTGTCACTTTAGGACAATGGTTAGTGTCCACGTCTCACAACTATACAGCAAGGCAGGAAGCACCAGAACAGTATTAGCATGAACCTTTGTTCTTCTGACATCACCAAACACCTCTGTCCAGTGTCTTTTGAAAGCTCATCCCAAGCGTCGTCTACTGAATGGTAAGATATGAATATCGCTGTCAAGATAAGAGAATGTCTACAAGTTCAATACGTTTGCTGCATAGAGATACACCTCTGATGGCCAAGTCCAGGGAGTCACTGAAAGCCTAGATCTTGGCCTTCATCCAGAACTACTGCAAACCCAGACACTCCAACTCCTCATTCAGCCTCTGAAGTACTGAGTTGATGAGAGCCCATGAGAAAATGCTTATACAGGTGCTGGTCATGTAATTAGAATATCATGAAAAAGTTGATTTATTTCAGTAATTCCATTCAAAAAGTGAAACTTGTATAATGTATACACTCATTCCACACAGACTGATATATTTCAAGTGTTTATTTCCTTTAATTTTGATGATTATAACCAGGGTTGGGTAGGATTACTTTGAAATGTAATCCAAAGTAATCAGATTACAAGTAATCCAAATGTATTTACATACATACATGTAATCCACATGTATTCTTTCAACATAATCCTACCCAATCTTGATTATAACTGACAACTATTGAAAATCCCAAATTCAGTATCTCAGAAAATTTGAATATTGTGAAAAGGTTCAATACTGAAGACACCTGGTGTCACACTCTAATCAGCTAATTAACTCAAAACACCTGCAGAGGCCTTTAACTGGTCTCTCAGTCTAGTTCTGAAGGCTACACAATCATGGGGAAGACTGCTGACTTGATGTCTTGCCTGGGCTAAAGACAAAAAGGACTGGACTGCTGCTGAGTGGTCCAAAGTTATGTTCTCGGATGAAAGTAAATTTTGCATTTCCTTTGGAAATCAAGGTCCCAGAGTCTGGAGGAAGAGAGGAGAGGCACAGAATCCACGTTGTTTGTCAGTGATGGTTTGGGGTGCCATGTCATCTGCTGGTGTTGGTCCACTGTGTTTTCTGAGGTCCAAGGTCAACACAGCCGTCTACCATGCTTCCTGCTGCTGACCAACATTTCTAAAAAATCCTTTTTTTGTATTGGTCTTAAGTAATATTCTAATTTTCTGAGATACTGAATTTGGGATTTTCATTAGTTGTCAGTTACAATCATCAAAATTAAAAGAAATAAACATTTGAAATATATCAGTCTGTCTGTAATGAATGAATATAGTTTCACTTTTTGAATGGAATTACTGAAATAAATCAACTTTTGCATGATATTACAATTATATGACCAGCACCTGTATTGTGAATCCTACTCATGAAGATGTGTGTTAGCATAAGCAAACCTAAATATCTGAATTTTCAAAAATAATTTTAAACTTCCTACATATGTGTATTTTAATCATGTGCTATCCTAAATGTAATGAAATCGACTGCAGTTTAGATCAAAACCTTTCACCAAGTTTCTATATTCCAAACCCTAGCTTGCAATTGTTTTTCAAAAGGATTGACACTTCTTGGCTACACCCATTTTTTCACATTGCAGCCCAAGGTCTCAGTTAGGTTTTCATTGATGAGCAGACCATAGCTCAGTGGGTTGAGCAGCTTGCACATTAAGCCAAATGCATCAATTCTCTAGTTTGTCCTGTCTGTGTCAAAAAGGTCCTTGAGCAAGAAACTCAACTCAACACTGCACCATTCTGGATACGACGTACAGTCTAACACAGACCCAGTGTCTTGGGCGTGCCTTAGGGTGCCTTGCCTGCCCTCTGAGTCAGTTGGGACCACCCTGGACGGGCGAACCTGTCAGTCACCCTAATTAACACTGCAGTGAGTGCACATCAAAATTGCGTTAAATCACCCCAGAGTGTTAAATAAAGTTTACCAACACTAACAGAGATCATTTACATTATGAAAGAGTTGATTTAAAAAATACAACACGATTTGATGTAGACTATAACCATCACTACTAAAGTTACTCTGTAATAAACGATTTGGAAAACTATTCAGGATGTGAGGAAATTTGTTATTTTGGCAGTGCATATATCCTGCAAAATGACTGTGGCACAACGTAAATGTTTTCTGACCCTTTTTGATTAGCATTAAATTAACACTTTTAAATGAACACTTTTTTAAATCATATTCTTCAATGCTGAGCTCAGTTCTGCAAACCTTTTACACAATATTCAGATAACACTTCTAACCTTTGGGGTTAATTAGCATAAACACAGGCTTATGCACAAAGGGGTATTTCAAAATACAAATGAAAGATACACTCAACAAAAATATAAACGCAACAGTTTTGGTTTTGCTCCCATGTTGTATGAGATGAACTCAAAGATCTAAAACTTTTTCCACATACACAATATCACCATTTTCCTCAAATATTGTTCACAAACCAGTCTAAATCTGTGATAGTGAGCACTTCTCCTTTGCTGAGATAATCCATCCCACCTCACAGGTGTGCCATATCAAGATGCTGATTAGACACCATGATTAGTGCACAGGTGTGCCTTAGACTGCCCACAATAAAAGGCCACTCTGAAAGGTGCAGTTTTATCACACAGCACAATGCCACAGATGTTGCAAGATTTGAGGGAGCGTGCAATTGGCATGCTGACAGCAGGAATGTCAACCAGAGCTGTTGCTCGTGTATTGAATGTTCATTTCTCTACCATAAGCTGTCTCCAAAGGCGTTTCAGAGAATTTGGCAGTACATCCAACCAGCCTCACAACCGCAGACCACGTGTAACCACACCAGCCCAGGACCTCCACATCCAGCATATTCACCTCCAAGATCGTCTGAGACCAGCCACTCGGACAGCTGCTGAAACAATCGGTTTGCATAACCAAAGAATTTCTGCACAAACTGTCAGAAACCGTCTCAGGGAAGCTCATCTGCATGCTCGTCATCCTCATCGGGGTCTCAACCTGACTCCAGTTCGTCGTCGTAACCGACTTGAGTGGGCAAATGCTCACATTCGCTGGCGTTTGGCACGTTGGAGAGGTGTTCTCTTCACGGATGAATCCCGGTTCACACTGTTCAGGCCAGATGGCAGAC
The DNA here is from genome assembly GCF_902500255.1 of Thalassophryne amazonica. Lineage (NCBI taxonomy): Eukaryota > Metazoa > Chordata > Actinopteri > Batrachoidiformes > Batrachoididae > Thalassophryne > Thalassophryne amazonica. Next base: position 60,234,110 of record NC_047107.1, on the reverse strand, counting down.
AGCGTGTGTGGCGTCGTGTGGGTGAGCGGTTTTCTGATGTCAATGTTGTGGATCGAGTGGCCCATGGTGGCGGTGGGGTTATGGCATGGGCAGGCGTCTGTTATGGACGAAGAACACAGGTGCATTTTATTGATGGCATTTTGAATGCACAGAGATACCGTGACGAGATCCTGAGGCCCATTGTTGTGCCATACATCCAAGAACATCACCTCATGTTGCAGCAGGATAATGCACGGCTCCATGTTGCAAAGATCTGTACACAATTCTTGGAAGCTGAAAATGTCCCAGTTCTTGCATGGCCGGCATACTCACCTGACATGTCACCCATTGAGCATGTTTGGGATGCTCTGGACTGGCGTATACGACAGCGTGTACCAGTTCCTGCCAATATCCAGCAACTTCGCACAGCCATTGAAGAGGAGTGGACCAACATTCCACAGGCCACAATTGACAACCTGATCAACTCTATGCAAAGGAGATGTGTTGCACTGCATGAGGCAAATGGTGGTCACACCAGATACTGACTGGTATCCCCCCCCAATAAAACAAAACTGCACCTTTCAGAGTGGCCTTTTATTGTGGACAGTCTAAGGCACACCTGTGCACTAATCATGGTGTCTAATCAGCATCTTGATATGGCACACCTGTGAGGTGGGATGGATTATCTCAGCAAAGGAGAAGTGCTCACTATCACAGATTTAGACTGGTTTGTGAACAATATTTGAGGGAAATGGTGATATTGTGTGTGGAAAAAGTTTTAGATCTTTGAGTTCATCTCGTATAAAATGGGAGCAAAACCAAAAGTGTTGCGTTTATATTTTTGTTGAGTGTATTATGAATTTAAATAATGTGCTATACACATAAGAAGGCAATTTACATAATTTTCTCCTTGAACATAGAGCTGTCTGCGAAGAAAAAGAATCTGCTTATCTGTTAGTTCATTATTAGATTATTTATATGCATGTAAACATCATCCTCTCTCTGATAAAGGGCAAAGAACTTTCATATCTACGATGCAAACAAAGCAGTGTTTTCAAAAGAAGCATTGATATTAATTGTTGCTTATTTTGTGGCAATTACTTGCAGTACTGCACACAGAGGTGCCAACATGCTGCATATCACTATATTGTTTTAGTATAACAGTTTTAAGAGCTATTAGAGCTATTTCCAATAAATTAAAACTTAAAAAGGCAACAAGAAAGCACACAGGACTAGAAATACTTAAGTAACGGGTTTCACTTTAACATGACACAGTGGGACAAACATTATCTGGCATTTGAAGACTTTATAGCATTTCCAGCAGGGCTTGTGACTGCAGTCATTTCACAGGACGCAGTTTGGATCTCTCTCTCGCTCTCTCTCTCTCTTGCTCAAAGCAGCATTTGATTCTTTGATGTTGGTAAAGGTTTGAAAATGTTAAAGATAGTTATACCGCCATAATTCTGTACTTGTCTTTGAAGATGTGCCACTATCAACACATTCATAAATGTCATTGATATTCAAGTCGCAACTAAGTTGCCCTGAAGGAGTCAGTCGTCTAAAATGACACAACCCACTGAAACCTGTTTGGATTCAAAGCTTAAATAAATTTGTGTAAGGATTGCTCATGTGCTGTCAGGCCCATTGGCTGAGGTCATACTTCAATTTAAACATCACAGCAGTAACAGTAATGGTATGATAGTGCTTTTATAGTTTTTCTCAGTCGCTTTGGTGCATTTCTCACCACACAATTTACATTTGCACCACTGCTAAGGTGTTTCTCAAATAATTAGTGCAAGCTGCAAAACATAGTAGACAACCTGCAAAAGTGAGTCACTTGATCAAAATAGGTTGTCTATGCCTCAAAAGTAAGTCACTTGCTCAAAATAGGTAGTTCATTCTTCAAAAGCAAGTATTTATTTCAATAAAAGGGTCAGTGATGTCAAAATGTCAAGTCCTGACACCAGCATCTTTAAACAATCAAGTCAAATGGCTTGAACATGTTTTCATTGTGACAGTTCACTCTGGAAGTGTTTCCTAATGCAAAATAAAAAGTTACATTTTGGTATTTTTACTTGAAAATGCTCAAGGCTGCATTATATACCATTTATGGCATTTTGAAAACTAAAGTAAAATTATACAAGACACTGAATATGCATTTTTCACATTTTACTTTACAGTATACGAGGGCTGTCAATAAAGTATAGGTCCTTTTTATTTTTTCAAAAACTATATGGATTTCATTCATATGTTTTTACGTCAGACATGCTTGAACCCTCGTGCGCATGCGTGAGTTTTTCCACGCCTGTCGGTGACGTCATTCGCCTGTGAGCACTCCTTGTGGGAGGAGTCGTCCAGCCCCTCGTCGGAATTCCTTTGTCTGAGAAGTTGCTGAGAGACTGGCGCTTTGTTTGATCAAAATTTTTTCTAAACCTGTGAGACACATCGAAGTGGACACGGTTCGAAAAATTAAGCTGGTTTTCAGTGAAAATTTTAACGGCTGATGAGAGATTTTGAGGTGATACTGTCGCTTTAAGGACTTCCCACGGTGCGAGACGTCGCGCAGCGGTCCCAGGCGCCGTCGTCAGCCTGTTTCAAGCTGAAAACCTCCACATTTCAGGCTCTATTGATCCAGGACGTCATGAGAGAACAGAGAAGTTTCAGAAGAAGTCGGTTTCAGCATTTTATCAGGATATTCCACTGTTAAAGGAGCGTCCACGCGTCTGGAAAAACACCTCCGTGTTGATAACCATTTGTAAAATCCAGCGGCTTTTGATGGCTTTCAGTGGCGTGAGTATATGAGAAATTGTTTAACAGCTGGACATGTTCCAACTTGTCCTTAAGGCTTCCAACAGAGGTGTTTTTCCTGTGGCGGAGCATCGCGGCGGCTGCGAGCCGACGCTGCAATCCGTCCGCACGTCTTTCATTAAAAAAAAATCTCCTTTAACAGTGGAATATCCGGATAAAATGCTGAAACCGACTTCTTCTGAAACTTCTCTGTTCTCTCACGACGTCCTGGATCAATAGAGCCTGAAATGTGGAGGTTTTCAGCTTGAAACAGGCTGACGACAGCGCCTGAGAGCGCTGCGCGACGTCTCGCACCGTGGGAAGTCCTTAAAGCGACAGTATCACCTCAAAATCTCTCATCAGCCATTAAAATTTTCACCGAAAACCAGCTTAATTTTTCGAACCATGTCCACTTCGATGTGTCTCACAGGTTTAGAAAAAAATTTGATCAAACAAAGCGCCAGTCTCTCAGCAACTTCTCAGACAAAGGAATTCCGACAAGGGGCTGGACGACTCCTCCCACAAGGAGTGCTCACAGGTGAATGACGTCACCGACAGGCGTGGAAAAACTCACGCATGCGCACGAGGGTTCAAGCATGTCTGACGTAAAAACATATGAATGAAATCCATATAGTTTTTGAAAAAAATAAAAAGGACCTATACTTTATTGACAGACCTCGTATGCCCTTTGCAATTGTACTGTAATGTGTTCACAGCATTGTGCAAAAGAAAAAGAAAAAATAAAATAATAAAACATTTACAACAAACATAAATTCCCTTCGGGAATTTACTTAGCTGACCTAATTAACCTTACGTACCGGCCCGGGTTTTGCGTTCTCAGGGCGCAGGACTATTTTGTGTCCTTAGGGTGAACAAGAAGTCTGCGGGTCATAGAGCGTGCCCCTGTTCTGTGGAATGGTCTCCCTGCGTCAATAAAACAGTCAGATTTTGTGGAGGCTTTGAAGTCCAGACTTAAGATCCACTTATTTTCCCTTTCGTATGGCTAGCATACTGGCATAGCATAGTTCTACGCTTTTTACTCTTTTAATTCATTTTATTAGGAAACGGAGCATGCCACGGTCTCAACTTTACCTAAATTCTTAGTCTTTTAGTGAAGCTTAGGGCTAATGGCCGGTGATCATCTTACTAATTCCTGTTTTTCTTGTTGTTTAATGCTGACAAATTATATTGTATTTCTTGTCTTTATGATGCCTGATTCTGTTTTTTTTTTCTCTCTCTCTCTGTTTAAGGTGCAACTCCATCCAGAGATGGGTGTGGTATTTGTGCTGGAGACCCTCCTGTCCTGTGCACGAGAGCATTTCCTGTATATTCGCTTTATGAATTGTTGTGTAGGGCCCATGCCACCGAAAGACTACAAATAATGTAAATCTGTCAGCATTAAGCAACAGGAAAAACAGAAGAAATACTAAAGTGAAACAGAGATGTAATTGCTCATTTATGAAAAGCCAAAGAAAAAGAAATAGGTTTTTAAAGAGGGCTTAAAAGTCTCTAGGGACAGGGATGATCTAATATTAAAGGGGAGACTATTCCAGAGCCTGGGGGCAGCTGCTGCAAAGGCTCTGTCACCTCTCGTCTTTAATCAGGTTTTAGGCACCTCCAGCAACAGTTGGTCAGAAGACCTTAAGGCTCTGGTTGGGGTGTAAGGAAAAGAAGCTCCGAAAGATACATTGGGGCCAGGCCATTGAGGGCTTTAAACACAATTAAAAGAAGTTTAAAGTCAACCCAGTAATGGACCAGAAGCCAGTGAAGAGTAGCCAAGACCGGTGTAATGTGGTCAAACTTTTTCTTTCCTGAAAGAAGATGAGCAGCATAGTTCTGAATAAGCTGGAGGTGGTTTAGAGCAGACTGATCCAAGCCAATGTACAGAGAGTTACAATAATCTATAAGCAGGCTGTGGACGTGCTCCCCCCAAACAGGATAACCTGTTGTGTGGGCCGCTGAAGAGGAGGTACTGCTGGCCCACCACCACCAGAGGGCGCCCTGCCTGGAGTGCGGGCTCCAGGCACCAGAGGGCGCTGCCGCCTTATGGGAGCAGCCTGGGTGACAGCTGTCACCCATCACTGGACACAGCTGTTCCACTCAGCACAGAGGTATATCAGGAGGACGGCGTCTCCACCTCAGTGCCGAGATATCGCCTTTAGACTGAGGTAACGTTCTCTGCATTTATATTCTGACTAACTAGCTAAAAGACTTGTCAAACCTTTTCAGGACAGCTGATTACTGAAAGCTAAATTGCTTGGATAAGTATTCACCTGCCTGCCATATTGTGACTAGAGGTGGAGGCGGCTTCTCCCCTCTCCGTTACTGGGTGCTGTCGCATCCACGCCTGTGTTGTTGCTCTCTCCCGCCAGCAGTACCGGATCTGACGAGCGGAGGCAGTGGCCACCTGGGAATTCGGGACTTGGCGGTTCCAGTATTTCCAGGGTTCGGTGGCAGAGGAGATCTGGGTGGTTTCGGTTCGACTGAGACGGACGTCTCCTACCTTCGAGCCTGCCCACACGACACCAGCGGATTCGACCCCAAATTGTGATTGTTGTATTCATTGTGCTCGTTTCACAATAGTAAACCTTGTTATTCACCTTCCTCCATTGTCCGTTCATTGCGCCCCCTGTTGTGGGTCCGTGTTCCTACACTTTCACAACAGGATATCTCGGCCAGCGTCATGGATCCCGAGGGGCGTCAACCGGCTGTTGAACGGCCAATGGAAGACCAAGGCGCGTCGGCGGCTTCGGGAGGGGTAATCGGTGAGTTGCAGCGGATCCTCACCGCTTTCACCTCTCGGATCGATTTAATGACCGAGCAGCACGTTCTCCTAAACCGCAGGGTGGAGGCTCTCGCCGCACAAGTGGAGGCGCGCCCTTCGGGCGCCGCTGCGGCTCTCCCTCCCGAGGACCCTGCGCGTGAAAGTGACGTTCCACTGGTCGTTCAACGGTCCCTTCCTCCGTCCCCAGAAGCATACATAAGCCCTCCAGAACCGTACGGAGGCTGTGTGGAGACGTGCGCGGATTTTCTGATGCAGTGTTCGCTCGTCTTCGCACAGCGTCCCGTGATGTACGCGACTGATGCTAGCAAAGTAGCTTATGTCATAAATCTGCTTCGCGGGGAGGCACGCGCTTGGGCTACAGCGCTCTGGGAGCAGAACTCACGGCTCCTTCATACACACGTTGGGTTTGTACGGGAGTTCAGAACGGTGTTCGACCATCCCAACAGAGGAGAGTCCGCTTCAACCACGCTACTGTCAATGAGACAGGGGCGTCGGAGCGCAGCTGCCTATGCAGTCGCATTCCGCATCGCGGCGGCGAGATCCGGCTGGAATAGCACTGCCCTCCGCGCCGCCTTTGTAAACGGACTGTCATTGGTCCTAAAAGAGCACCTGGTGGCGAAGGACGAACCGCGGGACTTAGACGGGCTCATCGATCTGGTCATACGACTCGACAACCGGTTAGAAGAATGCCGTCGGGAACGAGGCGAAGGGCGTGGCCAGGCACGCGTCGTCCCTCTCCCTTCCGGTTCCGATCGAGCGCCGCCTTCCCCACGCTCCACAGCCCCTGCGCTCCGTGGGGTCACAGCTCCCCCTACTGACGAAGCTAGGGACACGAGTAGGGCAACATTTAGGGCACCAGATGCACAGAGGAGATGGACCCACGGAGCATGTCTTGTTTGTGGTTCAATAGAGCACCATGTGAGAGACTGCCCCGAGCGGTCAAACGCCAAACGCCCGCCCCTAGAGACTGGGCCAGGGGTGGGCCAAAACATTCACGTGGGACACACCCACATTGCTACACGACTCCCAGTCACGATCCTGTTTGAGGATTCAACCCTGAAGGCCCCTGCACTGGTGGACACGGGCTCTGAGGGGAATCTGCTTGACAGTAGATGGGCCAGGGAGATAGGGCTCCCTCTGGTGGCTCTTACCTCGCCTGTGCAGGTTCGGGCGCTAGATGGCTCCCTACTCCCACCAATCACGCATAAGACACCTCCAGTAACTCTGGTGGTGTCAGGTAACCACCGGGAGGTGATCGAGTTCTTTGTGACTCAGGCCACCTCCCGTGTGGTTTTGGGTTTTCCCTGGATGCTAAAACAAAATCCCCGGATCGATTGGCCGTCCAGGGTAGTGGTTCAGTGGAGCGAAACCTGCCATCGGGAGTGTCTAGGTTCCTCGGTTCCTCCCGGCTCCCAAGCTAAGGAGGAGGTCCAAGTCCCGCCCAATCTGAAGGCGGTGCCGGCGGAGTACCATGACCTCGCTGACGTGTTCAGCAAGGATCTGGCTCTCACGCTTCCTCCCCACCGTCCTTATGATTGTGCCATTGATTTGGTTCCAGGCTGTGAGTACCCGTCCAGTAGGCTGTACAACCTCTCACGGCCGGAGCGTGAATCAATGGAGACCTACATCCGGGACTCATTAGCTGCCGGGTTGATCTGGAATTCCACCTCTCCGATGGGTGCTGGTTTCTTTTTTGTGGGTAAAAAAGATGGCGGGCTTCGTCCATGCATTGATTACAGGGGGTTGAACGAAATCACGGTTCGCAACCGATACCCGTTGCCCTTGTTGGATTCAGTGTTCACCCCCTTGCATGGAGCCAAAATTTTCACCAAGCTGGATCTTAGGAATGCGTATCATTTGGTTCGGATCCGGAAGGGAGACGAATGGAAGACGGCATTCAACACCCCCTTAGGTCATTTTGAGTACCTGGTCATGCCGTTCGGTCTCACTAATGCTCCCGCGACTTTCCAAGCGTTGGTAAACGATGTCTTGCGGGACTTCCTGCACCGGTTCGTCTTCGTATATCTAGACGATATACTCATCTTTTCCCCGGATCCTGAGACACATGTCCGGCATGTCCGTCAGGTCCTGCAGCGGTTGTTGGAGAACCGCCTGTTTGTGAAGGGCGAGAAGTGTGAATTCCACCGCACTTCTTTGTCCTTCCTGGGGTTCATCATCTCCTCCAACTCCGTCGCCCCTGATCCGGCCAAGGTTGCGGCGGTGAGAGACTGGCCCCAACCAACAAGCCGTAGGAAGCTGCAACAGTTCCTCGGCTTTGCTAATTTCTACAGGAGGTTTATTAAGGGCTACAGTCAGGTAGTTAGCCCCCTGACAGCCCTGACCTCCCCAAAAGTCCCCTTCACCTGGTCGGATCGGTGCGAAGCCGCGTTCAAGGAGTTGAAACGGCGCTTCTCGTCTGCACCAGTTCTGGTGCAGCCTGATCCTAGCCGCCAGTTAGTGGTTGAAGTGGATGCCTCGGACTCAGGGATAGGAGCGGTGCTCTCCCAGAGCGGGAAGACCGATAAGGTCCTTCACCCGTGTGCCTATTTTTCCCGCAGGTTGACCCCCGCTGAACGGAACTATGACGTCGGCAATCGGGAACTCCTTGCTGTGAAAGAGGCCCTCGAAGAGTGGAGACATCTGTTGGAGGGAACAGCCGTGCCATTCACGGTTTTCACTGACCATCGGAACCTGGAGTACATCAGGACCGCCAAGCGGCTGAACCCCAGGCAAGCCCGCTGGTCACTGTTCTTGGCCGTTTTGACTTCCGGATCACCTACCGTCCCGGGACCAAGAATCAAAGATCGGATGCATTGTCCCGGGTGCACGAAGACGAAGTCAAAGCGGAACCGTCGGATCCCCCGGATCCCATTATCCCGGAGTCCGCTATCGTGGCCGCCCTCACCTGGGACGTGGAGAAGACCGTCCGGGAGGCCCTGACCCGTGACCCGGACCCCGGAAACGGACCAAAGGACAGACTATACGTCCCACCAGAGGCTAGGGCTGCAGTCCTGGACTTCTGTCACGGTTCTAAACTCTCCTGTCACCCTGGGGTGCGAAGGACCGTGACAGTCGTCCGGCAACGCTTCTGGTGGGCATCCCTGGAGGCCGACGTCCGGGACTACGTCCAGGCCTGTACCACCTGCGCCAGGGGCAAGGCCGACCACAGAAAGACCTCAGGGCAGCTACAGCCACTGCCCGTGCCTCATCGCCCCTGGTCCCACATCGGCCTGGACTTCGTCACGGGTCTCCCGCCGTCCCAGGGACACACCGTCGTCTTCACGATAGTGGACCGTTTCTCCAAGGCGGCCCACTTCGTGGCCCTCCCGAAGCTCCCAACGGCCCAGGAGACAGCGGACCTCCTGGTCCACCACGTCGTCCGTCTGCATGGCATACCATCAGACATCGTCTCCGATCGCGGTCCCCAGTTCACCTCGCACGTCTGGAGGAGCTTCTGCCGGGAACTGGGGGCCACGGTCAGCCTCTCGTCTGGGTACCACCCCCAGACCAACGGGCAGGCAGAGCGGGCGAATCAGGAACTGGAACAGACACTTCGCTGTGTGACAGCCGCGCACCCGACGGCCTGGAGTACCCACCTGGCCTGGATCGAGTACGCCCACAACAGCCAAGTGTCATCAGCCACCGGCCTCTCCCCGTTTGAGGTGTGCTTGGGGTATCAGCCCCCTTGTTTCCGGTGGTTGAGGGAGAGGTCGGTGTGCCCTCGGTCCAGGCCCACCTACGGAAGTGCCGTCGGGTGTGGCGTGCCGCCCGCTCTGCTTTGTTGAAGGCCCGGACGAGGGCGAAGAAACATGCAGACCGGCGGCGGGCCCCGGCCCCCAAGTATCGTCCTGGGCAGGAGGTCTGGTTGTCCACCAAGGACATTCCTCTGCAGGTAGACTCGCCGAAACTTCAAGAACGGTACATCGGACCTTACAAGATCCTCAAGGTCATCAACCCCGCCGCAGTGAGGCTCCAGCTTCCGGCCTCACTGCGGATCCATCCAGTTTTTCATGTTTCCCGGATCAAGCCCCTTCACACCTCACCCCTCTGCACCCCGGGTCCGGCGCCGCCTCCTGCCCGGATCATCGACGGGGAACCGGCTTGGACTGTACGCCGGCTCCTTGATGTCCATCGGATGGGCCGGGGTTTTCAATATCTGGTGGACTGGGAGGGGTACGGTCCCGAGGAGCGCTCCTGGGTGAAGAAGGGCTTCATCCTGGACCCAGCCCTCCTGGCCGACTTCTACCGTCGCCATCCGGACAAGCCCGGCCGTGCGCCAGGAGGCGCCCGTTGAGGGGGGGGTCCTGTTGTGTGGGCCGCTGAAGAGGAGGTACTGCTGGCCCACCACCACCAGAGGGCGCCCTGCCTGGAGTGCGGGCTCCAGGCACCAGAGGGCGCTGCCGCCTTATGGGAGCAGCCTGGGTGACAGCTGTCACCCATCACTGGACACAGCTGTTCCACTCAGCACAGAGGTATATCAGGAGGACGGCGTCTCCACCTCAGTGCCGAGATATCGCCTTTAGACTGAGGTAACGTTCTCTGCATTTATATTCTGACTAACTAGCTAAAAGACTTGTTAAACCTTTTCAGGACAGCTGATTACTGAAAGCTAAATTGCTTGGATAAGTACTCACCTGCCTGCCATATTGTGACTAGAGGTGGAGGCGGCTTCTCCCCTCTCCGTTACTGGGTGCTGTCGCATCCACGCCTGTGTTGTTGCTCTCTCCCGCCAGCAGTACCGGATCCGACGAGCGGAGGCAGTGGCCACCTGGGAATTCGGGACTTGGCGGTTCCAGTATTTCCAGGGTTCGGTGGCAGAGGAGATCTGGGTGGTTTCGGTTCGACTGAGACGGACGTCTCCTACCTTCGAGCCTGCCCACACGACACCAGCGGATTCGACCCCAAATTGTGATTGTTGTATTCATTGTGCTCGTTTCACAATAGTAAACCTTGTTATTCACCTTCCTCCATTGTCCGTTCATTGCGCCCCCTGTTGTGGGTCCGTGTTCCTACACTTTCACAACATAACCTCCCCCAAACAGGATAACCTCCGTCTTGGATTCATTAAGGTTTACTAGGTTAGCACTCACCCAATATCTGACCTCACTCAAACAATCCAATAATGGCTGCATGTGGGTGGGCAATGTTATTTTGCCAGGCTCCACAAGCTACCCACCCACCCAATGGCGTAAATGGGCTTTATTTATTTATTTATTTTTTGTGAGGGGTATTCCACTTTTCATCCAATGATGGATATTTATAGACATTTCTGTATAAAGTGAGGACAGAAAATATCTAACTGGAAATGGTGAGTGATTTTATTTTTACATTTATTTACATTGATATAACTCTTAATTGGAGTAAGTGGGTGTAGAAAATGGCTGGAAAGATAAATGGATAAACAATTTTCTTCATATATTACACTAGTATTGTGACCCCAAGACTTGGTGAAACCATTTCTAGCACCAAAACAGTTAGTCCACATGAATAAAAGTGCATTTGCTAAAATTATTTGAAAGATTTTATAAAATGCATTTAATTTTTCAGATTAAAAGCCAAATATTCCTACATACAAATATATGACATTATGAAAGCTAAGATCATTGTGAAAAATTTGATATGAAGCACATAGACATTATACCAAAAAAAAAGTTTCAATTTGAATTTATTTTCATTTATATAGCGCCAAATCACAACAGAGTTGCCTCAAGGTTCTTCAAACAAGTAAGGTCTAACCTTACCACCCCCAGAGCAGCAGTGGTAAGGAAAATTCCCTCTGAGGAAGAAACCTCAAGCAGACCAGATTCAATGGGGTGACCCTCTGCTTGAGCCATGCTACAGACATAAATTACACAACAATTCATAAAGCGAATATACAGGAAATGCTCTTGTGCACAGGACAGGAGGGTCTCCAGCACAAATACCACACCCATCTCTGGATGGAGCTGCACCTTAAACAGAGAGAAAAACAGAATCAGGCATCATAAAGACAAGAAATACAATATAATTTGTCAGCATTAAACAACAAGAAAAACAGGAAATAGTAAGATGATCACCGGCCATTAGCCCTAAGCTTCACTAAAAAACTAAGAATTTAGGTAAAGTTGAGACCGTGGCATGCTCCGTTTCCTAATAAAATTAATTAAAAGAGTAAAAAGTGTAGAACTATACTATGCCAGTATGCTAGCCATACGAAAGGGAAAATAAGTGGATCTTAAGTCTGGACTTCAAAGCCTCCACACAATCTGACTGTTTTACTGACGCAGGGAGATCATTCCACAGAACAGGGGCACGCTAAGAGAAAGCGCTATGACCCGCAGACTTCTTGTTCACCCTAGGGACACAAAATAGTCCTGCACCCTGAGAACACAAAACCCGGGCCGGTACGTAAGGTTTAATTAGGGAGGGTAGGGAGGTGTCAGTCTGTGAACAACTTTATAGACTAGTAGCAGAACCTTAAAATCTGATCTCACTGGGAGAGAAAGCCAATGAAGAGTTGCCAAAATGGGTGTAATGTGGTCGAACTTTTTGCTTCGTGTCAAAAGTCTGGCTGCAGCATTTTGAACCAATTGGAGACCCCTAATGCTGGACTGCGGTAAACCACAAAATACAACATTGCAGTAGTCCAATCTAGAAGAGATAAATGCATGAATCAGGGTCTCAGCATCAGCCATAGACAGGATGGGACGAAACAAACAAAACAAAAAAATACTTTAAAGTGGGAACCAAAATCTAGAAAATACCTCTGGAATCCAGAGAGTTAAGGATCAAATTAATACTGGGCCGATTAAAATATTTACAGTCCAAATTGACAAGTTGAACCTAGAGCAATCTAGAAAAAGGTTCAAAAAAGTCAGAACTCCCCTTTAAGAGACCAAAAATTGATACAGACAGTGAAGGCCAACAAAATCTCAGGAATACTGACATAAACACAGTACAAAGTAGGTGGGGGAGGACAAAGGACAAAGACAGCAGATTACTAGGAATATCGATCAGGACAACAAGGAATGTCAACTCTCACACTGAGGTACAGAAGCATAGCTTCAAACATCGCACAAGACAGGTGTGTGAATTACAAGAAACAAACAAGAACCACGTGCACATATACAAACATGAGACAGTACGCACAAAAGCGAAACTGGGAGTGAGGAAAGAAAAGTGAAGAAAGACAGGAAGAAAAGGTGCGGTCTGGTTGTCCCTTCAGAAAATCACCAACAAAAGACACAAAACACAAAGTGACACAAACAGAGGATGAGATGTGACACAAACTTCAATATCTGACCTATATTACTTCAATGTAAGGTGTGAAAATAAAAACCATCAAACTGTATTAGCATCGCTTTGAGAAGAATGGAGTTCGCAAAATGCAGAGGCAGAAGGGGGAAAGAAAGAGGAAAATAATTAAAAATTGTGACCTGCTTTCTTCAACATGAAAGAACATCAGGATGAAGAGGAAGGAAATAGTCAAAGAAATGAGGTGGTAGAATAACTTGGCATCATATTGTGTTTTACTTCCTTTTCAAATGTTCTTTTCAGTAGGTTTCTAAAGCTGCACAACACAGTGTGTGGTTAGTAAGAAGAAAAACAAACCTGTGGCATGAAAAAGGACAGCAATCGGACAGAGAAAACAAAGACAGAGACTTACTTTAGCCAGCAGTGATGATGCCAGACGTTCTGTGGTTGATTTGAATGCAGCTGTTTGCTGCTTTTTATAATGTTCCTCTGTCTTCTTTTCTGTCTGAAGGGAAAAAAATACAACACGTACATCAGCAAGGAGATGAAAATTTCCTGCAGGGCTCCAAGTAATAACACAGCTATATATGCCAGTTTATATAATTCCAAGACACAGTAATATGTGCAGTATTCAGATAAAATGAATTTAATAGACAGAAAGCAAAGATCTTCTGCCTCATACTGTCCTGGACATGGAGCCTGTATTGATTCCTTGTGTGGAAGATGAATGTGCGATGAGCAGAGGAGCCGAAGCCTCCCTTCAAGGTTCTTTCTAAAATGCCTTCTTAAAACTGTCATGGGCTAAGCCATGGTCAAACACGTTATAGGAGCCCGGACCTAGCCAGGGACAGACAGATGATGTTTACTTCCAGAGCTCTCCAAACAGGCTACAGACGTACAGTGTGGACTCAGGCATTAACCACATGCTGTGAAAATGTAACTCTGGCTCACTCCCTTTAACTATGCCTGCTTTCATATGATTGTTTAGCTATCCCTGTCAGTGTGTACTGCACTTATTTCCATAGCTGTGTCGTCAACAATGTGGCTTCATATCTTCATTTATATTTTTAAGAGACTCACAGGAATTTCATACAGGAAAACAAATCAAACCTGGGTTTGAGAGTCTCTTGTGCCTTCTGGCAAGCTGGAGCTGAAGTTGAAGTTTTCTAGGAATGCAGGCTTGTACACCAATCGGTACGCATTATTCCCATCACAGCTATGTACTGTGGCATTTATTATCGGACTGGGGTCTTCGTTACTTCTTTTTGGTCTCTGCAATCTGCGGATGTGATCCTTATTATCATGTCCCGTGCTCATGGCTTTTAATAATAATCCCAATTCAAAAAAGAAAAGTAGCATAACAAGGACTGTCCGTGGGGTCCAGAAACCCTCGTTCTTTTTATTTTTTTCTTTCGCCATTTCTGCACACTACAGCACACCTATGTTCAGAACAGTGGCTTCTTAATGTCTTCTGCTAGCTTTCGTGTCTAACCTGGATCTTAACACCAAGCTCACACACTATTACTAGTCTTGTCCTACTGTTCTTACTGTTTGTCTGTGTCTGCAGAAATGACTTTCTTACAGTGAGTTAAATGAATCCATGTACTTCTTTCCCCAATTTTCAAAGCTGTGGGTGTTGCGAGTAGTACTTGATAGGGCCCTTCCCATTTAGGTGAATGCCAGTGTTTTCTCTTGATGCTTCTTATCAACACCCAGTCTCCAGGTACCACTTTAGGGTCCTCCTGTGGAGAAATGGGATCATCAGTGTTTGGAACTCTCCCTCGTTGTCCTTCTAACATTTTTCTCATGTAATCCGCCAAATTGGCTTCCTCAGGTACATCCCAAATTTGTCCATAATATGGCAATCGATATTTTCTGCCAAACAATGTTTCATACGGTGTCAACCCCATGGTACTAGTTATGTTTATATACATTTTTACCAAATCTACACAATGCGTCCATGGTCTGCCTGTTTCCTCCATTGTCTTTCTAAGTCTGTTTTTTACTGTTCCATTCATCCTTTCCACTAATCCGGCGCTTTGTGGATGATAAGCACAATGATTTTGAGATTAACCTGTAGTGCTTCTCCTACGTATTGCACTATTGTATTAACAAAATGCGCTCCATTATCTGAATAGACTGTTTCTGGTATTCCAATCGTGGGATGATGTCTTTGCATAATGCTTTAGCCACTGTAAGTGAATCTGCATGTTTTGTAGGGAACAATTCTACCCATTTTGAGAAGGCATCAATTATGACTAAACAAAATTCCTTCCCTTCATGTTTACTCAGCTGTATATAATCCATATGAATCACTGAAAGGGATATTGTGGTGTTGGAAATTTACCTCTTTGGGGTCTCAAATTGCCTTGTGAGTTGTGTTTTTGCACATATCATGCATGCTCTACAATGCTGTTTTGCATATGCATCGAACCCATAAAGACAAAAAATAGATTGCAATTGCGATATCATACCCCCTGATGAGACATGCGTCACGCCATGGCTCATAATAGCTGCCCATTTAAACATTTTTTTTGGCAATATGGGTTTCTTTTGTGGTCATACGTACAAGTCATTTGCATACGTAGCTCCTTTAGCTATCCACATTTGTTTTTCTCTGTCAGTTGCCTGCTGTTGCATGTCAGCAAGCAGTGTATGACCTAAATGCAAATCTGGAGTAGTTTCCTGTACAACAAAAATAGAAGAAGCTGCTGCTGCCTCTTTTGCTGCTCTGTCAGCAAAATAATTTCCTTTTGAAACACTGTCAGAGCCATTGGTGTGAGCCGCACATTTGCATATAGCAATTTGTTGAGGCAACTTCACAGCTTGCAGTAGGGCAGTTAGGAGAGTGGCATGAGTCACTGGCTTTCCAGATGATGTCACCATTCCACGCTCCTCCCACAGTTTTGCAAACACATGCACTGTGCTGAAAGCGTACTGGCGTCTGTATAACTTGATACGGCCGTACCTTGAAACAGATAGCAAGCTGCAGTTAAAGCAACTAATTCAGCTGCTTGTGCTGAAAATGACGAAGGCAATGAAGCAGAATCTAATACTTCTGAATTTGTGACGACAGCATATCCAGATTGCGTTTGTCCATAAGCATTTTTAGTGGAAGAACCATCCACATACACGATTGTACTGTTTGGGATGGGTGTGTCCCGGAGGTCTGGGCGTGCTTTCGTACAGACTGTTGCTACATCAAGACAATTGTGCGGCTCACCATCCTTAGGTAAAGGTATCAATGTGGAGGGATTCAATGTTGTACATCGCTCTATCGTAAGGTGTGGCTGTGATAATAGCAAGGACATGCACGAAAGATGTCTTGCTGGGGACAAAAGGCCTCATGTTTGTCTGCAACAGAAGTGCAGAGACTGCATGTGGAACTTTCAATGTCAGCTGATGGAATAGAACAACATTACTGCTACTTTGAACAGCCATAGAGGCTGCAACAACAGCCTGTACGCATGGTGGTAAAGCACTGCTACTGCATCCAATTTAGATGAGTAGTAGGCAACTGGCCTCAATTTTGAGCCATACACTTGAACCAAAACACTAGTCATGAACTTATTCTTACAATCAACTGTTTGAATGAATGGTTTACTATAATCTGGTAGTGCCAAAACTGTGGATGACACTAATGTTTGTTTTACTTTTACAAAGGCTTCCTCAGCATCTTTGTTCCATTCCAACACGGTTGACATTGAAATATCATCTTTGTACATCAAATCAGAAAGTGGACTAGTCAACTCTGCATAGCAAGGAATCCATGCCCTGCAGTAATTTGTCAATCCAAGAAATGACATCATCTGCTTTTTGGTTTGTGGTTTTGGAGCGTGCAAAATTGCTTCCTTCCTGTCAGACAGGATCGTGCGCCCTGTGGCTAACTCATGTCCTAAATATTTTACTTTATCCCTACACAACTGAACTTTGTTTCTACTCACTCTGTGGCCATTGTCAAATAAGAAATATAATAATGCTACTGTGTCAGTTATGCAGTTTTCTCGTGTGTCAGAGGCAATCAAAATGTCATCAACATACACTAATAGTTGGCTATCTGCCGGTGGAACGAAATTGGCTAAACATGCTGACATGACTTGAGAATAAATAGTTGGGCTCTTTGCGTAACCCTGCGGTAATCTGGTGAATGTATATCGTTGTCCTTTAAAGGTAAAAGCAAACCAGAATTGACTATCTGGATGTACTGGCACAGAGAAAAATGCATTACTTATGTCAATTACTAAGAAACTATTAGAATTTGGTCTCAGCGAATTTAACAAGGTGTGTGGATCTGGGACGCATGGTGCTCTTTAATCACAGCAGCATTTACTGCCTGCAGATCTTGAATCATTCTCCACCCCACTGAGGGCGGAGCCTTTTTTACAGGAAATATGGGTGTGTTACATGGTGAATCTGGACATGGCACTATTACTCCTGCTGTTAATAAATCCTCTATTACTGGCCTGATTCCGTCAATTGCATCAGGTTTCAATGGATACTGTCTTACACATGGTCTGTATTCTGTTTTTGGCCTTATAACTACAGGTTGTGCATTTTTAATCAGTCCTACGTCTGAAGGACCTGTTGTCCACAATCCTGACGGTACTGAAGAGAGAAGAGCATCTTCTTCAGGACTCAACTGAAACACTCAGGATTGTGAAGTGGACACATCAATGTGTGTTCCAGCTGTCAGCACCAATGAGACATTAACTGGCACTTTATACAACTTGGTTGATGGACTGAACTCCGTTCGTGGTCCAACTCTGCTCCAATCAGAGGCTGACAAAGCTGTTATGACTGTCAGTCCCAATTCTTGCCATTCTGTCAAATATGGCTTACAAAGTGACATATGTAATGGCATACCTGTGAATCTCAATTTTGATACATCTTCAGTGGCGCCTGTTACTGTTATGACAGCTGTTGAGTTGCCATCATGAATCAAATCGGTCATTGTCAGCTTCACAGGTGAAACATTTTTCAATTTAGTTTCATAGTCACCATCCGGACCTGGAGGATCTTTATGCCACATTGTGACATGCAGGTCAGGTGGTGACATCTGTTGTTCAGGATTTTTTAGTAGGGCTGTCGCTTGCAAGACGACATCTTTACCCCATCCTGCAGCATCTTCTTCTGAAATGTCAAATGTATAGTAATAGTGGAATGTGGGGTCATCGCTTTCTTCTCTTACCATGTTAACGCCTCCTGTGCGTTCAACAACTAATTTCCCTTGTTCCACAATTATGGACAAGCCCAATGCAGTCAATCCGTCTCGTCCTAGGAGGTTAACTGGACATTGTGGCATGCTCAACACTGACATAGTACACGTCAGGCCAAATGGATCTGTCAACGTTATGGGTTTGGTGATAGGGACGTCTGATGTTTGTCCATTTGCAGAGCGAACCCTAAAGATTTCATTGCTTAATTGATGGACAGGTATGTTGTCATTACATGTGGTTCTACATGCTCCTGTATCACAAAGGAATGTCACTAGTCGTCCATTTACCAACAAAGTCACTTCTGGTTTTGGTACCGGATTTCCCAGCAAGGCACACAGATCCATATCACAATCAGACTGCCTATCTGATGTGGAATCAGGATTATGGATTCTAGTCATTGTGGATACTGTGGCTGCGGAGGACTTATTCGTTGTGGAATTCTCCCTGCTGCTCCCTCAGTAGGTGGATTCGGACAATTTCTATACATATGTCCCTCTCTTCCACAGTTTCCAACAAATCAGGGGACCACGTGGTGGCCCTCCCTGTCTGTGCTGTGTTGTGGTTGCCAGGGTCCTTGATGTTGTGGCTGTCCACCTTGTCTATTTTGCCATGGCTTTTGGGGCGTTTGCACTGCTTCTGCTGTCTTAAGTTACCCTGCTGGTAATATATTTCATCATCTCCATGTGCTACATACACTCCTTTGTCGCTGTTTCTGTCTTTTCTGCTTTAAGACTTCTTCTGCATGACAGCAGTGTGTATGTGTTTCTTCCAATGTGCCTGTAGGCAATCCAATCAATGTTTCTGTATCCAAGCTTTTATATCCTTATTGGAATGTTGGATCAGAGCGTTTTTTCCATTGTTGTTCATACACAGGTGTTCCTGGCAATATGCCACTATGGACCCTAAACACATTCTCAAATCTGCATCTAAACTCCGTCCATGGCTCTCCTTCTTTCTGAGTTGTCCTGGTAATTTCAGTATAGTTTATCTTTGGTCCTAACACTCCTTTTGCATGTGTAATCATAGCTTCCACTCTTGTTTCTAAGACTAGATCATCATGTGTCAGTGGTACGCCTTGTTGATCTGCAGGATTCCAGTCTCCGCGTACCTGACTCCATTTAGGGCCACATGCTTTCATCCACACCTGTTGGACTTCAGGTCCATTAAGGTGGTAAGATGTTCTAATGTTTTCTATATCCTGCAGAAAGCCCTCGATATCGACATGTGGCGATGGTATCATGTCAACTGCTGCTTTGATATCATCAGCATTCCATGTCCGATAAACGAGCATGGTTGATAGCTGTCCTGCTGTGCCTGCACGAGGATTTGGTACTTCTATCATAGGATAGGCACCTCCCTGATCACTATGTTCCACCATGGGAGGGGCTGTAGGCACTTTCGCTTGACTGCGTGTTTGTGGTTTTTCTGGTTTTTCTCTTTTTACCTTAGGTTTTACTGCCAAATCATACTGTGGTGGCGGTACATCGTCATCCTCTGGTAGAGGAGATAAAGGTCTCTTTGTCACCGACGATCCAGCCAGCGGTGATTGTTGAGGCTGTTCTGGCTCTCTGTGCTGAATTATCACATCTTCTTCTGCCTTACCTACAGCTTTCTTTTTCCTTGCTTTCTCTAATCGTCGCTTCTCTGCTCCTTTCTGTCTGTTCTCTGCTTCTTCCTCCCAAAATGCCACTAAATCTGCCCCTACTTTCTGCATCTTTTTCTCATCACCTTTATGTTCCCGTTCTAACTCCTTCTTCAGCTTTTGTATGCTGATCAGGTTCAGTCGTCCGTCAAAGTCATGTTTATTTATCCAGGTCTCCAATTTCTTTGTTGCTTTTGGATTTTTTGCCTCCATAAATTTCCAGTCGTCAGTTGATAAATTTTCCTTATTTTTAGATGTCTTACCCCCCATTTTATTATATTTTTTATCCCTTGTTATAATTTGGACTTCAGACGGGGGCACACCTAGGGTGTTCTAAATCTGAAGTTTTCACACTTTCTTTGGACGTGACAATTAATTTGCCGTCGTGTGGTTGATTCCTTTCACCTCCCCGTAGGAAGCGGAATCACTTGCCTGCTGCTTCCACACGCACGGTTGTCACTAACGTTGTCCAAAGTATTACACTTTCACACAGTTATTTACACTTACACAATACACTATGTACACATAGAAACACTTTTAATAATCGTACGCGTATTCTTATGCCAGGGGAGCTCGCCCTCCCGTGAAATTTAACTAATGTCCTGCATTAGGGGACTCCGCCGTCCCTGCCAAATTTAACTGCTTTTTTACAGTGCACGTATTTCTACCCGGGATTTCCTTTACGTATTAAAACAGAGGAGTCCGTATCCTCCTTCCGGAATTTAACTATGTGCGTCCCTCGCAACCGTAGAGGAGTCCGCCCTCCTTACAGAGTTTAACTGTGTTTCATTAACAGACGATTCTGTATCATCGCTTACGGAGTTTAACTGTTTTATGTGATCACTTTTATCCCTACCGGTACGCGTATATAAACAGAGGAGTCCGCACCCTCCTTACAGAGTTTAACTGCTTTGCATTAACAGACGATTCTGTATCATCGCTTGCGGAATTTAACTGTTTTATGCGATCTGATCACCACTCACTCAGTACTGTTTACAAAGAAACTTTACTCACTGACTCGACTTCCTGTCTGTCTTCTTCGGGAAAATCTCGTCAACCAGACGATGCCAACGGTGGTCGACAATTGCAGACACGATCAATCGATCGATCGGACCTTGGCCAAGGATTTACGTCTGGACTTGACGACCTCCGCCGGACACCTCCGGTGTTGTTGAGATCCCGGACGAGCCCCCAGTCAATGTTGGGTATTTTCTCCTCCAAACATTTTTAAAACCTTTAACAAGACAAACAGAGTCAAGAAACACCAGTGAGACAGAAAGTCAAATTTTACGCGCGGAGTGCAGTCAGGCTGTACACCAAGGCTACACTAAAGTCTGGCCTGCTTTTCCGCTCTTTTTATTAAGAGACGCCCTCATCACATAAACAAAAAACTTGTCCTAAGGGTGGGGGTGATGACGCAAGGACAAGTTTCTTCCCGTAACATAAACGCATACGTCAATAAGTGCAGCTGTAAGGAAGAACACTTTCTTTTACACAGGTCAGCACATCTCATTCGTCTGTTGCAGTTATCAGCTGTTCTGCATCTGCCTGAAGTGTCCTGTCCTTCACACTCCTTCACACTAAGCACCACATCACAACAGTCAAAACGTTCTCTTACTCCCAGTCGTTAGAGGCTGCGAAAACAAAGTTATATTATAATAATAAGTACATCCAGCCCTTCATTCCCAGCTCAGATTGACCCCAGAGTGCTAAAACAAAATTGAATTCTCAGGCTTGGTTAAGACAGGTGCAAAACAGCACAACACCGTTCTCATGAGAAAGAAGACAAAGCTAAAACAAGGTTGAATAACACGTACATTCTCAGGGTGAAGTGCAAAACAGCACAACACCGTTCTCATGAGAAAGAAGACAAATGTACAAATGTTTAACAGTGATAACATATATACAAAATCTTTAACATTCTTTTAGAAAATCTTTCTCTAAGCTACTCAAACATGAAGCTGTGAAATTAGTGATGCAACAGTCAAATATTTCACTGTGCATAGTTTCTCCAATTACAGCAACAGAAACCTACAACTCCTTAGCGCATGTGGGTGTCTTGGTGGCTTCCCTCACAATTCTACTTCTTGCACACCACTCTGTGAGAACGGCCTACTCCAGATAGATTTAGCATATAGAAACATACTGCTTGTACTTCTTAATGGTTGATGTAAATTTATTAGAATACATCATCACTGACTTGGAAATGTTCATGTGTCCATCCCCTGAGGTCTGAAAAAAAATGCAGACTATAACTGTGGTTGTTTGCATTAATAATTTAATTTTACCTTTATTTAACCACACGGGAAATTTTGCTGAGTAAAATTCACTCTGTTGGGATAACATTTCATCCCAGTCTAAATAGAGTTAAATATGCTCTACCACAGGGCTAAATCAATTCAACAGAGTGTAAAATCAACTCTTATTGGAGTAAAACCATTTGCATTGACTACACGGTGTAACAGACTGAACGGTCCCCCCTAAAAATCGGTCCGCCCTGCCTTCACTGCGTATGCATCATTAGTCGTGGTTAACGGATTATCCACCTCGTTTCTGCTTCAAACTGCACTCCAGTCATCATCTATCTCAGCGACAGATATCAGAAGCTTTTGTACAACAATCATTTCCACATAAATTCAGCATTATTTCATCAGAAAAGGCAGAGGAAGTGATCAGAGCGGCGCAACTACAGGGACTGCTAGCTGTTGCGTTCACTGACTGTCCATCACGGATTAACGCCTTGTACCTGCTTAAAATGGCCTCGTTTCTGCTTAAAACTGATTTTAGAATGTTTTAAGAGGTTTTACCTTGTCATCTGATGGTTAATAATCCCATTAATCCATTTGATCGCTTTGGGTGAAGACAGTCTGTCCACCGAGCATGCGCAGTGGAGGCAGGGCATGGGGGGGGGGGGGGGGGGGTACTTGGTCAGCAACACCGGTGGTGCTGATTTCACTCTACAATCAAGTGTTTTTTACACTATTTAGACTGGGATCAAATGTTATCCCAGCACAGTAATTTTGCACTCAGCAAAATTTATACCCCTGTCACACATAGCCGGAATCACGCACAGTGGCGTCAGATTTATGAATTAGTTGCACAGTGCACTGGTGTGCTTCAGCCATCTGCAGACGTCCCACACACTTGGTCAAAATCGTTCCAGCGGCCACGAGTGTAATGCACATGTTCATAATTCCTCGCACACGGTGAGATGGGAACACTGTCGACACTGGTCCATGTGTTATCTGAGGACCATCTACCGCACTTTACATATTCCAATGGCGGCCAAACTGGGATCCGAAATGATTTGAGCACAATGAGGAACCTCGAGTGGATCTGGCACGGTATGCCTGGTGGTATGATCTGCAGTGCCACATTAATAATGTCGTCCAATCCACCCCCCCCGCCCGCCGGAGCGCAAACGAACTGTTGATCGTTGATATGTGGCTCGCAACCATCCATGTGTAGGCAATGTGAAACACAGCTCGAACAAATTCGGGCAGTCTGCAGTGGCTTTTATGGGCATCTGACAGCAATCTGTGTCATCGACATATGTTTTGGATGCAATCTGACAGGTGTGGACGAAACAGTCTGTCTGCCTTCTGACACGGCTGACCACACCCCTTGTTTTCCCGACTACATCAGGTTATGCCAATATTTGCCGTGTCAGGCATGACTCTGGGAAACTCTTGCTATGTGTGATGGGGGCTTTACTGTGCAGGATCATCCCTTTGAGATGGAGACCTCTTTTGCAAGGGAGACCTGGACAATTCCAGTTCACCTAACCTGCATGTCTTTAAATGTAGGCGGAAACCAGAGCACCCGGAGGAAACCCACGCAAACACAGAGAGAACATGCAAACTCCACACAGAAAGGCCACAGGTGGGAATCAAACCCATGACCGTCTTGCTGTGAGGCAACAGTTCTCACCACTAAGACACCGTGCTGCCCAATAATAATCTTTATATTTAGTTTTAATTTAGTTTTAATTACTTATTGGCTTTGAAAATTGAGCGACTATGTATACAAAGAACTGTAATTTATAAATGTGATATTTTTGCTAAACCCCTTGAATGAAAGCTGAACATCTCCACTGCAATCACATCTTGATTGTTTCATTGAAGCCCCTGTAGTGCATGGCCTCGATTTGCCCTAATTAAATAAATACATTAATGCTGTCTCAATAAAAACCTGAGTTTTGAAATGCAGACGGAGATGGTGTCTTCACTCCCAGTTGAGAAATTCCTGTGCCATCTGCCATCTGGAGATAAGATGGAGACATCCCCCATGGGCCAACACTGTGCTTCACAGCAAAACAGAATTGTAACTCAAAGTTCTTCAAAGGAGCCCTTGCCTGGTTTAACAGTTGACTTTTCGGTCACTATGAATTACATGTCATTATAATGGCTTCACGTCATATGGCCTCACACCAATGCCAGACCCTCTCAAGACTGTAAGACAATATCCCTTCCACGATAAGAGTGGCCATAAACTCTGAGTCTTGACAATCAGCTTTTATCGTTTGGTCTAAGCAAAGGAAAAGACCTTCTGTTTAAAATAAAAAATTGCATCAGTATTATTTTATTCATATATAAAAACGTCTAATGTTGTTTGTATTGATTAATCAAACAAATGCTTTGCATATAATCATTCCATTTTATTGACATGTGTTCCTTGTAACTGATGTGTGTTTAAGTGTGATCTTTCTGCATTATCAATATGTTGATGGTGAAGTATTCTGTTTATCCAAAGGATCTGTTTAAGTGACCATCAATGATGTGTATCCATTTGAGTGTCTTAGAACAATAGTCTATCAAAATAGTTAATGTGTTTAAATAACTGAATAATTTTTGGTCTGCTCTCTGAGCAGAAGTTTTCTGTGAAGTTACACATTTTAACCTGATGCTTTACGGTGCGTCAAGTCAAAGTTTTAAGAGAACTTCCGATCTGAACTTTTCAAAATAATAGCGAATTTACAGAAAAGCAACTTTCCTTTTCTGTTGGCTAACTTTCCAACGCTCTTAAAGTTTTATCTTTTGTTCTAAATTCACGAAGACTTTTAATTTGGCTTCAACAAATTTTTAAAAGCTACCAGAAACCATTTCCAACAAACGCCTTCCACCTCTGGGGTCCAGCAAGCTGACGACCTGACTGCAAGCAGCCATTCTGTCGGTAAACTCAGCCGACACAAGCCTTTGGGATCACCAGGGGAGACCAATGAGTTAACCCCTGACCCAAGTGAGCACGCTGCAAAGAGCCTCCATCAACGACGGACGGACGGATCGTCTGAACCACCTTTTCAACGGACCAGCTACATGACCCAATTAAAGGTTCCAGAAAAATGTTTTTCTGTCAATGGATACAAAGTGGCTTCTTCTTCTTCTTCTTATTATTATTATTATTATTATTATTGGTTTTAAACCTATTCATAGGTTTGTTTAATAATTTTCTTAAAATTAATTGGCTTCAAATTTCATCACTAAATTCTAATCAGATTTATTTACTTAAAGTCTTTAAGCTTCATCTCTCTTTCTTTCACATCTCATGAGTTAAGGATATTGTGTCCATAAATGAACTTATTTAATCACTGTCCACAAAAATGCCAGTAAACTATTCATTTATTGTATAATTGTAAATAAATTGTAAATATTTCTGCTGTGGTTCATTTTGTGTTCAGAGGGAAACCTTTGGTCAAACGTATCGTAGAATTCAGACTTTCAGACCCGAGACTGATTAATTCAATTGAGACTGATTGATTAATATGAGAGTGATAAATTAATGAATGTTTAAATTAAAGTACCTATGCTTCAAATAGTGGTTCACCGAGTAAATTAAATATTAAATAATAATTATTAAACCCTAAAATTGTTAATTATTTTGGTGACCCATTACATGAGGTCCAGACCAATCTAATTCAATTTGGGAGTTTAACAATACCTAATTACATTTTATTTTGGTTGCTCCCATGCGAGCCAATCTAGAATTGACCAATTTGTTACATCTTTATGGACCCCGTTGCGAGGCATGTAAATTTCACTACGTTTATGGTGCCTCCGTGTGAGGCATGTAATATTCGCTATACCCCAGATGCAAAATTGTGTACAGATGCAAAATTATTAGAAAAAGAAATGGTCTTTGTCAAATGGTCTAATGTATCTGAATATACACTATATACAGAATATAAAGTTAAAGTTATAATAACTGTTTCAACATGGTAAGTCAACAGGAAGTTGCTAAATCTCCATTACAAAATGTCTGTGTTAAAAGAATTTCAAATGTCAATTTTAAAATTATTATTTAAACAATGTAAACTACAAAAGTGGACATTTTTTTTTTTTTTACTTATTTTCCTTTCTTGTCAGTGTATGTAAAATATGATGAAAAATGTATAAAATAATGCAGTATATAAAAGCATGCTCAGCAGGTGGGGAGAGACAGAGTTCTCTGCTGAGAATCAAACAAGGGCTGCTGCAGTATGCGCTTGTGTCCTCAATCTCATCTCTACCTGGACATTCCATTTTTAAAGTTTTTTTTTTTTTTTTTTTTTTTTTTCAAAATCACTTTCTACAGAAATTTGAAAATGTCCAAGGACAGTGCAGCTGTGCTTTGCCACTGAAGCTGAAAAGTTCAAGTCCCTGACAGTGTCATTTTAATCTTCAGTAATTCATAGCTGAGTGTGGGTGTCAGAAACTCATATGAGAATGATCAGAAAACAAATCAACATTTTTCCATACAAAAATGCTAAAAACAAAACACAAATAAAACTGCTGTACCTGTAAAATATACATTTGTATGTGAAAGTGCAATACAACACAGCCGACCTGGTGTGGAGCAGATACGGTCATTAGGAGAGAAGCGCACTGCAGTGACACCAAATGGGCTTTTCTTCACCTCTGGAGTCTTCTTCAGCAGCTCCATAGCACAGCGTGGGTCACTGTATGAACCAACAGGGGGCGACACTTCTTTCACCTCACTAAACCTCTAATGGAGGAAGATGAAAAAGAAAAGCATAGATGCACACAGGTTAGAGTGAGAAGAGGAAACGAGAGGGGAAAGACAGAGGAGACAGAAAAGCAGAACAGAAGAGTAAATAATAATTAAAAAAAAGGCTGGAATACTGAAATTATAACAACACATTTCTTTTTGGGTTCTGTCACCACAGCAGATCTGATATGGATCTACAGTACAGGTTTATTTGGCAGGTTTTTTGCCATATATAACAATAAATGCATGAATATTCAGAAACAAAACACCAAACAACAAAAAGCAGAGGTTTGTGGAGCCACTGAATCTATGTCAATTTTTCATTGCATTAATGACGAGCAGATATTGTAAATAATCTGTCTCTCTCTATTTGTGATATTGGGGTTGTTATACAGTCCAACTTGAAATTTTCAAACCACTGTAGCTCTGTTGTTAGAAAGCACATTTTGTGATCAGAAATATTTTCAACACTTTCAAGGGACATGATTACAAGTTTTATGTGTCTTTGTACAAAAGTTATGTTCATCCTATATTGGAATCCTCTAATTGTGTATGATCACCTAGATTGAAGACCAGTGTAGATAATATTGAATCTGTCCAATGGTATTTCACCAGAAAATTGAATGTGTGTAAAGGGTTGTCATACTCTGATAGACTTTCACTTCTTAACCTTGAAGCATTAAATGTAGACACATTAAAGCTGACTTATTGTTATACTATAAGGTGCTAAACGGTCTTATTACATTAACTACTAGGAATTGTATAAAACCTTACACAAATAGCTGAGGCCACAATCACAATTTCTATCATTTTTATTGTAGAACGGATACACGTAAACATTTCTGGTCAAATAGAACTGTAAATATTTGGAACAAACTAGATACAACCATTGTTAATTCTAGGAGTCTCACTTTATTCAAGAATGCTGTAAAAAAAAGTTAAAAAAATTTTTAAGTTATAGTTTTAAGGTGGGGGGTTAAATTTTTATACACCCCTCGTTTTTATGTTCTGTTTTATGCTTTTGAAGAATAAAATATTATCTATCTCTCTCTCTCTCTGTGTCTCTCTCTCTCTCTCTCAAAAAAAAAAAAACATCATTCATGGTTTCTGACCAGCGCCAATTTTGGGAGAGGCACCATCTTGACGTAAGGTGCATGGTCTAAAGCGCCTAGCATATTTAGAGTGTGCAAAGTGCAAAGGGGCTGTATTTCATCTTTGAATTATTCATGGGCAGTTTTGGGGCATGAGATAAAGGTTGTCATCAATCATCATGTTTTAGAGCTGGAGTGTGTCAGAATCTGGTGCTTTGTTATTCAGTCTGCAAACTCAAGTGAGTGTTTTTTGGGGGGGAGTTAACAGATTTGTGTGCAGTTTGTAACAGTGCAACATCAACTATTAATTCATGTAATTGAGTTTTGTTGTGTGTACATGCAGAGTGTATGGACGTCAGGAGCCCACCTAAATATAAAGACCAGAAATACACTGCGCTCACCTGTAGACCAGATTTTTGTTAGTCTATAATGCTAAGGAAAGGAAAGGGTAATTACATGGCTTGTAACAACTTTATAGCGGTATTACGCTGCTCTCTGTATTAGGGAAGGCTTATTAAGGATTATTCTTAATAGGATTCCATTCCAGCTACTCGCTGATTATTAACCAGAACCGTCTGTCTTCACACCCAAGAAGTCAAGAATCAACTCCATTGTAGCTGTGCAAAGTACTGTAGAATGCAACCATGAATATCTGCAGTGCTTCTTTGAAGCCTTTGCTGATTTTCTCAAAAGCATTTGGTTCAGTTGATTGAACTGCTCTCTGGGACATTCTGAGAAATTGTGAAGTGATGGACATCATGGGCAGTCTGCTTCCACTCCATACAGCACTCATTGTATCTGTATGGAGTGGAAGCAGTTTCCCAGTGAAAAGTGGCATTTGTCAGGGGGCGTTCTGGCTCATACACTGTTCAGTGCCTGCATGGACTGGGTGTTGGGTAGGATTGTGGAAACCAGTGACTTGGGTGTTTTGTTGGCAAGTAAAGTTTTACTGACCTTGACTTCGGGATGATGCTTTGATCTTTGCAAAATCCAATGGATACTCTGATTTCAGCACTTTAGAACCTGAGGAGGAATCAAAACTTTCTGGGTTTGCAAATTGTCCTGGATCACGACTAAGAGCCAGGCCTTAAATGACTTCCTGGACTCAACCATCAGAAGTGTATCTGTGTGTGAAAGTGTACTTGAAAAGACATTCACTTGTCTCAGCAGTGAAATTCATGTCTTTGGGTCCTCGGCCTTTGAGATTCAAGAGACACCTGGAATGAGCTTAAAGAGTCATGAGGTTGCTCAACACAGATGTTTGATGGAGGCAGATACTCTTTGCACGGAGAATAAAGTCCATGTTTTTAGGGTCCTGGTGCTACCTGTTCATTGTATAGTTGTGCCACTTGGATACTGACCAGTGACATAAGGCGAGATGTCTTCTGAGGATCACTGGGAGCTGCTGGAATGACTTTGTATCAAGTGAGTGGTTACTTAGGAAGACTAAGTCTGTGGCGTATCACTCACATTGTGAGGGAGTGTTAGCTTCAACATTTGTCCATGTGGAACATGTCTCTATGCATGATCCAGCACATAGGTGCCTGAATGTTAATGACCATGAATGTAAGTTACAATTTGTAAAAAACAAACACACACAAAATACAAAATAAAATACAAAGAGCTTGCTGGACTCCCAACCGCAAGACAGGAGTCACTGACATATTGGATGCATAGCACCTATTATCTCATCACCTGTCAGAAATCTGTGCATCGTGTACATGCTTTTCATTATGAATTAAAGTCTTGACTGCCTTATTAGATTTGCTGACCAATCGTAAAACACACATTGGGTTCTCTTAGTGAAGCTTAGGCTAGTGGCGGCGATCATCTTAGTCTTTCTCCTTTTCTGTTTTGATTGTCTGTAATGCTGACAAATTGTACTGTATTTGTTGTCTTTCTGATGCCTGATTCTGCTTTTTCTCTCTGAGGTGCAGCTCCATCCAGAGATGGGAGTGGTGTCTACTTCTGTAACCCTCCCGTCCTGCTGCACCGGCAAAATTTCCTGTATATTCGTTTTGTAAATTGTAATTTGTGTCGGTAACATGGCCCAAGCAGAGGGTCGCCCCTTTGAGTCTGGTCTGCTTGAGGTTTCTTCCTCAAATCATCAGAGGGAGTTTTTTTTTTCTTACCATTGTTGCCTGTGTGCTTGCTCTGGGGGGTTGGTAAGGTTATACCTTATTTGAGCACCTTTGAGGCAACTTTGTTGTGATTTGGTGCTATATAAATGAAATGAATTGAACTGAAATTATCTTTAGAACACACTGGAAAAAAAATGCTACTTTGGATCAACTTTAAAAATTGATGTAATTTGTTACAGCTATTTTTTTTAGTGTCTCACAATGTATATTTATGATTTTGTAAAGTCATTCCAGCATATTTAAACTGGAAACCACAATTTTTCCATTAGACCAATGTAAATAAGTATTTTGAATGAAGTGCACTGTTTCACTTTTTTCAGTGCACACATTATTTTATTACATTTTGTTCCTTCATTATACACTGATTAGCCATAACATTGTGACCACTGACAGGTGAAGTTAATAATACTGATTATGCTGTTATAATGGTGCATGTCAATATATCAGTGGAATATATGGGCAGCAAGTTAACATTCTGTCTACGAAGTTGATGTGTTGGAAGCAGGAAAAATGTGAGTGCATCAATATTTGAGTGACAAGGGTGAAGCAGCTCTTGTGGGATGATCCAAGCCTGTAGTGGTTAGTACCCACCAAAAGTGGTTCACAGGAAGAAAAACCAACAATCAGAACCAACCACCAGTGTCATGTGGTCACCAGTGTTATGGCTAACTGGTACACAGTCATATTCATATAAATGAAAACAGCATGCAAAGTTGATGTCCAAAGTGTGTCTAAATTTCTCTGTAGATAGAGATGGGTAGATAGGCAGATAGATGAAGAATAAAAGGCCATATCCTTTCAGTTTGCTTATGTGAACCTAAATCATAAAATTCAACTCCACAAAGAAACTTGAAAAAGCTGCTGTGTTATATTAAACAAGCTGAGTCAAAATTTTGAGAGACAGAACACAGTGGTGGGATGAAACACAGTGAAAATGAGATGAGGTGAACAGCATCTCCAGCTCCAAGATAATGATGCACACAATCATTTATGTAATCTCCTTTGACTGTTTTGCTGATATCAGAGCTGATTCAGCAGCGTGGGTGCTTGGCAGCGGCATGTTTATCTAATATCCCATGAGGACAACATGAGCAATCAAAGGACCACAGTAGTTTTCAGTCAAAATTTGTGACGACAAACGGTTTCTGTGAATGCAATTCCACATCTTTCTCAGCCTCACAAACCTCATGCATGCGGCTGTTCGGCACATCACGTCCGAACTACAAGAAGGCTCTTTAATATACCTCTTTTCCTGGAAACACACAACCATTGATTTGTACTTTCCATTTAAACAAGATGCAGCCGATGGAAAATTAGCTGATGGACTCATGAAAATTGTGTTAGTAATGCCCAGCCTGAATTATTGAGCTTTTAGACAAAGGACAGAAAATGAGATGAAAATGTGAGTGAAGAGGGCAAGGGAGGACTGAGAGAGGGGAAATGTTTGGATTAGGATGGAATGAAGTGGAGTCGTGTCATGCTGTGTCACAGTCAAACAAAACATGTTCATCAAGCCAGCGGCAAATGTGCAGTTGTGACCCCTCTGTCAGTCCGGCGCTGACGTGCTGACTGTATAAAGTCTAATCACAGGCACATTTTTGAAGTTTGACTGAGCGCCTGTGGGTGCTCATGCTATTGTGAAGGTGATTTTGTTGTTTGCTTCCTGTCATCACTCATGGGTAATTGTTAAAAATCATGCTCAGTATTCCATGCAATGTAAGCCCATCAGTGGCAGAATATCTGCTGATGTGGAATGATGCTATGACAAATAAATTGAAATGTTACCATGGTAAAAATCTGCACTACTTGCATAATAGTTGTTGTAGGGTTTGCTGCTGGCACCAAATGAAAGCATCAGCTTTCCACATTAGGTCAGGTTTTTGTCAGGTTTATTTAAATACAACACAACTAAATCTAAAATACCTCACTGTGTGATGATGTATCAGTGAAACTGTGTAGAAACAATGTGACCTTTGACTTCTTAGAATAGGTCAAGGTTAGCCATCTTTGATCTGTCCAAGGTCTGTGTCCCAAGAATGTTCCCTGTGAATTTGAGACCCTGGCAGTAATAAGAATTGACTCCGACCACAGACAGACGAACAGACAGACAGACACAAAGTCTTCACAATACCCGATGGTCATATTTTGGCCTCTGTTGTGTGGGTCCGCCCGAGAGGAGGTACTGTTAGCCAACACCAGAGGGCGCCCTGCCTGTTGTCGGGTTTCAGGCACCAAGGGGCGCAGTCGCCACAGGAGTCACCAGGCGCCAGGAGCTGACAGCTGACAGCTGTCAGTAAATCATCATCATTCATCACCACCATCCATAAGAGCCTGGGAGAGACATCAGAACTCTGCGAGTTATCAGCTTACCACGCAGGTAACCTACTCAGCCGTTTTGTGCCGTTCGCACAATTATTGCTACTGATTTTTGCTGTCATAACCTTTGGTATACTCGCAGCTTGGAGCTGGGTTTGTGGAAGTTGGAAAGGAGTTGGCGTTCCCACTCCTCACTTTTCCTTATCGCTAAGTATACTGTTGGTACGGCACGTTCTCAGTGTTTCTGTTTTCTGGGAGTGGTGGATTTTTTTCCCTCAGGAAGGAACTGTATTTTTGGCTGACTGTTTGCTGGGTGTTCACACACCCACCTTTAAACGTCTGTTTTCCCTGCCAGCAGTACCGGATCTGACAGCTGGAAGCAGAGGCCACCTGGGGACTCAGGACTTGGAGGCTTCGACTACTGCAGGTCTCCGTTGGCGGTGAAACCTTGTGGGTCCCGACTCTTCTCTGGATAGGCGTCTCCTACCCTTGGGCCTGCCCACACGTCACCTTTGTGTAACTGTGATTGACTGACTAGAATCAGTATTTGACCTGTTTGGCACATTTGCTGCAATAAATTGTATTTATTGGCGTATCTATTGACCGTTCATTTACGCCCCATGTGTGGGTCGTGCATTACACTTTCCCCAACAGCCTCGGGTAAAAAAAAACAAACAGCATTTCTGTTGCATTATTACATCTGTAACAATTCAATTTGCTCATGATATGATGATACTCTATACAGGGCTCACAATATGTACAGAATGTACATATGAGGTCTGTTAGAAAAGTATCCAACCTTTTTTTTTGTCAAAAACCTGATGGATTTGAATCACATGCGCTTGCATGGAGCCAACTTTGAACCTTCGTGCGCATGCTAGATTTTTTCAGGCCTGACGATTGCGTCATTTGCCAGAAACTTGGCGACAGCCAGGTGGAAAACATTCGGAAGATTCAGAAGCTTTCGGTGACGATGCTATGGCATCACACAGATTAAGGAGCGGTACAACCGTTTTAAAGACGGCCGCACAATGGTGGAGAGCGAGCCACGCTCCGGTCAACCATCAACACGCAGAAATGACCATATCATTGCCAAAGTGAAGGCTGTGGTGATGCGGGGACCGTCGTGTGACTATCTGAGAAATTGCAGAAGAGGTGGACATCAGCACTTTTTCAGCACATTCCACTGTGACAGAAGATTTGGCCATGAAAAGAGTGGCGGTGAAAATCATGTTGAAGCTGCTAACGGCGGAGCAAAAGCACCTCTGTGTTGAAGTCTCACAGGACATGCTGGACTCTGAAAAATGACGCCCACCTCTTCCGCAATTTCTCGGATAGTCACACGACTGAAAAGCCACCGAAAGCACCCTAAGGAGGATCCCTAGTTACAAACAGAACAATGTAGTGTATTCTATCAGATGTCAGGAAAACTGTAACACTACATAGGTGAGACTAAGCAGCCGTTACACAAAAGGCTATACCAGCACCGCAGAGAAGGCGCCGGTGGACCTCAGTCTGCAGTTCATCTTCACCTTAAAGACACTAACCACATGTTTGAGGACAAGGAAGTTAAAATCTTAGCCAGAGAAAGGAAATGGTTTGAGAGAGAAGTGAAGGAGGCATTTTATGTTAAACAGTTGAAACCCAGCCTTAACTGGGGAGGGGGTCTGAGACACGCTTTGTCCCCTGTTTACAATGAGGTACTCAGGGTCAAAGCAGTTTCAGTCTTTTGTTCATGGTAATGAGTCATTTACATCATCAGGAGAGTCGTCAGGGGAGCCGTCAGGAGAGGCGTCTGTCCCATCATTAGGAGGGACAGCTGCCCTGTCATTAGGAGGGTGCTAACTACAGCACAATAGGGGCTAATTAGAGCTTGTTTAGTCACTAGCCTGTAGCAGTCTGCCTCTCGGTAGGAGGGGTCTGGTTAGGTTTAAAACTCCAGCTTTTGTGGCTTCTGTTATTCTTCTCTACAAGAGTCAAGACAGAAGTCAGACTACCAGAGCAAGAATTTTAGCTGAGGAAGCTTCTGTGATTTGAAGCGAAATGTCCTCGCGTCAAGCAACCCAGTCCAGTCGAAGATTCAACCTTCTCTACTATCCTTGTGAGGGTAAAGAGCTGGCCAACCATTCCATGACCAGGACATAACTTGCATTGCTCCTCCTGAATCTGAGGTTCAACTAACAGTCTCCTCAGTCGAAGATTCAAGCTTCTCTACTATCCTTGCGAGGGTAAAGAGCCGGCCAACCATTCCATAACCAGGACATAACCTGCATTGCTCCTCCTGAATCTGAGTCTGTCAGTCTGCTCCTCTGTACTACCTTGGCATAGCTTTCCCAGGGAGGCTGAAAAGTGTGATTCCTCTGTAATTGAAACACACTTCCAGATCTTTTTTTAAGAGGGGGGGAACACCACCCTAGTTTGCTAGTCCTAAGGTACTATCCCTGACTTCCGGCAACACCGTACAAGCACATACACACGTACACGTACACACACCAAGACAGCCTAACAACATCCAGAGACTTTCAGCATCTCAGGATGATCTTCTCTATCACTAACGAATTCCCACCAAGGAGTTTTTTGATGACTTCAGTGGCTTCTGCTAGGGTGATGGTACCAGGGCAAAGACCGCATTTATTGGTTTGGAAATATTCATGTACGAGGTCTGTCAATAAAGTAACGGTCCTTTTTATTTTTTTCAAAAACTATATGGATTTCATTCATATGTTTTTACGTCAGACATGCTTGAACCCTCGTGCGCATGCGTGAGTTTTTCCACGCCTGTCGGTGACGTCATTCGCCTGTGAGCACTCCTTGTGGGAGGATCGTCCAGCCCCTCGTCGGAATTCCTTTGTCTGAGAAGTTGCTGAGAGACTGGCGCGTTGTTTGATCAAAATTTTTTCTAAACCTGTGAGACACATCGAAGTGGACACGGTTCGAAAAATTAAGCTGATTTCAGTGAAAATTTTAATGGCTGATGAGAGATTTTGAGGTGATTCTGTCGCTTTAAGGACTTCCCAACGGTGCGAGACGTCGCTCAGCGCTCTCAGCCGCCGTCGTCAGCCTGTTCAAGCTGAAAACCTCCACATTTCAGGTTCTATTGATCCAGGACGTCGTGAGAGAACAGAGAAGTTTCAGAAGAAGTCGGTTTCAGCATTTTATCCGGATATTCCACTGTTAAAGGAGATTTTTTAATGAAAGACGTGCGGACGGGTCCGCGCGTCGGGACGCAGCCGCCGTGGACGCTCCGCCACAGGAAAAAACACCTCTGTTGAAAGCCTTAAGGACAAGTTGGAACATGTCCTGCCTGTTAAACAATTTCTCATATACTCACTCCACTGAAAGCCATCAAAAGCCGCCTGGATTTTACAAATGGTTATCAACACGGAGGTGTTTTCCTGTGCCGCCGCACCAGCGTCGGCTGCGTCCCGACGCGCGGACCCGTCCGCACGTCTTTCATTAAAAAAATCTCCTTTAACAGTGGAATATTCCGGATAAAATGCTGAAACCGACTTCTTCTGAAACTTCTCTGTTCTCTCACGACGTCCTGGATCAATAGAGCCTGAAATGTGGAGGTTTTTCAGCTTGAACATGCTGACGACGGCAGCTGAGAGCGCTGAGCGACGTCTCGCACCGTGGGAAGTCCTTAAAGCGACAGAATCACCTCAAAAATCGCTCATCAGCTGTTAAAATTTTCACTGAAAACCAGCTTAATTTTCGAACCGTGTCCACTTCGATGTGTCTCACAGGTTTAGAAAAAAATTTTGAGTCAAACAACGCGCCAGTCCTCTCAGCAACTTCTCAGAAAAGAAAGGAATTCCGACGAGGGGCTGGGACGACTCCTCCCACAAGGAGTGCTCACAGGCGAATGACGTCCACCGACAGGCGTGGAAAAACTCACGCATGCCACGAGGGTTCAGCATGTCTGACGTAAAAACTATGAATGAAATCCATATAGTTTTTGAAAAAAATAAAGGACCTTACTTTATTGACATCCCTCGTATCCATCTCCTGCTTGTTTGAAGAAAACTACCTGTAAAAGTGATGGTTTGTATTTTAAAAATTCCTTGTATTTAGTTTGTCCACTTACTCATGAGCTGTGAAATGGATGCACTACCTATAGCAAATAGCCATCAATCTGAAAACTTTTGTAAACCCCTTGAATTACAGATGACAGTCGAAACTACAATGACATCCTGATTGTTTCATTTCAAACTCATTATGTCACTGTCAGTGGTGGGCACAGTTCCGCTAATCGCTAATTATCAAAGCTAATGTTTTCAGTAGCAGATTACTTGTTCAGATACCTTTAGAAAACCATCATCAAACTAATTATCTTCCGATAAATTGTGGTCTGACCAATTTTAGATCCTTAACATGTTTTTGTCGGTGAAGTGAATAAATCTTATCAGTTTAAAAACATTTGTTAAGTCTGATACTAAAGATTTTGCACTTACCTGTTTAAACATTTTGTAGCAGATAAACAGCCCATTCTCTGTAAACGAAAGAGAACTGGTTTCAGGAGAAACTGCTCTATCTTCAAACGGTCAGAAAGAGCTGGTCACAAATAATTTCGGCTGACACCATACTAACTCACCAGCAAATCACCCAAGTCATCCAAGAGGCATACAGTTTTTCTAACTTATGGTTAAAATTTTAACAAAACTATTTCGGACAAGTTTATTTAAATTAACGTCACTTCTGAAGTTTTATGAAGTGAAAACATCAGCTATATGTTTTAGTTTTAAAGTATTGCACTAATTTTGAAGGTTTTAGTGTGGACATGCTGTGTCCCAGTGCATTATAGGTAATCGCAGTACAGTCATGACAAGAGAAATGCATTTGAGACGCTCTGATCAGGCTCCACACGGACAACAGCATTAAACTCTTTGTATATTGTGCCTAAAACTCTCATGAATATGTTCTCTGGGTTTATAGACATTGTTATGTGTTTGTTTTATGTAAAATGCCAGAAGAAGCTCATGTTGCTTCTCTGCGCAGATTACACGTAGCACATGGATATATTGGAATATTTGTTCTGGCAAGTTTTCACGATCTCCACTGCCATCTACTGGCCAGTAGTGTTCAGGCAGTATTCACCCTAAGTATTGAGATATCCCATAATCCTTTGCGTGACTGAGAGATGTGCAGCCTCTTGCCAGCAGCTAAAGAAATAAAACTGCACATTTTGGTTGTATAATGTTCATTTGCAATTGTCGTGGATTCTGTTGTTTAACAAGCAGCAACTCTCTGGCACACACACAAAAAAACTGGTATGCAAATGATTATGGGTAGGGTCTGAGCATCTGGGCATGTATGGAGTAGATGGCATGCATTTTGTCCCCGGGTTATATCAGACAGTTGAAAAAATCACAACTCTGCTTGCAATGGCTTTTTTTTTTTTACATATTGATTAAAAAGGCATATTTACAAAAGCACATTTATATGTAAATGTAACTCATGATTACCAATTAACACAATTATTGAACCCAAACTGAGTAGAGATAAAATATTTTGGAGCTGCTTGAAACCAAGATTGTTGGATACTTAAAGATTTTCCTGACTACTCAGTCAAAAGGGGTGACATAAATACCACACACGTGTCACATTAACATGTTGGTTTTACATAGAATGAATGAGTCAACCAATCAGTATTAGTGGAGGCTCATTTACCCATAATCCCTTTGGCATCTGTCTGTGTTTGTTACAAAACTTCAGAATTAGTGCATTATTTAAAATTAAAAGATAGGTGTTATATTTTAACTTTGTACAAATTGACAGAATTGACATTCATGGAGTTATTTTTTGTTTTAATCAAACCATAAGTCAAAACTGCTTTATTTTCCAAGACCTCTGCCTCACGGTGACACATCCGTATCCTGTTACGGAATTATGGCTTGTTTTGTGTGTGTAGAGTTGAGGTTACCACCTCTCAACTGCTTCACTGCTGCAAAACATGTAGTAAACATGAGCTTCCAGCAGTGGGCAGGATGCACGAAGACAAAAGTTGTTGCAAAGCGTACTGGAGACAATACTGAAAGTCATTGGTTAGCTGTAGCGTCCAATAAATTTTTGGGTGGTTTATTGGTTTAGCTTTATAAAAGATAACTTTTCACTTAGCTGATTAGCTGTTATTGAAGCTAACGTTTTAGTTAGCTGTGCCCACCACTGGTCACTGTCCAATTACTCATGGAGCTGACTGTAGGCTTTGCAAATAAATTAAAATGACAACCTCTTTCAAGCTAAACAGAACTTCAAAACCTCCAAATTTTGTGTTCAGAGGGTGTGATAACAGCCTACCACTTTGATTTAGTACATTTCAGTACTGACCTGTCTCTGACTGATGAGCACAACTGCAACTAATCCTTCATCAATCCAACATCCATCCATCAGGTGGCAGATATGAGATACAACACAGGTTCAACAAAGTTATTTAGTTATTCATATTTTTTAATCTGGTGTATCAATGTTTCACCGGATGTGAAGAGTTTGTCATCATGTGTTATTTACTATGGTCACTGACAAGATTATGCCATTTATTGTTTTTGAGCTGTTTTTGAGTTGTCTATTTTTTGAGATATGTACATGGAACCGATTATGTTCAATCTCAATTATCTGGCAATGCCAGATAACTGATATTTCCTAATGTGATTTGTCATGCAGTATTACCATGTTTTGGGTACTGTATTGAAATTGTGTGTATGCTACATGTTCCTGCCATGTGTGGAGTGAAGAGGGCACTCTATGTGTCCATAACATTGCACAGGCATGCAACCTGAAAACTGCCATGAATGAACAGATATGTAGATTTAATCCTCCAGGTTAAATCAAAACAATACTATCATCTTGTAACTTGTCAAATTAAAAGGACATATAATGAGGGAAAATTTAATCAAATCTGGGGCAATTTGATGCAGCAGATCAAGTCAAAAAGCACCTTTTGTTTTGCTTATGTAATATCCCTTTGATGCAACCTGCCACCTTCGTATGGGTAATGGCAGTGGTGGAGCACTAACCAAAATAAGTTATGCTTCGATAACTACTAATCCACTAACTGAAAAAGTTAACTTTAGAAACACTAAACCGATAAAACCACAAAAAAAAATTAGCTGACACTACAGCTAACAGGGTAGATGGCAGTGGTTCTATGCATTTGACCCATCTACTTGATGGCAGTGTGAATAGTGGCCCACCCAAATATCACAGCAATCATTGCGCCGAAGAATCATACTTTAAAACAGAATTTTCAGCTTTGCAGATGCCAATGCTTTTTTTTACAAATGAAAAAACATGACATGTTTTACAAATACACATTTATTTGTAAAAACCAATACACACATTACAGTAACTTGTTGTGTTGGATTTTACATATAATAATTCAAAACTAATCTGTGATGAGCAGAGGCCCATTTTCCCATAATGCCTTCTGGCATCCTGTGTGTGTTAATGTTCAAACCTTCAGAATTAGTGCACTTATTTTAAAATTAAAAGATATGTGTTATATTTTCAGTTTGTAAAAATGACAGAGTTGACATTAATCTAGATAAACTATCCGGATAAATTTGTTTATAAATCAAAACCCAAGTCAGACCTGCTTTCCTTCTCATAACTTCTGCCTCATGTCTGGACCATTGTATGTTGACTGTAATTTGCTTTTGTTTTGTTTTATTTATTTTTTTTTTTCTAGCCGCCTGGCAGCTAGGTCTCTTCTGCTGGAGTACAGTTGAGCTCAGCTCCTCAGAACTGCCTGACTGCTGCAAAATACGTAGCAGACAGGAGCCAACATGTATGATTTTAGGGTTTACAAATGTTTTTGACCATTACAACTATGCCAGAAAAAAACATTAGCAGACTAAGATAGCAGAATAAGATAAGATAGCGAATTGGTCCACTGATGGTTTTCTGAAGTCAGCTGAAAGCTAATCTGCTAACAAAAAGTTAGCTTTGCTAATTATCAATTAGCGGAACTGTACCCACCACTGGTTAATGGATGAAGAATTAATTTTGAGCAAGTGTGGCCTGTCAGTGAGATAGACTGTTTCTGCACAGAAATGTACTAAATCAGAGAGGTAAACTGCCTTTTTCTGATTGTTTAAAGACAAATGTATTTTAAAACACCAACAACTACACACAATCCTGATCAAAAAAAGATCAAAAACAAATGCTCATACAGACATTATTTCCCGTCTTACAATATTGCTTCAATCTCTTCTTAAAAACAAATGCTTCTTTCAAATATATTCCACTGTTTACACAATTTCCCATCTTAGCAGTGTAGTGTCACTTGAGTACAAGTTCTTAGAAAGTCGGACATGTTGTTTTCGCTCCCAGATTAATTTGTTAGAATGATCTTGCATTTCATACAAGGTCAAGAGTCAGAAGAAATGTGGAGCAGCTTTTGCATGTCAGCAACTCTTCTTTTATTGCCACATAATTTCAGGATGGAATATTACAGGAGGATATGAGCTTTCAGTAGAATTGGGAAGAGTCTTAAACAGTATACCATTATACCGTAAACCTTACCCAACCCTCAAAAAGGGTGCTCTGTGTGTAGCATGTGTATCTGATTGCACTCGTATACAGTGAGTCAACCAGCTACTGTTGTATGGACCTGACCCAAAAAGGTTGGACAAAAAATACAGGACTCTCTCTGGAGCGTTGTAAATAAAAAAAGTTTTACTGGTATTCAAGCCAAAGTTGGTACATGGGAAGGCAAGCCAAGATCGGCAGTTTCAAAAACATGAGACAAAAGCAAGGTCAAAAAACAGGCAAAGGTTCAAAAACAGGCAAGGGTTTCAAAAACACGGCTGACAGCCGGAGCCGTCACAGCGGCTCATACTGCAGCAAAGGAATGTGGCCGGCGCTGGCCGCCCTCGACAGGTGGGAGTCCCGCGAGGGGATCCCCTGGCCCACCAAGTTGAATCCCCCGGGCGGACTGCGTGGACCCCAACCATTTACCTCTCAATGATTTCACGCCCTCTTGAACTCTCTCTTCAAAGTTCTTTTCAACGTTCCCTTAAGGTACTTGCGACTATCGGTCTCGTGCACCCCTGGCAACAGCTGGACACCACTCTGCTACCATTAATTTTATACAGTCACTCCAATCAAGGGTCACGGGGGGCTGGAGCCTATCCCAGCAATCGTAAGGTGGGTAAACCTTGGATAGGACGCCAGTCTATCACATGGCCACATATAGACAGACAAACTCTGTCTCACACACACAGACACACACACACACACACACCTACACTCAATTTAGAGTCACCAATTCACCTAGCCGACATGTCTTTGAAAGTAGGAGGACTCCATAGCACCCGAGGGGAACCCATAAAAACATGGGGACAACAATGCAAACTCCATACAGAGAGGCCCATGTGGGAAATGGGCCTATGACCTTCTTGCTGTGAGGCAACAGTGCTAACCACTAAACCACCATACCACCCTGCACCTCTTTATCCAGGTCTAATATACATGGAAGACAACTCAGTATTCAAGTAGCAGTATATTTTAGTGGTTTATCTAATGCTGTCTACATTATATTTATTGTCATCTCTCCAATCTTTGTCTTATCTACTTTAAAAACCAATTACACTCACAGCTGTTACTACTCCGTCCTCTGGCAGGCTGTTCCACATATCCACTCCCCTCATTGTAAAAGACAATTTCCTGAACTCCACTGTGCACACAGTTCTTTGTGTATTCCACTGGCAGAATGCAGCATAATTATTCACCAGTTTGAAAAAATAACATGGATGGAACATTAATGGATGAAATAGGAGATTGTTTAGATGTTTGCTTGTTTGTTGTAATAGCCAGTGAATGAGCATGTTCCTGCACTGTGTGTCTGGTTTGCACGGCCATGATGTCTCACACAGACTCTCATATGTGCATTGTGTGCAGGCCATCTGTTACATAAAAAGACATTTCCCGGTAGAAACAAGCACAAAATAAAGTTAAAAATGCCTGACATTTACAATCAATGATTTTTTGTTTACTCTTTTTTGTACAGTCTCTGTGGTGGAACAGCATTCTGGAACAACAGTCTGTCAAGTGCATTAAGGTAATCCCAAGAATTCATTCTCGCAAAACACAGACACAGTCACCACCCACTAAATTTCCTTTTGACCTTGAGAAATCATGTCGCATGTGCAAACCTCACCTAATTACATGTTTTCTCTCACAATTTTGTGTACATGGGTGGACAAGCCCTTAATTGCATAATGCAAACATGCTAACT
The DNA here is from genome assembly GCF_902500255.1 of Thalassophryne amazonica. NCBI lineage: Eukaryota > Metazoa > Chordata > Actinopteri > Batrachoidiformes > Batrachoididae > Thalassophryne > Thalassophryne amazonica. Next base: position 60,191,702 of record NC_047107.1, on the reverse strand, counting down.
TGACAACACATGCTATTTTGCACATTTGACAGATGCTATCATCACTGCACGCAGTCAGAAACTCAGCATGTAGGTATACATATTTGCAAGTACAATGTGTTTGTGCACAGTTTACCACACACAAACCTTTAGTAAATGTCTATTGTTGCTGACAAACATACAAGGATGTTTCAACTTTTGTTGAACATTAATTTGCAATACAAAAGGAACCACTTTTGTTATTTCTGCATCTATCTTCCATCACTGTGTCGACCAAAGCTTGCAACATTATTCACCAGCCATTTGGTGGGCAGAAACGTGTTTCCATATTTATAATTGGTCGTTCAAGGTGTAGAACTAATCAGTACATATTACCAAAATCTGGAACTGCACTTGCTTGTCACCATTTTATTTGATAAATGATCTCATTCACTCTACATGACATGTAAACCCGTGTTACCCAACTGTCCAAATAAAGTGGGGCAGATGGGTGTCTGTTGTCTTTTCTGCTTTTCCTCTGTTCATTTAAGATCAGAGGTCATAGAACAAAGATGTAACTCCAACAAACCAAGGCACATAGAGCCACTTTTCAAAGCATCTTAGGATAAATTAGAATGCTGTTAAAATCATCACTTTTCCAGCCAGTTTTCTTTGTGCAAATTGGTCGATTTGCACATAAGGCACATGAAGAAGGAATGGTATGCAAACCGTGTAGAATCGTAGCGCTGCTTCTAACACCTCGTACACCTGTTGCTACAACTATTTGCCCACACCAGCGGCTGAAAGACAGAGTGTACCCTATGCAAACCCATCAAACCCTCTTGCAGCAGGTGTCGGCCAAATTCCAGGTGGCATACACAAACATCTAACACCGCTCGCATTGCACTTAGAAAATGTGTGGCCATTACGCATTGTTAACATGACAACAGTCAGCAGACAATCATTGTCGTGCTGGCAGTGAAATATGTCTAAGTGCCCCACTAGTGTGGCTTTGGTGTGTGCGCTAAACTGACACGACGCGTGGAGATCTGTCCGATCTGGACATCCCAGCTGGACAACACCTACTGTGTTTGGACGGACATGCACTAACAACTGCCCCACTGTGCCGTGCGTATTGTCCTGCTTGCTGTCATCATGTGGACATAAATAAAAACATATATCACTGTGGCGATGGGCTGCAGCAAGCGGGCGCGTGCACGCTGCAGCCCTTGACAGCTGCCCCAGGTTGAAACGGACCCGTCAGATCATGACACACAGTGGGTAGTCTGACTGTCACGTGAGCTCTGTTCCACCATGACGCGCTGTAGAGTGCTGCAGCATGCCCATCCACAAGACACGCACGTGGGGCCGACTGGACACGTGCCAGCAGATGTGGACATGATCAGAACACACTGCTTGTCATTTCATGACTGTACGTCAGTGACCATGGGTCATCTACAGAGTTCCACATCGTGCAGCTGCTGGCACTGTGTTCCCATGTGCATGAATCGTCGCACCAGCATCGTGTATGGCTGCCTGTCGGCGCTATGTTTCGTGGTGTCCCCCTGGAGTTGTACATATTTGCACTGTGTGAAGGTGCCCTTTAGAAACATCAAAGGAGTGTTACCTAAACATGCAAGTCACTGAAAATATAACACACACACACACACACACACACACTCATCTTCAACCTCTTAGTCCAATTAGGGTCGCGGGGTGCTGAAGCCCTATCCCAGCAGTCACAGAGCACAAGGCGAGGTACACCCTGGACAGGATCCTAGTCTGTCGCAGGGCCACATATTAGACAAACAAACACATTTCCACACCCACACGCACACCTACGGACAAATTTAAAGATCCCAGTCACGCCTAACCTTGATGTCTTTGGATGTGGGAGGAGAGCCGGAGCACCCGGAGAGAACCCACGCAAACACGGGGAGAAATGCAAACTCCACACTGAAAGGCCACAGTGGGAATCGAACCCATAACCTTCTTGCTGTGAGGCAACAGTGCTAACCACTAAATCACCGTGCTGTAAAAAATAAATACATATAATACATAATAATATAATAACAGGGGTGGTGGCCAGTGGGTTAGTGCGCTTGGTTTCAGTGCAGAAAGTTCTGGGTTCAAATCCCACCCCTGCCACATTTCTCCATGTAATGTGGAGTTTGCGTCAGGAAGGGCATCCGGCGTAAAACCTGTGCCAATTCAACATACAGATCCACCTTGGATTTGCCTGTGGCAACCTCGAGTGCAAACAAGGGAGCAGCCAAAGGGCTTACTTACATAATAAAATAATATAAATGCATACAGTATTTTGCTGTATGGTAAATCTGTCTGGAGTAGGCAGTCCTTAAAAACTGAGTGACAAGAAGGAGACAACAAGAAGCCATCAAGAACACCAGACAACTCTGAACGAGTCATAGGCTTCTGTTGCTGTGATCAGGGAAACAAGGAAAGCGAAAATTTTGCATATTGCATCACCAGTCACTGCTTCATGGTGAAGTGGCACTGAGAAGGATTTTCATCAAAGAAAGCAGGTCACATCTTGGCTTCAGTTTGCCATGTGCTTTCTGCTAAACTGTGCTGAAATTTCTGTCTTCTTTTGAAGAAATCCTTCATCAGCAAAAGCTCATCCTGTCAGTTCTTAGGGTCCTGATTGGTACTTTGGTGGGACACTGCATGGGAACACCATGACCTGGGAGCATGTTTCTCAATGTACAACTGATGTTGCATCAGGAAAGCCATCATGTGTAAAACAAATTCTGGGGTGATCAAGGACAGCCAAAAGTGAAAATATACAGTATGACAGTATTTTAATACAGTTAGAATAAAGCAGATTTACTGTAGGCTGTGATCTTGCAATATTTTTTATTGCAACATCTGTTGCAAAAATAGTTCTTTAAACAATTAATTATCTGTCAGCACCAGTTTACAGTATATCACATCCATAAAAACCTGCAAAAAAACTCTCCCAAGGGTGAGTGGGAAGTGCTGGTGCACTGTATTAGAGTGCAGTCGTCATCATCTGCATGACCTAAAAGTCCTGCTTTGAATTTATTTGCAGCACAATCAGACGTGAAGTAGCTGTAAACTAGTAATAAAACAAAAGTGCGAAAACACAACGACAAATGAGGGGAAGAAGAAAAAGAAGTGGAAACGGAACTCAGGGGGAAGACTAAGAAACAGAATGTCACATGAGAGAAAGAGTGGAAATTAAAAACACTGGGAAGAAAATGAGTTTTTAAAAACATGTAACATTGTGGGGAAATAAAAGCAACTGAATAAACTGGAAAGGGGATAAGCAGAGGGGATAGGGCGATGGGAATGAAGAAAAGTGTTGACTGATCCTTTGATACTGTGAATTTGGAATTCAAGAAGAGGAAGAGAACAGAAGAGAACAGACAACTGGAAGATTCCAGCTGTTCCTCTTATCTTCTTCCTTCCCTTCTTCCCCCTTTCATCCCCGCTGCAGGAGAAGAGTGTGTCAGATGGAACTGGACTCACAGAGAGGTGAAGATCTGAGAAAACTGTCGCTCGTAGTTTTGTAACGGAAATGGCTTGTGGCATGCATGTGTATATACACACGTTTCTCTGCAAGTGTCACGGACGATATCACAGGGTCGGCAGGAGCGCAGCGTGCGGCCAGTAAAATTAGGTCAGCCAAACTACAAACTCACACCAATGAAAAGTGTGGTGCTTTGATTTATGTATGTGTGAGCAGTGCACAGGCTGTTTGTGTGCATGTACAGTGCCTACATGCCAAAATAATAATGAAAATATCAGAGCGTTAAAGGCGATGATATGTGAGGCTTTGCCACAAAGGAGTTCAGCTTTGCCTGAGACCTAAAACTAAACATTTCACATCCTTCGTCTTCTCTCCTCCGCCTTTTAATAAACTCATCTTCACACCCATCTAAAGAAATCCTCCACTCCCAGTGCATCAATTAAGAATAAAAGCCCAGCTCAGTGTTTGGGATATGAAACCTAATCTTAAATATTCCATGTTGAAACTGTCTCCAGTGGGAACCTTTAAACTGACTTTTTTTTTTCTTAATTCTATCACTGAAATAACTTTTCAACACTGTGTAATTGTTTTCTCTAATTGTAAGCATTAGGCAGAGGAGTGACATTTGAGTTGTGAATCCAAAATTGGTTACATGAGATGGACAAATTGATGCTTGTGCATTTCAATCCCTAACCCATTGGCAGAATGACTAAATATACTGCAAGTGGGCCATGAGAAGTTAGGAAAAATAAGCATGTCTTAGATTTACAATTTTATAATAAAGTTCCAAATTACCAAAATTATTTTAAAACTATATTTGTCAGGATTTGGAGTTTTGCTTTATGTTCTGCCTGTCTTGCTGTATTTAGTTATTTGGTTTTGTAGTATATTAGTTTTTTGCTGGTCTTTTTTTGCTTGGGTTTTCTCTGTCCCCATTTCTCTTGTCTTTCCTCTTGTTGCTTGGTGGGGGCATTTCTCTCTGTCTGGTCACACCCTTGTTCTGGTGTTTTCCACACACACCTGCAGCTCATCACCAGGGTGTATTTAAGGTTCTCTGTTTGCTCTAGTCCCTCGCCAGATTGATGCACCTTGTGCCTTCTCTCCAGCGCTGTACTTTGTGTTTTCTCCGTCCTGCTAACCTCCTTGTCTGTATGACCACCTGCCTGTTAACTTGACCAAGCCTATGCCTGATGTTCGTTGTACTTTTGTTGGACTGCCTTTTTGTGTATCAGACCCAGTTTACTGTTTCAGTAAACCGTTTTTACATACAGAGCTACATGTCAGAGTCCTGCATTTGTGTCCAGCCATTTCTGATCACCAAGCTAGATAAAATTAGAATAAACAAAGCCATGGGGATGGGTATTTAAATTATTATATATATATATATATATATATATATATATATATATATATATATATATATATATATATATATATATATATATATATATGCACCCAGAAAGTGTTCACTTTTTGTTATGTTACAGCCTTATCCAAAATGGAGTAAATGCATTAATCCCCTCAAATTCTACTCATAACACCCCATAATGGCAACATTAATTTTTTTTTCATTTTTGCAAATTTATTAAAAATTAAAAAATAAGAAGAAGAAGAAATCACATGTACATAAGTATTCACACCCTTTGCTCAATACTTTGTTGATGCACCTTTGGCAGCAAATACAGCCTCAGGTCTTGAATATGATGCCACAAACTTGGTGCACCTATCTTTGGGAAGTTTCGCCCATTCCTCTTTGCAGCGCTTCTCAAGCTCCATCAGGTTGGATCGGGAGCGTCAGTGCACAGCCATTTTCAGATCTCTCCAGAGATGTTGAATCAGATTCAGGTCTGGGCTCTGGCTGGGCCACTCAAGGACATTCACATGCACTGTAATATAAAATCTAAGACTTATGTTAATTAAAACTGTGATTAAAGGTTGGGGTCAGCCCAGAAGATTTTCAGATTTCAAAGTGGGCCCCAGCATTCGTAAAGGTGTAGTCACGCTGTGATGGATTGTGTAAACTGATTAGAATTAATTGAATAATTTGTCTTTTGGCAAAAATCACCCAATCTGTCAGTCTCCGGTATATTTGGGGCTCTGATGAATGAGTGGACAAACACTGGAAGTAGATGGACAGATGAACCGATAGGACATGGATAAACTAACGTCTATTGGACATCCACTAGCAAGCTAACAAACAAGTACAAGACAAAACGGTTAACAAAACATTCCAAGCACATGGTAAAATCTCCATGTGATGTCTGCTCAAAGGTTTGAGCATGCCACAAAACTTTCCAACATGTTGGACATCAGCTGGCAAGAAGCGCATTTAACAAATGAGGAAAAAATATTGGCCAGGACAAAAATGGGACACAAACGGATATGCTTTCTTCAATCCATCACAGTGTGACAGCTGCTTAAGTTTGAGAATGCTGAGGCAGAACACTGACATTACAGTTTACAGTATGTGGCATGATCTGCATCAGTTACCTCATTTGTGTTTTACAAATATCACTGGGGGCAATTTTATCTCAGTCAGTGGAGTGGATTGTTCACTCACCAAAGCGTTACTGAGTGCATGAGCATGGGAGTGAAGTGCTCAACCTTGCAGCACATCGCCCCCCATTGAACCCAGATAAATATGGCATAAAGTATAGAGTGAAGAGAATATGCATTATTTTTCTGCTCAGTCAAATCATAAAGTTCGTGAACATTTTATACTTTGAGGTTTTTTTATATTAGCTAATGTATCATAACCATCATCATAAACTAGCATGGAATACACTGTAGTGAAAAAGTAATGATCAATAGATAGCATTAGGCCCATAAGTATTTGTACAGACTCTCTGTTACCTGATTCAGACAGTAAGACATTTAAAAGCTACAATATAGGATTTAGGGATGTTTATGAGCAGAAATGGAATACAGCATTCATCACCATCTGTTCATTAGTGTATAATTAGCTGCAATAATAAATTAATGTGTTTTGATAAGCTTAGAATGAGCCATTCATATTTGCAAGAGAGCTCCCCATGTTGCACCACTATGTTGATACAACCCTAAAGGAAAATACTTACTCTGCCTTTTGCATATTGGTGTGCTGCCAAAAGACTAATACCCCTGTCATACATAGACGGAATCACGCAGAGTGACATCGAACTTATGAATTGGCGCACAATCTGAAAAGTATCGGATTTCAGTTCCAAAACGTTCTGACACCCATCTGTGGAAGTCGACACAGTTGGTGAAAATCAGCCGGGCGGCCCCAAGTGTGACGCACATGTTCAAAACTCTCCGGGCACCGTCGAGATGAGACACCTATCCGACGGCGGTCCATGTGTAATCTGATGACCATGTGACCCACAAATTACATATTCTGATGGGATTATTTGATCGCAGTTGATTGAGCTCTGAGAATGATCAGTCAGAGCAAAGCCCGCCGACATGTTGTGCCACGTTTGTCCACCTCCACTGGACCCTGACCAGGGAGGGCGAAGGAAATGTTATGTAATAACATGTATGTGGCACTGTTTGCTCGTCAAAGTCTCTGTGCAGTGCTGCAACGCAGCTAATAAATAAACATGTAACTCACCTCCAGTACCTCGCGTTCCACAGTGCAACGCAGACAGCTGGTCAAGTCCCTGTCACCCAACTGCGCTGCGTGCTGGCAACTTCAATTAGCTGACAAATACATAATCCACCTTTGGTTTAAATAAATCCCATGTGAAGTGCCGTCCCACACGATAATCCAACTACAGTTGTGCTAAGATGCGTATCAAGTAAAATGGCAACAAAAAAGAGTTTAAAAAAGAGAAAAGAGAAATTCTACTGACTGCATCTGAAAGTACGCACATGTGGGAAGTTGGCACACTGCCAGCACAAACCAGCAGCAGTTACGGAGTCCAGCTGGAAGAATAAAATCTAGCAATGCAAGTATATACTGATCAAACACCTAAAGGGATTTTTCACCGTCAGGCAATCACTGACAGCTGTCAATCTGTTTGTGAGCTCTCTGAATGGACTGCTCCTGTGCTCGCGTGCACATGTGCACCCCACGTGCGCACACGGAGTGGCTGGTACAGTGTTTATGAACACACATACACGCAGCTGAGTGACATCTCGGCCACACACTTGCACACTGCTTTGATCAGCTGTTCTACACACGCAGGCACACGTGGCTCATTCAGCCATTGTGAACACACGCTCACAGCCGAGTGGACACACACTCATCACTCGGATCACCTGTTCTATGCATGTACGTACACGTGAGCGCTCCGTCATGTGAGACACACACCACACTGATTAGAAGTCAGTTTAGCGCTGGGAATGTGAGGAATTTGATTGCGTGGGTGAGTGAGTGGGTGACTGACAGCTCCAATGTCGGTGACATCTGATAGCACTCTGTGTCATCTGACTGTTGTCTGAAATATGTTGGGCTGCATCCTGCAGGTGTGCACGAGGCAGTCCAGATGCATTTGGGCCATGGCTGGACACGCCTCTTTTCCTCCCAACTGTGTTGGATTACGGCAATATTTGCCGTGTCAGAATGGTTCCTCCACATTCTTGCCATGTGTGATGGGGGGCAGCTCTCCTTTGCAATATCTATTGTTTGGTAGTGTGGGCTAACAAGTTTGAGGATTCTCATTTTTGCGAAATGGAGGATCACATATATTGAAATCCCCATCGACAAAGAAGCAAAACATGAAGAGCAACAAAATAGTGACTGATTAGAATGATATAATTTGCAACCTCACCGCCAGATGACACTAAATGCCACACACTGTAGCTTTAAAGTCCACTCACTTGTCTATAGCTCCATCTACTTTAGCAGTTTGTTACTCAGAAGTAACTCAAAAGTAGTGAATATCTTATACATCTAGCAACATCACAAATAAAAGACAATTTAATTTCAACCTCCTGGAATGTTGGCACTTGATAGAAAACCACAAATCCAACATAGTGGCACAACTTGCACTTCTCATCTCATTTTCAACCGCTTATCTGGGACCAGGCCACTGGGGCAACAGTTCTAGCAGGGGACCACTAACTTACCTTTCCTGGGCCACAATGACCACCTCTGACTGGGGGATCCCGAGGTGTTTCCAGGCCAGTGTGGAGATTATAATCTCTCCACCTAGTCCTGGGTCTTCCCCGGGGTCTCCTCCTAGCTGGATATGCCTGGAACCACCACCCTAGGGAGGAACCATCCTTAACACATGCCTGAACCACCTCAGTTGGCTCCTTTCAACACAAAGGAGCAGCGGCTCTACTCAGAGCTCCTCACGGATGACCGAGCTTCTCATCTTATCTCAAAGAGAGATAGCAGCCATCCTCCTGAGGAAACCCATTTCGGCCACTTGTACCCACAATCTAATTCTTTCGGTTATGACCCAATCCTCATGACCATAGGTGAGAGTAGGAACGAAGACTGACCAGTAGATCAAGAGCTTCACCTTTTGACTCAGCTCCCTTTCATCACAACAGTACAGTAGAGCAAATGTAAAAACATCCCTGCTGCACTGATTCTCCAGCCAATCTCACGCTCCACTGTCCCCTCACTCGTGAACAAGACCCCGGGGTACTTGAACTCCTTCACTTGCACGTCTTTTCTTCATCATATCACAACAAGCATGCATGTTTAACAGAAATTCAATCATGTTAACCAAATAAAGAGGCAATGTTATGGCATCCTGAAAATACAAAACATCTTGTTTTCATCAGGGTAGCTGTAGCGTTGGAATTGATGACATGAGACTTACGCTGGTTGGTTTGCAGAAGGAAAGGAGTTTAAGTGATGCACTGAGCTAAATCCCACAACACAAACATGACAAATTTGGAACAATATAAAAAATGCTCTCAGAATTTATACTGACACCACATTTTGGGAAAGAGCCCAAATAAAAGAGGTAAGTACATTCTTTACAAGATAAGATTTGACAGTTTATGAACATACATAATGCAGTCTACAGCAAACATTTCTAACAGCCATTGTATGTACAGCCATTGTTGTAATTACTAAAAGAAAAATAATAGAACAATGCCATTTTATGAGGTACAAGACCAACAATAAGATACAAGTCTGCTTGACATACGTTAAACAAGATATACTTTATTCCATTGCCAGCATCATTAAAAGGTCAGCAAGAAGGCACATAATGAGACTGCAAACAGACTCAAAGTTAATAATATAATGACAAAGCAAAATCAAAAAGAGGAGAACTTCAAGGTGAATAAAATAACTAAATCTCTCTAAAGAGTTGAGGACAGACAGAGAAGCAAATACTCAGACCTCAGCCTAATTCTGCATTGGTATTGTACCTCAGTCTGAGACAGGAAGGGGCACGTGTTCTTTGCCATGTTGCCACTGGAGTTCACAGGCTTCTCAAACTGACCTCTGATGTGGTAGTGCCCTGGACCAGGAACTGCCTGGTGGGAAACACAGAGAGGTCAGTGGATGATACATATAGCTGTGTGTTTGTACTGGATGCAGTTACACAGCAGTGAAATTGAAGAAAACAGCAAAGAAACATCAAGAAGAAAGATGAAGAAAATTCCAAAAATCTATGAAGGTTCTCAGTTATTCAGGTAGAAGGTACAGTGAAATTAGGTGGCTTCCTCACCCTAATATTCCCTTCAGGGTGTCTCAAATAATAACAGACTGTTTCTGTTGCTACAGAGCATTGCTAAGATCACCTTGACCCACTTGGAACCAATAACCACCTTGGAGGGGAAGTTGAACTTCATGACTTTTAAGGAGAGGTCACCGCATCAGTTTACCTTAGAGTGAAGAAGCCACTTTAAAAAGTGATGACATGAAGACTAAACAAGAAACCAGCTGCTTTTGCTTCTTAAACAGAGGGAAGGAGAGAGACAGAGACTAACAGAGAAATGTTTTAAGAATAAAAACAGATTCAATGTGAATAATATTAAAAGTGAGACACATAGTGGGGAAAAATAGACCAATTTAGAAATAGGATATAATCTGGAAACACGCCTATCACAGGCCAACCCCATGCTATTCTTCAATATCAGGAGAGTTTTGTATTACTATAATTATTTTCAACTCTTTGAAAAAAATTACAGTAGTTTCTAGTTTTGAAACAGGCTGCGATGTTTTTTTATCATGACCATCTGTAGATGAATGTCTAGAATTATTCCATTTTTTAATGGTTCATAAATATAGACATTTTTGGGTTAACATTATCTAGACAGGAATAAAAAACTGAGTTCCCTTCAAGATAGTCAGGGGGCCAAAACTGACATTGTAACTGATGCGGACATCTCAGGGTACAAGCTGACAACCTATAAATATTATTATTTGAACCCTAGTGATGTAATCTAGACTGGTTGTCAGCTTGGAAAATTAGATTTTGTCCATTTTATGACTATATCTTTAAAAGTGGCAAAATCGGAATTTATCCCTAAATGTTTCCTTCTCTTCTTAACCCCTACTGTACTCTTGAACATACTTCCAATATAATCCATCTTATGTGCAAATATAACCTTTGATAAAATTAATAATAAGCATACCAAAGGAGTATTGTACCACAGGGGCACTGTTTTGTTACCACATCTGTGCTATGAGGCCTGAAGAAAGAGATTCAATAGAGATCATCGCAGAAGGTGTTTTCACAAGAATTCATTGATTAGTTTCACTCATTTCTAATTGTCTACAAGAACAACATCTGACTCATTTCCAGTTGTGTACAACAACAAACCAGATCCCACCATGAAATGTCAGAAAAGGTAGAAACAAATGTTAAAGAGTGGGAAACAAATTGTTAAAGAGTTGGTGACAAAATGGTTGAGCGCAATGAGTGCTGACTTTCACAGTAGCCTGACCAAGAGAAACCCCAAAACATTCTCAGATTTGTACTACAGCAAAGATAAGAAACATGAAAAGTCCAAGTGTGTGAAGCCTGACAGGGATATTTTTCATCGCATAATTGTATCCATGGACAGCGGTAGAGAGGTCAACATTGATGAGTTCCTTCAAAAAGAGTACCCCTCTCACTTGCCACAGCAGATCTGTTGCTCAGACCAACCAGCAAAGCTGACCTTGCCACCATACTACAAGCTGGTGCAATGGCGACAGACCTCACTCCATCTCCTGTGAGCACGTATACTATAATTGATGGGATGGCCCTGGTGAGAGCATTAGGAAAACTTCCTGATGCATCAACATTTGGAGAGTACGCTGACATTTTCATGCATAAAGTCACTGGTCATCTACATGGTGGCATCACAAGAGTTGACCTAGTGTTTGATCAATACAAACAAAACTCAATAAAGAATGGAGCTAGAGCAAAACGCAGCACGACACAACGAAAGATTCGGACCATTGTCAGAAGGGATGTGAAGGTACCCGCTGACTGGAATACCTTTATTGACCTGGACGAAAACAAAGCCAGCCTGACCCATTTCCTGTCAGAGGAGCTCGAAAGGCAAATTCATCAGTATGGTTGGGAAATTGTGATCAGTGGGGGATTTCCTGACCCTGAAAAAGTGGCATCTACAGCTGACTGTGATGTTTCCCAACTGCAGGCTGTTCATGAAGAAGCGGATACACGCATTCTGCTACATGCAGTTGATGCAACAGTCAAGGGGTTTCAGCGGCTCATCATTCAGTGCAGAGACACAGATGTTCTGGTGTTGCTGCTTGTCTTTGCACAACATTTGAGTCCTGAGGTTTGGATGAAGGCAGGAACAGCCAAGAAATCCCGCTTCATCAAAGTGCATGACATCAAATTACCACATAATATCAGTAATGGTTTACTGGCATTTCATGCCATCACCGGATGTGATACAACTAGCCAGTTCACTGGTAATGGAAAAAGGACTGCATGGAAAGTGTTCCAGCAGTATCCTCATCTTCTTCAAAACTTTGGTGAGGAAGAAATGCCAAGTCCAGACACTCTACGCATGGCTGAACAATTTGTTGCAAATGCAATTTGTTGCAAATGCAAATTGTACTTGTATGACCCAAAATCAAGCAGTGAATCAATCCATGAGGTTCGATGTGCCCTGTTTCGGAAGGTGAAAGCCAATGTGGATACTTTACCTCCAACAAAGGATGCCTTGTCTCTGCACCTCATGAGGTCACACTATCAAACAAAGATTTGGAAACAGTCACTAGTGTCTCATCCACAGCTTCCCTCACCAATTAGTTGTGGTTGGCATATGAAGGATGGTGTGCTGGTACCCAAGCTTTTAACCAAAGAACCATTACAGGCAAGATCTTTGGAGCTGATGACCTGTGGATGCAAGGAGAGTGGAACGCAGTGCAGCACTAGGCAGTGCCGATGTTGAAGAGGTGGGATGTTTTGCTGTGGGGCATGTGGTTGTGCTTCAGCAGCTTGGTGCAAGAATACTCAGGTAACCACATCACATTATCATATGTTTATCATATTATGTTCAAAATAATAATTTTCTTGTTCATGTGATGCATCTTTTAACAAAATTAAACTGCAAACTCTTCTGTTAAATCCCTGTTCAGGACTCTGACTGAAAATGTGGACATGGATCGTAGGTGTCCTCTGATGGCAACATACAATTTCTACTTTCGGAGTACAACAAACCAATCTAATTCTACCAGCAGGCTTTGATGGACATTACCATGCTGCTAATGAAAGTTCTGAAGTCCTAAAGAAGTCCCAGTTCCTTTAAGTTTGTAAAGTGTGTTTATTTTTTATTAAATAATGTTTTTGGTCAAAACATGAATACATTGACTTAATGTTTTCTATTGCATATAGGCCTATATAGGCACAAACACACACACACACACATATATACATATATACATACATATACATACATACATACATATATACATATACACATATATATATATATATATATATATATATATATATATATATACACACACACACACACACACACACACACACACATATATATATATATATATATATATATATATATATATATATATATATATATATATATATATATATATTCCTTTGATACAGTTGTTTGCATACTGAGTTACAGTCAGGTATATAAAATTAAGGCCAAATAGGACCAAATGGTATGGGGCTTAATTAGAATTCTAGATTTCCGCCTAGTCATTAAATGTTAAAAACCTATGCAGTGGTTGTCCCATTTCACAATACATGCCTTACACTTGGCACACCTCTTTCCCCTAGAGGGGGTACTGATCTGTAGCGGTTTTTAGTTTGTATCGTGTGTTTTCAAGCTGATATTAACTTTATAAAGTGGTACACTTTAGGCGGAGATGGATTTTTACATGTTCAAGCGCCATTTTCCTCCTAGAGTGTAATAGGTATGTACATGCTAACACTTCTACTGACATCCAGAAGTGTCAGCTTTCATTTTATACCAAGTTTTTGTCTGTGGCCCCTTGCGGTTCCTGAGATAATCACCATTTTCTGTAGTTATGTCGTGTTACACAAAATAACAATTTTTCTCCTAAAATAGCTCCTAAAAGTCACAAAAAAAATTTTTCAGCCTGACAACCACTCTAGAATTTCACCTGTGTGGTCCCTTCTGACTAAAAAATAGGTTGTCATCTTGTACCCTGACATGTCCGCAAAAGTCTTAACGGAAGCACTTTTCAGAATTGGCCCCCTGACTAAGAAGGTGTTCTGAGCACAAGAATGACTTTATCAGTAAACCCAGCTGACAAAACAAAGCCTCAGTCTGGATGCCATACAAATAAACATTCCGTAATGCAGATCAAACCAAGACTTTTTTTTGTGGTCACCTCACAACGTTGTGCCAAAAGTGGTTAAACTCCTGTAGGCCTGCACTAAAACTGCAGCAGTAAACTGGATGAATTCTTGTTACGATTGTTAACAGCAAGGTCCCAGGTTCTCATCCAACCTGGTCCTTTCTGTGTGGAGTTTGCTGCTCTCCCCATGTTTGTGTGGGTTCCCCCCTGGGTGCTCCAGCTTCCTCCTACTTTCAAAGACAAACTGGTTATTCTAAAGTGATCGTAGGTGTGATTGAGAATGTAAATGAGTTTGTCTGTCTGTGTCAGCAATGTAATAGACTACTGGTCTGTCCAGGGTGCACCCCGCCTCTTGCCGCGGAGTAGGACTCCAACCCCCAACCCCATTCTCATGACAATTAATTACAATAAGGATGTTTAGAAATTTGATGGATTGTTAGCAACTCCACAGAAAAACCTTAAGAAGAACCAGCATAGAATCTTAGCACATCTTGATCATCCATCATCTCACTCAATATTTATTCACTGACATTGACTACATGGTTCTTGTTAATCATAAGATAACATAAAAATTAGTATTGCATATATACTGATATATTCATGTGAACACTATAAACGTCTTTGTTGTGCCAGGATGCCAAGCACACGCAGAGAATTGTGATAGAAAATAACACCCTGGGTAGGAGAAGTTTTGACTGGATGTTTATGTGGATAATAATACATTTATTGTGCTCAGAAGATGTTTTGTTTGCAGAGAGACATATGTGTATGCAGATGTAGGAATGATTGCCGAAAACATTGAACACTTAATCAAACTAAACGGTGGGAACAAATTGTCTTGCACACGCAAGAGCATTTCAGATGCTATATATTTTTGTTTTTTATTTTTGTCCCCTCTCCATGGCCACTCCAAGGATCTATTGAGTGTGAACACTTTCATATGTGCACCTTAGAAGTTGGAACCTTTCAAGGTGCACAAATTTTTTTCTTCACCTCACACAAATCTGTATGGATGTGCGGTGAACTTCGGCTATGGCTGTGTGTGTCATTGGTGTTTGTTTCTTCTGTTTTTGTGACTCCCACTTAGCTTGGGTGTAAACTTGTGAGTGTGTGTGCACTATAACATGTATGTAACACCATGCAATGCACGTTATAAGAATGTTATGATGTTGTTGTTGTTGTTGTCTGCTGTTCCCATTTGTTCGCGGTCGCCACAGCAGATAAAGCCAGATCCCCATTGGTATTTGGTACAGTTTTACAACCGGATGCCCCTTCCTGACGCAAGTCCAGTTTTACCTGGAGAAACACACACAGGTGTTCCGAAGAGGTCTCCCATCCAAGTACTGTCCAGGCTCAGGGTCACACAGAGCAGACTGGCTGCTTAATCCATGCATGTTATAATGTAAGTTGGGAAATCCTACACTGGTCACATCACACAAGTTTGGCCTCATCTCACCAGGATGCAGGCTCAACACAGTTGTTCTGTACACTTTGCAATACAGCGTGCATTTCTCTAAATTCTTGTATAGCACATTTATTTTTATATCAATTGTCATGTGTACAGCCAGCTTAAGTGTCTGGCAGTGTTAAATTAAATATTAAAGGAGAGACTAAAACATGACAGTGTATCTGCTCTAATGCAGGCCAAAAACTAGCCCTAAAACTCATTAAGACTCCTGCAGCCCCAAGCTAGAGCCAGACTCTGTGATCTCTCGAAGTAAATTGTTTGTCCTGAGTGTCCCCACTGTGTTAATCACCCATGATGTCAGTAGGTGTGTGTCTATGTGTGCATGTGAGCCAAGGTGCCAGCGACTAATGATGATGGATGGGTGTGTTCCCTTCATCGTAGGCGTTCTACATAATCTATGGTGTGAACTCAGAAGCACAGACCATGTGGCTGGTTCAAAGTCACAGGATTGTTAGGTGCCCCAAATGACAACATGCTTTTGCTGGCATGCGCAATCACTGACTCAAATTTATTATTTTCAAATAATAACTGATAATAATACTAAACATACAAACTTACATGTCCACCTTAGAATAAAAACTCCTAAATGTCTCATTTAAGTGCTAGATGTACAGTTGTAGATACATTAAAAAAAATCATCATAAGAAACAGCAAAAAGTAATCAAAATGAATTATATTCCTAAAATAATGTCATGTTAATTGAGAGGGGAGAATGTAGTATGAAAACTGGAAGGAAATAGGAGAGAGATGGGGGATATGATCACTTCTCACCTTCGTCTTATGAATTCCAGTCACACATTTTTCAGATTCGGCTTCACCAGCCGGAAATAAGTCATCACAGAGTGTTATTCTCACACCACACTCAAGTTCATACGCAGCTGAGTAACTTCCCTGCACTCAAACCTTCATCTGTGCATGTCAGTGTGTGAGTAAAGCTTGTCTTCTACCGCCCTCTATGGGTGAAATGTAAAAACTGATGCATTCTCATCAAAAATAATTTTTTCCCCTTCTACTTTAATCTTTCTTTTGCACTTTACTTATATTTAGATCGCTCTTAAACAAAAAAAAAACATATATAGCATCCAACAAGGGAAAAATATGTTTAATTCCTGAATGTTAATGAAAGAACACATAAAAGCACAACGTGAATAGTTTTTTTATTGCCACTGTAATGAGTGCCCATCTATTTTCGTGCATTCTAAAGCTAATCATTGTTAAAAAACCTATCATTTAGTTTATTATGAGAATTAGATAACACCTAAATAGGTCCTTGTCATCTGACTGATGTATGTACATGGCAGGGATTATTTGTCCCATTGTACAGAAAAATAGTCCATTGTCTAGTTTGCATCATTGTTTTGTGCATTTCCGTTCCATATTTTTCACACCACTGACGGACCTCCAATACCTTTCTGCAAACATGCCTCCATGATATGAGTAAGCTATCTATAGCACATGGACTTGTGCCTCAACTATGATTTATTTAAGTGTCATATAAAACAAATATATATACATATGTACAATACTTCCTCCCCCAGCATTCGTTGGTTATGTTGTATCAGTTTTTGCTTGTTTCATATATACTTACTCCATTGAGGTATGGGGAGATATATATAAAACAAATATAAATCCAATATTTCTGTTACAAAAGAAAGCTATAACAGTTATAAGTAAAAAAAAAAAAAAACATATTGTGAGCCAACAAATCCACCGTTTGCTTGTTTGCACATCTTGAAATTTGGGAGTTGATTGATTATTTTATGATACAGTTCATGCTAAAGTTAAAAATGAACTCTTACCTCAACATGTCCAGGAATGTTTAAATTGAGGGATTCCTGTTATCATCTGAGAGAAAATTCAGTATTTGACTGCTTAAAGTATCGTACTACTGTAAAAACTCATTGTGTATCTGTAAAGGGGTTAAAATCTGGAATAACTGCCCTGATAGTATTAGTCTATCTGGTACTTGACTGGCCTGAAGGATCTTATAAAATAACTAAATTGCATATATAGTACGATAAATTAGGTAAAGTGTTTTGTTTCTGTTCTTCTGTTAATCTGTGCATCATACTGTTAATTGTTCTGCTATGTTCGGATGTTTGGTGTATTGATTAATCTACAAAACCTTTTTGCTCATCTTCTTGTCCTTTCTTTTTGTAGTTGCTGTTATGAGGGCATATATATGTGTATATGGCAACTCGTGATAGGGGTGGGTGTTTATAAGCCTTTGCTTCAGCCTACACCCTTTTGGGCCGCACACAACTGGTAAATTGTCCTTTTTTTTTAATTGTTTGAGGTTTTGTTTGCTTTTGTTTTTCTTTGTTGGTCTTGTGAGAGGTTCTTTTAGTTTTTGTGTGTGTGTGTGTGCCAAATGAAAATTAAAAATTTATATATATATATACGAGGTCTATTAGAAAAGTATCCGACCTTATTATTTTTTTCAAAACCATATGGATTTGATTCATATGTTTTACTTCAGCCAAGCTTGAACCTTCGTGCGCATGCGGGAGTTTTTCCACGCCTGTCGGTTTGCGTCATTCACCTGTGAACACGCCTTGTGGGAGGAGTGGTCCACCCCTCTCGTCGTCGTTTCATTGCGAGGAAATGGCGTAATGATTTCGGCTTTTTTTCCATCAGAATGTTTCAGAAACTGTTAGAGACAGCAGCTGGAAACCATTCGAAACATTTATCTGGCTTTTCGGTGAAAATTTTACAGGCTTCACAGAGAATAAGGACTGTTACGTCGTGAGCAATTTCTCTGGTTATCACAAGAGCTGGACATCAGCCATTTTCCGGCAGATTTCACTTTAACAAGAGATTTTGTCATGGAAAGCCGCGCGGAGGCTTCGCGCGTCAGGACCGATTCGCTGATCGAGCGAGACAAAGGAACACCTCCGTTTCCATGTCCCAACTTGTCCCCTGGCACTCCGAAAACAGAGGGTTCCTTTGTCTCGCTCGATCAGCGAATCGGTCCTGACGTGCAAAGCCTCCGTGCGGCTTTCCATGACAAAATCTCTTGTTAAAAGTGAAATCTGCCGGAAAAATGGCTGATGTCCAGCTCTTGTGTATAACCAGAGAAATTGCTCACGACGGTCCCAGCTCCACACAGCCATCCGTTTAGAAATGATGTGTGGTTTTTCTGCTTCTCGATGGCGGCTCGGAGCGCGGTGCGCCGTGCGCCATTGTGGGGCGTCCTTAAAGCTGTAGTAACAGTCCTTATTCTCTGTGAAGCCCGTAAAATTTCACCGAAAGCCAGATAAAGTTTTTCGAGTGGTTTCCAGCTGCTTGTCTCTAACAGTTTCTGAAAAAATTCTGATGGAAAAAAAGCCCAAATTCAATTCAATTCAATTTTATTTATTAGCGCCAAATCACAACAAACAGTTGCTCCAAGGCGCTTTATATTGTAAGGCAAGCCATACAATTAATACGTAAAAACCCCAAAGGTCAAAACGACCCCCTGTGAGCAAGCACTTGGCGACAGTGGGAAGGAAAAACTCCCTTTTAACAGGAAGAAACCTCCAGCAGAACCAGGCTCAGGGAGGGGCAGTCTTCTGCTGGGACTGGTTGGGGCTGAGGGAGAGAACCAGGAAAAAGACATGCTGTGGAGGGGAGCAGAGATCAATCACTAATGATTAAATGCAGAGTGGTGCATACAGAGCAAAAGAGAAGAAACACTCAGTGCATTATGGGAACCCCCCAGCAGTCTAAGTCTATAGCAGCATAACTAAGGGATGGTTCAGGGGTCACCTGATCCAGCCCTAACTATAAGCTTTAGCAAAAAGGAAAGTTTTAAGCCTAATCTTAAAAGTAGAGAGGGTGTCTGTCTCCCTGATCCGAATTGGGAGCTGGTTCCACAGGAGAGGAGCCTGAAAGCTGAAGGCTCTGCCTCCCATTCTACTCTTACAAACCCTAGGAACTACAAGTAAGCCTGCAGTCTGAGAGCGAAGCGCTCTATTGGGTGATATGGTACTATGAGGTCCCTAAGATAAGAAGGGACCTGATTATTCAAAACCTTATAAGTAAGAAGAATAATTTTAAATTCTATTCTAGAATTAACAGAAGCCAATGAAGAGAGGCCAATATGGGTGAGATATGCGCTCTCCTTCTAGTCCCCGTCAGTACTCTAGCTGCAGCATTTGAATTAACTGAAGCTTTTCAGGGAACTTTAGGACAACCTATAATAATGATTACAATAGTCCAGCCTAGAGGAAATAAATGCAGGAATTAGTTTTTCAGCATCACTCTGAGACAAGACCTTTCTAATTTTAGAGATATTGCGTAAATGCAAAAAAGCAGTCCTACATATTTGTTAATATGTGCTTTGAATGACATATCCTGATCAAAAATTACTCCAAGATTTCTCACAGTATTACTAGAGGTCAGGGTATGCCATCCAGAGTAAGGATCTGTTAGGCACCATGTTTCTAAGATTTGTGGGCCAAGTACAATAACTTCAGTTTATCTGAGTTTAAAAGCAGGAAATTAGAGGTCATCCAGGTCCTTATGTCTGTAAGACAATCCTGCAGTTTAGCTAATTGGTTGTGTGTCCTCTGGCTTCATGGATAGATAAGCTGGGTATCATCTGCGTAACAATGAAAATTTAAGCAATGCCGTCTAATAATACTGCCCAAGGGAAAGCATGTATAAAGTGAATAAAATTGGTCCTAGCACAGAACCTTGTGGGAACTCCATAACTAGCCTTAGTCTGTGAAGAAGATTCCCCATTTACATGAACAAATTGTAATCTATTAGATAAATATGATTCAAACCACCGCAGCGCAGTGCCTTTAATACCTATTACCTATTACCTATATTATTATACCTACAAATCATTCCGTCATTTCCTCGCAATGAAACACGACAAGAGGGGTGGACCACTCCTCCCCAAGACATGCTCACCAGGCGAATGACGCAACCGACAGGCGTGGAAAAACTCACGCATAGCGCATGAAGGTTCAAGCTTGGCTGACGTAAAAACATATGAATCAAATCCATATGGTTTTGAAAGAAATAATAAGGTCGGATACTTTTCTAATAGACCTCGTATATATATATATATATATATATATATATATATATATATATATATTATATATATATATATATATATATATATATATATATATACACCACACACACACACACACACACACACACACCACACACACACACACATTTGTGTAAAAAGAATATTTTCATTCATTGAAAGATGGAATGTTCTATTCACCAAGCCTGGTTGAATGGAACATTCCATCTTCAGCCCATGCAATTATTCTTTGCAATGAAAGCAAATGTCATTGCTAGTTTTCATGCTATGCAGGTGTCATTTTTTATGTCCTCAAATAATAATGTTGCTTGCACTCATGTGGCTGTGTAGGTCAAAAAATGAGGTGTGCGTATATGCTGGTCTAGTGCACTGATATAATCAGTCACCAGAAAGTGTTTGTGCCTTATGGCTTCTGCAGATCAAGATTTCAGCAATCTTACAAATTAACTGCAAGCCACACTGTGCAACATGGATTTATTTAACTGAGGTAGGACTCCAGATTTCATGTATGTAGATTGTACAGTATAATACCTACTGAATTGTGGGCAAGATGGAAGTCAGACTCCAAGAAAAAAAATCATCACCAGTGTATTAACGCCAAAGAAAAGGAGGAGAAGTAGATCAGAACTTTACCTCTACTGTGTTGTGTTTATCACCGGTGTCCTTTTTTATGGAGCCACTCTGAGCGTTACGTTTAAAATCTCTGGGACTTTTCAGAAAGGCGCTGCTATTATTTCTGCAGTGCCTTTCATGCGACCAATCAGATACAGCAAAATCAGTCACCCTGACAACCAAGAAAACCGAAGAAACAGAGTGTGTATGCCATGCTGTCAGCTGACGTCACGAAAGCTATCACAACAGAGAACAAAAAAAAGTTATTTATGATAGCAGATGTGGTAGAGTATGCTTCTAATGAAGGTGAATGCATTCATCACCTGCTTAAGCTTGTCATCAAAGCAAATCCCATGTACAGTTTTATTTTAATGAAAATGTTACAAAGAAGTGTTCCCCCTTCAACACCTTGCCACCACTTTTTTGTCATTAAAAAATCCTACATGGAAACCTTCTCTATTGCATTACTTCATACTGCATTTGTACTGGCTATTGAGTAAATGTAAATATCAAATATTGTCATTTTCTTTCCCATGCTATCTTTGGTTGCATGTGTGACAATAGACATCCTTGAACCTCTCACACAGTGATTGATGTGGGACCACTGTTTAAGGGCAACAACCACAGATATCGCCACGAATAACAAAACAGAGTTGCGTTCTCAGGGTGCAGGACTACTTGGTGTCCCTACGTTAAATAAAAAAGTCTGCGGGTCACAGAGCTTTCTCTTATCGTGCCCTGTTCTGTGGAATGATCTCCCTGCATCAATAAAACAGTAAGATTCTGTAGAGACTTTCAAGTCCAGACTTAAAACGCACTTATTTTCCCTTTCATATGGCTAGCATACTGGCATAGTATGGTACTATGCTTTTACTCTTTAAATTCATTTTAATTAGGAAACGGAGCATGCCACGGCCTCAACTTTACCTAAATTCTGTGTCTTTTAGTGAAGCTTAAGCCCCTTTCACACTGGCACATGCGTAGAGCTGCGTATTGCAGCGTTGTGTTTCATTTAAGTACGCCCGAATGCGCGCGTACTCAGCCTTTTTCCGTGTTCGTAGACTTGCAGCTGCGTGTTCGCTTTTCAATGTGTGCACACAGTTGCGTGTAACCCTTGCCGCTATTTAAAACCAGTTCACTCCTGCCGGCTGTGCAGAACACATCGTTGTGCTTTGAAAACGGTGAACTGTATCATGAGGGTTTTACGAGGTCTGTCCATAAGTAACGGCCCTTTTTATTTTTTTTCAAAAACTATATGGATTTGATTCATATGTTTTTACGTCAGCCAAGCTTGAACCTTCTTGCGCATGCGTGAGTTTTTTCCACGCCTGTCAGTTGCGTCATTCACCTGTGAGCACGCCTTGTGGGAGGAGTGGTCCCACCCCCTCGTCGGATTTCCATTGTCAGGAAATGGCGGAATGATTTTGGCTTTTTTCCATCAGAATTTTTTCAGAAACTGTTAGAGACATGCAGCTGGAAACCATTCGAAAAATTTATCTGGCTTTCGGTGAAAATTTATGGGCTTCACAGAGAATAAGGAGTGTTACTACAGCTTTAAGGACGGCCCACAATGGCGCTCGGCGTGCCGCGCTCCGAGCCACGGCGACGAGGCAGAAACCACCAGATCATTTCTAAACGGATCGCTCTGTGGAGCCAGGACCATCGTGTGCAATTTCTCTGGTTATCACAAGAGCTGGACATCAGCCATTTTCCGGTAGATTTCACTTTTAACAAGAGATTTTGTCATAGAAAGCCGCACGGAGGCTTCGCGCGTCACGACGGAGCCGCTGATGGAGCGAGACAAAGGATCACCTCCGTTTCGGAGTGCCAGACGACAAGTTGGGACATGCCTATCTCGGCTTTCAGTGCTTACCAGTCGAGTGAGTATAAGAGAAATTGTGGAGAGCTGGACGGCCCAAGCAGCGGGTCGCCCCTTTGAGTCTAGTCTGCTTGAGGTTCTTCCTCAAATCATCAGAAGGAGTTTTTCCTTACCACTGTTGCCTGTGTGCTTGCTCTGGGGTTGGTAAAGTCAGACCTTACTTGTGTGAAGCGCCTTGGGGAAACTTTGTTGTGATTTGGCACTGTATAAATGAAAATAAACTGAAATTGAATTGAGAGTGGAAGAAAGGAGAAAAAATTATCTTTATGAGAAAGTGGTGTCTCATTCCCTACCTCCCTCTCCTTTTATGTAGATGTTGTGCCTGTAGTATCTGTCTGTTGAGTCGTCTATGCTTTTTGTTTGTTTGTTTGTTTGCTTTTTGTCAAACTAAACAAGTGTAATCACCCTTGGAAAAATACAAAACCTACCTTGCTGTTTCACTGCTTTACCTCAGAGAGCTTTGGTGTCCACTGTGCGCTCTAACAGGTTGCTCCGACACATAGCTCTGCACCTACCAGAGTCTACTTTCAAGGAAAGAACAGGTGGGCACCACTCAGACTAATGTGGAAATTGCAATGGAGGAAAGAAGGAGCATCAATTTCTCATGTTGACAACGCAATGGTGTGTCATTTATTTCTCTTTTGGTTCACACAACACACAGACTTTATAGAACAGCTTGGCCCCACCCAATAATCACAAAGTGGTCCTGACAGTGATTGGTGGTGTCAGGAATTAAATCTCCTGGGCTCCGCAGTCATTGGCCATAAACCAACTCCGCTGATGAGGACTGGAGGTCTCCTTTAGGTGCAGTTTGTAGGCCCAGCATGACCCACAGGAGTCTGTCTACCTAACCGCCGTCTGTTAAGATGGCCTGCAGAGGGGCCTTCATAGAGTGATGGTCTTGTGAGGAACCTGCTAAACCTCAGTCTACCTCATTCCACATCTTTGTACTGAGGACTTTCTTTCAGATTGCTCACAAAGAGTCAGAACTGCCCGCCACAAATCCACAGCCCTCACACCCAGCACCAGTTTCCCTCAAGGCTGTGTGCTGAGCCCACTGCTTTTCACCTTCTACACCTCTGACTGCACCCCTGTCCACACCAGTAACACCTTCATTAACTATGTGGATGACACCACAGTGGTAGGCTGTATCACTGGAAGAGATGAATTCACCTCCCGGGATGAGGTGGAACACCTGATGGTGTGGTGTAGAGGAAATAACATACGAGGTCTGTGAGAAAAGTATCCGACCTTATTATTTTTTTTAAAAACCATATGGATTTCAATCACGTGTGGTTACATCAGCCAAGCTTGAACCCTCGTGGGTATGCAAGAGTTTTTTTCACGTCTGTCGGTGACGTCATTCGCCTGTGAGCACGCCTGTAGAAGGAGTGGTCCAGCCCCCCTCGTCGGATTTTCATTGTCTGAGAAGTTGCTGAGAGACTGGCGCTGTGCTTGATCAAAATTTTTTCAAAAACTGTGAGGCACATCCGAGTGGACACCATTCGATAAATTCGGCTGGTTTTCGGTGAAAATTTTAACGGCTGATGAGAGATTTTGGATTGTTTCTATCGCTGTAAGGATTTCCCACAGAGCGGGACGTCGTGCAGCGCTCCGAGGTGACGTTGTCATCCTGTTTCAAGCTGAAAAACCTCCAAATTTAAGCGTCTGTTGACCCAGGACGTCGTGAGAGAACAGAGAACTTTCAGAAGAGGTCGGAATCAGCAGTTTATCCGGACATTCCACTGTAAAAGGAGATTTTTTTAATGAAAGACGTGCGGACGGATTGGCGCGTTGGCTCGCAGCCGGCGCGGCGCGCCCGCCACAGGAAAAACACCTCCATTGGAAGCCGTAAGGACAAGTTGGAACATGCCCTGCTGTTAAACAATTTCTCAGATACTCACTCAACTGAAAGCCACCAAAAGCCGCCTGGATTTACAAATGGTTATCAACATGGAGGTGTTTTTCCTGTGGTGGGCACGCCGCGCTGGCTGCGAGCCGACACGCCAATCCGTCCGCACATCTTTCATTAAAAAATCTCCTTTAACAGTGGAATGTCCGGATAAACTGCTGATTCCGACCTCTTCTGAAAGTTCTCTGTTCTCTCACGACGTCCTGGGTCAACAGACGCTTAAATTTGGAGGTTTTCAGCTTGAAACAGGATGACGACGTCGCCTCGGAGCGCTGGCGCGACGTCCCGCTCCATGGGAAAGTCCTTACAGCGATAGAAACAATCCAAAATCTCTCATTAGCCGTTAAAATTTTCACAGAAAACCAGCCGAATTTATCGAATGGTGTCCACTCGGATGTGCCTCACAGTTTTGAAAAAATTTTGATCAAGCACAGCACCAGTCCTCTCAGCAACTTCTCAGACAATGAAAATCCGATGAGGGGGCTGGACCACTCCTTCCACAAGGCGTGCTCACAGGCGAATGATGTCACCAACAGGTGTGAAAAAACTCACGCATGCGCACGAGGGTTCAAGCTTGGCTGATGTAATCACACGTGATTCAAATCCATATAGTTTTTTAAAAAATAAAACTGTCGGTTTCTTTCTAATAGACCTCGTATTCATGAACAAATCCAAAACCAAGGAACTAATCATAGACTTCAGGAGAAACAAAAACAGACATTCAGTCCTTTATCACTGGGGGGACCTGTGTGGAAAGGGTCAGGGATGGCCTTTTCCTGGGAGTCTACATAGATGAGAAACTGACCTGGGATAGGAACACCACACACTTGGTAAGAAGGCACAGCCAATGCTCTACTTTCTGAAAATCACCAGAAAAAATAACATAATCTAGAGATTGCTCGTGTCTTTTTACCACTCTAACCATAGACAGCATCCTTATACTGTCTCTGTACGTGGTTTGCCAGCTGCATGGGGGCAAACAGGAAAGAGCTTCAGAGGGTTACCAAAATGGTAGAGAAGATCGCTGAGTGCCCTCTAACCACACTGGGGACCTTTCATGGGTCTTACTGTCTCAGGAGAGCCAACACCATCCTAAAGAATCATCCCACCCTTGACACTCTATTTGAGCTACTGCCATCATGCAGATGGTACAGGTCCATTAAAGCAAGAACAAATAGATTAAAAAACAGTTTCTACCCAACTGCTGTTGGAGCTATGAATGTCACTGGAACCAAATAGCCATGTCACATACCACACTTGAAATGAGTGCAATATTTGTTTATGTGCACTATCCATTGCCACTGAAATATCCATAGTTTTGTACAAACATTTCTATTTTTTATATGCAATCTCTTTTTTTGATACTATGTTCTTTTTTCTTTTTAATTTGTGTTTTGGACATGCCTCTTTCATTCGATTAAATTCTATGTTATTTTTTCTTTTTTCTCCAGACCTTTCAAGTCTGCGTGTGGTTGACTCAAGTTTATATTTGCACTGAAAGGTTTGCACCTTACCTTTCCTTGTACTGGTTACAATGACAATAAAGAATCTGTATCTGTCCAGGTATACATACAGGAACGGCAAGCTCACATAAGCAAAACAGGGAACACACTCTAACCACAGGTGACAACACTTGGTACGATGAACTATGTCCACAATGTCCATTACATGTTGAATGTCCCACAGTGGGCAATATCATGTTGGATTACAATATATCCATGCCTACTGAGCAGCCAGTCTGCTCTGTGTAAGCCAGAGAGTCAGCTCTCCATAGCTAAGCAGGGTAGGTCCTGGTTGGATGGGATACCTCTAAGACTAGGGGCTGTGTGTGTTTCTCCAAGTAAAGCTGGAGTTGAGTCAAGAAGGGCATCTCATATAAAACTTGTGCTAAATCCCAAATCTGTGCTGGATTCACTGTGGCAACCCTGACCAAAAAATGTGGTAGCTGAAAGACAAACTACATCTATGCCTATTGAATACTAGTAAAAGCAAAGCCTTTTGGGCCCTGATTTACACCATTATTCCCTATTGCTTAAAGAGCAGTGTTCTCTTGCGCATGCCCCAAGGGAGCTTGCACCATCTGTTCAACTTTTTTGCCTGTTTTTAAAATAAATTTAAAATAAATTTGCCTCTCTGAAATATGTTGTGATTTTGAGTGGGCTACTGAAATGAATTAAATAACATCATGTTTAATTTTGCTGGCACAGTTTTTGACACATGAATTTTCTGTCCTCCATCAGAAAACCAATTTTTTACTACAAGGCAGTGGTGACACAGTAACTGTGATATACTCCCACACAAACCTCTACACAATGTATAGTCCTGCACAACTACAATAACAACAATAATAACAATAATCATATAAAACCACATCATAATAAATCACAGACTTGCCTTCTTTTCTTCTTGCTGGTTCACCAGTTGATGGTAGCGAGGCACGATAAGCTCAACTTTACTTTTCTGTTCCTTCTGGAGGTTCAGATTCACATAGTGTGTTTCTACCTCTCTGAGAAAGACAAAGGAAACAATAAGTGTTTGAGATAACACAAATAAATACGAAAATTACAAGAGTGCGCGACCTATTCAAAAACACTGGTTGTCACTGCGTGTCAGTGCGTGTCACTGATGCGCAGGGCATCTAAACAATTATGATGAGGTGGTTACATCTATAATAAACAGAATAACTACAGATATATTATCTAACTCATAAAAAGGAATGACAATGCAACTGTTTTTTCCCATCCATTACAATATATATTATAAATAATTACCATTGACACAAGTCCAAATGCGTTCTCCACCACACGACACGCACGAGAGAACCTGCAGCTGTACATAATTTCTCTGTGGTGAGAGAATGGCTTCATCAGCCAAGGTCTGAGAGCAATGCGTCATTGGCTACAAAATTATTATTTATATAACATGGCATCAAGCGGGACAAAGTGTGGCAACAAGGGGGACAAAGCAAGATGCACTGGCATGAGAAATTGCGCGGCAGTGTGGGAATCAAATTCGTGCCACACTCACGCCTTAAGACTAGTTTCACTTGTTACTATGAGAAAAAGTCATCCACTTGTCACTGTTGTTGTTATATACAGAATTACAAAATACGGAACTGAAACTTTGTTGCTCAGTGTAAAAAGTGAATATATACAGAATCTTTGAGGGGTGAGAGGTTGCATTTGTTATTATTAAAGTAAACACTGAATATCCATTAATCTGAGTGTGATTTAAAATGCAGTCTGACTGTTTTATAGCAAGAGATTAATTTTATTGGCCAATCATCAAAGCTGACTATGCCTGGGGGGAGACAACTTTGTTTTATGACAAACTTAAAATGACCAATAATCTCACATGTTTTACAGAAAATAGTGTGAATGTCTGTCTTTTCATTCTATTTAGCACTTAATGTCTTCATAAACAACTCCACTGGACTGATTCTGACGTCAAAATGTGACACTTTGCCAGAGCCCGCTGGAGTCAGTAATGACAAAATTGTTTCTTTAGCCAGTAATGGCTTTTTAAACAATATATTTATTTAAAGAATGAGTTCACTTTTTACAGTGCTGGTCATAATAAAGCATTGTTAGTAAACAGGCCTCTGAGTCTTATATTCAGCTTTGACAAATGCCATGCTCAGTGGCAGTTCTACATTGAATTACTCCCCGTGCGAGACCCCCTCTGGGCAGCCCCCCGCCCCAACAAAACTACAATTTTGCACAAAGTGCCATTTTTTTAATGATAACAATAAGGTACACATTCTCCTCCCACCTCCAACATTGCCAAAAGGCAATGAGGCAATTCTGCACAAAACAGTAGAAGTTATCAGAACGTAAATAAATTATACAGTATACACATATAAGTGGCAAATATATACAATCTGACGCATCATTCAGATGGGAAAAAAGATATGTATTTTCAATAAAAACTACGTTGAGGCAGGTTTAACACACACAGAGAGAGAAAGAGAGAGAAAGAGAGAATGGGGGAGTGATATAGTAAAAAAAAAAAGAGGAAAACTGTTCAGTGTTATTCTCCATGAGCTCAAAAATGACATGAAAAAGAAAAAAAAATGGGAGATTTTTCATTGCGTCTGCTGTATAATGCCCTCAAGCAAAGCAGTGTGTTTTCTGCAGCAGAGTTTAAGACAGACTGAAGAGTGAAGAGTATCAGCTCGCCGCTTGTGACCCTGATTATGTTCTTTCTGGATTTCGGTTTGTGTCCTGTTGTCCCTGGTCTGACCGCGCTCGGTAGTCTAGGAAACGCTCACAGAGGTCAATATAAGAACTCGATTCCGCAGTTTCAGTGCGATCATTTTGTGTGTCACCTGTATTTTGGAATCTTGGGTATCTTTGGGTTCAGTCACCTTTGTATTGTTGTTGCCACATTTGAAGAAATAAACCCGTTTTTGGACTTAACCCTTTGTTGTCTAGCTACCTGCATCCTGGGGTCCAACCTCATCTTTTAAGTGGTTCTAACCACAACACAGATAGCTTAACAGCGAATGCGAATTTGGCCCCAAGATGACACCACAAGTCGCATGACCATTTTCTTCCAACTCGTCATATCGCTACTCTCTGTAATAAAGGAACTCTACCCCCTGCGCACCCCTTTCCACTTCTCACTGCTTCTGTGTACCTTCTCAGCTGCAGCGTGCTCCAATTTGCCAATTCCCCACTCAGTGATATGACACATAATAGAAAACTGTTTTTTTTAAGTACATGTGCCATCCACCATGTGTCATGAAAAAATGCCGCCCCAGACCGCTGCCCGGTTCACCCGAGTCAAAAGTGCTACTGGCTATGCTATGTCTTTGAAAAATCCTTTTTTGAAAAGTCACCTTTAGCTTAGATGAGAAAGATAAATTCCACAAGACGTTCAAAATTGCAACAACATAACACTAGCCACATTCTTTTTAACCCTCAGTACACTACTGGTCCATCAACGTTGAAGGAAATATGGTCTTTTCATACACTTTAAAGGTTTGTTTTTTGAGATTCATTATCACAAAAACTATATCTTACTTGGCATAATCATACTGATACAAAAAACAGTGGTGGGCACAGTTCTGCTAATCTGCTAACTGCTAATTATTGAAGCTAATGTTTTCATTAGCAGATTAGCTTTCCAGATAACTATGAAAACCATTAGCAGACCAATTAGCTTCTGATAAATTTAGTTCCGATAACTTTTAGACCACTAATATATTTTTGCGGGCATAATGAATTAAGCTTAACAGTTAAAAACATTTCTAAAGTGTGAAATCAAAGCTTTTAGTGCCTACCTGTTACATGTTTTGTAGCAGACAGACGACCATGAATGGTAGAGCTCTATCCTCTGCAGGCAGAAGAGAGCTGACTACCAGAGAGAACAGAAGGGGGGGGGTAATTTATCTTCACATCATACAGACCTGTATTTACATACAGATCTGTATTTGTAAATGTGTGTTCATGGCAAAAATAGACAAGAAGAGCATTTGCCACATTCGCTAAAAGTGATGAATCACTTAGCAAACATAATTTTCAGTTTTCAAATTGCCTTTTTTTTACAAATGAAAAAAATGACACATTTACAAATACAGATTTATTCGTAAAACCCACCACACGTTTCCGTATATGGTTTATACCGACCAACCAACCACTGCTGACGTCAGGAAACTAATGTTCCTATAATGCATTGCGGGATGTGTGTCTAAATGCTAAAACCTTCATAGTTAGTGCATTACTTTAAAACTAAAACATATAGCTGATATTTTCACTTTGTAAAACAACAGATGTGATGTTAATTTCAATAACTTGTCTGGAATTAGTTTGTTTAAAATTATAACCATAAGTCAAAACTGTCTGCCTGTGCAGGACTCCAATGACATGCCAGCAGGTCTGTATGGTGAGAAGATAAATTACCCCCCCCCCCCCCCCCCCTCACCAGGTCTCTTTTGCTGGGAAAAGGCTGATCTGAGACAGAAGTACTGGACTCCTGCTGGGTCAGTAGCTGCCAGTGTACTGAAGTCAATACTGAAAGTTATCGGTTTAGCTTTTATCTGTAACTTCCGCTAAATTTTTTTTAGGGATTCATCTGTTTAGTTTTATAAAATTTAGCTTTTCAGTTAGCGGATTAACAGTTATCGAAGCCAGCCTTTTGGTTAGCTGTGCCCACCACTGACAAAAACTGACATTCTGTATTGCTATAGATATGCGGAAAAAAGTAACTAATGTAACATTGCACTTCCTGTTTTATGACTGTTTTGGTTATAGTTAAGATTAAGGTGTGGGTTAATGTCAAGGTTTCACTTTCATTTGACAAGTTATTCTGCTAATGCAGAAATCACATTTCATTGTGTATACCATGTAGAGGTGGAACAATGCTGTACCTTCAGACAGTCACAGCCAGTGACAGCCAGGCCTCTGACAAAACATCATTATTTGATCAAGAAAAGCTCATTTGTCCCATCTGCTGTGCTCATTATTAGAAAAGCACTATAGAAAATGTCAAACATAATGTCATGGATGTGGAAGCAGAGTAACAGCTCTTCTGGAAGGATTTGATGGCAGTGATTTTCTAAGATTTGATGTCTGTGAACGTCTATTCCAACAGACCCTTGGGCTCTACAGGTTATTTTAAAATGCATTAATTTTTGAAGTGGTTAATTGATATACATTATGTGTACTGAAACTCAGTCAGTACATCAAAAAAGAGAGAAATGGTGTACCTTTATAAACATGCCTATTTAATAGGTTAGACCCTGTCAATTCAATGCCCACAATTCATGCAAAGGAGTTTTAATTGCTTTTAAGTAATATTGAAATGGGCATGAAATATCACTTCTTGGAATTTAAACTGATCATGTCACTGTCTATGCATCTGCAGTTATTCTATTTCTGAAGTGCTCACTGTGTGATATCAATGGTTGAAGTAAATGGCAAAGACAGGTGGATGCATTTAATCAGTCATAATGGAACAGGGACTTCTATGTGCTCTTCTCATTTTTTTTCCCATTTCAAACATCCGACTTGCTACAAATCCTGGCCAGATCGTTCTGTTATTGTTGGACTCAGGAATTGATAGATAGGACCCAAAATGCAGATGACCTGGAGAAAGAGAATGGTTTTTACAGTATATTTTGGTGAGATGTAGGCAGGCTTGGCTGCAGTGGTCTGACAGCAAAGGACTGGAACAGCTGAACAGGGCAGGAGAAGGAGTTGAATATGAGTGGACCGAAACAGGCGGCTGAAGAATGAAGCAAGGCAAATGGCAATAGAATTGTGGTGGATCAGGCATGGAAGATCTGAGGCACAGAGAAAACAGGTAAACAGACGTCCAGGAAAACACCACCAAAAATACAAACCATGAAAAATCCTCTCAGAAATAAGGCCTAGATGACTGTACCACAATGGAGACTGAAAGATCTACCAGCGTCTGGATGTCTGAGCCGCAGTTAAATACTGTACTGGCTTGATTTACAATAGGTTGTAGGTGAGCAGACTCAGCAGCTGCAGAGAATCAGATGGGCAGGCCGGAGGAGGGAACCCAGAGTCCACGCCCAGCAACACAGAGACAGACTGAAACAACCATTACACACCAGGGAGAGAACACAACAAGAAACACAAGGAAAGGGAAAGGCAAAGCCTAAACTCTAACACCAAACCACAATTTCCCAAGATACAGACAACAATACAATGTACAAGCTGTGTTTTCATTTTGAAATACACCGCAAGCCAAACCCATTTAAAAACTGCTATTCTACCAAAGTAATACAGGGAATTTTCATTCATTCATTTTCCTATATCCGCTTACTCCAAACAAGGATCAAGGGGAGCTGGAGCCTATCCCAGTAGGAATAAGGCAAGAGGCAGACACGATGCCAGCCTATCGCAGGGCTACTGACAAACACATTCACACCTGTGATCAATTTACAGTCAGCAATTCACCTAACCAGCATGTCTTTGGAAGTACGAGGGCTGTCCATAAAGTATAGGTCCTTTTAATTTTTTTCAAAAACTATATGGATTTCATTCATATGTTTTACGTCAGACATGCTTGAACCCTCGTGCGCATGCTTGAGTTTTTCCACGCCTGTCGGTGACGTCATTCGCCTGTGAGCACTCCTTGTGGGAGGAGTCGTCCAGCCCCTCGTCGGAATTCCTTTGTCTGAGAAGTTGCTGAGAGACTGGCGCTTTGTTTGATCAAAATTTTTTCTAAACCTGTGAGACACATCGAAGTGGACATGGTTCGAAAAATTAAGCTGGTTTTCAGTGAAAATTTAACGGCTGATGAGAGATTTTGAGGTGACACTGTCGCTTTAAGGACTTCCCACAGTGCGAGATGTCGCGCAGCGCTCTCAGGCGGCGTCATCAGCCTGTTTCAAGCTTAAAACCTCCACATTTCAGGCTCTATTGATCCAGGACGTCGTGAGAGAACAGAGAAGTTTCAGAAGAAGTCGGTTTCAGCATTTTATCCGGATATTCCACTGTTAAAGGAGATTTTTTTAATGAAAGACGTGCGGACGGGTCCGCGCGTCGGGACGCAGCCGACGCGGTGCGGCGGCACAGGAAAAACACCTCCGTGTTGATAACCATTTGTAAAATCCAGGCGGCTTTTGATGGCTTTCAGTGGAGTGAGTATATGAGAAATTGTTTAACAGGCAGGACATGTTCCAACTTGTCCTTAAGGCTTCCAACAGAGGTGTTTTTCCTGTGGCGGAGCATCGCGGCGGCTGCGAGCCGACGCGCGGACCCGTCCGCACGGTCTTTCATTAAAAAAAAATCTCCTTTAACAGTGGAATATCCGATAAAATGCTGAAACCGACTTCTTCTGAAACTTCTCTGTTCTCTCACGACGTCCTGGATCAATAGAGCCTGAAATGTGGAGGTTTTAAGCTTGAAACAGGCTGATGACGCCGCCTGATAGCGCTGCGCGACATCTCGCACTGTGGGGAAGTCCTTAAAGCGACAGTGTCACCTCAAAATCTCTCATCAGCCGTTAAAATTTCACTGAAAACCAGCTTAATTTTTCGAACCATGTCCACTTCGATGTGTCTCACAGGTTTAGAAAAAATTTTGATCAAACAAAGTGCCAGTCTCTCAGCAACTTCTCAGACAAAGGAATTCCGATGAGGGGCTGGACGACTCCTCCCACAAGGAGTGCTCACAGGCGAATGACGTCACCGACAGGCGTGGAAAAACTCCACGCATGTGCACGAGGGTTCAAGCATGTCTGACATAAAAACATATGAATGAAATCCATATAGTTTTTGAAAAAAATAAAAAGGACCTATACTTTATGGAGTCCTTTCTTTAGGGAGTAAAGAAAGGACCAGGCAGGAAGCCACCATGCTGTTGAGCTTAACAGTGCAAAAAGTATTCATTCATTCATTCTCTGTACCTGCTTACTCCAATTAGGGTCACAGAGGGGCTGGAGCCTATCCCAGCAGTCCAGGGCATGAGGCAGGGTACACCCTGGACAGGATGCCAGTCTATCGCAGATTGTAGTATTATCCTGATACATCTCACTGATCATCTGATCTCACTAAATTTAAAGCTAATAACTAATTACTCCTTTTTTGTTTTAATAATAATAATAATAGTAATGTTATGCCTTTTGGGTTGCATTTGTTCTTTGTTTTGTTTTTATGATGGACGCAGTCCACCCCGTTTAAAATCTTCTTATCTCCATAGTGATATCTGTATTTAGTTGACTTTATATCAGCATTAATAAATATCAAATCACAGGTTAAACTAGTTGTTACAACTCTGTTTTATTGTCTGTGGTCAGAAATGTGATACTCACATTTCCGGGTAATACTGTCCTGGTCCCGGCCCCTCGTGCACTGTCAGCTCACCTCTCTTCTCTGTCATGCTACCAAAGTGGATCCCTTTGTAATTCTGTGTAGAACTCACCTCTGACTAGAGAGAAACAGACAGACATCACAGAGTGAGATTAGAGGTAAGGACTGGATGAAAAAAAAAAACTTTTTTAAAGTCAGTGAGAACAGACGGTCAAAGGAGATGAGAGAGAGGACATGTTAAAAAAAAGAATATGTTGAAGAACAAGAAAGAATTGACTCAGTCACACTCATTTGGTGTCTCCTCTAGCTGGAGCAGATGAAGCTGAAACTGAATGAAAGGTACAGTTCAGCCAAATACAATTCGGTCCTTCTTTAGCACCAAGGGTTTTACAGGCTGCTTTATTCTGCCTCTGACAATTCGTACTGGACCATTCCATCCTGGACTGTAGCTAAAGATGCACAGAGAAATGAGCTGTTCAGCTGGAGCAAAATACATTTTCATAAAGCTACATGTGAGAGAAAACAACAATTATAACCAGCAATAATAACAATAACAATAACAAGAGCAATCAGAGATTTCTGATGTCTGACAATCCAGATCCGGATTACCCTCCGAAATTCAGTGGAGTCTTCCATGCCCTAATACCGACCAATTTGGTGAGAATCCGTGAAGTAGTTTTGATGTAATCTTCAAAGACTACATAAAGCTAATCTTGATCCAGAATCTGGATCCCGATCCAGAGTCTTCCATGGCTTAATATGTATCTGTGTTGAAAATTTCGGCAAAATCCGTGCAGTAGTTTTGACATAATCCTTCAAGCCTATATAAAGTGAAACTTGATCCAGAATCCGAATCCGGATCACTTCTAAAATGGGTTCTTCCATGGCCTAATATCTGTCTGCTGTGAAAATTTATCAAAATCTGTGCAATATTTTTGACAGAATCCTGCTAACAGACAGACAGACAAATATAACCAGTGATTTTATTACGTCCTTGGAGGACGTAATAAAGATAATGATGAGGAAGGGTGACAAAGAAAGTGAATTTTTTAAAAATGAATTGTTGTTGCTCTTTGGCTACAGTTCTTCAGGGTCACCACAGTAAATCCAGTACAGATCCGCACTGGGATTTGGCAAAATTTTGCAAAATAGCATCTGTATGTGGCCAGGTTTAGGTTGGGGTTTCTCCCCTGATATGTATGATGACTTCAAGCTACAACCCCTGGCAAAAATTATGGAATCACCGGCCTCGGAGGATGTTCATTTAGTTGTTTAATTTTGTAGAAAAAAAGCACATCACAGACATGACAGAAAACTAAAGTCATTTCAAATGGCAACTTTCTGGCTTTAAGAAACACCATAAGAAATCAGGAAAAAAAATTGTGGCAGTCAGTAACGGTTACTTTTTTAGACCATGCAGAGGGGAAAATATATGGAATCACTCAGTTTTGAGGAAAAAATTATGGAATCATGAAAAACAAAAGAACGTTCCAACACATCACTAGTATTTGTTGCACCACCTCTGGCTTTTATAACAGCTTGCAGTCTCTGAGGCATGGACTTAATGAGTGACAAACAGTACTCTTCATCAGTCTGGCTCCAACTTTCTCTGATTGCTGTTGCCAGATCAGCTTTGCAGGTTGGAGCCTTGTCATGGCCCATTTTCTTCAACTTCCACCAAAGATTTTCAATTGGATTAAGATCCGGACTATTTGCAGGCCATGACATTGACCCCATGTGTCTTTTTGCAAGGAATGTTTTCACAGTTTTCGCTCTATGGCAAGATGCATTATCATCTTGAAAAATGATTTCATCATCCCCAAACATCCTTTCAATTGATGGGATAAGAAAAGTGTCCAAAATATCAACGTAAACTTGTGCATTTATTGATGATGTAATGACAGCCATCTCCCCAGTGCCTTTACCTGACATGCAGTCCCATATCATCAATGACTGTGGAAATTTACATGTTCTCTTCAGGCAGTCATCTTTATAAATCTCAATGGAATGGCACCAAACAAAAGTTCCAGCATCATCACCTTGCCCAATGCAGATTCGAGATTCATCACTGAATATGACTTTTGTCCAGTCATCCACAGCCCACGATTGCTTTTCCTTAGCCCATTGTAACCTTGTTTTTTCTGTTTAGGTGTTAATGATGGCTTTCTTTTAGCTTTTCTGTATGTAAATCCCATTTCCTTTAGGCGGTGTCTTACAGTTCGGTCGCAGACGTTGACTCCAGTTTCCTCCCATTCGTTCCTCATTTGTTTTGTTGTGAATTTTTTATTTTTGAGACATATTGCTTTAAGTTTTCTGTCTTGACGCTTTGATGTCTTCCTTGGTCTACCAGTATGTTTGCCTTTAACAACCTTCCCATGTTGTTTGTATTTGGTCCAGAGTTTAGACACAGCTGACTGTGAACAACCAACATCTTTTGCAACATTACGCAATGATTTACCCTCTTTTAAGAGTTTGATAATCCTCTCCTTTATTTCAACTGACATCTCTCGTGTTGGAGCCATGATTCATGTCAGTCCACTGGTGCAACGGCTCTCCAAGGTGTGATCACTCCTTTTTAGATGCAGACTAACGAGCAGATCTGATTTGATGCAGGTGTTAGTTTTGGGGATGAAAATTTACAGGGTGATTGTTCTGTGTGCCGACGCGGCCCGGAGGACCCGAACCAGCGTCTGACCGGACCCAGAGTTAAAACAACAGAGAGCGGTTCTCAGCGTCTATTGTAATGAAGCTGATCTCTCCAAGTCAGCCTCACACGGATGGCACAAAGGTAATCCTCTGGCAAGAAGCCCTGTATCTTCAGGGCTTAAATCCAGCAGGCCTCATCAGGGAATGCACTCCAGCTGTTCTCCTGTTGATCTGCACGTGTAGACAGGCAGCAGGTGCAGGCAATGAGTAATGTTCTCTGATCCTCTGCACACTTCACCTCTTCTCAACTCAGGACCAAATGCAAACCACCTGGGGAGACACAGAGAAAGCAGGCCCAGCCAAACACCCCCCACTCCATGACAATAACCCCCCCCAGAACCACCTGGGGAGACAGAGAAAAACAGGGCCAGCCAAACACCCCCCAATCCATAACAATGATTCCATAATTTATTCCTCAGAATTGAGTCCATATTTTTTTCCGTTACTGACTGCCACAATTTTTTTTCTTGATTTCTTATAGTGTTTCTTAAAGCCAGAAAGTTGCCATTTGAAATGACTTTAGTTTTGTGTCATGTCTGTGATCTGCTTTTTTTCTACAAAATTAAACAACTGAATGAACATCCTCCGAGGCCGGTAATTCCATAATTATTGCCAGGGGTTGTATAACCCAAGTGGTACGATATAGGACTTCCAAGCCAGGGCTCAAATCCCAATCATGTTAAAGAGTTTCTATTTTCTATTTCAAGTATAAACTGCATATATGACAGTCATCATAACCACAGATAATTAGAAATATTTTGGAACCAGAGAAAGTGTTTAAGATCATAACTTCAGTGGGTAATGCTAGCCCTACATACTGATAGAAAACAAAAGTAAAGTTATATAGCTTCATAATCACATGATGTAGATTAGCCAACTAAGTGGAAGTGTGTATTTTTTATGGCTATGCACAGACAGCCATTGGCAAAGTTTTAAACCGGATGCCCTTCCAGACACAACTCCTGTTCTGCTTGCCGAAACACACACAGCCCCTGGTCTTCCCAAGTGGTCTCCCAACTCGATGGGACTGAAATCTGATGGAATCAAATGCACACAATGCAGAATATTTGCAATAAAATGTTTTACATCCCTGCCCCATGTCAGGATTCAATAGGAAACATGGAAGCAGGAGACCCCATTGCAGAAACGCACACTCGGCACACTTTCTTAGTGGTGAGCACTGATGCCTCACAGGAAGAAGGTCATGGGATCGCTTTCTCGCTCTGTGTGGAGTTTCCATGTTCTCCCTGCGTCTGTGTGGGTTTCCTCTGGGCAATCCAGTTTACTCTCACAATCCAAAACATGCTTATTTCTATGCCCCGGACCAAGGCAGTGCCTCTCCATCTAGAGTTGGTTGATGGGTACCAGACTGTGGCTGCCCACCGCTGCTTGTGGTTGGATTGTGTCTAACTGTAATTAGGATGGCTTAAATGCAGAGGACACATTTCATTGTATGTATGTACAATGACAAAATAAATTATTATTATTAATTATTACACTGTGGATAATGTAAAACAGTTTATTGAACAAAATGAGACCTGTACACAACAGAGGAGCTGGGTAAGAAAAAAGACACAACACAGAGTCCTCAGTTTTCAATGTCACCTCAGGAAGGAGGACTTCATGGAAATTGTCTGTGCCGAGATTGAAAACTATAAAACAGTCTGTCAGAAGTAACGAAAGTGGAGACTACCTTTAGTCACAAACAGAGAATCAAAAAACAAGACCTGAGCAATCTCACCAGAGTAATGAGTCCAAAATGTTCAGTAGGCTTCTGTGAGAGATACAACCCCAATTCCAATGAAGTTGGGACGTTGTGTAAATGTAAATAAAACAGAATACAATGATTTGCAAATCCTCTGCAACCTATATTCAATTGAATACACCACAAAGACAGATATTTAATGTTCAAACTGATTAACTTTATTGTTTTTGTGCAAATATTTTCTCATTTTGAAAAGGATGACTGCAACACATTTCAAAAAAGCTGGGACAGTGGTATGTTTACCACTGTGTTACATCACCTTTCTTCTAACAACATTCAATAAGTGTTTGGGAACTGAGGACACTAACTGTTGAAGCTTTGTAGGTGGAATTCTTTCCCATTCTTACTGATGTACGACTTCAGTTGTTCAACAGTTTTGGGGTCTCCATTGTTGTATTTGCACTTCATAATGTGCCACACATTTTCAATGAGCGACAGGTCTGGACTGCAGGCAGGCCAGTCTAGTACCCGCACTCTTTTACTACGAAGAATTTTCTGTTGTAACACGTGCAGAATGTGGCTTGACATTGTCTTGCTGAAATAAGTAGGGACGTCCCTGAATAAGATTTGGATGGCAGCATGTGTTGCTCCAAAACCTGGATGTACATTTCAGCATTGATGGTGCCATCACAGATGTGTAAGTTGCCCATACCATGGGCACTAATGCACCCCCATACCATCACAGATGCTGCTTTTGAACTTTGTGCTGGTAAAATCTGGATGGTCTTTTTCCTCTTTTGTCTGGAGGACACGACGTCCATGATTTCCAAAAACAATTTGAAATGTGGACTCAACAGACCACAGAACACTTTCCCACTGCGTCTGTTCATTTCAAACAAGCGGGCCACTCACACCGCGACCCTTGTCTGCTGTGCGGAGCTGCGGACAACTCTGGCAACAGGTCCAGAGACTACGCTAGCTGTTTTGATGCGGAGCGCTCCGGCCGCAAGGATAGACTTCTTGCGGAAAAATCCACAGCGCCCGCTGCATGGTCTCGTAACCGCAGCCGCAGAGCTCCGTGGCCATGACTTGGATTCTTTGCGGGTCTTGCATCCATACCCCCGGAGGCAGTGAGTGAAGGAGAGCACACGCATTGTGTTCTCTGTGTGTCTGTTTATAATCTTCTCGCCCAGAAGAAAAAAGAGTGTGTTTACACAGGAGAGAAAAGTAAGAAAATGTTAATGCCTGTTTGAGAAACGTGTATAAAGTGTGTAGTGAGGGGTTTTACAGCCTTAAAACATGTATAATAATTGTAAAAACTAACGCTAACTACTTCGCGGATTTCGCCTATCGCGGGTTATTTTTAGAACGTTTTAAGTGGTTACTGGGATGATCAGCTGTAATTACATGTGTTTCCCACACGAGGGTGAAGCTAGTGAATACTGTGTTAGTAATATGAGTAGAAGAAGAAACAGCAAGATTTGTAACGCTGGCAGCTGCAGGTTTGGAGATTAAAACGGCGGCCGTTTTTCTCTTTTCTGCAAATATATGTACTTATGTCTCCATATACTTTTCTACACGCTTTACTTTTTCTTGTTCCCCCTTTTTAATATTATTATATTTAAGTAAATATTGGAGGAGTGGGGTACAATTAGTTATACCTAACAGCTAACGTTAGCTTATCTAGCCGGCCTTAGCAACATTCATCATAGCTTCTAAAATAGTTGGTTCTTTTGTGTTTGATAACCCACATTAATTCATACTTTTGCCCACATTTATTTTACCTGTATTTGTTAATACTGTTACTGTTGTGAAAGTGTAGGTACACGGACCCACAACAGGGGGCGTAATGAACGGACAATGGAGAAAGGTGAATAACAAGTTTTACTGTTGTGAAACGAGCACAACGAATACAACAATTAACAATTTGGGGTCGAATCCGCTGGTGTCGTGTGGGCAGGCTCGAAGGTAGGAGACGTCCGTCTCAGTCGAACCGGAACCACCCAGATCTCCTCTGCCACCGAACCCTGGAAATACTGGAACCGCCAAGTCCCGAATTCCCAGGTGGCCACTGCCTCCGCTCGTCGGATCCGGTACTGCTGGCGGGAGAGAGCAACAACACACAGGTGTGGATGCGACAGCACCCAGTAACGGAGAGGGGAAGAGCCGCCTCCACCTCTTGTCAATATATAACAGGAAGGTGAGTACTTATCCAAGCAATTTAGCTATCAGTAGTCAGCAGTCCTGAAAAGGTTTAACAAGTTTTAGCTGGTTATTCAGACTATGAATGCAGAGAACGTTACCTCAGTCTTAAGGCGATATCTCGGCACTGAGGTGGAGACGCCGTCCTGATGATATACCCCCGGGCTGAGTGGAGTCAGCTGTGTCCAGTAATGGGTGACAGCTGTCACCCATTACTGCTCTCGTACGGCGGCGGCGCCCTCTGGTGCCTGGAGCCCGCACTCCAGGCAGGGCGCCCTCTGGTGGTGGTGGGCCAGCAGTACCTCCTCTTCAGCGGCCCACACAACAGTTACTGTAGGTTTAACTACGCTATTATACTTTATACACTACTTACCATTTTTGTTTATCGTGTTAGCTTGCTGGGTACGGTTCGCTTATTCACGGCTAATTTAGCTCTTCTACTATAACTAGTTTATTTTCACCATTTACAATTCTATTTTACATGGTGTAAATTTTTAATGATTCATCAGTTTATGTGTTCCTTTAACGATATCAACATATACGAGGTCTATTAGAAAAGTATCAGACCTTATTATTTTTTTCAAAAACCATATGGATTTGAATCACGTGTGATTGCGTCAGACAAGCTTGAACCCTCGTGCGCATGCGTGAGTTTTTCCATGCCTGTCGGTTGTGTCATTCACTTGTGAGCAGGCTTTGAGTGAGGAGTGGTCCACCCCCTCGGCGGATTTTCATTGTCAGGAAATGGCGGAATGATTTGGGCTTTTTTCCATCAGAATTTTTTCAGAAACTGTTAGAGACTGGCAGCTGGAAACCATTAGAAAAATTTATCTGGCTTTCAGTGAAAATTTTACAGGCTTCACAGAGAATAAAGACTGTTATTACAGCTTTAATTCCTCCGCACGGCTGTCTCAATGTGCCGAAAAAGTGCTGATGTCCACGTCTTTTCACAATTCCTGTGCTAGTCAGACGACGTCCCGGATAAAACACAGCGTCCAGTTTGGAAATGAACAGCACATTCCACTGTTACAGGAGTTTTTGTCATGGAAAGAGGAGTGGAGGCTTCGCGCGTCGCGGCGCTGCCGCATGGCGCACAGCAACGCCGTGATGAAGCCTCATGGGACATGTTCTGGCATGTCCAGGCACATCCACAATTTCTTGGATAATCACTCGATGGAAAAACCACCGACAGCTGTCTGAACGCCATCTCAAACCCGTCGTGTGAGACCAAAACGGAGGTGGTTTTGTCTCGTTCCAGTAGCGAATCCATCGTGACGCACAAAGCCTCCGCTCGGCTTTCCATGACAAAATCTCTTGTTAAAGGTGAAATCTGCCGGAAAATGGTTGATGTCCAGCTCTTGTGATAACCAGAGAAATGACACACTATGGTCCCGGCTCCACAGAGCCATCCGTTTAGAAATGATCCGGTGGTTTGTGGCTCTCGATGGCGGCACGGAGTGCGGCGCGCCGAGCGTCCTTAAAGCCATCCTTAAAGCTGTAGTAACAGTCCTTATTCTCTGTGAAGCCCGTAAAATTTTCCAGCTGCCAGTCTCTAACAGTTTCTGAAAAAATTCTGATGGAAAAAAAGCCCAAATCATTCCACCATTTCCTGACAATGAAAATCCGCAGAGGGGGTGGACCACTCCTCACTCAAAGCCTACTCACAGGCGAATGACACAACCGACAGGTGTGGAAAAACACACGCATGCGCACGAGGGTTCAAGCTTGTCTGACGCAATCACACGTGATTCAAATCCATATGGTTTTTGAAAAAAATAATAAGGTCAGATACTTTTCTAATAGACCTCGTAGTACCTAAGTTCTTAGGTTTCCA
This sequence comes from Thalassophryne amazonica, assembly GCF_902500255.1. NCBI lineage: Eukaryota > Metazoa > Chordata > Actinopteri > Batrachoidiformes > Batrachoididae > Thalassophryne > Thalassophryne amazonica. Next base: position 60,148,373 of record NC_047107.1, on the reverse strand, counting down.
TTTGATAGCATAATGATTATACTTTTTATTTTCCTATAGTATGCTAACAGAGTTACTTTAGATAGATACCAGTACACTCACACACTCATAGCTTCTGCTTCTATAGCTTAGCCTACTAACTATATTTGATTTTACTACTAGTCTACATAACAAATTACCTATACTACAATCTTCTCCTGTGATGTCTTATCCTTCTTATATCTTATTATTTATTATATTATATATACCTTTTTCTTGAGCTGCTTGGGTGGGTAGGGAGAGTTCCCATGGGATAAAAAAGCTTTTTAACCTACCACCCCTGGTTCTCAAGACCAGGCACCTAAGTGGCTCTACTCTATTCTTTTCTACTCTCCTATTTTACTCTTCCTTTTTAGAAATTTAGATATACCTTTGTATACTGGCATAGTTCCACCTTAGAATTGGAATACAATATACAGTAGTGTTCAGAATAATAGTAGTGCTATGTGACTAAAAAGATTAATCCAGGTGTGGAGTATATTTCTTATTGCTACATGGGAACAAGGTACCAGTAGATTCAGTAGATTCTCACAAATCTAACAAGACCAAGCATTCATGATATGCCACACTCTTAAGGCTATGAAATTGGGCTATTAGTAAAAAAAAAAGTAGAAAAAGGGGTGTTCACAGTAATAGTAGCATCTGCTGTTGACGCTACAAACTCAAAATTATTATGTTCAAACTGATTTTTTAGCAATCCTGTGAATCACTAAACTAGTATTTAGTTGTATAACCACAGTTTTTCATGATTTCTTCACATCTGCGAGGCATTAATTTTGTTTGTTTGGAACCAAGATTTTGCTCGTTTACTAGTGTGCTTGGGGTCATTGTCTTGTTGAAACACCCATTTCAAGGGCATGTCCTCTTCAGCATAAGGCAACATGACCTCTTCAAGTATTCTGACATATCCAAACTGATCCATGATACCTGGTATGCGATATATAGGCCCAACACCATAGTAGGAGAAACATGCCCATATCATGATGCTTGCACCACCATGCATCACTGTCTTCACTGTGAACTGTGGCTTGAATTCAGAGTTTGGGGGTCGTCTCACAAACTGTCTGCGGCCCTTGGACCCAAAAAGAACAATTTTACTCTCATCAGTCCACAAAATATTCCTCCATTTCTCTTTAGGCCAGTTGATTGTTATGTGTCGACGCAGATTGAGGAGCGAACCTGCGTCAGACAGGACCCAGCACTAAAAATAACCAAGAAGCGGTTCCATCAACAAAAAACAATTTATTTTTCACCTGTGCCTAAATAAATCATACAAAAAAAAACCCAACCCAATGTCCTTCAGGAGGAGTGACTGCTGGCACGCTCTCCAGTGTTCACGGGGAGAGAAGTCCGATGCTCCTGGACTCACTACCAACAAACAGACACCCCCCAGGTGGACACGACAAACTGATTCTCTGTTGAAGCACAGAAGATGTGAGGCACGTTAGCTATTATAGCAATTTCTTTCACAGAACACATGCTATCAGCAACACATCAAGGTTTATACTTTTTATCTTTATGCACATGAGCAGCTTCTCACAATAAGTGGAGGATCACTTGTCCTGCATGCCACAACAGTGAGAAGCAAGCCACACCATTCTCATCACAATTTCACGTATACTATGTAGCAAAACCTCAAGTTATTATCTACAATTAATCCAACAGTTAATTACCTTTACTGTGTGCTGACAGCATGTGTCCTCACCCTTCCTTGCTTCACAGGCTTATTGTGTCAAACCCAGGTGCGGTCCTCAGCGTCTCACAAACGAACATCACAAGGTCGAGTTCCCGGCAGTTCTGCTTGGCTCACACCTGCCTTAAAAGCAGAACGCCATCCAATTATCTGCTACAGCTGAAAGTCTTTAGGGCTGCACGTGAGCACCAGTCCCAGGTGCCTCACATATTGACGAGGGTGAGGATTCTTCAGCCAGCACCTTCTTTTCCACAGACAAATCAGCTTCCATGCCACCTGAGGAGCAAAGAAAAGAAAACAACACCAAAACCTCCAGCCACACCCCCCGACACACAACAGTACCCCCCCATCAACGGGAAGCCCCCCAGCGACCGACCAGACCAGGACCGAGAACAGCACCTCCCTCCGGGGTCCATCACAGACAGCAGGACAGGCACCGCAGCTGGAAGGCCGGCTGGAGACAACAAAGGCCCCAAAACAAACCCCAACAATCCAATACACAATGAAAAACACAAAACCCACCCAACAACCTCCCCAGGGGACCGTCCCATCAAACCCCGGGAAGAAAAAGAAAAACATCCCCAAACACCAAAACCCAACATAGTCCCTCAAACACAATATAAACAAAAAAACACGAAAGAAAAATAACAAACAACCCTCCCAGAATGACCTGCAAAGACCAACCCCCCCCAGAAGGCCTTCATCGCCTGTTCCAGGAGGAACAGCCAGAACCAAGATCCCACACAGGTCCCCAGGTGTACACAGAGAAAAATGGCGCCCCCCAGGGGACCGTACCATCAACCCCAGGAGGCGCCCCACAACCCCGGAACCCCAGACCCAGGCACACTCGGCCAGTTAGCCCCAAGCCAAATCCTCCCCAGAGGACCGTCCCATCAACCCTGGAGGCGGAACCCGGAAGGAAACATAACAAACAAAAATCAACCCCCGGAGGACTACTAAAAACAACCCCGGGGGATGGTAAAACGACCCTAAACCCCGTCTCCCTCCCCGGCACCCCGAAAGACCCTAGGCCCCACCCAGAGCCCGTCGGTAGCTCAACAGCAGTGAACCGCTCACAATACTAAGCCGGAGAAGGGAACAGGAAAAAACTAGCCCGGCTCCAACCCCAAGGCGCAGCGGAGAACCGGAAAAACGTCCGGTGCCTCAACTCGACCATACCCCAGCCCCTCGGGAGGGGTGGAACCACCGAAATGGCAAACGGCAACAGATCGGGCCACCCCTCCGACTGAGGTAAGTCCCCGCAGCACCATACCCCGGCAACACCAATGACAGACGGTACAAAGGCACGCCGAGGCTGGAGTGGAACCGGGCCCTAACCAAAACAAAAAAACGCCTCTAACACCCCCCCCCCCCCCAGGTGCAGAGGTCTTCTGAGAATACTCAGTGACCAACCTGCACCACCCCACCACCCACAAGACAAACGGTCTTGGGGCAAGTGAGGCTGGGGTTAGGAATGTAGAGAAATAAAAAACAACAAAAGAAAACGACCCAACAAACCCAAACAGAAAATACCTAAAAACACATAAAAAAGCAATAAGGACAAGAGTCCAGGCGGACATCCAACCGCCCAACAGCCACTCCTCCCCCTCCAGACAAAACTACAAACCACCAACCAAAAATAAAAAAGAGAAAGAAAAAAAAAACCAATTACCCGTGGTAGGTTTTTTTTTTTTATATGTGTATTATATCGCCGGTCCCAGAACACTTGGAGTCACATCACCGTTATTCTTTTCGACGTCTAAATCATCGGGGCAATACAGAAATCTCTGCTCGACCGAGCTGCATGGACTCGTCGACAGGAGGAGCCAGAGGTCCCGTCGGAGGAGCCTCAGTGGGGCGAAGAAGAGGCGGCCCAGACCTGTGTCGGGGAAAGCCCCGAGACGAAAAACCCCACTCTGATGGGCGTCCTCTCTCGCGTCCACGCTCCCTCATCCGATCATCTAGACGAATTACCAACGATATTAGCTCATCTAAATCGCCGGGTTCGTCACGGACCGCCAGCTCGTCCTTTAATGACTCATTTAACCCGTCCACAAACACGCCCCGCAAAGCTGCGGCATTCCAACCTGACCGAGCAGAAAAAATCCGAAAGTCCACGGAATACTCCGCCGCATTCCACCTCCCCTGCCTAAAATTCAATGACCGTGGAGCAACGGTATTCGTTTTCATCGGATAACCAAAAACCAGTCGGAACATCGCTGATGCCACAGCTGACGCAGCAGGAAGCGAAACAACTTGCGCCGCAAGCTCCGTAACACGGGCGTCTGTTTGTTTAAATTGATTCGCGAGATGCTGTAATTGCTCCCATATTTTCTCCAAGTGTTCTTGGACTTTCTTGGCAAAAGGAACCGCCTCTGCCGCTGGGTCCATTATGAAATGGCCGGGAACTACTGTTATGTGTCGACGCAGATTGAGGAGCGAACCTGCGTCAGACAGGACCCAGCACTAAAAATAACCAAGAAGCGGTTCCATCAACAAAAAACAATTTATTTTTCACCTGTGCCTAAATAAATCATACAAAAAAAACCCCAACCCAATGTCCTTCAGGAGGAGTGACTGCTGGCACGCTCTCCAGTGTTCACGGGGAGAGAAGTCCGATGCTCCTGGACTCACTACCAACAAACAGACACCCCCCAGGTGGACACGACAAACTGATTCTCTGTTGAAGCACAGAAGATGTGAGGCACGTTAGCTATTATAGCAATTTCTTTCACAGAACACATGCTATCAGCAACACATCAAGGTTTATACTTTTATCTTTATGCACATGAGCAGCTTCTCACAATAAGTGGAGGATCACTTATCCTGCACGCCACAACAGTGAGAAGCAAGCCACACCATTCTCATCACAATTTCACGTATACTATGTAGCAAAACCTCAAGTTATTATCTACAATTAATCCAACAGTTAATTACCTTTACTGTGTGCTGACAGCATGTGTCCTCACCCTTCCTTGCTTCACAGGCTTATTGTGTCAAACCCAGGTGCGGTCCTCAGCGTCTCACAAACGAACATCACAAGGTCGAGTTCCCGGCAGTTCTGCTTGGCTCACACCTGCCTTAAAAGCAGAACGCCATCCAATTATCTGCTACAGCTGAAAGTCTTTAGGGCTGCACGTGAGCACCAGTCCCAGGTGCCTCACATGATATTGACGAGGGTGAGGATTCTTCAGCCAGCACCTTCTTTTCCATAGACAAATCAGCTTCCATGCCACCTGAGGAGCAAAGAAAAGAAAACAACACCAAAACCTCCAGCCACACCCCCGACACACAACATTGATGTGTTCATTGACAAATTGTAACCTCTACTGCATGTCTTTTATTTAACAGAGGGACTTTGTGGGGGATTCTTGCAAATAAATTAGCTTCACACAGGCGTCTTCTAACTGTCACAGCACTTACAGGTAATTCCAGACTGTCTTTGATCATCCTGGAGCTGATCAATGGGTGAGCCTTTGCCATTCTGTTTATTCTTCTATCCATTTTGATGGTTGTGTTCCGTTTTCTTCCATGCGTCTCTGTTTTTTTTTGTCCATTTTAAAGCATTGGAGATCATTGTAGATGAACAGCCTATAATTTTTGCACCTGCGTATACGTTTTCCCCTCTCCAATCAACTTTTTAAACAAACTACACTGTTCTTCTGAACAATATCTTGAACGTCCCATTTTCCTCAGGCTTTCAAAGAGAAAAGCATGTTCAACAGGTGCTGGCTTCATCCTTAAATAGGGGACACCTGATTCACACCTGTTTGTTCCACAAAATTGACGAACTCACTGACTGAATGCCACACTACTATTATTGTGAACACCCCCTTTTCTACTTTTTGTACTAATAGCCCAATTTCATAGCCTTAAGAGTGTGCATATCATGAATGCTTTGTTGTGTGGGCCGCCAGAAGAGGAGGTACTGCTGGCCCACCACCAGAGGGCGCCCTGCCTGAAGTGCGGGCTTCAGGCACGAGAGGGCGCTGCCGCCACGGACACAGCCGGGAGTGACAGCTGTCACTCATTAATTCCTGACAGCTGTCACTCATTCTTCATCATCTCACTCCATAAAACCCAGACGTCATCTCCACCTCATCGCCGAGATATCGTACTTCTATGGAGGTAATATTCTCTGCCAGCATTCAGTGATTTCCAGAGCTATTGTGTTGCAGCTGTCAACCAGAGGACCGGCGTGGGTCACGACTGTTTCGTCCTTCGTCTCGTCAGATAAGTGGTTAAACAGACGCTGCACGAGTGTTTGTTAAAGGTGGAGGTGGCATTCCCACCGTTGTTGTTACGGGGTGTACACACACCCACACTTGACTGTCTTTGTTCTTCGCCAGCAGTACCAGATCCGACAGTCGGGGACGGTGATCACCTGGGAATTCGGGACTTGGCGGCTCCAGTATTCACCAGGTTCGGTGGCGGCGGAAATCGTGTGGTTCCGGCTCTTCTCAGGACAGACGTCTTCTATCCTCGAGCCTGCCCACACGTCACCTTTGTGGATTGACTGTTATCAGATTCTGAGATTGTCTGTGTATTCGTTGTGCACCTTCACAACATTAAATTGTTACTTTTTGGCTCATCTATTGACCGTTCATTTGCGCCCCCTGTTGTGGGTTTGTGTCACTACACTTTCACAACAGGATATCTCGGCCAGCGTCATGGATCCCAAGGGGCGTCACCCATCTGTTGGACAGCCAATGGAAGAGCAGGGTGCACAGGCGTCTGCAGGAGGCGTGCTCGGTGAGTTGCAGCAAATCCTCACCGCCTTTACCACTCGGCTGGAATTGATGTCCGAGCAAAACGTCATCCTTAATCGCAGGATGGAGGCTCTCACCGCACAGGTGGAAGCGCGCGATCAGAGCGCTGCTGCGGCTCCTCCTCCTGCCGACCCGGTGCCGGGTATTAACATTCCACTGGTCGTTCAACAAACCCCCCCACCATCCCCTGAAGCATACATAAGTCCCCCTGAGCGATACGGGGGTTGTGTGGAGACGTGCGCGGACTTTCTGATGCAGTGTTCGCTCGTCTTTGCACAACGACCCATGATGTACGCGTATGACGCCAGCAAGGTGGCTTATGTAATTAATTTGCTTCGGGGTAAGGCACGCGCCTGGGCTACGGCGCTCTGGGAACAGAACTCACGGTTGTTATCAGCATACACTGGGTTTGTGGGGGAGTTCAGAACAGTGTTTGATCACCCTAACAGAGGAGAGACCGCTTCAACAATGCTGCTGTCAATGCGACAGGGGCGCCGGGGCGCCGGTGCGCAGCCGAATATGCAGTCGACTTCCGCATCGCGGCTGCGAGGTCCGGCTGGAATAACGTTGCGCTCCGCGCCGCCTTCATAAACGGACTGTCATCGGTCCTGAAGGAGCATCTGGTAGCTAAGGAAGAACCGCGGGATTTAGATGGGCTTATCGATCTCGTTATACAATCGGTTGGAGGAGCGCCATCGGGAGCGAGGCGAAGGACGTGGCTGGATATGCGCCGTCCCTCTCCCTTCCGGGTTCGAAAAGGGGCCGCCCTCCCCACGCTCCACAGCCGCAGCGCTCCGTGGGGCAACAGCTCCCCCTGCTGACGTTGTTAGGGAAATGCACAGGGCCAAAATGAGGAGGCTGGTCCGCGGGGAGTGTTTTCTCTGCAGCTCAAAGGAGCACATACAGAAAAACTGCCCCAAACGGCCAGAACGACAACAACCGCCCTTAGAGACTGGGATAAGGGGGGGTCATAACATTCACGTGGGACACACACAGATTGCCACACGACTCCCAGTTACAATCCAGAGCGGGGATTTAACCCTTCAAGCCCCAGCACTGGTGGACACGGGGTCAGAAGGGAATCTGCTAGACAGCAGATGGGTAAGGGAGGTAGGGCTCCCTCTGGTGGCGCTTCCTTCGCCATTGCAGGTGCGGGCACTAGATGGCACCCTCCTCCCTTTAATCACACACAAGACACAACCAGTAACTCTGGTGGTGTCTGGAAACCATCGGGAGGAGATTGAGTTTTTTGTAACTCCTTCTACCTCCCGCGTGATTTTGGGCTTCCCCTAGATGTTGAAACACAATCCCCGGATTGATTGGCCGTCTGGGGTAGTGGTTCAGTGGAGCGAAACCTGCCATCGGGTGTGTTTAGGATCCTCGGTTCCTCCCGGTTTGCATGCTAAGGAGGAGGTCAAAGCCCCTCCCAATCTGACGGCGGTGCCGGTTGAGTACCACGATCTTGCTGACGTCTTCAGCAAGGATCTGGCACTCACCCTTCCCCCGCACCATCCGTACGATTGTGCCATTGATTTGGTTCCAGGTGTTGAGTTCCCATCCAGCAGGCTGTACAACCTCTCACAACCTGAGCGCGAATCAATGGAGACCTACATCCGGGACTCATTAGCTGCCGGGCTGATCCGGAACTCCACCTCCCCGATGGGTGCAGGTTTCTTTTTTGTGGGCAAGAAAGATGGCGGACTCCGTCCATGCATTGATTACAGGGGGCTGAATGAGATTACGGTTCGCAACCGATACCCGTTGCCATTGTTAGATTCCGTGTTCACCCCCCTGCATGGAGCCAAAATCTTTACTAAGCTGGATCTTAGAAATGCGTATCACCTGGTTCGGATCCGGAAGGGAGACGAATGGAAGACGGCATTTAACACCCCGTTAGGTCACTTTGAGTACCTGGTCATGCCGTTCGGCCTCACCAACACCCCCGCGACGTTCCAAGCCTTGGTTAACGACGTCTTGCGGGACGTCCTGCACCGATTCGTCTTCGTATATCTGGACGATATTCTCATCTTTTCTCCGGATCCTGAGACCCATGTCCAGCATGTACGTCAGGTCCTGCAGCGGTTGTTAGAGAACCAACTGTTTGTGAAGGGCGAGAAGTGCGAGTTTCACCGCACGCCTTTGTCCTTCCTGGGGTTTATCATCTCCTCTAACTCCGTTGCCCCTGATCCGGCCAAGGTTGCGGCGGTGAGAGATTGGCCCCAACCAACAAGCCGTAGGAAGCTGCAACAGTTCCTCGGCTTCGCTAATTTCTATAGGAGGTTCATTAAGGGCTACAGTCAGGTAGTTAGCCCCCTGACAGCCCTGACCTCTCCAAAAGTCCCCTTCACCTGGTCGGATCGGTGCGAAGCCGCGTTCAAGGAGTTGAAACGACGGTTCTCTACTGCGCCAGTTTTGGTGCAGCCCGACCCTAGCCGCCAGTTCGTGGTTGAAGTGGACGCCTCTGACTCAGGGATAGGAGCCGTGCTATCCCAGAGCGGAGAGACCGATAAGGTTCTTCACCCGTGTGCCTACTTTTCTCGCAGGTTGACCCCAGCTGAACGGAACTATGACGTTGGCAATCGAGAACTCCTTGCGGTGAAAGAGGCTCTTGAGGAGTGGAGACACCTGTTGGAGGGAGCGTCTGTGCCGTTCACGGTTTTCACTGACCATCGGAACCTGGAGTATATCAGGACCGCCAAGCGGCTGAACCCCAGGCAAGCCCGCTGGTCACTGTTCTTCGGACGTTTTGACTTCCGGATCACCTATCGCCCCGGGACCAAGAACCAGGGTACACGAAGACGAAGTCAAAACGGTGCTGTCGGATCCACCGGAGCCCATCATTCCGGAGTCCACTATCTTGGCCACCCTCACCTGGGACATGGAGAAGACCGTCCGGGAGGCCCTGGCACGGAGCCCGGACCCCGGAACTGGTCCGAAGAATCGTCTATACGTCCCACCAGAGGCCAGAGCCGCAGTCTTGGACTTCTGTCACGGTTCCAAGCTCTCCTGTCATCCAGGGGTGCGAAGGACCGTGGCAGTTGTCCGGCAGCGCTTCTGGTGTGCGTCTATGGAGGCCGACGTCCGGGAGTACATCCAGGCCTGCACCACCTGTGCCAGGGGCAAGGCAGACCACAAGAGGTCCCAAGGGCTTCTCCAGCCACTTCCTGTGCCTCATCGCCCCTGGTCCCATATCGGCCTGGATTTCGTCACGGGCCTCCCGCCGTCCCAGGGCAACACCACCATCTTCACGATAGTGGACCGATTCTCCAAGGCGGCCCACTTCGTGGCCCTCCCGAAGCTCCCAACAGCCCAGGAGACAGCAGACCTCCTGGTCCACCACGTCGTCCGTCTGCATGGGATACCTACCGATATCGTCTCTGATCGTGGTCCCCAGTTCTCCTCACACGTCTGGAGGAGCTTCTGCCGGGAACTGGGGGCCACTGTGAGCCTCTCGTCCGGGTATTACCCGCAGACCAATGGACAGGCAGAACGGGCCAATCAGGAATTGGAGCAAGCCCTGCGCTGTGTAACGTCCGCACACCCGACGGCCTGGAGTGAACATCTGGCCTGGATCGAGTATGCACATAACAGCCAGGTGTCCTCTGCCACCGGCCTCTCCCCGTTTGAGGTGTGTTTGGGGTATCAGCCCCCATTGTTTCCCGTGGTGGAGGGAGAGGTCGGTGTGCCCTCGGTCCAGGCCCACCTGCGGAAGTGCCGTCGGGTGTGGCGCTCCGCCCGTTCTGCCTTGTTGAAGGCCCGGATGAGGGCGAAGACCCATGCGGACCGCCGGCGATCCCCGGCCCCTGCTTACCAGCCCGGGCAGGAGGTGTGGCTGTCCACGAAGGACATCCCCCTCCAGGCAGACTCCCCGAAACTCAAGGACAGGTATACTGGACCTTACAGAATCCTCAAAATCCTCAGTCCTGCCGCAGTGAAGCTCCAACTCCCGGCTTCACTGCGGATCCAGCCAGTCTTTCATGTGTCCAGAATCAAGCCTCACCACACCTCACCCCTCTGTGCTCCCGGTCCGGCGCCGCCTCCTGCCCGGATCATTGACGGGGAGCCGGCTTGGACAGTGCGCCGGCTCCTGGACGTCCGTCGAATGGGCCGGGGGTTCCAGTATTTGGTGGACTGGGAGGGGTATGGACCCGAAGAACGCTCCTGGGTGAAGAGAAGCTTCATCCTGGATCCGGCCCTCCTAGCCGATTTCTACCGTCGACACCCCGATAAGCCAGGAGGCGCCCGTTGAGGGGGGGGGGTCCTGTTGTGTGGGCCGCCAGAAGAGGAGGTACTGCTGGCCCACCACCAGAAGGCGCCCTGCCTGAAGTGCGGGCTTCAGGCACTAGAGGGCGCTGCCGCCACGGACACAGCCGGGAGTGACAGCTGTCACTCATTAATTCCTGACAGCTGTCACTCATTCTTCATCATCTCACTCCATAAAACCCAGACGTCATCTCCACCTCATCGCTGAGATATCGTACTTCTATGGAGGTAATATTCTCTGCCAGCATTCAGTGATTTCCAGAGCTATTGTGTTGCAGCTGTCAACCAGAGGACCGGCGTGGGTCACGACTGTTTTCGTCCTTCGTCTCGTCAGATAAGTGGTTAAACAGACGCTGCACGAGTGTGTGTTAAAGGTGGAGGTGGCATTCCCACCGTTGTTGTTACTGGGTGTACACACACCCACACTTGACTGTCTTTGTTCTTCGCCAGCAGTACCAGATCCGACAGTCGGGGACGGTGATCACCTGGGAATTCGGGACTTGGCGGCTCCAGTATTCACCAGGTTCGGTGGCGGCGGAAATCGTGTGGTTCCGGCTCTTCTCAGGACAGACGTCTTCTATCCTCGAGCCTGCCCACACGTCACCTTTGTGGACTGACTGTCATCAGATTCTGAGATTGTCTGTGTATTCGTTGTGCACCTTCACAACATTAAATTGTTACTTTTTGGCTCATCTATTGACCGTTCATTTGCGCCCCCTGTTGTGGGTCCGTGTCACTACACTTTCACAACATTCTTGATCTTGTTGGATTTGTAAGAATCTACTGAATCTACTGGTACCTTGTTTCCCATGTAACAATAAGAAATATACTCAAAACCTGATTAATCTTTATTCACATAGCACTACTATTATTCTGAACACTACTGTATAAGATATACCTCACTGAATTTTCATGACACTCACCTGTTTCCAATTAACCTGTTCACCTGTGGAATGTTCCAAACAGGTGTTGTTGGTCAAGTTGGTTACATAATTTCTCCACTGTGGGACCAATAAAGTATATCTCATCTCGACTCTTTGAGCATTCATCAACTTTCCAGTCTTTTGTTGCCCCTGTCCCAGCTTTTTTGAAATGTATTGCAGGCATCCATTTCAAAATGAGCAATATTTGCACAAAAACAAAAGTCTATCAGTTTTAACATTAAATATCTTGTCTTTGTGGGGTATTCAATTGAATATAGGTTGAAGAGGATTTGCAAATCATTGTATTCGGTTTTAATTTACATTTCACACAACGTCCCAACTTCATTGGAATTGGGGTTGTATCTTGGATAAAGAATCAAACATTCAAGAAAAAACAACACGTCACTGAACTTAATATCCAAATCATGAAACAAAAATCAACTGTCAAGAAACAGGCAGTTATGTCATGCACAGAATCCTAACCCTCATTTTTACTCAGCATCGCCATAGCAGATCTACATGTTGATTTGGCACAACTTTTACACCAGATGCCCTTCCTGACACAACTCCACATTAATTGGAGAAATGTGGTAGGGGTTGGGGTTTGAACCCGGAACCTTCCGCACTGAAGCAAGCACACTAGCCACTTAGTCACCACCACTTCTACATGCATAGGGAAAAGCAGAAAGCACAGGGAATAAGTAAACATGGGAATGGTGAGGTAGCAGGCTTCTGAAGAGATGTCCACCAGCAGGATCTGATACACAAACCTTGGCATTGTGGCCTCGTATATCTATGAGAGAGCCCTTTTAAAGCTATCGGAAACAAGTTGTTCTCTAATGAGACACACGGGAGCAGGTGAGACCAATGAAGAAACGTAAACAAACCAACACGGAATAAAAGTGAAAGGCAGAATGAAAAGTGATCAAAGAAAGTAACAACGAAGGGTGAACAGCAGAAAACTCACAGAACTAACAAAGTGCACCAGTGACAAGACAACATCAAATTAAATAATGAAACAGCTATGCTCGCAAGCTGCCACACTGAGAAACAGCAACTGGCTCCTCTGAGCATGAGAATCAAAACCCAAACACAGAAAAGAGATCACAGATGAAGTAAGACAGGAGCAAGACGCAGACGAAGGAGATCATGAAACACCACAAGTAACCTACATAACAGAAGGGAACACACCAAAGTGAAACTAAAGGAAGACTCGGATTGGATGGCAAAAGCTAAAGAAGAACTCGGGACAGTCCACAGAAACGGGGCCATATGAGTGGACACACAAGGGAAACCACAGGAATAAGAGTAAAGACACTAGCAGCCATTTGAGCAGGCAGTCCATGCAGTGCATGGGCACAGCACATGGACACAGATCAATTACTGTCAAAGTTACACATGCTAATGGGGAATGTCACACTTCAGCCAACCTGCAGGATGTAATGTCTGCTATCATATGAATGATGATATATTAAGAAAACCCATATTGCAAATGTCATAATGGGTGTATTTAGTTCAGGGCAGTTGACAGTATCAGGCTGAGGGTCAAGACTGATTTATACTTGTGACAAATCTCTGTAAAACAGTGCATACACTGAGGCAGCGGAAGCAAAGGATATCATATTCTCTCAAAAGCTTTTCAGTCAGGTCTGGGAGTATGCGCTAATGTCACATCCACTACACCCAAAACCGCCTTGAGTCCTGGACAGCAATCACCCAGACAGAGAGCTGATCCAACTCCACCTCCCAAACAGCACAACAGCAGAGTAATGTGTGGGCATCCTCTTGGACTTTTCCACCTGCCTGGGTCCTCAACACTGAGCCAGCAATATTCTGTATCAGGCACAGAGAAATGCGCTACACGGCCAAAATGTCTTAGCTGACCTACCTTCACAATGCAAGTGATACTTCTCATCTGAGTCTCCCTAAGTAACCTCTCATTTGACATAAAGTCATTCCAGCAGTACCCAAAGATCCTCTGAAGAGATCTGGGACCAAAGACGTGTCCTCCATAAGCGCTTTCCAAGTGTCTCTCAATCTAAAAGATAAGTCCGTCCACCTCAGCACAAAACCTTCTTGACTTAGTAGTTAGCGCTGATCCTGCACAACAAGAAGCTCATGGGATTGTTTCCCACCCTTTATGTGTGGAGTTTGCATGTTCTCCCGTGTCTGTGTGGGTTTCCTCCCACAATGAAAAACATGCTTATTTAGGGTCTGCTCCTTTATCTATGCCTGGTCAAGGCAGCATCTCTACATCTGGAGTTGGACCCTGGCTACCGGACTGTGGCTGCCCACTGCTCCTAGTGGATGGATTGTGGGTAACTGCTGTATTGAATATAGCAACAGACATATCTTTACAGAATCAAAAGTTGCCTGACGTTCCACTTTAAACAGAGAACTGGACCTCCCAGACAACACTAAGGTTGGAATGTGTCACACTGGACTGACAATGTGTTATTACCCTGCATCAAAATCCTCCTTTTTTGCAAAGTGATCAGTCTTCCATACATTTCCTGGCTGAATTTACAACGCCTCCGGAAAGCTTCAATGAACAGTCCCTATGGACCAAAAACACTTGCGCCACACTGTTGAAGTCAATCCCACTTCAACCTGAAGTTATTAGACAGCTTAATGAAATCTGTCCAATTCAGAGAACCTCCAGACACCAACAGGACACTCCTACAATAACATCCCAATTTGACATGGGCTGATAACTGGTTTCAAGGTATACTGTGGTATGAAAAAGCCACGGTATCAAAACCACTAAAATTTTCCATTATACCATCCCTACAGTATGAGCGATTATGAGAATTCTCGACAGGCAGAGCAGAGGCGGCTGCTGCCACCCTTCCCCCTGGCATGCACCTTTGTCTCTGGCTGGCTGAAGGAGGCGAAGGCCTGCGCTGAATTTTTTCCCTCCGTCTAAAAGGACCAAGTCGGCTTTTTCATTTATTTTCTGCAGAATAGCCCTTCAAACCAAAAATGGTGGCAACAAAGCTATGGCCTGTGTCGGACTCGGAGTGATTCAAGATACCCGCAAAGGATTACATGGAAGGAGTAAACTTTATCCCATCTTTGAAACCACTGAGAAGTACCAGTGGGACTCGAGTCGTGCTTGTGGTCAACCCAAATTTCTCACACAAACATGTCAAGGACAAATACATCATTCCAAGCACTTTGTTGGTGAAGCTGGGCCAAGTATTGAGTATCCAGAGTTCCGGACGTTATTCAGCCCTAAGCAAGTAAGTCATGTTTCCCATGGGACAGATGCTACATGTCTAAAAGAGAGATGATCATTTTGGTATTTTCTCTAAATTTATCAGTGTATAGTGCTCGTAGCGGTAGACATCGCGTCATTTAGTGAGCCTGAATCACACACGCTTCATATGCAAATAGCCATAATGTTGTTAAAGCACATTTTAAAGCTATACATAATACCGTAATGCAGCTGAGTGTGAAGCGTCCGGGATGAAAATCAGCACCTCCAAATCCGAGGCCATGGTTCTCAACCGGAAAAAGGTGCCTTGCCCTCTTCAGGTCGGTGGAGTGTCCTTGTCTCAAGTGGAGGAGTTTAAGTATCTCGGGGTCTTGTTCACGAGCGAGGGACGGATGGAGCGTGAGATCGACAGACGGCTCGGTGCAGTGTCTGCAATGATGTGGCCGCTGTATCGGACCGTCGTGGTGAAGCTGAGCAGGGGGTCAAAGCTCTCGATTTACCGATCGATCTACGTTCCGCCCCTCACTTACGGTTATGAGATTTGGCTCATGACTGAAAGAACGAGATCGTGAGTACAAGCGGCCGAGATGAGTTTCCTCCGCAAGGGTGGCTGGGCGCTCCGTTAGAGATAAGATGAGGAGCTCGGTCACTCGGGAGGAGCTCGGAGTCGAGCCGCTGCTCCTCCACGTGAAAGGAGCCAGCTGAGGTGGCTCAGGCATTTTTTCCAGATGCTCCCTGGACACCTTGCTGGAGAGGTGTTCCGGGCACGTCCCATTGGGAGGAGGCCCCAGGGAAGACCCAAGACACGCTGGAGGGACTGTGTCTCTCAGCTGGCTTGGGAATGCCTCTGGGTTCCCCCGGAGGAGCTGGGGAAGGTGTGGTGGATCGGGAAGTCTGGGTGGGTTTGCTTGAGCTGCTGCCCCTGCAACCCGACTCCGGATAAAGCGGAAGAAAATGGATGGATGGATGGATGGACATAATACCATGAAACTGTGAAACCACTGTATTTTGCCCCTGGTTATCATACCATCCAAATCGCATACCGGCCCATGTATAATCCCAATAAACCTAGGATCTCAACCAGCCAGGTGGCAAAAGATCATAGGTTATAAAACAACCAACACTGGGATGGAATCACAGTGCCCCCTGCTGGGAAGAACACAGACCCCTCAGTACACGAATATACATTCTTATACTCATACTCAGCTTCAACTGCTTTTCCGGGTCGGGTCGCGGGGGCAACAGCTCCAGTAGGGGACCCCAACTTCTCTCCACCTAGTTGTGAGTCTTCCCCGGGGTCTCCTCCCAGATGGACGTGCCTGGAACACCTCCCTAGGGAGGAACCCAGCAGGCATCCTTACCAGATGCCCGAACCACCTCAGCTGGCTTCTTAAAGGGTGGCAACCCTCAAACACCGTGGTGGACACCGGTGGTCAGGGAAGCCGTCCGACTGAAGAAGGAGTCCTTCTGGAATATGTTATCTCGGAGGACTCCAGAGGCAGTTGCAAGGCACCGACAGTCCCGAAGGGCAGCAGCCTCTGCTGTGGGGAGGCAAAGCAGTGGGTGTTGAAGGACTTCGGAGCAACCATGGAGAAGGATTTTCAGTCGGCACCAAGGTGCTTCTGGCGGATCATGAGGCACCTCAGGAGGGGAAAACGGGGAACCATCCAAGCTGTCTACAGTAAGGATGGGACTCTGTTGACCTCAACTGAGGATGTAATTCAGTGCTGGAAGGAAAACTTTGAGGAATATACTTTCCTTTTAACAAAGAGAAACTGTAATTATTTTCCTGTTTTTATACTTAGCCAAAGATTAAATTTATACTCATATATAATCTAATCTAATTTATACTCATATATATCATATAATCTTATATACATTTCTTGGTGCACATTTAAATGTTATTTGTTGAATTATTAAGTCATAGAGCGTGAGGCGGGGTACACCCAGGACAGGACGCCAGTCCGTCACAGGGCCACATATAGACAAACAAACACACTCACACCCACTCGCACACCTACGGACAATTTAAAGATTCCAATCCACCTAACCCACATGTCTTTGGATGTGGGAGGAAACCGGAGCACCCGGAGGAAACCCATGCAAACACGGGGAGAACATGCAAACTCCACACAGAAAGGCCACAGGTGGGAACTGAGCCTATGACCTTCTTGCTGTGAGGCAACAGTGCTAACCACTAAGCCACCGTGCTGCCCCTGACTAGACCAATTGAACTATAAAAACACAATAAATCAGTAACACTAACAACACTGTTAAACTAATATGAACCACAAGAACAACATTCGAAACCCCAAAACCCTAAACTCTCATGGTGCATTGCAGCACAACATTCATTTTTCCACTACCGTTAGCTAATATCGCTAATTTCCCCTAAAATATTAGTTCTATCATCTTTCCAGTTTTGCAGTGTTCATCCTTGACCCAAAATACATAAGCAACACCAAACGGCAAATATCAGCTTTCCCCGCTACTCTGTGATCGAAGCCATACCCACCCACACATGCATACATGCACACTGAGGCCACTTAGCTGGCAACTACCCAGACAAACAACCGGCTAGAATAACTATCTGCCACAGCCAGGTGAAGCGTGAGCATCGCCTTGGCTTTCTCCAGCTGCTTAGGTCTAGGCTGAAACGATCAGTCGAGTAACTTGAATAATTCGATTACAAAAAATGTTTGAGGCAAATTCTGTGCCTTGAATCTTCATTTAACGTTGCAATACATATGCCAGGCCTGTCTGTGGTGCTATAACATCCCCAGAAAAACAAACAGAAGAAGCTGTGTAAGCGCTAATCAAATTAGCACAATAGCTAAAGCGAAGCAGTTCGTTTGTCTGTTTTTAAAAAATACAGTTTCGTCCGCTGCCTGCTCTCCGCTCTACGTGGGGGTGGCTATTCGCTCAGCGGCGGTGGCTGCCTCTCTCTGCCCAGTGTGAGCGGCCTAAACAATGCCCTCACAGCTCCATCCCCGCCACACTGACAGTCTCTGGAAGAAGTCCACTCTTCCTTCTGTGTTTTGCGCAGATTCCTACTTAGTGTTTCGCTTTTTAATTTGCGCTTTTTTGGGCAACACACAACACTTCACAAACACGGTAACTCAAATAAAATAATAATAATAAAAGAAACTGACTGTGAGGCTTGCATGTTCAACCTCCAGCTGAAATGCATCTGCTGAATCACAGAGAAAGAGGGATAAAAAAAAAAATGAACACAGGGACCCAGTTCACCAACCTTAAAAAAACTTAAAATGGTTCAATTTTACAAGTTGAGGAAAACAAAAACAGAAAGCCACATCCCATTGCCATTTCAGCAAAATGTCAAGACTTCGGCCGGACTGTGGCGGAGCTCCTGACACCAGGAAAGATCCAAAACTTGGAAAGATGTGAAAAAATAAATAATTACTGAGGAAAACAGAAAGGGATACACTAAATTTGACAATCTCTGTGATGATGCAGCGACATTGTGCCATTGCTTAGGGAGAGCCCTGGACTGTTGATGTTGTTAAAAATGCAAAAGTACTTTTTATCTGATTACTCGATTAATCATCAGAATAATCGATAGAATACTCGATGACTAAAAGAATTGATAGCTGCAGCCCTACTTAGGTCCTCAACATTGAGACACCAGTGTGCTGGTTCATACCTTATTGAATCACGTCCCAAGTGTGAGAGTCAATTTAAAACTTTGAAGCAGGCTGAACAGTAACCTTTCAAAGTTAAAGCAAGAGACGACACACATACACTGTTAAGTTCAACAGTCAATGGAGAAACAGAAATTCTGTTGTTTGACACAATTTATGTCAAACAAAGCTTCAAGAAAAAGTCTGTCAGTGCCATATTATTCATCTTGATAAAATGTAGTGGCAGCTTATCTGTTAATGAAATGTGAATTTAAAATACTCATAACCATAGGTTTTTCTTGGTATTATGTCCTGGAATTCAGAAAATGCCTTTCAAAAATATACATCTCATACTGTCCATGGCATGGGTTTGAATCTAGTCTGCTTCATTCAAACATCCACACATCAAATTCTCTAAAACTTAAAACGTGTGTTTTAATGTGTATATTATCATTTATATGTCATATTTACTAACAGCTGTTATTAAAAATATGCCCTCCGCAGCACAGTGGGGCATTCACAATATTCAAAACCAAGGTGGTTTCTACAGCAGCTATGTACGCTTGCTGTTGCTATGGATCAATTGTGAACAATCATGTTGTACATGCAGTGCACAGCAGAGAGCTGATGGTGCCACAAGCGCACTTCCTTGAAGCTGGTGGTGTGCCATAACTTGCATGATCATAAATAACACAGCAGGGTATACCCCACCCGCATTCACTGACACCAGGGATGGGCTCCAGCTACCCCACCCCCCCTTCCCCTCATGACCCTTAATTTAAGTAAGCAGGTTTTAAAAATGGACGGCTGATGGATGGCTTATTGCCTTGCTGATCACTGAATCAGCCGAGGTCACGAGGTGGCACCCCGCACGTCGCTTAACTTTTGACCAGAACAAAAAATTTGTGCGGCAGTCTTCTTCACAAAATCGTCAGGTGGCGCCTCGCACCCCTCACTACATAGGTGTGACTCAAAATGTGTGCACCATGAGACAACTTGTGAGGGGTTGACACACACTTTTCCTTTTCTATTTTGGGAGAGGAACAGCGCTACAGGAAGTGGCCAAAGCACTCCAGCAGCCTCCAGCCACCCGGCTTTGCAGCCAGTTGGCACCCACTTGCCAAGCACATGCTGCTCAAGGATATCTTAGTGATGTTCATGTCAGACGGGAAATCAAACAAGAGGAATGTAGGTTTGGTAAGGTTCAACATTACTTGTGTGAAGCGCCTTGAGCAGCTTTGTTTGTGATTTGCTGCTGTATAAATATAAATTGAATTGAAGTGAACTGAGGAACTGAAGACTGAGGAACTGATCAGCATAACAGTGAAAATGAATCCCATGGCTATGTGTAATCTAACAAAGCGGTGCCACATATATAAAACATAACCGTGGCCCTACAACAGAACTTTGTGGTACACCATACTTCATTAAGGAAAACTCATGTCATACCACTAAGATAAACACACTGCAATCAAACCAGTAGGACCTCAACTATTAAAGCATCAGAAGAGAAATGACAAAATAATTTTCCATTCCCTCAGTTCAAAAGTACGACCCAAACACATGAGGTGTCAAAACACCCTAATGAGCTATAGTAGGTGCCTCAGTGTTGAGGACCCTAGCACCTAGAAAAGGCTAAGTGGGTGCCCAAGCATCACCTGGCTGCAGCATATGACTACTGTCATGAGGTGGAGACTAGTTGTCTGCCAGCCCGGGTGGTTGCCAATCTCAAGTGAAGACAATTCCATAGAGGGGGGATGCAATGGCACTGCACAAGCGCAGGCTTGCCGACCTGCTGACCTGCCGACCTGCCCTTACCTCCACTGGTACAATGCTTATGGTATGTTCTAAGTTGCAACTATAGTCAATCCTTTAAAGTAAATGAGTTATACAGACAGGCTTGAACCCTCAATTCTGATCAGTGAATAAATTGATTAATGTGCTTTGTTTCTTCTCAACAACACAGAGGCATAAAACACTCAGGTTGCTTTGACTGCTGTCTCCTGCTGCATCTTTCAAAAGCTGTCTCAGCGACTTTCTAGTTCACTCCTCAGACAACCATTTAAATTCACCTCTATACTCCTTTGATCTCTGCTGGTGCACACAGCAGAAGGGCTGTTTGCGCTTTAAAAAATGTTTGTGTCAGAGAGACGGAGTGAAGAAAATGAACAGAAAGAGAGTTTGAACTTTCTAAGAGGAGTACCACAGAAGATGAAACAGGCGATGATAACGTCATGGACGTGATCTGCTGATCGACCTGAATCACAGCAAGTCTTTAAGGGCCATGCCAGCGTGTTGACACAACCTCGGCCAGAAATCAAGGACGCTGTTGACTTCCTGTGGTCATTACCATATGTAAAATTAATTAATTGACAAGCACAGCAGTATAACGGTGGTCATTAGTTTAATTGAATATTGTAATATAGGCTGAAGAATAATTATAATACCATCTTTGTTGGCATGTAAATGGATGTGCACTGGTGCATTATGGCTTTTTTAAACTTGAGCTGCAATCAGTTATGGAAATGTGTTTTGAGCCGACTGGATGGGTGGATCATTGAGGCTCAGTGGAGCATTACATATGCCTACCACTAATGGACCACGCAGGCAGAATAAGTACACTCAACAGAATAATAAAGCACACGTGCACATATGAACTCTCCACATTCTGTGAGAGATGTACAAGCTGTGTGTGTGTGTGTGTGTGTGTGTGTGTGTGTGGTGTGTGTGTGTGTGTGTGTGTGTGTGTGTGTGTGTGTGTGTGTGTGTGTGTGTCTGTACCAGCATTGGGTGGTAGTAGGCTGGCCCCAGGGTTGTGTCACTGGGTGGAGGCTGCAGCTTGCGGAGCACACCCAGGACATCCTTCTCATAGCCATAGGCTTGGCCTGGGGAGGGAATGGATGGAATATCTGACTCACAAGCCAGCTGGAGACTTTTAGCCTGTAGCCACTGCAGAAAGCAAAAGAGCAGAAACATTAGGAGAATGGGGGGAAATGAATCAGAAATGCAATGCTCTGGGTTACTATATATGAGCAATGCTTGGGGCTAATTCAGTGTGTAGGGAGGGAGGGACACAGAATAGGAGAAACAGACGTGGCAGCAAAGAACAAGATAAAGGGCTGGGGGGGGGGAGTATAAGAAGGAAAAGGACCAGGAGAGATTGTAGTGTAGATACATGTTATCCAGGCACTTCACAGAGAGTGGTGCTGGGAAATATTATGATCATAACCTCGATATGGAGTCCTTACGTGACTGGATAGGTTACACAACAGCGCCAGTGAAAATGGACCAATTGTTGGTATCAGAGATGAGATAAATCCCCTGAACTCAATAACTCCATAAGCAACTGCCAAGTAGCCCTAATGGGGCTATAGTCTCCAGGAATTTCTGTAGTCCCACATAATCCCACCAGAAAATTGATATTTGCTGTTCAAAATCATATATTTTCATGGAAAATGGATTGCATTCATATTGTGCTTTTCCATCTGAATTAGAAGCTCACAGCACTTTACAATGTTGCCTCACATTCTCTCAATCTCACTCTCTCTCTCACACATACACACACACACACACACACACACACACACACACACACACACACACACACACACAAACACACACCAGTGTCAGGGTGCTGCCATGCAAGACACTCAACTACACAATGGGAACAAATTGGGGATTAAGGACCTTGGCCAAGGGCCCTGAGTGGTTTTCTGGTCTGGTCGGGGTTTGAACCAAGGACCCTCTCAAGGACCACCACCATTATATGACTGATCCGACCCTTGAGTACCCCTCCTTTATCACCTACTGGATATTGTTTATTGACTGCACTTGGCTCAACTACCAGTCAATAAAACACCGTTCTCACTTTCATGCAAATGTATCCTGGCAGCTCATAGTTGAATGCTTGTCCTTATCTTAAAAACGTTTAAGAGGGCCCAAAGAGTGTCCATCCATGACAAAGTAGGACATGGTAACCATGGTTGAAATGTTCAAAAAAAATTATTTTTCAGTTGCATACTTTCACATACTTTGGCAATCCCTTAATTCTTTGGATCCCATAATGTTGTTGTGCATACCATCACTGGGACGTTTTCCTCAGGCTCTACAGATGTGATAGCCGTTCGTTTTTTTTTTGTAGAAATTGCATTGTACAAGCCTGTTACATTATTACAAAAGATAAGATCAACTTTATTTATCCCAAAGGAAATTCTTTTGCCAGAGTACTGAAACAGTAAACAATGAACATGGGGGGGGATTTTTGTTTTTTTTAAATAAGTACAACAAATTTATGTGAAATGACTGGAAGACATTTGCACAAGATGTTTGACAATATTGCACATAATTCTGAGTCAATGAATAGCTGAATAACTCTGTTCATTTTGTTTTCATCCTGCGGAAGGAGGAGGAATTATACAGTCTGAATGCCACAGGTAGAAAAGACCTCCTGTGACATTCTGTGGTGCACCTCAGTGGTCTCAGTCTCTGACAGGACATCTGTGTGGCATGCTGTGGGTAGGAGGTGTTGTCCAGGATGCTGAGCAGTTTCCTCCACATCCTCCTCTCTGACACCTCCACTACAGACTCCAGTTCAACCCCCAGAACAGAGCCAGCTCTCCTGATGAGCTTGTCGAGTCTGTTTATGTCAGCTGCCTTCATCATGTGCTAGATTGGCAAGTTACATCAACAAACCACAGGATGGATCCCATTCATGGGTAACTGTAAGCTTCACACTTGGTTCATCACATTTATAGACCGAGAGCTCATGGGATATGCATCCCAGAAAGTGAGAACAGCTTGACCCCATGCCACTTACATAAAACAAAAAGTATTTCATATTTTCTTTTCTTTTTTCATTGTTGAATTTGTTTTGGTTTGCATAATTTAAAGTGGTTGTTTGTTTGTTTTTTGACAAAGAACCATGTACAGTGACTAAATGTTGGTGAAATTGAGAAATGAGAGGTGACAGCCCACATTTAGATGGAGTGAAGGAGAATAGCACCACTACAGAACAACAACCTGTATCCTGACTAGTGTTTGTTGTCAGTGGTGCAACCAACACACACACACACACAAAAAACTTGATTTTGTTTTTGTGAAGAGTAGCTGTTATGTTTTATGAATAACAATTGCTATTGTTCGCTCTATCTGTTGTGCACTGTATGTGTGAATTAACAATGTGCATGTAATAGATACTAAAAATTAACTTTACAGTGGCAATTTACACATTTTCTACAAATCATGTTACCTAATCACTAACGCAATCCTTACCTAGTTCCCCACACCCTGCCCCCAGGCCCAAAAAATGTCTCTGGTGCTACCATTGACAACTGTGTGAGAGCCTCATCCTGTCAGATCTCAGAAGCTAAGCAGTGCGGGGCCTGGTTAGTACTGGCATAGGAGACCTTTTTGGAACACCAGCGGCTGTGTGTTTCTCCAGGCTACACTGGAGCGTTAGGAAGGGCATCTGGCATAAAACTTGTGCCAAATGCCAATGCGGACCTGGCTGTATCCGCTGTGACGACCCCGAACAAAATAGGAGCAGCCGAATGGACAACCACAATAAAAGTAATAAACTGAAATTGAATATTCTTGACTCTATACTTTCTGTTCTATACTCTCTGTTCACCCTCATTTGCACTTCTGTAACAGAATGCAATGAGGTGTCATTTCATCAGGATTAAATTTCAAAACTGCCCTTTTGGCTCATTTTCAAGAATATGTCGACTTTGAGCAAACGATTTAAAAAGTAATTCATGCCCAGACTCTGCGCTCTAGTCTCAGTGGTGTCAGAGACATGAGTAGTGTTTGTTGATTTTGGCAATTGCCATGGTAATGCTTAAATTTTTGACAAAGTGTTCCATTATACCCCCATCACACTAGAGGCTGAATCGAACGATTCGAGCAATATACTGCACTGGCCAGCCAAACACAGAACCTGCCAGAATGCCCAGGATTGTGGCACAAATGAGCGTAAATGCACCTGGGCAACACGACTGCAGTGGAACATAACGACTGTGGCAACGATTGTGGGCGGACCAAACTCGCAGTGCGACACAAAATGTTGTGTGTTGGGGGTTTGGCAGGACATTTTGGTGTTGTTTTCTTTCTTTGCTCTCCAGTGGTATGCAAAACTGGTTTTTGTCTGTGGAGAAGGTGCTGGCAGAAGAGTCCTTCCCCCTCATCAGCATTATTGGCTGCACTTGTGGGAGGATGTTCACGTGCAGGCCTAATGACTTGCAGCACCTGTGGATGATGCTCACGTGCAAACTTAAAGACTTTCAGCTGAAGCAGATAATGAGCTGGCGTTCTGCATTTAAGCCATGAGTGATTCGAGCAGAATTGCCGGGAACTCAACCTTGTGATGTTCGTTTGTGAGACGCTGAGGACCGCGCCAGGGTTTGACACATCGTGCCTGTGAAGGAGGACGGGTGAGGGACACATGCTGTCAGCACACATCAGAGGTGATGATTGTCTGAATAAGTGTTAACAGTAATTTGGTATTTTGTTACGCAGTATATTTGAACAGTGATGAGAGCGCCGAGCTTTGAGCCATTTGGGATGGAGAGCGCGCTGTCCTTCACCTCGCCAGACAACCGCACATTTATGTTGTACACCAATTATTGCACAGGAGGGAAATAAAATTGTTTTGTTTTTGGAACAGCTTTCTGGTTATTTAGCGCTGGGTTCGGTCAGACGTTGGTCCGCTCCTCAACCTGCGTCTGCACATAACACCAAAACAGAATAAGAAGGTGGCCAACTGGTACACGAACCAGTGTCCACATTGAGGATCACACAATCGATATTGCCCAACAAAGCAAAAAAGATATAACATTGAACACAGAAGACCACAAGTTGAATCCCACCACGCCTGCAGAAAAAGAGGGCCACCAAGATCAAGCACCTCATCCCCGCCCGCGGCCATGGATGGGGTTGATGAGCCACACCGCAGGAAGGCCCAGCAGAGCCAGCACCTGGGCTGCCACAGGTCACACCACCGCTGTCACAGCCAGAAGCTGTGTCCATATCATCCCCCTGGATCCCCGCCACGCACAGCCGCCCATGTCCTGGAGCAATGTGTCCAGTGAAGAGGAAGCAGGAGCTGGTCACTGCCAACTTCGCAAAGGAGCAGGAGCAGGAGATGGTTGACTAGCTCCAAGCCCCACAGCAGGAATGCCTCCTAAATATAAAACACCCGCACTATGTCCAGAAGGGGCTGAAGAATGCGCTGTGGGAAAACAAGGCCAGGAAGATGGGCAATGACATGGAGTACCTCAAGAAGTGGTACGCCAACATGAGAACAAGGTACGACAAGCTGAAGCAAGCCCCCTCTGGTGCAGGATCCAGTGAGCTGCCTGCGAGGGACACCTGGATCCTGCGCCACTTCAATTCCCTGAAGCCTCACCTCATTGTTCAGGCCAACAAGAGGGTCTCAGTCAGTGTACGTATACACTACATTAACCCCATGTGTGCATGTCTTGTGTATTTCCCCCTGCGCCTCGTGTGAAAGGCGCAGGAGGACTGAAAAGGCACCGGAGGCCTACATACCCCCTGAAATGCAAGATGGATGTCAATCATATAATCCTGTCAGGGTGAGTGAAGGCAAGGCACAGACAGAGGCTGGACACAAATGCAGGCTCTCAAACAGGGTCAGTACACGAGCAAACTGGGTTTTCAGAGCTGAGGCAAAAAAGCAGGATCCGGTACACTGAGCAGAGTCAAAAACACGGCTTGGCATAAACAGGACAAGACAGACTGCTGGTAAGTGACTGAAATCAACAAACGAGCAGGGAGGACATGAACAGAAGCAGTTTAAATAAGAACAGGTGGTAATAGGATAATGAGATGCACGTGGCCTGAAAGGACCTGGAAGGGGGTGTGGTCAGGTGAATCTAAGAGGGGAAAAAAGATGCAAGCAAAGGCAGTGACAAGTGGGCAAGGAAATGACAGACAAATGGGGCGTGGCCAACAGTGACAAGGAAGTGCAGGTGCAGGACAAGAGCGCAGTGATCAGAGGGAGACAGTGATACCAATGAAGCTGGGTGTGAATACATGACAACTGAGATGAGTGCAGACAAGGGGCAGACGAAGACAGGATGGTAAGCAGGTGTAAGTGAGCAGTGAAGAGAATTACTGACATGACAACTAATGATCAATACAAACTAGAACAGAACTGAAAGGCAAACCAGAAGATAAACACAGAAGAAAAACTACATAAAAACTGATCAGAGAATAATAGGAATTAAACACTAAGACAAAACTAAACTGAAACAGACTAAGAAATAAACGAAGTAAAACAGATACTAAGAGATAACCTGATATTAAGGTACTACAGATAACAGAAATGTGAACAGCAAAAATAAGCAGATGATAACTAAATGATAAACAATGAAAACACAGACTGAATGAACCAAACAAAACAGAACTGAACCATGGTTGAAGTATGAAAAGAAACAAAGTGACAAAGCAAAACAGATCAATGAATAAATACATGACAAAAAATAAAACTAAAACATCAAAGCAGGGGCAAAAAGTGGGCATAAGAAAGGGGAAGAACTAAAACAACCCAGATCTGGGCCAAACTGTGACAGTCCCCCCCCCCCCACACACACTTTTATTGGCATTCAGGGTACTGCACTTAAGTAGCTTAGATCGTATTTGGCCGAAAGGAGCTTTTGAGTGTTGTTAGATGGAAAGGTGATGTAACACAGTGGTAAACATAGCACTGTCCCAGCTTTTTTTAAATGTGTTGCAGGCATCCATTTCAAAATGAGCAAATATTTCCACAAAAACAATAAAGTTTATCAGTTTGAACATTAAATATCTTGTCTTTGTGGTGTATTCAATTGAATATAGGTTGAAGAGGATTTGCAAATCATTGTATTCTGTTTTTATTTACATTTTACACAACGTCCCAACTTCAATGGATTTGGAGTTGTACATTAAGGAACAGGAAGAGGATCATTCTTGTATTGCCCGCTCTTTATACCAGGAATTAAATATTAAACATTGCCTTAGTGTGTGTGTGTGTGTGTGTGTGTGTGTGTGTGTGTGTGTGTGTGTGTGCATTTTGTTTTTTTACAGTGAGAACAGAATCATTACCAGTAACATCATTGTATTGCATTTAGACAGTACATTCATTGTTCTTATGATGTTCTGTGCTCTCTCATTATTTTGTCCTCACACATTTTCGTTGATTTATGTACCTACACTCAACAAAAATATAAACGCAACACTTTTGGTTTTGCTCCCATATTGTATGAGATGAACTCAAAGATCTAAAACTTTTTCCACATACACAATATCACCATTTCCCTCAAATATTGTTCACAAACCAGTCTAAATCTGTGATAGTGAGCACTTCTCCTTTGCTGAGATAATCCATCCCACCTCACAGGTGTGCCATATCAAGATGCTGATTAGACACCATGATTGATGCAGAGGTGTGCCTTAGACTGTCCACAATAAAAGGCCACTCTGAAAGATGCAGTTTTGTTTTATTGGGGGGGGATACCAGTCAGTATCTGGTGTGACCACCATTTGCCTCATGCAGTGCAACACATCTCCTTCGCATAGAGTTGATCAGGTTGTCAATTGTGGCCTGTGGAATGTTGGTCCACTCCTCTTTAATGGCTGTGCGAAGTTGCTGGATATTGGCAGGAACTGGTACACGCTGTCGTATACGCCGGTCCAGAGCATCCCAAACATGCTCAATGGGTGACATGTCTGGTGAGTATGCCGGCCATGCAAGAACTGGGACATTTTCAGCTTCCAAGAATTGTGTACAGATCCTTGCAACATGGGGTCGTGCATTATCCTGCTGCAACATGAGGTGACGTTCTTGGATGTATGGCACAACAATGGGCCTCAGGATCTCGTCACGGTATCTCTGTGCATTCAAAATGCCATCAATAAAATGCACCTGTGTTCTTTGTCCATAACAGATGCCTGCCCATACCATAACCCCACCGCCACCATGGGCCACTCGATCCACAACATTGACATCAGAAAACCGCTCACCCACATGATGCCACACACGCTGTCTGCCATCTGCCCTGAACAGTGTGAACCGGCGAATGTGAGCATTTGCCCACTCAAGTCGGTTACGACGACGAACTGGAGTCAGGTCGAGACCCCGATGAGGACGACAAGCATGCAGATGAGCTTCCCTGAGAAGGTTTGTGACAGTTTGTGCAGAAATTCTTTGGTTATGCAAACCGATTGTTTCAGCAGCTGTCCGAGTGGCTGGTCTCAGATGATCTGGGAGGTGAACATGCTGGATGTGGAGGTCCTGGGCTGGTGTGGTTACACGTGGTCTGCGGTTGTGAGGCTGGTTGGATGTACTGCCAAATTCTCTGAAATGCCTTTGGAGACGGCTTATGGTAGAGAAATGAACATTCAATACACTAGCAACAGCTCTGGTTGACATTCCTACTATCAGCATGCCAACTGCACACTCCCTCAAATCTTGCGACATCTGTGGCATTGTGCTGTGTGATAAAACTGCACCTTTCAGAGTGGCCTTTTATTGTGGGCAGTCTAAGGCACACCTGTGCACTAATCATGGTGTCTAATCAGGATCTTGATATGGCACACCTGTGAGGTGGGATGGATTATCTCAGCAAAGGAGAAGTGCTCACTATCACAGATTTAGACTGGTTGTGAACAATATTTGAGGGAAATGGTGATATTGTGTATGTGGAAAAAGTTTTAGATCTTTGAGTTCATCTCATACAAAATGGGAGCAAAACCAAAAGTGTTGCGTTTATATTTTGTTGAGCATATGTCCAGCGTGATTGCTTCCACTGCTGTGTGAGAGTGATGTGATATCACACCTCTCACGTGCTCGCACTGTATTCATGCGCATGCACACAAGCGTGCACGAAACCATTGTCGCGGGATTGTGCACACAGATCAATATTCAGGTTCTGCAGTAGAAAGATACGACATAACGATGTAAAACCAAGATCAGGAAGACAGTATTTAGTTTCAGCTTGTGAATTAAATATCAGATTGCAACATCTTGATCAGTCGGATCATTCTGGATCAGTATGTTATTATTGTATTGTGTTGTGGAATCCGGATCAAGGTAAAGTCTAGGTCATGATGTGAATCACATATGTTTTATTTTTAGTCCTCGTCAACCCTTGGTGGAAATCAGAAATCTCCAGTTGCTCTTGTTTAAGTTGCCATCAGAGCCAGGGTTTCCTGTTAAAATATAACATTGTGCAAAATGCTACTTCAGTGAAACTTCAATGAAATAAATTACAGTCTGAGTCGTTATCATGCAATCTGCCACTGAAGATGACAGGAATTCTGCTATACCCACTGTGACGGCTGACACCGACATGTGAAAGCAGTTTGCTGTCCTTGCCGCTGTAGTGCCACCACAGCAGAGAGGACACTGTGGGCACATGGATGTGGCAAGGAAGTTTGATGTCATGATCCCTGAGCTAGGTGAGTTCTGGCAGCATTTGTGTTCAGTCCTTGGCGAATCCCACTCAGCCCAACAGAAAACAATCACATTCAGAAAAAAAAACTATCCAGCTTGATCCAGATTGGGCCCCAATCTCGCTCAAGGCAGATTACCAATTCCAGTCTGAATGGAGTCTAATTCTCTAACTGAGAAAGCAAATTTATTTGCAAAGACCTCACAGACAAGGAAAAGCACCCTCTGATCATTCCTTCTGGCAGCCACGTCGCCGCACTTCTCGTAAGACACTTCCATGAACATTCAGCCCATCAGGGAAGACACATTACGGAGGGAGCTGTCCGCGGTGCTGGTTTATGGATAATTGGAGGTAAACCACTCATATCTTCTATTATTATATTCTATTATTGTACATAACTGTGTCACCTGCCGCAAATTGCAAGGTAAAATGCAAGTGCAGAAAATGGCAGATCTGCCTGCAGAACGGATAAACCCTGAACCTCCCTTTACTACTGTGGGTTTGGATGTGTTTGGTCCATGGACTATTGTCACATGTCGTACTAGAGGGGGTACAGCTCAGAGCAAAAGATGGGCTGTTCTCTTTACATGCATGTCAACCAGGGCCATACACATTGAACTGATTGAAACCATGTCCACAGACAGTTTTATAAATGCTTTAAGGAGATTTTTCTCCATTCATGGCCCAGCAAAGCTCTTGCGCTCAGACAGAGGGACTAATTTTGTAGGAGCTTGCAATGAATTGGGTCTAGACAAGGACAACACAGCAGTAGGAAAGTACCTCCAGGAAAAGGGGTGCTCATGGACATTCAACCCCCCACATGCGTCACATATGGGAGGATCCTGGGAACGTCTCATAGGAGTAGCTAGATGTATCCTAGATGCAATGTTGTTGAAACACACTCAGATGTGCCTCACTCATGAGGTTCTAAGCACGTTTATGGCTGAAGTAATGGCTATCATTAACGCAAGGCCTTGTTCCAATATCAACCGATCCAGACTGCCCAGCAATATTAACTCCAGCAACGCTACTCACACAAAAATCAAGTGCTGTCTCCGCCCCATCTGGAAACTTTTCCTCAGCACAGCTCTTTCAAAAGCAATGGAAACAAGTACAACATCTTGCAGATACGTTTTGGAAAAGGTGGAAAGGAGAATATTTGTCTACCTTACAGAAACGCATAAAATGGACTGACAACAAACCAAATGTTAAAGAAGGAGACATTGTACTGCTGAAGGATGCTCAAATAAGCAGGAACGAATGGCCCATGGGACTTGTAAAAACTCTGCCCAGCAGTGACAGTTTAAGTCCGCAAGGTGGAAGTGCGGATCATAAAAGAAGGGACTGCAAAGGTGTTCCTTAGACCCATCGCCGAGGTTATCGTTCCCCTTTCAGACATGGAGTAATATGTCTGATGACATGTAACATTGAAATGTTTTATTGCGTTATTTGGTACTTGTGGTGATATAATTTTATTATATCAAGGGGGGAGTGTCATGTCTATATGTTTAAGACAGTAATAATTTCACGTGGTTTAAATTTATGTTTATATTAATTGGGATTTGTGGAAGAGTTAAAAACTGGTTATAAATACATTGTATAATTTATGGTGGAAAAGTTCTGAAAATATGTTTAAGGGAAAACAAGGTGAGACATCGTCTCTAGAGAGGATCGTTTTAGTAGCAGCAGAGTGAGCACTCCTGTCTATCATGGACAATCTTTGTTGTTTTTCCTCTCAGTGCATGCAAACGTGGTTGAACAGCCTCATGGACACGCTGACTTGTTCTAAACACTTGAACCTTGGGAAATTTTCGTCTTTGTGAGTATTTACGTGTACAAAGCATCAAACTACTTATGTAGTGTTAACTTTCGAAGTTTTGGTTTTATTTGTGATATGGCCAGTACTTAATTGCCTGTAGTTTGCGTGTTCAGGCTAGTAATTGCGGTTTTCTTTCTGTTTGTTACAGTTACCACACATCACATCATACGTTTTGTTACATTTGTATGTGAACAAGAAAGCTTCACTAAAGCAAGAAAAAGCAAGCCTTGTGTACGGAGTTTTCTTTATGGTTCGCTGGCTGTCCAGCAACATACAGACACGTGTTTGTGAGGACAGCACAGTATTTAATGTATTTGTAAATGTTTTCTGCATTTGCTCATGCTGTCTTAATTTAAAAGTGTTGTGGCCCCTATCAACGTCTGTAAGAACCTCTCCATGACATTTAGATAGTAAACTTCACTGATAGATGATACCAATATTTACAGGTATCAATTTTGCAAATTTTCTTTGACATAACAGTGAACAAGAAGGTCCATTTTTCATGTACAAACAGCCACTCATCTAAAAATTGTAAGTCTGATGCAAGTACAGTTGTATGTAAACGTTTGTGCACACCTGATGATTTCCATGATTTTCCTTTATAAATCATTTGTTGTTTGGATCAGCAATTTCAGTTAAATATATCATATAGCAGAACTGATATTTGAGAAGTGAAATGAAGTTTATAGGATTTACAAAAAATGTGCAATAACTCTTTAAACAAAATTAGGCAGGTGCATAAATTTGGGCACCCAAACAGAAAAAAATGCATCAATATTTAGTAGATCCTCCTTTTGCAGAAATAACAGCCTCTAAATGCTTCCTATAGCTTCCAATGAGAGTCTGGATTTTGGTTGAAAGTATTTTGCACCATTCTTCTTTACAAAACATCTCAGGTTTGTTGGTTTCCGAGCATGGACAGCCCGCTTAAAATCACACCACAGATTTTCAATAACATTCAGGTCTGGGAACTGAGATGGCATTCCAGAACGTTGTACTTGTTCCTCTGCATGAATGCCTTAGTAGAATTTGAGCAGTGTTTAGAGTTGTTGTCTTGTTGAAAGATCCAGCCCTGGTGCAACTTCAACTTTATCACTGATTCTTGAACATTGTTCTCAAGAATCTGCTGATATTGACTGGAATTCATGTGACCCTCAACGTTAACAAGGTTCCCAGTACCTGCACTGGCCACACAGCCACACAGCATGATGGAACCACCTCCAAATTTTACTGTTGGTAGCAAGTATTTTTCTTGGAATGCTGTGTTCTTTTTCAGCCATGCATGCCGCCCCTTGTTATGTCCAAATAACTCAATTTTAGTTTCATCAGTCCACAGCACCTTATTCCAAATGAAGCTGGCTTGTCCAAATGTGCTTTAGCATACCTCAAGCGACTCTGTTTGTGGTGTGTATGCAGAAAATGCTTCCTCTGCATACAGCATCATACAGCATCTGTTTGTGCAAGTGTGCTGTATAGTTGAACGATGCACAGAGACACTATCTGCAGCAAGATCATGTTGTAGGTCTTTGGAGCAGGTCTGTGGGTTGACTATGACTGTTCTCACCATCCTTCGCTTCAGCTTGTCTGAGATTTTTCTTAGCCTGCCACTTCAGGCCTTAACTAGTACTGTGCCTGTGGTCTTCCATTTCCTCACTATGTTCCTCAAAGTGGAAACTGACAGCTGAAATCTCTGAGATAGCTTTTTGTATCCTTCCCCTAAACATGATGTTGAACAATCTTTGTTTTCAGGTCATTCGAGAGATATTTAGAGGCTCCCATGTTGCCACTCATTAGAAGAGATGCAAAGAGGACAAATATTTGCAAATGGCCACCTTAAATACCCTTTCTCATGATTGAATTCACCTGTGTAAGGAGGTCAAAGGTCAGTGAGCTTACCAAACTAATTTTGTGTTCCAATAATTAGTACTAAATGTATTCAAATCAATAAAATGACAAGCGTGCCCAAATTTATGCACCTGCCTAATTTTGTTTAAATAATTATTGCACACTTTCTGTAAATACTAGAAACTTTATTTCACTTCTCAAATATCAGTGTGGTTTGTCTGCTATATGATATATTTAACTGAAATTTCTGATCCAGACAACCAATGATTTATAAAGGAAAATCATGAAAATTATCATGGGTGCCCAAACTTTTGCATACAACTGTAACATTTGAGCAAATTTATACCAACAACATAATGGACTGGAAAGGTTAATAACAGTGCACTGCCAGTCACTATTGACAGTAAAATTGCCTGTTTACTTTGCCCTCACTGCTTCCCCCTAAAGCCTACCATTTTCTTGCAGAGCCTTCCAGCCTGTCTTCCATCAGCCAGAGCGGCCTTAATGTTTCCTGAGGCAAGCAGCACGTTGTAGGCCCCGGGGCCTGGAACCTCTGACACTACCTCTTCAAAACGCCTGGAGCGGTTCTGAAGACTGTGTCCACCGTGAATGTTTAGCTGAAAGAGTGAAGTTTTGAGACAACAAGGAGAAAGAGGGAGAATGAGTCTATGATCAATATTTTTTTAGTTGTAAACATGTGGACAACATTTTTGGTACTCCAATATTTTAAGTACACATTTTAATATACGTACAGTCAGAAATAAATGCAAACAAAGCAATTTGTTTAATTGAAGCATTTTAAAAAATGTCCAAAGTATTTGGCAACAAGAACAAAACTAAAAGCTTTTTTATGGTGAAACCAAAAATGCT
Source organism: Thalassophryne amazonica (assembly GCF_902500255.1). Lineage (NCBI taxonomy): Eukaryota > Metazoa > Chordata > Actinopteri > Batrachoidiformes > Batrachoididae > Thalassophryne > Thalassophryne amazonica. Next base: position 60,113,865 of record NC_047107.1, on the reverse strand, counting down.
GACATGCACGCTTTCATGAATTGGGGAGCACAGTCTCGTTTGAGAGTGGGTGCTAAAGGGGTAAAATATGATGCATATGATGTAATTTCTCTACTCCAGGGGGGACCAACCACAGCATTTTCAATGGGTTTTTGGGCAAATTACAGGCAAACAAAAGTGAAAATGCAAAGAAAAAGTGATGATGCAGTGGGAAAGTGGACATGAATTGCGGTTTGCTTATGACCCAGAGCACAAACGTGTCAAGGCGGTTTTGCAGGCGACAGAACGTAGCTACTCTGGTTAGCTGTGTAGGCTAACACTTACGGACACGACATCTCCCATTTGCCTCATCTTCCCTTCTCCAGTGGGAACCGAAAAAAACACTTTTCACAACTGCTTCGGTGTTTGCAGCCAAAAACAAAACAGTACACCATTTTTCCCGTGTGAGGTTATGCTGTGTATACGAGGTCTGTCAATAAAGTATAGGTCCTTTTTATTTTTTCAAAAACTATATGGATTTCATTCATATGTTTTCACGTCAGACATGCTTGAACCCTCGTGCGCATGCGTGAGTTTTTCCACGCCTGTCGGTGACGTCATTCGCCTGTGAGCACTCCTTGTGGGAGGAGTCGTCCAGCCCGTCGTCGGAATTCCTTTGCTGAGAAGTTGCTGAGAGACTGGTGCTTTGTTTGATCAAAATTTTTTTCAAAACCTGTGAGACACATCGAAGTGGACACGGTTCGAAAAATTAAGCTGGTTTTCAGTGAAAATTTTAAACGGCTGATGAGAGATTTTGAGGTGATACTGTCGCTTTAAGGACTTCCCACGGTGCGAGATGTCACGCAGCGCTCTCAGGCGCCGTCGTCAGCCTGTTTCAAGCTGAAAACCTCCACATTTCAGGCTCTGTTGATCCAGGACGTCGTGAGTGAACAGAGAAGTTTCAGAAGAAATCAGTTTCAGCATTTTATCCGGATATTCAACCGTTAAAGGAGATTTTTTTTTAATGAAAGATGTGCGGAGGGATTGCAGCGTTGGCTCGCAGCCGCCGCGACGCTCCGCCACAGGAAAAACACCTCCGTTGGAAGCCTTAAGGACAAGTTGGAACATGTCCAGCTGTTAAACAATTTCTCATATACTCACTCCACTGAAAGCCATCAAAAGCCGCCTGGATTTTACAAATGGTTATCAACATGGAGGTGTTTTTCTTGTGCCGCCGCAACCACGCCAGCTGCGTCCCGATGCGCGGACCCGTCCGCACGTCTTTCATTAAAAAAATCTCCTTTAACAGTGGAATATCCGGATAAAATGCTGAAACCGACTTCTTCTGAAACTTCTCTGTTCTCTCACGATGTCCTGGATCAACAGAGCCTGAAATGTGGAGGTTTTCAGCTTGAAACAGGCTGACGACGGCGCCTGAGAGCGCTGCGCGATGTCTCGCACCGTGGGAAGTCCTTAAAGTGACAGTATCACCTCAAAATCTCTCATCAGCCGTTAAAATTTTCACTGAAAAACCAGCTTAATTTTTCGAACCGTGTCCACTTCGATGTGTCTCACAGGTTTAGAAAAAATTTTGATCAAACAAAGCGTCAGTCTCTCAGCAACTTCTCAGACAAAGGAATTCCGACGACGGGCTGGATGACTTCTCCCACAAGGAGTGCTCACAGGCGGATGACGTCACCGACAGGCGTGGAAAAACTCACGCATGCGCACGAGGGTTCAAGCATGTCTGACGTAAAAACATATGAATGAAATCCATATAGTTTTTGAAAAAAATAAAAAGGACCTATACTTTATTGACAGCCCTCGTATATTACACAATGGAGTGGCTGTCCCCATAAGTGGTCAAATCCCGCAATATCGTGCAGGGTTCAAACAAGACTGTGGTGCCTATTTACAGTAAACCATCACTTCTACAGCCAGTTTTCTTTAGACAAGGCAGGGGTGATACATGAACATTTCCAAGACACTGATATATCTTGGACATCATTTAAATCAATCTTTAAGAATACAAACAGTATGGTGCTGTATGGTAATCTGTCTGGAGGAGGCAGTTTTGAAAAACTGAGTGACCATACCATGTGTCTGTGATAGGAGAAATTGTTCATAGTAACTTCTGTCTGTCCACTCACAGTCTCATAGTGAAGTGGAGAAGGAGAGGATTTAATACAACCTTCTGGCAAACTGTAGGTTAACATTTTCTTTTTGAGAAAATCCTTCTCCATCCCACTCCACCATGAAGCTGTATAACTGGTGATGCAACAGTTAAAAGTTCGTACATGTCAACCCCTTTGAGGGTCCACCTGTATAACCAAGTGAGAAATAAAATTGACACAAAATCCTTATAACCTCCAAATCACACGAAAATCAGTTTTATTACAGTACACACAACTTTATAGCGGTATCACATACCTGGGTTTTTGTCCACATATTATGTGTTGCCACAATGACATTAAAGTCAGGATCATTAGTATTCCTCCACAGTTGAATTTCAAACAATAGAGATATAGTATTCATGCGTCAAGCTGCATTTTATAGAACTGAATGTGTCAAATTTAGTTATTTTTACACAAACAAGAACTGTGTGTCACTAGTGGAAATACATTAATAAAATGAAAAATAAATTGAATATAATGAACAAAATAAAACATACCTCAGAACTTCATCAAGTGTATCGAAAATCGCCTCGCCAGTGCCGATGTTGCAGACTGGCATGTCGATGATCCTTGACTTCACCCCTGTGTTTATTAGGGATGGGTATTGATAAGATTTGATCGATATCGATACCCATTATCGATTCCCTTATCGATACCTCTTGTGAATTTTTTGCGTGCTAAAAGTAGGCTTTACAGGTTTCTATGTCAGCAGGTCAAAGAGCTTTTTCTTATCGTGCACCTGCTCTGTGGAATGGTCTTCCTGTGACCATGAGACAGTCGGAATCCGTGGACATTTAAGTCAAGACTTAAAGGCTATTTTTATTCTCTTTCTATGAATAGTTTTTATTTTTTTAATCTGTTTTATTCTTTTACTTCTGTTTTTAATTCTGTATTTGAATTTTTTATTTTTTATTCATTTATTTAAATTTTTTATGTTGAACTGTTCTATGTGAGGCACCTTGAAACGGATTTTGTTGTGATTTGGCGCTTTATAAGCTGATTAAATTGAAATTGAACATTTTATTGAGTCTTAAAGTAAATAAATATGAAATTGGTCACTGGATCCTTAAACTCTGGACCTAAATAAACTCTACATGGTGGATCCTTGATCTCTGGACATAAATAGGAATAAACAAAATCTGTAGTTATTGTCAAAAGCATTTCCTTTTAGACATTATTGGCATAAATGTCTATCCATACATGACCTGAGCATGTCAGGATGTAATTTATAGAGAATACAGCATGTCTCATTTTGGGAGGAAAAACATTTTAGTGGATTGTAGTTTCTTATCTGTAATACAGCGTTTGTAAGTGGTTCATTTTATTTAAAGCAGCAATTCATTTGAAGTTATTAATTCCAACCGGACTCTGTCTCAGCAGTGTTTGGAGCTGTGCCAACGGAATGGAGGACGATTCTCATTTCTTGACTACAACAAGATAAGAGTCCCAGTTAGTGACTTTAATCCACACAAAAGTGACTCACTGTATTTTAATGGTGTTGAGAGGGGTTAAGAAGCAGACTTGCCGTTTCTGAAGAGCAGCGAATCAAAGAACCAACGAACTAGTGGATCGAAGCATTGCTTCAATGGCTCACGCTTCAAAGTGAGTCGCGCTGCAGAAACGGTTGATTACAGAGCTGCTGCAGACCAAACCTGAATATCCGTAAGACTTTATTTGTACGTCCGCATGACCAGGCTTGGGGAGTAACGGAATACATGTAACGGCATTACGTAATTAGATACCAAAAAAAAGGTAACTGTATTCCGCTACAGTTACATAAAAAAAGATGTATTCAGATTACAAGTATACGAGGTCTGTCCATAAGTATAGGTCCTTTTTATTTTTTTCAAATAGAGCCTGAAATGTGGAGGTTTTCAGCTTGAAACAGGCTGATGACGCCGCCTGAGAGCGCTGAGCGACGTCTCGCACCGTGGGAAGTCCTTAAAGCGACAGTATCACCTCAAAATCTCTCATCAGCCGTTAAAATTTTCACTGAAAACCAGCTTAATTTTTCGAATCATGTCCACTTCGATGTGTCTCACAGGTTTAGAAAAAAATTTGATCAAACAAAAGCGCCAGTCTCTCAGCAACTTCTCAGACAAAGGAATTCCGACGAGGGCTGGACGACTCCCCCACAAGGAGTGCTCACAGGCGAATGACGTCACCGACAGGCATGGAAAAACTCACGCATGCGCACGAGGGTTCAAGCATGACTGACGTAAAAACATATGAATGAAATCCATATAGTTTTTGAAAAAAATAAAAAGGACCTATACTTTATGGACAGCCCTCGTATTTAGTAAAAATGGGGATTAGTTCGCGGGATTACAATTTTAATACATTTTATGATATTATCTGTATTTTTTTTTTCTTTGAAGCAAAAACGTCCCTTCATGGACAGCGACATGACGTCTCCTAACCGGGCAAAATATTGATGAAGTACACGGATGTTAATGCATTTTCAATGGAGATTCGCAACTGAACACACTAGAAAAATGCTTGCAAAATACGTACTAAAATGCCATTTTGACCTGGATATCGAGCCAGTAAAATTAAATTACATTAAATTATGTCAGGAAAGTATTAAACTTACTCTGACACACACACATTCCCAATATTAGTGTTGAAAGTTACACGGATCTGCGTTGTTAAGCTACGCTGCTAGGCAGAGCTGCTGCTGTGTTCAACGCAGCGCGGCTCCTAAAACCATTAGAATACATTTATTATGTATATATATTTTTACACAATTATCCTTTATTGACCGAGTTTCATTCATGAAGTCAGTGGTGTGGGTACACATCTCTGTGTGGGTGTGACTATGAGCGGCACAGCGCGGGTCATTATAATCTCATTATTTTAAGGTGCAAATTAAAAAAAAATCTCCAGTCTTGTCGAACAATTTTAATCACTAACGACAAGTATTTTAACTAGACATTGGTCTAGCAGTGGAAAATATCAACTAGACATAAGTGAAGAGTTAATGGTCCGTGTCATCGGGCGACACAGGTACAGGAGACATACAGCTGTTTATCATCCAAATATTACGGACAAAGTGACAAGAAGAACCAAAACCACTTACTTATGAAAGGAATATTGTCTCCCTTGTTCCTCCGTTTGTGGCTTTGCCAACATGCGCAGCTTTCCGGCATATTCCACCTGTTTCTTGAACTTCTATGCACGCAAATCACTAACTTGCCTGGAATTAAAATGGCGATCACGCCTCCTTACTGACAGTATTTACTTAAGGGTTTTCATTTTGCTGTTGTTCTTATTTTGAAAGTTCAATAAGTGGACTGATATGTTAAACATGGTGCGAATGTTATGTGAAAGACTAAAGTAAGATAATTTTATGTTTACTGAACAAGTAGCACACTTTTTTTGTTTTGTATATTGTTCTGAAAGCCACTTATAATTACAAATTCATCCACACAACGCCTGAGTTTTCATTATTCTTCATTTGTTTGGCATTTTTTGTTGAAAATTTAGCAGGTGAACACTGAGTGTGTTTAAAACAATATTGTGGTGCTCTTAATTCATAATGTGAAGTAAAACAGCATGCCATGTAAAAGAAACAGTTTTATTTTTGCTTAATAAACTGTTCTATGTGGTCAAGACTATTTATATTTAGTTTTTTGTCTGTATTAGCATATTTGATATTGGAGTAATCCAGAACTAATTGAAAGTAATCAAATTACATTACTTTAATATTATGGTACTTGGATTACGTTACGGACTACATTTTTCAACAGGTAACTGTATCGGAATACATTTTTAAAGTAACCCTCCCAACCCTGCGTATGACTCTGAAACTCGGAAAAATCTGTATAATTTACGGACAGTCCTTATAGGTTGACATGTATGAAAGTTACACTGTGCTCAGTTTCTCCAGTAAAAACCACAGAGGCCTATAACATCTTCAAAGCTGTCATGGGTGTCCTTGTGGCTTTCCTCACTCATGTCCTCCTTGTGCGGTCACTCAGTTTTTCAGAACTACCTTGTCCAGCCAGATTTACCAGTACCATACTGTTTGTATTTCTTAACAGTCATGCAAATGATGTTCAAGACATAATCAGTGATTTGGAAATGTTCACATATCCACCCCTTGACTTGTCTAAAGAAAACTGGCAATAAAAGTGATTTACTGTGAATTCATCAAAGGGTGCCGATGTATATTTTTGCTTGTGTGTATTTGCCTCAACAGGTTGTTTTCCTTTTTACATGTTGTTATAATGTATTAGTTATTTTAAATGTGATATTACATATTTCTTTTCTAGAGCTCAAGCTCCCATATTGACAGTGACTCCACACAGATTTGTGGCTTGGTTTACAGCTCATTACTCAGAACAGGTCTGAGCACGGTACAATGAAAGTCAGCGATGACTTTATAGCTACTGAATCTGCTCAGGCCCAGAGATCTTTTTATGGCAGTGATTGATTGGAAAATGCAATACCTTGACAGGTGAGGAATCATAGTCTCCAGGTCCTGGCAGCTCCTCACCAGACTGACTGAAGACTAAATCTCTGCTGGACAAAGAAAGGAATGGAGCATAGCCACCTGGAAAAGAAGATTACATTTCTTATTTAATATTGCATTTTATGATTATAGCAGCAGTATAGACCAGGTCAAAAGAATCACTAAAAGCGTAATATTGCCATAACATTCTTATCATTAATGACGAGTGCATGTAAGCTGCTGATCTGAAGTGTAATTTTAAAAACTAATAATATAGTCATGATAATATAGGTGCGTCTCTAAATCTAACGAAAGAGCAACAGAAAACAATCGGACTCAAAAATGATAGACTTAAATGAGCACCTTTCACACAGTGCCAACTGAATTAAAAGTTAAAGACCCCACTATGCATAGCTGATATGTACTGAATTCAACAGAAAGTGTTTCTGTAGCCTGTGGCTGTTTAGTCTAAAGAGGTCTGTGAGATAGAGGTGGGCGGGTCGATCCTAATATCGATAATATCGATACCAACACTGGTATTGATATTAAACGATCCTCGTGTAAAAAGATTGATACTCAAGCTTTTTTTCCTTCCGCACGCAATGACTGCTGCGCACGCAGATTAATCAAAGTCTACTCTCTGTCTGTAAGAGCAGCGCTGCACTGTGTCACACAACACGGAGCAGCCACCCTTGTATTGTGGTTTGTCAGCCCTCTACCTCAGGAGATTTTGTTTTAAGTTGTGTTGAGTGATTTTTTAAACAAAAATGTTGATTGTGATAATAAAGTATTTTGTTGTCACGTACAATGTTTGGTGAATTCCTATCCTATGTCTTTTGGATCCTTTGAATCTATGAAGCTTAAACATGAAAAGGTATCGATATCGGTGACACTGGGCCTGTATTTACTTGGTATCGGATCAATACCAAAATTCCCAGTATCGCCCACCTCTACTGTGAGATTTCTGAGGGTAAAGTACTATTGTCTGCAGATAGCCTCAAATATAAACACAGTCATTTTAATAATGTATTCTCTGATAGGTCGTGTATTTCTCAAATTAGCTTAATGTTGATTTTTTTTTTTTTTTTTTCCTGCCCTCCTACCTGGCAGCTTGTTGTTGTACTGGATGACGTCATAGGACCCGGGGCCCACTTTAGCCGAGGTGCTGCTTTTTGTCGTGAAGATGACTCTTGGAGAACGTCCGTACATAACGGTATAACCAAGCTCTCCACAAACATCAGAGTACAATAAGAATAGACTTTAAAAAATTATGCTGTTGAAACTGAAATTAAAACTTCCGCGGTGTTCAGTGCTGCACCGTCACTTGCCTGCTGTGTTTTGTGAGTGCACCGTTGCCTGGATACCATATACATATACATTACACAGCACAATTAAACAAAGCGACTTAAATTTAAAACAAAAGACTGTCATCAGAAAAAAATTACGTTAAAAACTGATATTCCATCACAATGGTTATATATTACATAAACTTTATAATTGTGTGTTAGTGTCATACAGCTCTAGAATTTGTGTCGACAAAATGCAGCCCAATGCTGCCATCTAGTGGTAGAATAAAACGTCAGTCAGACTGTTCCTTGTGATTAAAATAATAAGTTTATATAATTGATTAAACGTTTCGGTGGCACAGCCACTGTTTGTCAGAAAAAATATCTCTTACCTCCTCTGATTGTGTTGTGCCACTCTTGTTGTCCCTTATTATTTGCAGTTTTGTCCTACTTTTAGCCCGAGTCATAGTTTAAAATGGAATGTTGTCACCCCCCAGTTACGTTAAAAGGCCGTTTAATAAACGTCTACGCCCACCGTTGAAAAGATGTTCATACAATTGTAGTGGTATTTTTAACCTGTACAATGAGTAGCTAGCAAAGCACGTCGACATTCTTAGTGCTGGCAATAAAAACCGTGTTGAAAAATGGTCTAAATGCGAACGTTTATTCGCAAACTATAAACTTTCACTTTTAAACCGTTTCGTCTATTCAGTGTTAAAAATTTCCCCTTTGGAAGTCTAATTAATCCAGCACATAGACCGACTTTCATGTAATGATGGAAGCGCTCACATAGTCCATTAGCCTGGGGGGTGATACGATGTGGTCCGGTGAAGCTTCACCCCCAGGCTGTCAGCGATCGTGTTCCTAGTTCTGACATGAACTGTGATCCTCTGTCTGAAGAGAGGTCCGCCAGGGTTCCAAAATGAGCAACCCATGTACCAATGAAACCACCCGGGTCACGTCAGTGGTTGATGCGGACATCAGCGGTACTGCCTATGGCCAACCGGGTGGTCCTATCCACCATGGTGAGGAGGTGCGTAAATCCTGAGGAGGAGGAAGGGGGTCCCATGAGGTCCACATTAATGTGGTTTGTATTTCTTAATAATTGATGTAAATAAAATCCAAGATGTATTCATTGACTTTCATGTTTCCATCCCCTGACTTTGAAGAAACCTAATAAAATTAAAATAATAATAATAAAATTGATAAAATAAATCAATAAAATTGATCAATAAAATTGATTATTATTTACAGGTATTATCAAGTTTTAGAGATTTACTTTCAGTTTGAATTTGAGGAAGATAATTTTAGAAAATTTTATTCTTTATATTTTTTTCTATTTCTTGCATATGAAATGGAATAAACAAATTAAAATGTGTGAAATTCCAAGTGTTCCAATACTTTTGAATGAGTGTGGTATTATTACTGTTTGTTTAAGAGTGTTTAATTTTCACTGTTGCTTGCACTTTGCGTGAAACCATAGTCATATCGTATATCATACTGGTAACATGAGATACGATAATGTTTGGAAAGTGTAGGAACACGGACCCACAACATGGGGCGCAAATGAACGGACAATGGAGAAAGTCAAATCACAAAGTTTTACTGTTGTGAATTCACACACAAACACAACAGATTACAAATACAGCAGTAAACCGAATTCCAAAGGTGTCGTGTGGGCAGGCTCGACGATAGGAGACGTCTGTCGAGTCGAACCGGAACCACCCGATTTCCTCTGCCACCGAACCCCGGGGATACTGGAGCCGCCAAGTCCCGAACCCCAGGTGGCCACTGCCTCCCGCTCGTCGAATCCGGTACTGCTGGCAAGGAACAGAAACAGTCAGGTGTGGTGCGGCTGCACCCATCACACACAGGGTGGAAACCACCCTCACCCTCTTGTCAGGAAAATACAGGTGAGTGCAGGAATGTGAGTACTTATCCAAAATACAGTCTCCTGCTGTCTTTTCTCTTTCTGTGTAAAGGAAAAATGTATTTAATGGTCAAAAGATAATCCGTTAGGCTGGATACGTTACCCTCCTTGGTAGAGCGATATCTCGGCAATGAGGTGGAGATGCCGTCCTGCTGATATACCTCCCTGTTGATTGATATCAGCTGTCTCGTCTCAGGTGATGGGTAACAGCTGTCACCCTGGCTGCTCCTGTGAGGCGGCAGCGCCCTCTGGTGCCTGGAGCCCGCACTCCAGACAGGGCGCCCTCTGGTGGTGGTGGGCCAGCAGTACCTCCTCTTCAGCGGCCCACACAACACGATAATTTGGCTCTATTGTACAGCCCTTCTGTCAACTAGCTGAAAACTTTGAATATTAATTACATCTACATTTAAAAATGCTTAAAGTGGAAGGGGGTTAAGAGGGCTGTAATTAGGGGGGGTCTTGTGGGGTGGAGCTCCCCCCCCAGAAGCTGCAAGGCAAAAAAAGAAAAATACTTAAAAAGGTAGAAGTTTTAGCCATGCTAATGCTCCCCCTGAAGCATTTGCTCCCAAAAAAAAATCTTAAGGACCTAAATGACATGGTGAGATGCTGAAGAGCTTCACTCATTCATGTCTGCGACATGTACATATTACATTTATTAATTTCTACATTCAGTATAAACCGTCTCCTGTTCTGTAGAATTTGTTGGACTCTTTAATCATCAGTCGATCATCAAAACGAATCCTTGGAGATTCGTGGTCAGTTTTAGAGAGTTGTCAGATGTTTTATATCAGCAGTTGCTGAAAGTCCACGATTGTGTCCTTGACTACTTAGTGAGAGTAGTCAAGGACATTTATTTAGTCTTAATGCAATGTTTGGTCCTCCAAGACTGAGCAGATTGGCACGGACCGTCAACTATGTTGACGCGTGGGGGCAGCAGTGAGCTAGTCTGACTAAAAAATCACATGGCAAAACGTGCTGCTTTTCAGGACTATCGAAAATCTGATAACTCCTGAAGGCAGATTCCATAAATTGACGCTTATGTTGCAAAACCAACAATTGAATGCTGCACCGTCCCGGGCTATATAATAGCTGTTAGACTATTAATCCGGCATTCTAAAAGTGTCGAGTCATATGTCATTGCTTTTTGCCAGTTATCTGATCTGTTTTGTTTATATAGTTTATTGGCACAAAAAACGGGAGTATTCGCTATCAGGTTCATTCATGATCGACGGCTGTTTATTTGTTAAAATGCATACATGTAAATCACTGCTAGCAAAACCCTCAACCCGACGAGATGTTGAAGTCAATATTCCGACAGTCCTTGAAGGTATCGTCCGCTCTTGGCTCCACCATCACGGTGTCTTTTTCCCCCGCCACACTGAGGTGCACTTTGAGGCAGCTATTGGACTCATTTACGTCCATATTTCGGCTTGACATCACGGTATTTTTGACGCAATGAAGACAATCAGGTCGGTGGCGGTGTTCTTGGTGCTTTTGGTGTCTCTGCTGTGCGTAGCTGAATCTGCCAGGAGTCGAACCAACAACCAGAACAGCTTCCGACGGGCAGCTAACGGTGTCTACCAGACTCTGAGCAGCGTGTTCGGCGAGGACAACATTAGAGCCTTACATAAGGTGAGTGTGGTCTGTTTGACCTGTGGATGTCCTACAGTCTGACGGTGTATGAGAGCATGAAGAGGAGGCGTGTGGGCCTCGGCGGCGATGTGACGGATGCCATTTTGAAGGTTTTATCAGAATGGGCCCTTTTTTGTTGGCTGTTATAGGTTCTCTCATAAAGTTTCCTCATAAAGTGTTTCCTGCATGTAACTGGAAAAATATCAGATGTCGAGCCACACTCGTGATGTTCACTATCAAACTGCAGTGCTGCTGATGCACGTTCGGTTTTTTGTCATTACCCATAATGCAACGTATCGCTACGCAACAGTGCTTGGCGCGCGAAGTCATTGGAAGAGTTCCGGTTTGTGGTTTCATCTATGGCCATCGCTAATGTTTCACATTGTTCAGGAAGATCCCTAAAGTTTAGGGGGTTGTCAGACAGGCAACTCACAATGATCAATAATCTTTTGTATTTTGTGCGGGTCCTCAAAGGAATTGGAATTCTTACATGTGTGCGGATTAACGGAAACATGCCTTAAAGAGTAACGAATAAACAAGTGGAATGCAGATTTTTATTATTTTAATTTTTTTTTTTTTCTAGCTGTTTTTAAAGAACAGACTCACTGAAAACTGTATAAACATAAAAAGCTTAGTAGTTCTGGTTGGTCGTCACATGTTTCACACATGTAATTGCGTGCATGCACAGAATGGATTTGGGAGGTGGAACAGATCTGGTACGTACAGGCCCAGAGGTGAGACTTACCACATTTCCAGACAGAAACAAGCCCCCAAAAAAACGATGGGGCCTCATAGTCTGTTTCGAACACGCTTATCCTGCAGTCAGACAAATGTAAGCACTCATATTTCATCTATTCTGGCAGCTGTGTCCAGCCACTCTCTTATTGAAGCCAATTGTCACACAGCCGAAAATCGTCCAGACCAGTTACAACCTTTTATCTGACATCGGGTGGGCTTTACAGAGTGAGAGACCATTGGCTTACGTAAATTACTACAGCTAGGCTAAGATAGCTCAATGGATCAGTAAAAATGTGGCTTATATGTATACAGTGCATAATTATTGGGCAAGTGTATATTCTGACCTTAACATGTCTATGCATATTCCCCATCTCCAAGCTATAGAAACCTTGGTGCTTATTGGATTTAAACATTTTCGAGTGTTATGTACAGGGTTGGGAGGGTTACTTTAAAAATGTATTCCAATACAGTTACTAGTTACCTATTGAAAAATGTAATCAGTAACGTAATCCAAGTACCATAATGTTAAAGTAATGTAATTTGATTACTTTCAATTACTTCTGGATTACTCCAATATCAAATATGCTAATACAGACAAAAGAAACTAAATATAAATAGTCTTAACTACATAGTACAGTTTATTAAGTAAAAATAAAACTGTTTCTTTTACATGGCATGCTATGTTTTATTTCACATTTTGAATTAAGAGCGCCACAATATTGTTTTAAACACACCCAGTGTTCACCTGCTAGATTTTCAACAAAAAAATGCCAACAAATGAAGGATAATGAAAACTCAGGTGTTATGCAGATGAATTTGTAATTAAAAGTGGCTTGCAGAACAATATACAAAAAAAAAAAAAAGTCTACTACTTGTTCAGTAAATTCACACCATGTTTAACATATCAGTCCACTTATTGAACTTTCAAAATAAGAACAGCATAATGAAAACCATTAAGTAAATAGTCAGTAAGGAGGCGTGATCGCCATTTTAATTCCGGGCAAGTTAGTGATTTGCGCACATAGAAGTTCAAGAAACAGGTGGAATATGCCGGAAAGCTGCGCATGTTGGCAAAGCCACAAATGGAGGAACAAGGGAGACAATATTTCCTTCCATAAGTAAGTGGTTTTGGTTCTTCTTGTCACTTTGTCCGTGATATTTGGTTGATAAACAGCTGTATGTCTCCTGCTGTACCTGTGTCGCCCGATGACACAGACCATTAACTCTTCACTTATGTCTAGTTGATATTTTCCACTGCTAGACCAATGTCTAGTTAAAATACTTATTGTTAGTGATTAAAATTGTTCCACACATAGAGATGTGTACCCACACCACTGACTTCATGAATGAAACTCGGTCAATAAAGGATAATTGTGTAAAAATATAATATACAGTGGTCCCTCGTTTATCGCGAGAGTTACGTTCTAAAAATAGCCCGCAATAAGCGAAAAGTAGTCCGCGTTATTTTTTTACAATTATTATAGACGTTTTAAGGCTGTAAAACCCCTCACTACACACTTTATTCACTTTTCTCAAACAGGCATTAACATTTTCTCACTTTTCTCTCATGTGTAAACATTCTCAAAGTTCAAACCTTAGTAGAAAAATAAAACCAACCTGTGTTCAGGACCAAACATTTGTTTGAGAAATAAAAATAGAACGTTTTCCTACAAATAATTATGATGGCTTTTAGAACTAACAAATTTAATTTTAACTATCAACCTACGAGGTTTGACACATAAGAAATTATTAATAGTGACTGACCAGTATTTCACAGTTCCTCTGATCACGCCTCTTCATCCTGGCGCCCCGCCGCTGTCGCGCCTTTTTCCACTGAGCCACACCTCGGTGCAGGTGTCTTTTTCCGAGTGAAGAACACAGTTACGGGTAGTTGTTGGCTCTCTTTTTTTCTTCTGGGCGAGAAGATTCTTATAAACAGACACACAGAACACAATGCGCGTACTCTCCCTTCGCGGTGCCGCGACTGGCCTGCTTGGTGAGGACGCAGAACACAATGCGCTGTAAAAAAAAAAAAAAAAGCATGCAAAACTGCGAGGCCGCGAAAGGTGAACCGCGTTAAAGCGAGGGACCACTGTATATATAAATGTATTGTAATGGTTTTAGGAGCTGCAGCAGGACGCCTGACCTCAGCAGCTTGAACAGCGCAGATCCGTGTAACTTTCAATACTAATATTTGGGAATGTGTGTGTCAGAGTAAGTTTAATACTTGCCTGACATAATTTAATGTAATTTAATTTTATTGTCTCAATATCCAGGTCAAAATGGCATTTTTTAACACGTATTTTGCGAGCATTTTTCTGAGTGTGTCCAGTCGCGGATCTCCATTGAAAATGCATTAACATCCGGGTACTTCATCAATATTTTGCCCGGTTAGGAGACGTCATGTCGCTGTTCATGAAGGGACATTTCGTTTCAAATAAAAAAAAAATATTATATACAGATAATATAAAATGCATTAAAATTGTAATCCTGCGAAGTAATCCCCATTTTTATTAAATATACCTGTAATCTGAATACGTCTTTTTTTCTGTAACTGTAGCAAAATACAGTTACCTTTTTTTTTGTATCTTAATTACATAATGCCGTTACATGTATTCCGTTACTCCCCAAGCCTGGTTATTTATTTGTGTAATAAGGGAGGGTATGGCATGAAGTGATTAATACATGAATCAAGGTGTGCATAATTATTAGGCAGTTTCTTTGCTTCAGGCAAAATGGGCCAAAAAAGCAATTTAAAACCTTCAAAAATCAAAAAATGCAAGCTGCTTTTCAGAGGGATGTAGCACTCTTAAAATAGCTAAGCTATTGAGGTGGGATTACTGAACAGCCAAGCGTGGGGTTTAGTTTTTTTGTTTGTTTGTTTTTTTTTTGAAAATTAGAGCTCCTAGCGCAATTCTATTGTATTTGCATTAATAGTAAATGCCCACCAGGTGGAGATAGTGCTCCATGTCAAGAACCTTAAGTACAGGCTGCTGTGGGACACTACGGTGACCTGTTGCCAGTGGTGGGCACAGCTAACCAATCAGCTAACTGAAAAGTTATCTTTTTTTAACGCTAAACCAATAAACTGCCTAAAAACGTATCGGAAGCTATAGATAAGTGATAACTTTCAATTTTGCCTCAAACACGCTCTTAGGTACTAAGAAGCTGATTTTGAGTTTAGACACTGCCAAAGCTTCTGATAGAATCAGTAGCGATCACAAACACAAACAGCCATTGGGCCAGCACTTGTCTTTGTGTACTCTGCTCCCTGCTGTAGGAGAACATCATTTACCCTGACATAATACAGTGGTCCAGTGATGAGGTAGAGGTCTTAAAATGGAAAGCAGGTTTGAATTATGGTTTTGCTTTATAAATAAAATTATTCTGGATAGAATAACTACATTAATGTAAACTCTTAAAATGTACAAAGTGATATATAACACATCTGTTAATTTTAAAATAATGCACTAATTCTGAAGATTTGAACATTAACACACAGAAGCCCAAAGGGATTATGGGTAAACTATGAACCAATAAAGGAATAAATAAGGGAAAAAAAAAAAAATTTCCAGTGTGTTGTCTTCATCTTCCCTGGGTTTTTTGACTCTCACACATGGAGCGAGTTGCTGTGCTCCATTTGGTGTGGAAAGCTGACAAACATTGCCAGTGGTGCCGTCCCTGGGTTCACAACATCCTCATGAGACGTTCCCAATTTGGGGAGTTTCATTATTTGCTGCAGCTTCTGCAGCAAATAACTGGAGCTGCAGGAGCTCCAGTTTGATGACCTCCTGTCCCGTTCACGCGCGCACATGTAAACAAAGTAAAGAAAAAAAACTGGCTGCCACTGCGGTTCCTTGCTCTCTCTCCCCTCAAACTCTGTCATTGTGTTATAAACCAGTCACCATTTGTTTTATTATACATCTGTGTAGTTTAGGGCTGCCACAACTAGTCACGACTACGTCGACTATTGAAACCTTCAACGACTAATTTATTAGTTGACGAGTCGTTTATTTTATTTAAGTCTGTTTTTGCCTCACTTCATAGTTTTAGGCAGCGAGCCGTCCTGCTGTCATTTGGACGTTCAAACTTGGATAAGATGGCCAATTAAAACAGTGGCCGTCTTGTTCAAAGCAGTCTAAAATGCGCAGTTTACCGACAGAGGTGTGTGTGTGTGTGTGTGTGTGTCAACTGAACGGAGGCACGAGATGTTAGGTCAGGGTTGGGCAACGAGGGCCGAGACACTGCATGTTTTCCTTGCAACCAATCACCTCAGCAGGTGGGTTGCTGATGAGCTTCTCCCTTGAACATAAACACCTGGTTGTCAATGAAATCACCTGCTGAAACACCTGATTAATGAAATCACCTGCTGAGATGATTGGTAGCAAGGAAAACCTGCAGTGCTTCTGCCCTTCATGGCACATGATTGCCCACCCCTGCGTTAGGTTCTGCTGAGAACCATCAGTGCATGTGAGACAGCGAGCATGGAGCAGAGCGAGAGGATTTTAACCCAAGTGAACATGTTAAAAAAAACAAAAAAAAAAAAAACGTGGAGCTGCCTTTACTCTCTGAACTTTCTCTACCCGTGCGGTTTTGATGGCACCGACCTGTTCACACCATGTGCATGTCGTATACTGAATTTATGAGCTCATGAGATGAAATAAACAGTTATACGAGTACATCCTTAAAAAATGAGACTATATAAATGAACTGAGCAAAAATTACACATACACGGGTTAAAAATAAAACCCTGCTGTGTAGGAGCTGTACAGTGATGTTCAGAGGCACAGGTCACAAAAAGCAGGTGAGAACTCTGAACTTTAATAGCTATTATTCCCAGATGTATTTATTTATTCAATCTTAAGCTTAATGTAGTGTTCAAGCACAAAACGTGACTGATGAGGAGAAAGAAAAATGACTTCATCACACTAAAATGAACTGGAGTCAGAATAAAAATACAAGCTACTGATTTTTGTTATTTTTCAAAGTTATTATAAGCTGCAGCTATATGTTTTATTCATTTCAAAGTGAGTTACCTCTTATTTTATTCTGATTTATGTATACAAAAATATGGGGAGTCAAATCAGCCTGCTTTGTTCTGTTTAGTTCTGTTTTGTTCTGTTCAGTTTATATCATATAAGTTTTCCTGCACATGTCCGTGTTTTTTTTTTTTTCTTTCCTTCTTTATAAGAGTTTGGTGTTTGCATTTGCTCCACAAAGTTTTACAACACAGTAAAATGTTGTCACACTTTTCTTTATGGCAGTTCTGTAATTTCAGAAATGCAACAGAAACAACCACAAATCAGAAAAAGTTTGGAATATATGTAAAATGAAGATTAACAATAAAAATGTTGCACTATTCCCAGTTTCTCCACCCACAGAAGCCAAATGTTTTTCCAGAGTTGTGTCTTGGTGGCTTCCCTCACTTGTCTCCTTCCAGCATGGACGTTTAGTTTTTGAGAACTGCCTACCTGACACAGATTTACTATAAAGTACCACACTGTTTGTATTTCTGAATGATTGATGTAAATGAAGTCTAAGAAATAGTCACTGATTTGGAAATGTTCATGGTTTCATCCCCTGACGTTTCTCGGAAAATTATTCAGGCCTTAATTTAGGAATTTACGTATGATCCGACTAGTTGACTAATCGCAGAAATAATCGTTGACTAGCCGACTATCAAAATAGTCATTTGTGGCAGCCCTAGTGTAGTTAATAAAATTATCTTCACGGACGATTCGTTCGCACTCGCATGTGGAAAAAAAAACTGTCTGCTGCTGCTGCTCTCCCCTCAAACTCTCCCCAGAGAGGAAGAGTCTGACACATCAGAGGAGGAGTTTTAAGGTTGATATAAGACTGACTTTTGGTTGTGCAAGTAACTTTTTTTGGTGCAAGTAATTTTTTTGTTACTAGCACCAGTGCAAGTAGGTTAAAAAAAATGTATTTCGACCCCTGCCTTTTGAATGCTTGAATAACGATGTCAGTCGCACAAAGAACTCAAATAATAGTGAAAACGTATTCGGTGCGGTGTCATAACACATCAATCAGTCGCTCCGTGAGGCGTCATGACATCAAGCTTGGTTCACATGGCAAGATAATTAGGCCGATATCGGACCCAATCTTCCCCTTCCGACAATCTTAAGGACACCCCAACAATCGTGATGACACTAAATCTAATCTTATCAGATATTCCTGCAATGTGTGGTGTGTTAAGAAGGACGTGAGGAGCTAAATGTGACATGCAGCTAATCAGAAAGCGAGGTGTGTGACCTGGGAATGTTTGTGTGTGAAAACTGTTTGTGTATGTTGTTTTTGCCATGTGGCTGGCACGACACACTGTACAACTAAACCTGTCAGATCTATGATTTTTTTTATCTCCACGTGTGTGGTCTCTCAGGTTTTGGAAACCTACTTTAAAATTACCTAATTTTAAAATCCTGCGGTCGACAACACTGTGATATAACCAGTCGCCAGTAGATGGCAGTGTTCTATGCATTTTGACGCCGGTTATATCACACGGCCTGAATCACAATTTAACAAGACTTTTCGGCTTTGAGAAGCAACCTGGGCTTCATCTGGCATTTTTACATAAAACAAACACAATAACAACGTCTGTAAACCCAGAGAATATATTCACGAGAGTTTTAGGCACAATATACAAAGAGATTAATGCTGTTGTCCCTGTGGAGCCTGATCAGAGCATCTCAAATTCATTTCTTCTGTCGTGAATGTACTGAGATACCCATAATGCACCTGGACACATGTCCACACTAAAACCTTCAAAATGAGTGCATTACTTTAAAACTAAAACATATATCTGATATTTTCACTTTATAAAACTTCAGATGTGACGTTAATTTAAATAACTTGTCCAAAATTAGTTTGGTTAAAATTTTAACCATAAGTTAAAACTGTATGCCTCTGGATGACTTGGGTGATATTGCCAGTGTGTTAGTATGGGGTCAAAAGAAAAGATTTTTTTTTTTTTGTTACCAGCTCTCCTTTGCCTGCAGAGGATAGAGCGGTTTCTTCTAGAACCAGCTCTTCTCTGTTTGCAGAGGATAGAACTGTGCATCTACTACAAAAAGCTACGTCTGCAAAAATGTTAGTGGTCTAAAAATTAGCAGACCAAAACTTATCGGATATAATTGGTCCAATGATGGTTTTCAAAGTTATCTGAAAAGCTAATCCGATAATGAAAACATTATCTTGATAGTTAGCGGATTAGTGGAACTGTGCCCACCACTGCCTGTTGCTCATATTAGTGCATAATCAACAGGGTTGCAAGAAACCTGTAGAAATGATAAATGATGAAATTAACTGCAAAAGATGAGAAGAATTAGTAAGGTTGAACTAGATGGACCTTTTCAGGTTGAAAATGGACTTAAAACCCAAACCTATGTCCAGTTTTTACTAAAAGATACTTTGCTGAAGCAGTGGAAATTGTGCATAGTGCATATTTTGCATTTTGTGTCCCCAGTTATACAGCTTCACGATGGAGTGGTATATAGTAGAGCTGAAACAACTAATCGGGTTAATCGATTAAAATCGATTAAAATCGTTGTCAACTAATTTAGTCATCGATTAGTTGCTAAATAACTTTGTTTTACCGCAAATGTTTTGTTTCTTCCATATAATCAACCGAGCTTTGGTTTGAATCTTGAACCAATGAAGGAGTGCTTCGAGCTGCTGCTTTGTCGGTTTAATTTTTTTATTTTGCTTTCTTAATTTTTCCCCACTAAAACCCTAAAGAGCATATGTCTGTGAGGAATATTTATCTTTTTTATTAAACTGACCTGTTATGGTCTTCTGAAACAGTTGATTGATGTATTTTATGCTAATGCCGATGCTAATGCATTAGCATGTCTATGGCGTTTTCAATGTTAAAGTTAGCATTAAGCTGCTGGCATTTCAGCATGTTTGTGCATTTGTTTTCTGTATAAGAATTAATGGCACAGCATTTGTTGTCGTAAAAGAGCCAAATGTATTACAAATTATAATATTTTTAATTTATTTTTATTTATATATTAATAATAATAGCAACAATAATAATACTAATAATAACTAATAATGCTGCAATACAATTTTAGAGAAAGAGACATGAGTCACATGTGTCATTGTGAAATGACCACATAGTTTACAAGTTATACGGAGAATGTTGCACATATAATGAGTCAGGCTACAGTTTTTGATTTAGGTTTTATGGTTAACTGGTTATGCTAATTGCTCATTTGCAGCAACAAAAATACCTCTTTTTTCCCATATATTTTATAACACATATATTTCAATATTGTTTTATGGCAACTCAGCACTTTGATAAAGCAATGCCATTTGAAATAATTATTTTGTTCTTTATTATAAACTGTTTTATTCTTTATTATTTTATATTTCAACAGCCAAGGGACATTTGACGACTTGTTGTTTTTCAAGTATTTTAAGTTTTCAAATAATGTTCTGTTGTTAAATAAAGTGATGGAAGGAGAGAAAATTGTTTCCCTGGCACATTTTTAAAAAATTCCCTGCTAATCAGATTAATCGATTAATCATGTCGAAACCCCATCAGATTCATCGATGATCCAAATAATCCGTTTGTTGCAGCCCTAGTATATAGGAGGATTTTCCTAAAAACAAGGCCTGAAAGTTCGGCTACAATTTGGCAGTTACAGCTGAGATACAAGCCTAGATTTGATGTTTTGGTGAAAGAAAATCCTTCTCTATACCTATTCATCATGAAGCTGTAAAACTAGTGATACAAAGTGGTAAAACATGCACTATTCACAATTTCTCCAATCACAGCTACATAATCCTATAACTTCTGGGTGGTCTTGGTGGCTTTCCTCTTCTCCTTCTTGCACAGTCACTCAGTTTTTGAGAACTGTCTACTCCATACAGATTTACCATAGAGTGCCATACTGTTTGTATTTCTTCATAATTGATGTAAATCAAGTCCAAGACATATTCAGTGACTAAGAAATGTTCATGTATCCATCCCCTGACTTGTCTGATGAAAACTGGTAATAAAACCGATTATTTACAGGTATTATACCAAAGGGGTCCATTACTTATCCAACCCATCATCTTGGCTTTAATATAAAGTTAGCTATATCAAGTTGTAGAGATTTGTTTGGAGTTTCAGTTATGCCCACACACGCTGTCTGCCATCTGCCTGAACAGTGTGAACCGGCGAATGTGAGCATTGCCCACTCAAGTCGGTTACGACGACGAACTGGAGTCAGGTCGAGACCCCGATGAGGACGACAAGCATGCAGATGAGCTTCCCTGAGAAGGTTTGTGACAGTTTGTGCAGAAATTCTTTGGTTATGCAAACCGATTGTTTCAGCAGCTGTCCGAGTGGCTGGTCTCAGACGATCTGGGAGGTGAACATGCTGGATGTGGAGGTCCTGGGCTGGTGTGGTTACACGTGGTCTGCGGTTGTGAGGCTGGTTGGATGTACTGCCAAATTCTCTGAAATGCCTTTGGAGACGGCTTATGGTAGAGAAATGAACATTCAATACACTAGCAACAGCTCTGGTTGACATTCCTACTATCAGCATGCCAACTGCACACTCCCTCAAATCTTGCGACATCTGTGGCATTGTGCTGTGTGATAAAACTGCACCTTTCAGAGTGGCCTTTTATTGGGCAGTCTAAGGCACACCTGTGCACTAATCATGGTGTCTAATCAGGATCTTGATATGGCACACCTGTGAGGTGGGAAGGATTATCTCAGCAAAGGAGAAGTGCTCACTATCACAGATTTAGACTGGTTTGTGAACAATATTTGAGGGAAATGGTGATATTGTGTATGTGGAAAAAGTTTTAGATCTTTGAGTTCATCTCATACAAAATGGGAGCAAAACCAAAAGTGTTGCGTTTATATTTTTGTTGAGCATATGTCCAGCGTGATTGCTTCCACTGCTGTGTGAGAGTGATGTGATATCACACCTCTCACGTGCTCGCACTGTATTCATGCGCATGCACACAAGCGTGCACGAAACCATTGTCGCGGGATTGTGCACACAGATCAATATTCAGGTTCTGCAGTAGAAAGATACGACATAACGATGTAAAACCAAGATCAGGAAGACAGTATTTAGTTTCAGCTTGTGAATTAAATATCAGATTGCAACATCTTGATCAGTCGGATCATTCTGGATCAGTATGTTATATTGTATTGTGTTGTGGAATCCGGATCAAGGTAAAGTCTAGGTCATGATGTGAATCACATATGTTTTATTTTTAGTCCTCGTCAACCCTTGGTGGAAATCAGAAATCTCCAGTTGCTCTTGTTTAAGTTGCCATCAGAGCCAGGGTTTCCTGTTAAAATATAACATTGTGCAAAATGCTACTTCAGTGAAACTTCAATGAAATAAATTACAGTCTGAGTCGTTATCATGCAATCTGCCACTGAAGATGACAGGAATTCTGCTATACCCACTGTGACGGCTGACACCGACATGTGAAAGCAGTTTGCTGTCCTTGCCGCTGTAGTGCCACCACAGCAGAGAGGACACTGTGGGCACATGGATGTGGCAAGGAAGTTTGATGTCATGATCCCTGAGCTAGGTGAGTTCTGGCAGCATTTGTGTTCAGTCCTTGGCGAATCCCACTCAGCCCAACAGAAAACAATCACATTCAGAAAAAAAAACTATCCAGCTTGATCCAGATTGGGCCCCAATCTCGCTCAAGGCAGATTACCAATTCCAGTCTGAATGGAGTCTAATTCTCTAACTGAGAAAGCAAATTTATTTGCAAAGACCTCACAGACAAGGAAAAGCACCCTCTGATCATTCCTTCTGGCAGCCACGTCGCCGCACTTCTCGTAAGACACTTCCATGAACATTCAGCCCATCAGGGAAGACACATTACGGAGGGAGCTGTCCGCGGTGCTGGTTTATGGATAATTGGAGGTAAACCACTCATATCTTCTATTATTATATTCTATTATTGTACATAACTGTGTCACCTGCCGCAAATTGCAAGGTAAAATGCAAGTGCAGAAAATGGCAGATCTGCCTGCAGAACGGATAAACCCTGAACCTCCCTTTACTACTGTGGGTTTGGATGTGTTTGGTCCATGGACTATTGTCACATGTCGTACTAGAGGGGGTACAGCTCAGAGCAAAAGATGGGCTGTTCTCTTTACATGCATGTCAACCAGGGCCATACACATTGAACTGATTGAAACCATGTCCACAGACAGTTTTATAAATGCTTTAAGGAGATTTTTCTCCATTCATGGCCCAGCAAAGCTCTTGCGCTCAGACAGAGGGACTAATTTTGTAGGAGCTTGCAATGAATTGGGTCTAGACAAGGACAACACAGCAGTAGGAAAGTACCTCCAGGAAAAGGGGTGCTCATGGACATTCAACCCCCCACATGCGACATATGGGAGGATCCTGGGAACGTCTCATAGGAGTAGCTAGATGTATCCTAGATGCAATGTTGTTGAAACACACTCAGATGTGCCTCACTCATGAGGTTCTAAGCACGTTTATGGCTGAAGTAATGGCTATCATTAACGCAAGGCCTTGTTCCAATATCAACCGATCCAGACTGCCCAGCAATATTAACTCCAGCAACGCTACTCACACAAAAATCAAGTGCTGTCTCCGCCCCATCTGGAAACTTTTCCTCAGCACAGCTCTTTCAAAAGCAATGGAAACAAGTACAACATCTTGCAGATACGTTTTGGAAAAGGTGGAAAGGAGAATATTTGTCTACCTTACAGAAACGCATAAATGGACTGACAACAAACCAAATGTTAAAGAAGGAGACATTGTACTGCTGAAGGATGCTCAAATAAGCAGGAACGAATGGCCCATGGGACTTGTAAAAACTCTGCCCAGCAGTGACAGTTTAAGTCCGCAAGGTGGAAGTGCGGATCATAAAAGAAGGGACTGCAAAGGTGTTCCTTAGACCCATCGCCGAGGTTATCGTTCCCCTTTCAGACATGGAGTAATATGTCTGATGACATGTAACATTGAAATGTTTTATTGCGTTATTTGGTACTTGTGGTGATATAATTTTATTATATCAAGGGGGGAGTGTCATGTCTATATGTTTAAGACAGTAATAATTTCACGTGGTTTAAATTTATGTTTATATTAATTGGGATTTGTGGAAGAGTTAAAAACTGGTTATAAATACATTGTATAATTTATGGTGGAAAAGTTCTGAAAATATGTTTAAGGGAAAACAAGGTGAGACATCGTCTCTAGAGAGGATCGTTTTAGTAGCAGCAGAGTGAGCACTCCTGTCTATCATGGACAATCTTTGTTGTTTTTCCTCTCAGTGCATGCAAACGTGGTTGAACAGCCTCATGGACACGCTGACTTGTTCTAAACACTTGAACCTTGGGAAATTTTCGTCTTTGTGAGTATTTACGTGTACAAAGCATCAAACTACTTATGTAGTGTTAACTTTCGAAGTTTTGGTTTTATTTGTGATATGGCCAGTACTTAATTGCCTGTAGTTTGCGTGTTCAGGCTAGTAATTGCGGTTTTCTTTCTGTTTGTTACAGTTACCACACACAATCATACGTTTTGTTACATTTGTATGTGAACAAGAAAGCTTCACTAAAGCAAGAAAAAGCAAGCCTTGTGTACGGAGTTTTCTTTATGGTTCGCTGGCTGTCCAGCAACATACAGACACGTGTTGTGAGGACAGCACAGTATTTAATGTATTTGTAAATGTTTTCTGCATTTGCTCATGCTGTCTTAATTTAAAAGTGTTGTGGCCCCTATCAACGTCTGTAAGAACCTCTCCATGACATTTAGATAGTAAACTTCACTGATAGATGATACCAATATTTACAGGTATCAATTTTGCAAATTTTCTTTGACATAACAGTGAACAAGAAGGTCCATTTTTCATGTACAAACAGCCACTCATCTAAAAATTGTAAGTCTGATGCAAGTACAGTTGTATGTAAACGTTTGTGCACACCTGATGATTTCCATGATTTTCCTTTATAAATCATTTGTTGTTTGGATCAGCAATTTCAGTTAAATATATCATATAGCAGAACTGATTTGAGAAGTGAAATGAAGTTTATAGGATTTACAAAAATGTGCAATAACTCTTTAAACAAAATTAGGCAGGTGCATAAATTTGGGCACCCAAACAGAAAAAAATGCATCAATATTTAGTAGATCCTCCTTTTGCAGAAATAACAGCCTCTAAATGCTTCCTATAGCTTCCAATGAGAGTCTGGATTTTGGTTGAAAGTATTTTGCACCATTCTTCTTTACAAAACATCTCAGGTTTGTTGGTTTCCGAGCATGGACAGCCCGCTTAAAATCACACCACAGATTTTCAATAACATTCAGGTCTGGGAACTGAGATGGCATTCCAGAACGTTGTACTTGTTCCTCTGCATGAATGCCTTAGTAGAATTTGAGCAGTGTTTAGAGTTGTTGTCTTGTTGAAAGATCCAGCCCTGGTGCAACTTCAACTTTATCACTGATTCTTGAACATTGTTCTCAAGAATCTGCTGATATTGACTGGAATTCATGTGACCCTCAACGTTAACAAGGTTCCCAGTACCTGCACTGGCCACACAGCCACACAGCATGATGGAACCACCTCCAAATTTTACTGTTGGTAGCAAGTATTTTTCTTGGAATGCTGTGTTCTTTTTCAGCCATGCATGCCGCCCCTTGTTATGTCCAAATAACTCAATTTTAGTTTCATCAGTCCACAGCACCTTATTCCAAAATGAAGCTGGCTTGTCCAAATGTGCTTTAGCATACCTCAAGCGACTCTGTTTGTGGGTGTATGCAGAAAATGCTTCCTCTGCATTACATCATACAGCATCTGTTTGTGCAAAGTGTGCTGTATAGTTGAACGATGCACAGAGACACTATCTGCAGCAAGATCATGTTGTAGGTCTTTGGAGCAGGTCTGTGGGTTGACTATGACTGTTCTCACCATCCTTCGCTTCAGCTTGTCTGAGATTTTCTTAGCCTGCCACTTCAGGCCTTAACTAGTACTGTGCCTGTGGTCTTCCATTTCCTCACTATGTTCCTCAAAGTGGAAACTGACAGCTGAAATCTCTGAGATAGCTTTTTGTATCCTTCCCCTAAACCATGATGTTGAACAATCTTTGTTTTCAGGTCATTCGAGAGATATTTAGAGGCTCCCATGTTGCCACTCATTAGAAGAGATGCAAAGAGGACAAATATTTGCAAATGGCCACCTTAAATACCCTTTCTCATGATTGAATTCACCTGTGTAAGGAGGTCAAAGGTCAGTGAGCTTACCAAACTAATTTTGTGTTCCAATAATTAGTACTAAATGTATTCAAATCAATAAAATGACAAGCGTGCCCAAATTTATGCACCTGCCTAATTTTGTTTAAATAATTATTGCACACTTTCTGTAAATACTAGAAACTTTATTTCACTTCTCAAATATCAGTGTGGTTTGTCTGCTATATGATATATTTAACTGAAATTTCTGATCCAGACAACCAATGATTTATAAAGGAAAATCATGAAAATTATCATGGGTGCCCAAACTTTTGCATACAACTGTAACATTGAGCAAATTTATACCAACAACATAATGGACTGGAAAGGTTAATAACAGTGCACTGCCAGTCACTATTGACAGTAAAATTGCCTGTTTACTTTGCCCTCACTGCTTCCCCCTAAAGCCTACCATTTTCTTGCAGAGCCTTCCAGCCTGTCTTCCATCAGCCAGAGCGGCCTTAATGTTTCCTGAGGCAAGCAGCACGTTGTAGGCCCCGGGGCCTGGAACCTCTGACACTACCTCTTCAAAACGCCTGGAGCGGTTCTGAAGACTGTGTCCACCGTGAATGTTTAGCTGAAAGAGTGAAGTTTTGAGACAACAAGGAGAAAGAGGGAGAATGAGTCTATGATCATATTTTTTAGTTGTAAACATGTGGACAACATTTTTGGTACTCCAATATTTTAAGTACACATTTTAATATACGTACAGTCAGAAATAAATGCAAACAAAGCAATTTTGTTTAATTGAAGCATTTTAAAAAATGTCCAAAGTATTTGGCAACAAGAACAAAACTAAAAGCTTTTTTATGGTGAAACCAAAAATGCTGACATGCACGCTTTCATGAATTGGGGAGCACAGTCTCGTTTGAGAGTGGGTGCTAAAGGGGTAAATATGATGCATATGATGTAATTTCTCTACTCCAGGGGGACCAACCACAGCATTTTCAATGGGTTTTTGGGCAAATTACAGGCAAACAAAGTGAAAATGCAAAGAAAAAGTGATGATGCAGTGGGAAAGTGGACATGAATTGCGGTTTGCTTATGACCCAGAGCACAAACGTGTCAAGGCGGTTTTGCAGGCGACAGAACGTAGCTACTCTGGTTAGCTGTGTAGGCTAACACTTACGGACACGACATCTCCCATTTGCCTCATCTTCCCTTCTCCAGTGGGAACCGAAAAAACACTTTTCACAACTGCTTCGGTGTTTGCAGCCAAAAACAAAACAGTACACCATTTTCCCGTGTGAGGTTATGCTGTGTATACGAGGTCTGTCAATAAAGTATAGGTCCTTTTTATTTTTTTCAAAAACTATATGGATTTCATTCATATGTTTTCACGTCAGACATGCTTGAACCCTCGTGCGCATGCGTGAGTTTTTCCACGCCTGTCGGTGACGTCATTCGCCTGTGAGCACTCCTTGTGGGAGGAGTCGTCCAGCCCGTCGTCGGAATTCCTTTGTCTGAGAAGTTGCTGAGAGACTGGTGCTTTGTTTGATCAAAATTTTTTCAAAACCTGTGAGACACATCGAAGTGGACACGGTTCGAAAAATTAAGCTGGTTTTCAGTGAAAATTTTAACGGCTGATGAGAGATTTTGAGGTGATACTGTCGCTTTAAGGACTTCCCACGGTGCGAGATGTCACGCAGCGCTCTCAGGCGCCGTCGTCAGCCTGTTTCAAGCTGAAAACCTCCACATTTCAGGCTCTGTTGATCCAGGACGTCGTGAGTGAACAGAGAAGTTTCAGAAGAAATCAGTTTCAGCATTTTATCCGGATATTCAACCGTTAAAGGAGTTTTTTTTAATGAAAGATGTGCGGAGGGATTGCAGCGTTGGCTCGCAGCCGCCGCGACGCTCCGCCACAGGAAAAACACCTCCGTTGGAAGCCTTAAGGACAAGTTGGAACATGTCCAGCTGTTAAACAATTTCTCATATACTCACTCCACTGAAAGCCATCAAAAGCCGCCTGGATTTTACAAATGGTTATCAACATGGAGGTGTTTTTCTTGTGCCGCCGCACCACGCCAGCTGCGTCCCGATGCGCGGACCCGTCCGCACGTCTTTCATTAAAAAAATCTCCTTTAACAGTGGAATATCCGGATAAAATGCTGAAACCGACTTCTTCTGAAACTTCTCTGTTCTCTCACGATGTCCTGGATCAACAGAGCCTGAAATGTGGAGGTTTTCAGCTTGAAACAGGCTGACGACGGCGCCTGAGAGCGCTGCGCGATGTCTCGCACCGTGGGAAGTCCTTAAAGTGACAGTATCACCTCAAAATCTCTCATCAGCCGTTAAAATTTTCACTGAAAACCAGCTTAATTTTTCGAACCGTGTCCACTTCGATGTGTCTCACAGGTTTAGAAAAAATTTTGATCAAACAAAGCGTCAGTCTCTCAGCAACTTCTCAGACAAAGGAATTCCGACGACGGGCTGGATGACTTCTCCCACAAGGAGTGCTCACAGGCGGATGACGTCACCGACAGGCGTGGAAAAACTCACGCATGCGCACGAGGGTTCAAGCATGTCTGACGTAAAAACATATGAATGAAATCCATATAGTTTTTGAAAAAAATAAAAAGGACCTATACTTTATTGACAGCCCTCGTATATTACACAATGGAGTGGCTGTCCCCATAAGTGGTCAAATCCCGCAATATCGTGCAGGGTTCAAACAAGACTGTGGTGCCCTATTTACAGTAAACCATCACTTCTACAGCCAGTTTTCTTTAGACAAGGCAGGGGGTGAATACATGAACATTTCCAAGACACTGAATATATCTTGGACATCATTTAAATCAATCTTTAAGAAATACAAACAGTATGGTGCTGTATGGTAAATCTGTCTGGAGGAGGCAGTTTTGAAAAACTGAGTGACCATACCATGTGTCTGTGATAGGAGAAATTGTTCATAGTAACTTCTGTCTGTCCACTCACAGTCTCATAGTGAAGTGGAGAAGAGAAGGATTTTAATACAACCTTCTGGCAAACTGTAGGTTAACATTTTCTTTTTGAGAAAATCCTTCTCCATCCCACTCCACCATGAAGCTGTATAACTGGTGATGCAACAGTTAAAAGTTCGTACATGTCAACCCCTTTGAGGGTCCACCTGTATAACCAAGTGAGAAAATAAAATTGACACAAAATCCTTATAACCTCCAAATCACACGAAAATCAGTTTTATTACAGTACACACAACTTTATAGCGGTATCACATACCTGGGTTTTTGTCCACATATATGTGTTGCCACAATGACATTAAAGTCAGGATCATTAGTATTTCCTCCACAGTTGAATTTCAAACAATAGAGTATAGTATTCATGCGTCAAGCTGCATTTTATAGAACTGAATGTGTCAAATTTAGTTATTTTTACAAACAAGAACTGTGTGTCACTAGTGGAAATACATTAATAAAATGAAAAATAAATTGAATATAATGAACAAAATAAAACATACCTCAGAACTTCATCAAGTGTATCGAAAATCGCCTCGCCAGTGCCGATGTTGCAGATGGCATGTCGATGATCCTTGACTTCACCCCTTGTTTATTAGGGATGGGTATTGATAAGATTTATCGATATCGATACCATTATCGATTCCCTTATCGATACCTCTTGTGAATTTTTTGCGTGCTAAAAGTAGGCTTTACAGGTTTTCTATGTCAGCAGGTCAAAGAGCTTTTTCTTATCGTGCACCTGCTCTGTGGAATGGTCTTCCTGTGACCATGAGACAGTCGGAATCCGTGGACATTTTAAGTCAAGACTTAAAGGCTATTTTTATTCTCTTTCTTATGAATAGTTTTTATTTTTTTAATCTGTTTTATTCTTTTACTTCTGTTTTTAATTCTGTATTTGAATTTTTTATTTTTTATTCATTTATTTAAATTTTTTATGTTGAACTGTTCTATGTGAGGCACCTTGAAACGGATTTTGTTGTGATTTGGCGCTTTATAAGCTGATTAATTAAATTGAAAACATTTTATTGAGTCTTAAAGTAAATAAATATGAAATTGGTCACTGGATCCTTAAACTCTGGACCTAAATAAACTCTACATGGTGGATCCTTGATCTCTGGACATAAATAGGAATAAACAAAATCTGTAGTTATTGTCAAAAGCATTTCCTTTTAGACATTATTGGCATAAATGTCTATCCATACATGACCTGAGCATGTCAGGATGTAATTTATAGAGAATACAGCATGTCTCATTTTGGGAGGAAAAACATTTTAGTGGATTGTAGTTTCTTATCTGTAATACAGCGTTTGTAAGTGGTTTCATTTTATTTAAAGCAGCAATTCATTTTGAAGTTATTAATTCCAACCGGACTCTGTCTCAGCAGTGTTTGGAGCTGTGCCAACGGAATGGAGGACGATTCTCATTTCTTGACTACAACAAGATAAGAGTCCCAGTTAGTGACTTTAATCCACACAAAAGTGACTCACTGTATTTTAATGGTGTTGAGAGGGGTTAAGAAGCAGACTTGCCGTTTCTGAAGAGCAGCGAATCAAAGAACCAACGAACTAGTGGATCGAAGCATTGCTTCAATGGCTCACGCTTCAAAGTGGAGTCGCGCTGCAGAAACGGTTGATTACAGAGCTGCTGCAGACCAAACCCTGAATATCCGTAAGACTTTATTTGTACGTCCGCATGACCAGGCTTGGGGAGTAACGGAATACATGTAACGGCATTACGTAATTAGGATACAAAAAAAAGGTAACTGTATTCCGCTACAGTTACATAAAAAAAATGTATTCAGATTACAAGTATACGAGGTCTGTCCATAAAGTATAGGTCCTTTTTATTTTTTTCAATAGAGCCTGAAATGTGGAGGTTTTCAGCTTGAAACAGGCTGATGACGCCGCCTGAGAGCGCTGAGCGACGTCTCGCACCGTGGGAAGTCCTTAAAGCGACAGTATCACCTCAAAATCTCTCATCAGCCGTTAAAATTTTCACTGAAAACCAGCTTAATTTTTCGAATCATGTCCACTTCGATGTGTCTCACAGGTTTAGAAAAAAATTTGATCAAACAAAGCGCCAGTCTCTCAGCAACTTCTCAGACAAAGGAATTCCGACGAGGGGCTGGACGACTCCCCCACAAGGAGTGCTCACAGGCGAATGACGTCACCGACAGGCATGGAAAAACTCACGCATGCGCACGAGGGTTCAAGCATGACTGACGTAAAAACATATGAATGAAATCCATATAGTTTTTGAAAAAAATAAAAAGGACCTATACTTTATGGACAGCCCTCGTATTTAGTAAAAATGGGGATTAGTTCGCGGGATTACAATTTTAATGCATTTTATGATATTATCTGTATTTTTTTTTTCTTTGAAGCAAAAACGTCCCTTCATGGACAGCGACATGACGTCTCCTAACCGGGCAAAATATTGATGAAGTACACGGATGTTAATGCATTTTCAATGGAGATTCGCAACTGAACACACTAGAAAAATGCTTGCAAAATACGTACTAAAATGCCATTTTGACCTGGATATCGAGCCAGTAAAATTAAATTACATTAAATTATGTCAGGAAAGTATTAAACTTACTCTGACACACACACATTCCCAAATATTAGTGTTGAAAGTTACACGGATCTGCGTTGTTAAGCTACGCTGCTAGGCAGAGCTGCTGCTGTGTTCAACGCAGCGCGGCTCCTAAAACCATTAGAATACATTTATTATGTATATATATTTTTACACAATTATCCTTTATTGACCGAGTTTCATTCATGAAGTCAGTGGTGTGGGTACACATCTCTGTGTGGGTGTGACTATGAGCGGCACAGCGCGGGTCATTATAATCTCATTATTTTAAGGTGCAAAAAAAAAAATCTCCAGTCTTGTCGAACAATTTTAATCACTAACGACAAGTATTTTAACTAGACATTGGTCTAGCAGTGGAAAATATCAACTAGACATAAGTGAAGAGTTAATGGTCCGTGTCATCGGGCGACACAGGTACAGGAGACATACAGCTGTTTATCATCCAAATATTACGGACAAAGTGACAAAAATAACCAAAACCACTTACATATGGAAGGAATATTGTCTCCCTTGTTCCTCCGTTTGTGGCTTTGCCAACATGCGCAGCTTTCTGGCATATTCCACGTGTTTCTTGAACTTCTATGCACGCAAATCACAAACTTGCCTGGAATTAAAATGGCGATCACGCCTCCATACTGACAGTATTTACTTAATGGTTTTCATTATGCTATTCTTATTTTGAAAGTTCAATAAGTGGACTGATATGTTAAACATGGTGCGAATGCTATGTGAAAGACTAAAGTAAGATAATTTTATGTTTACTGAACAAGTAGCACATTTTTTGTTTTGTATATTGTTCTGAAAGCCACTTATAATTACAAATTCATCCACACAACGCCTGAGTTTTCATTATTCTTCATTTGTTTGGCATTTTTTGTTGAAAATTTAGCAGGTGAACACTGAGTGTGTTTAAAACAATATTGTGGTGCTCTTAATTCATAATGTGAAGTAAAACAGCATGCCATGTAAAAGAAACAGTTTTATTTTTGCTTAATAAACTGTTCTATGTGGTCAAGACTATTTATATTTAGTTTTTTGTCTGTATTAGCATATTTGATATTGGAGTAATCCAGAACTAATTGAAAGTAATCAAATTACATTACTTTAATATTATGGTACTTGGATTACGTTACGGACTACATTTTTCAACAGGTAACTGTATCGGAATACATTTTTAAAGTAACCCTCCCAACCCTGCGTATGACTCTGAAACTCGGAAAAATCTGTATAATTTACGGACAGTCCTTATAGGTTGACATGTATGAAAGTTACACTGTGCTCAGTTTCTCCAGTAAAAACCACAGAGGCCTATAACATCTTCAAAGCTGTCATGGGTGTCCTTGTGGCTTTCCTCACTCATGTCCTCCTTGTGCGGTCACTCAGTTTTTCAGAACTACCTTGTCCAGCCAGATTTACCAGTACCATACTGTTTGTATTTCTTAACAGTCATGCAAATGATGTTCAAGACATAATCAGTGATTTGGAAATGTTCACATATCCACCCCTTGACTTGTCTAAAGAAAACTGGCAATAAAAGTGATTTACTGTGAATTCATCAAAGGGTGCCGATGTATATTTTTGCTTGTGTGTATTTGCCTCAACAGGTTGTTTTCCTTTTTACATGTTGTTATAATGTATTAGTTATTTTAAATGTGATATTACATATTTCTTTTCTAGAGCTCAAGCTCCCATATTGACAGTGACTCCACACAGATTTGTGGCTTGGTTTACAGCTCATTACTCAGAACAGGTCTGAGCACGGTACAATGAAAGTCAGCGATGACTTTATAGCTACTGAATCTGCTCAGGCCCAGAGATCTTTTTATGGCAGTGATTGATTGGAAAATGCAATACCTTGACAGGTGAGGAATCATAGTCTCCAGGTCCTGGCAGCTCCTCACCAGACTGACTGAAGACTAAATCTCTGCTGGACAAAGAAAGGAATGGAGCATAGCCACCTGGAAAAGAAGATTACATTTCTTATTTAATATTGCATTTTATGATTATAGCAGCAGTATAGACCAGGTCAAAAGAATCACTAAAAGCGTAATATTGCCATAACATTCTTATCATTAATGACGAGTGCATGTAAGCTGCTGATCTGAAGTGTAATTTTAAAAACTAATAATATAGTCATGATAATATAGGTGCGTCTCTAAATCTAACGAAAGAGCAACAGAAAACAATCGGACTCAAAAATGATAGACTTAAATGAGCACCTTTCACACAGTGCCAACTGAATTAAAAGTTAAAGACCCCACTATGCATAGCTGATATGTACTGAATTCAACAGAAAGTGTTTCTGTAGCCTGTGGCTGTTTAGTCTAAAGAGGTCTGTGAGATAGAGGTGGGCGGGTCGATCCTAATATCGATAATATCGATACCAACACTGGTATTGATATTAAACGATCCTCGTGTAAAAAGATTGATACTCAAGCTTTTTTTCCTTCCGCACGCAATGACTGCTGCGCACGCAGATTAATCAAAGTCTACTCTCTGTCTGTAAGAGCAGCGCTGCACTGTGTCACACAACACGGAGCAGCCACCCTTGTATTGTGGTTTGTCAGCCCTCTACCTCAGGAGATTTTGTTTTAAGTTGTGTTGAGTGATTTTTTAAACAAAAATGTTGATTGTGATAATAAAGTATTTTGTTGTCACGTACAATGTTTGGTGAATTCCTATCCTATGTCTTTTGGATCCTTTGAATCTATGAAGCTTAAACATGAAAAGGTATCGATATCGGTGACACTGGGCCTGTATTTACTTGGTATCGGATCAATACCAAAATTCCCAGTATCGCCCACCTCTACTGTGAGATTTCTGAGGGTAAAGTACTATTGTCTGCAGATAGCCTCAAATATAAACACAGTCATTTTAATAATGTATTCTCTGATAGGTCGTGTATTTCTCAAATTAGCTTAATGTTGATTTTTTTTTTTTTTTTTTCCTGCCCTCCTACCTGGCAGCTTGTTGTTGTACTGGATGACGTCATAGGACCCGGGGCCCACTTTAGCCGAGGTGCTGCTTTTTGTCGTGAAGATGACTCTTGGAGAACGTCCGTACATAACGGTATAACCAAGCTCTCCACAAACATCAGAGTACAATAAGAATAGACTTTAAAAAATTATGCTGTTGAAACTGAAATTAAAACTTCCGCGGTGTTCAGTGCTGCACCGTCACTTGCCTGCTGTGTTTTGTGAGTGCACCGTTGCCTGGATACCATATACATATACATTACACAGCACAATTAAACAAAGCGACTTAAATTTAAAACAAAAGACTGTCATCAGAAAAAAATTACGTTAAAAACTGATATTCCATCACAATGGTTATATATTACATAAACTTTATAATTGTGTGTTAGTGTCATACAGCTCTAGAATTTGTGTCGACAAAATGCAGCCCAATGCTGCCATCTAGTGGTAGAATAAAACGTCAGTCAGACTGTTCCTTGTGATTAAAATAATAAGTTTATATAATTGATTAAACGTTTCGGTGGCACAGCCACTGTTTGTCAGAAAAATATCTCTTACCTCCTCTGATTGTGTTGTGCCACTCTTGTTGTCCCTTATTATTTGCAGTTTTGTCCTACTTTTTAGCCCGAGTCATAGTTTAAAATGGAATGTTGTCACCCCCAGTTACGTTAAAAGGCCGTTTAATAAACGTCTACGCCCACCGTTGAAAAGATGTTCATACAATTGTAGTGGTATTTTTTAACCTGTACAATGAGTAGCTAGCAAAGCACGTCGACATTCTTAGTGCTGGCAATAAAAACGGTGTTGAAAAATGGTCTAAATGCGAACGTTTATTCGCAAACTATAAACTTTCACTTTTAAACCGTTTCGTCTATTCAGTGTTAAAAATTTCCCCTTTGGAAGTCTTAATTAATCCAGCACATAGACCGACTTTCATGTAATGATGGAAGCGCTCACATAGTCCATTAGCCTGGGGGGTGATACGATGTGGTCCGGTGAAGCTTCACCCCCAGGCTGTCAGCGATCGTGTTCCATAGTTCTGACATGAACTGTGATCCTCTGTCTGAAGAGAGGTCCGCCAGGGTTCCAAAATGAGCAACCCATGTACCAATGAAACACCCGGGTCACGTCAGTGGTTGATGCGGACATCAGCGGTACTGCCTATGGCCACCGGGTGGTCCTATCCACCATGGTGAGGAGGTGCGTAAATCCTGAGGAGGAGGAAGGGGTCCCATGAGGTCCACATTAATGTGGTTTGTATTTCTTAATAATTGATGTAAATAAAATCCAAGATGTATTCATTGACTTTCATGTTTCCATCCCCTGACTTTGAAGAAACCTAATAAAATTAAAATAATAATAATAAAATTGATAAAATAAATCAATAAAATTGATCAATAAAATTGATTATTATTTACAGGTATTATCAAGTTTTAGAGATTTACTTTCAGTTTGAATTTGAGGAAGATAATTTTAGAAAATTTTATTCTTTATATTTTTTTCTATTTCTTGCATATGAAATGGAATAAACAAATTAAAATGTGTGAAATTCCAAGTGTTCCAATACTTTTGAATGAGTGTGGTATTATTACTGTTTTGTTTAAGAGTGTTTAATTTTCACTGTTGCTGCACTTTGCGTGAAACCATAGTCATATCGTATATCATACTGGTAACATTGAGATACGATAATGTTTGGAAAGTGTA
Source organism: Thalassophryne amazonica (assembly GCF_902500255.1). Lineage (NCBI taxonomy): Eukaryota > Metazoa > Chordata > Actinopteri > Batrachoidiformes > Batrachoididae > Thalassophryne > Thalassophryne amazonica. The sequence goes on along the minus strand of NC_047107.1, from coordinate 60,077,214 downwards.
GGAACACGGACCCACAACAGGGGGCGCAAATGAACGGACAATGGAGAAAGTCAAATCACAAAGTTTTACTGTTGTGAATTCACACAACAAACACAACAGATTACAAATACAGCAGTAACCGAATTCCAAAGGTGTCGTGTGGGCAGGCTCGACGATAGGAGACGTCTGTCCGAGTCGAACCGGAACCACCCGATTTCCTCTGCCACCGAACCCCGGGGATACTGGAGCCGCCAAGTCCCGAACCCCAGGTGGCCACTGCCTCCGCTCGTCGGATCCGGTACTGCTGGCAAGGAACAGAAACAGTCAGGTGTGGGTGCGGCTGCACCCAGCAACACACAGGGTGGAAACACCACCTCCACCTCTTGTCAGGAAAATACAGGTGAGTGCAGGAATGTGAGTACTTATCCAAAATACAGTCTCCTGCTGTCTTTTCTCTTTCTGTGTAAAGGCAAAATGTATTTAATGGTCAAAAGATAATCCGTTAGGCTGGATACGTTACCTCCTTGGTAGAGCGATATCTCGGCAATGAGGTGGAGATGCCGTCCTGCTGATATACCTCCCTGTTGATTGATATCAGCTGTCTCGTCTCAGGTGATGGGTGACAGCTGTCACCCTGGCTGCTCCTGTGAGGCGGCAGCGCCCTCTGGTGCCTGGAGCCCGCACTCCAGACAGGGCCCTCTGGTGGTGGTGGGCCAGCAGTACCTCCTCTTCAGCGGCCCACACAACACGATAATTTGGCTCTATTGTACAGCCCTTCTGGCAACTAGCTGAAAACTTTGAATATTAATTTACATCTACATTTAAAAAATGCTTAAAGTGGAAGGGGGTTAAGAGGGCTGTAATTAGGGGGGGTCTGTGGGGTGGAGCTCCCCCCCCCAGAAGCTGCAAGGCAAAAAAAGAAAAATACTTAAAAAGGTAGAAAGGTTTTAGCCATGCTAATGCTCCCCTGAAGCATTTGCTCCCAAAAAAAATCTTAAGGACCTAAATGACATGGTGAGATGCTGAAGAGCTTCACTCATTCATGTCTGCGACATGTACATATTACATTTATTAATTTCTACATTCCAGTATAAACCGTCTCCTGTTCTGTAGAATTTGTTGGACTCTTTAATCATCAGTCGATCATCAAAACGAATCCTTGGAGATTTCGTGGGTCAGTTTTAGAGAGTTGTCAGATGTTTTATCAGCAGTTGCTGAAAGTCCACGATTGTGTCCTTGACTACTTAGTGAGAGTAGTCAAGGACATTTATTTAGTCTTAATGCATGTTTGGTCCTCCAAGACTGAGCAGATTGGCACGGACGTCAACTATGTTGACGCGTGGGGGCAGCAGTGAGCTAGTCTGACTAAAAAATCACATGGCAAAACGTGCTGCTTTTCAGGACTATCGAAAATCTGATAACTCCTGAAGGCAGATTCCATAAATTGACGCTTATGTTGCAAAACCAACAATTGAATGCTGCACCGTCCCGGGCTATATAATAGCTGTTAGACTATTAATCCGGCATTCTAAAAGTGTCGAGTCATATGTCATTGCTTTTTGCCAGTTATCTGATCTGTTTTGTTTATATAGTTTATTGGCACAAAAAACGGGAGTATTCGCTATCAGGTTCATTCATGATCGACGGCTGTTTATTTGTTAAAATGCATACATGTAAATCACTGCTAGCAAAACCCTCAACCCGACGAGATGTTGAAGTCAATATTCCGACAGTCCTTGAAGGTATCGTCCGCTCTTGGCTCCACCATCACGGTGTCTTTTTCCCCCGCCACACTGAGGTGCACTTTGAGGCAGCTATTGGACTCATTTACGTCCATATTTCGGCTTGACATCACGGTATTTTTGACGCAATGAAGACAATCAGGTCGGTGGCGGTGTTCTTGGTGCTTTTGGTGTCTCTGCTGTGCGTAGCTGAATCTGCCAGGAGTCGAACCAACAACCAGAACAGCTTCCGACGGGCAGCTAACGGTGTCTACCAGACTCTGAGCAGCGTGTTCGGCGAGGACAACATTAGAGCCTTACATAAGGTGAGTGTGGTCTGTTTGACCTGTGGATGTCCTACAGTCTGACGGTGTATGAGAGCATGAAGAGGAGGCGTGTGGGCCTCGGCGGCGATGTGACGGATGCCATTTTGAAGGTTTTATCAGAATGGGCCCTTTTTTGTTGGCTGTTATAGGTTCTCTCATAAAGTTTCCTCATAAAGTGTTTCCTGCATGTAACTGGAAAAATATCAGATGTCGAGCCACACTCGTGATGTTCACTATCAAACTGCAGTGCTGCTGATGCACGTTCGGTTTTTTGTCATTACCCATAATGCAACGTATCGCTACGCAACAGTGCTTGGCGCGCGAAGTCATTGGAAGAGTTCCGGTTTGTGGTTTCATCTATGGCCATCGCTAATGTTTCACATTGTTCAGGAAGATCCCTAAAGTTTAGGGGTTTGTCAGACAGGCAACTCACAATGATCAATAATCTTTTGTATTTTGTGCGGGTCCTCAAAGGAATTGGAATTCTTACATGTGTGCGGATTAACGGAAACATGCCTTAAAGAGTAACGAATAAACAAGTGGAATGCAGATTTTTATTATTTTAATTTTTTTTTTTTTCCTAGCTGTTTTTAAAGAACAGACTCACTGAAAACTGTATAAACATAAAAAGCTTAGTAGTTCTGGTTGGTCGTCACATGTTTCACACATGTAATTGCGTGCATGCACAGAATGGATTTGGGAGGTGGAACAGATCTGGTACGTACAGGCCCAGAGGTGAGACTTACCACATTTCCAGACAGAAACAAGCCCCCCAAAAAAACGATGGGGCCTCATAGTCTGTTTCGAACACGCTTATCCTGCAGTCAGACAAATGTAAGCACTCATATTTCATCTATTCTGGCAGCTGTGTCCAGCCACTCTCTTATTGAAGCCAATTGTCACACAGCCGAAAATCGTCCAGACCAGTTACAACCTTTTATCTGACATCGGGTGGGCTTTACAGAGTGAGAGACCATTGGCTTACGTAAATTACTACAGCTAGGCTAAGATAGCTCAATGGATCAGTAAAAAATGTGGCTTATATGTATACAGTGCATAATTATTGGGCAAGTGTATATTCTGACCTTAACATGTCTATGCATATTCCCCATCTCCAAGCTATAGAAACCTTGGTGCTTATTGGATTTAAACATTTCGAGTGTATGTACAGGGTTGGGAGGGTTACTTTAAAAATGTATTCCAATACAGTTACTAGTTACCTATTGAAAAATGTAATCAGTAACGTAATCCAAGTACCATAATGTTAAAGTAATGTAATTTGATTACTTTCAATTACTTCTGGATTACTCCAATATCAAATATGCTAATACAGACAAAGAAACTAAATATAAATAGTCTTAACTACATAGTACAGTTTATTAAGTAAAAATAAAACTGTTTCTTTTACATGGCATGCTATGTTTTATTTCACATTTTGAATTAAGGAGCGCCACAATATTGTTTTAAACACACCCAGTGTTCACCCTGCTAGATTTTCAACAAAAACATGCCAACAAATGAAGGATAATGAAAACTCAGGTGTTATGCAGATGAATTTGTAATTAAAAGTGGCTTGCAGAACAATATACAAAAAAAAAAAAAGTCTACTACTTGTTCAGTAAATTCACACCATGTTTAACATATCAGTCCACTATTGAAACTTTCAAATAAGAACAGCATAATGAAACCATTAAGTAAATAGTCAGTAAGGAGGCGTGATCGCCATTTTAATTCCGGGCAAGTTAGTGATTTGCGCACATAGAAGTTCAAGAAACAGGTGGAATATGCCTGGAAAGCTGCGCATGTTGGCAAAGCCACAAATGGAGGAACAAGGGAGACAATATTTCCTTCCTAAGTAAGTGGTTTTGGTTCTTCTTGTCACTTTGTCCGTGATATTTGGTTGATAAACGCTGTATGTCTCCTGCTGTACCTGTGTCGCCCGATGACACAGACATTAACTCTTCACTTATGTCTAGTTGATATTTTCCACTGCTAGACCAATGTCTAGTTCAAATACTTATTGTTAGTGATTAAAATTGTTCCACACATAGAGATGTGTACCCACACCACTGACTTCATGAATGAAACTCGGTCAATAAAGGATAATTGTGTAAAATATAATATACAGTGGTCCCTCGTTTATCGCGAGAGTTACGTTCTAAAAATAGCCGCAATAAGCGAAAAGTAGTCCGCGTTATTTTTTTTACAATTATTATAGACGTTTTAAGGCTGTAAAACCCCTCACTACACACTTTATTCACTTTTCTCAAACAGGCATTAACATTTTCTCACTTTTCTCTCATGTGTAAACATTCTCAAAGTTCAAACCTTAGTAGAAAAATAAAACCAACCTGTGTTCAGGACCAAACATTTGGTTTGAGAAATAAAAATAGAACGTTTTCCTACAAATAATTATGAGGCTTTAGAACTAACAAATTAATTTTAACTATCAACCCTACGAGGTTTGACACATAAGAAATTATAATAGTGACTGACCAGTATTTCACAGTTCCTCTGATCACGCCTCTTCATCCTGGCGGCCCCGCCGCTGTCGCGCCTTTTTCCACTGAGCCACACCTCGGTGCAGGTGTCTTTTCTCCGAGTGAAGAACACAGTTACGGGTAGTTGTTGGCTCTCTTTTTTTCTTCTGGGCGAGAAGATTCTTATAAACAGACACCACAGAACACAATGCGCGTACTCTCCCCACTTCGCGGTTGCCGCGACTGGCCTGCTTGGTGAGGACGCAGAACACAATGCGCTGTAAAAAAAAAAAAAAAAAAGCATGCAAAACTGCGATGGCCGCGAAAGGTGAACCGCGTTAAAGCGAGGGACCACTGTATATATAAATGTATTGTAATGGTTTTAGGAGCTGCAGCAGGACGCCTGACCTCAGCAGCTTGAACAGCGCAGGATCCGTGTAACTTTCAATACTAATATTTGGGAATGTGTGTGTCAGAGTAAGTTTAATACTTGCCTGACATAATTTAAATGTAATTTAATTTTATTGTCTCAATATCCAGGTCAAAATGGCATTTTTAACACGTATTTTGCGAGCATTTTTCTGAGTGTGTCCAGTCGCGGATCTCCATTGAAAATGCATTAACATCCGGTACTTCATCAATATTTTGCCCGGTTAGGAGACGTCATGTCGCTGTTCATGAAGGGACATTTCGTTTCAAATAAAAAAAAATATTATATACAGATAATATAAAATGCATTAAAATTGTAATCCTGCGAAGTAATCCCCATTTTTATTAAATATACCTGTAATCTGAATACGTCTTTTTTCTGTAACTGTAGCAAAATACAGTTACCTTTTTTTTTTGTATCTTAATTACATAATGCCGTTACATGTATTCCGTTTACTCCCCAAGCCTGGTATTTATTGTGTAATAAGGTAGGGTATTGGCATGAAGTGATTAATACATGAATCAAGGTGTGCATAATTATTAGGCAGTTTCTTTGCTTCAGGCAAAATGGGCCAAAAAAGCATATTTAAAACCTTCAAAAATCAAAAAATGCAAGCTGCTTTTCAGAGGGATGTAGCACTCTTAAAATAGCTAAGCTATTGAGGTGGGATTACTGAACAGCCAAGCGTGGGGGTTTTAGTTTTTTGTTTGTTTGTGTTTTTTTTTGAAAATTAGAGCTCCTAGCGCAATTCTATTGTATTTGCATTAATAGTAAATGCCCACCAGGTGGAGATAGTGCTCCATGTCAAGAACCTTAAGTTACAGGCTGCTGTGGGGACACTACGGTGACCTGTTGCCAGTGTGGGCACAGCTAACCAATCAGCTAACTGAAAAGTTATCTTTTTTTAACGCTAAACCAATAAACTGCCTAAAAACGTATCGGAAGCTATAGATAAGTGATAACTTTCAATTTTGCCTCAAACACGCTCTTAGGTACTAAGAAGCTGATTTTGAGTTTAGACACTGCCAAAGCTTCTGATAGAATCAGTAGCGATCACAAACACAAACAGCCATTGGGCCAGCACTTGTCTTTGTGTACTCTGCTCCCTGCTGTAGGAGAACATCATTTACCTGACATAATACAGTGGTCCAGTGATGAGGTAGAGGTCTTAAAATGGAAAGCAGGTTTGAATTATGGTTTTGCTTTATAAATAAAATTATTCTGGATAGAATAAACTACATTAATGTAAACTCTTAAAATGTACAAAGTGATATATAACACATCTGTTAATTTTAAAATAATGCACTAATTCTGAAGATTTGAACATTAACACACAGAAGCCCAAAGGGATTATGGGTAAACTATGAACCAATAAAGGAATAAATAAGGGAAAAAAAAAAAAATTTCCAGTGTGTTGTCTTCATCTTCCCTGGGTTTTTTGACTCTCACACATGGAGCGAGTTGCTGTGCTCCATTTGGTGTGGAAAGCTGACAAACATTGCCAGTGGTGCCGTCCCTGGGTTCACAACATCCTCATGAGACGTTCCCAATTTGGGGAGTTTCATTATTGCTGCAGCTTCTGCAGCAAATAACTGGAGCTGCAGGAGCTCCAGTTTGATGACCTCCTGTCCCGTTCACGCGCGCACATGTAAACAAAGTAAAGAAAAAAACTGGCTGCCACTGCGGTTCCTTGCTCTCTCTCCCCTCAAACTCTGTCATTGTGTTTAACAGTCACCATTTGTTTTATTATACATCTGTGTAGTTTAGGGCTGCCACAACTAGTCACGACTACGTCGACTATTGAAACCTTCAACGACTAATTTATTAGTTGACGAGTCGTTTATTTTATTTAAGTCTGTTTTTGCCTCACTTCATAGTTTTAGGCAGCGAGCCGTCCTGCTGTCATTTGGACGTTCAAACTTGGATAAGATGGCCAATTAAAACAGTGGCCGTCTTGTTCAAAGCAGTCTAAAATGCGCAGTTTACCGACAGAGGTGTGTGTGTGTGTGTGTGTGTGTCAACTGAACGGAGGCACGAGATGTTAGGTCAGGGTTGGGCAACGAGGGCCGAGACACTGCATGTTTTCCTTGCAACCAATCACCTCAGCAGGTGGGTTGCTGATGAGCTTCTCCCTTGAACATAAACACCTGGTTGTCAATGAAATCACCTGCTGAAACACCTGAACATTAATGAAATCACCTGCTGAGATGATTGGTAGCAAGGAAAACCTGCAGTGCTTCTGCCCTTCATGGCACATGATTGCCCACCCCTGCGTTAGGTTCTGCTGAGAACCATCAGTGCATGTGAGACAGCGAGCATGGAGCAGAGCGAGAGGATTTTAACCCAAGTGAACATGTTAAAAAAAACAAAAAAAAAAAAACGTGGAGCTGCCTTTACTCTCTGAACTTTCTCTACCCGTGCGGTTTTGATGGCACCGACCTGTTCAACACCATGTGCATGTCGTATACTGAATTTATGAGCTCATGAGATGAAATAAACAGTTATACGAGTACATCCTTAAAAAATGAGACTATATAAATGAACTGAGCAAAATTACACATACACGGGTTTAAAAATAAAACCCTGCTGTTGTAGGAGCTGTACAGTGATGTTCAGAGGCACAGGTCACAAAAGCAGTGTGAGACTCTGAACTTTAATAGCATTATTTCCCAGATGTATTTATTTATTCAATCTTAAGCTTAATGTAGTGTTCAAGCACAAAACGTGACTGATGAGGAGAAGAAAATGACTTCATCACACTAAAATGAACTGGAGTCAGAATAAAAATACAAGCTACGATTTTTGTTATTTTTCAAAGTTATTATAAGCTGCAGCTATATGTTTTATTCATTTCAAGTGAGTACCTCTTATTTTATTCTGATTTATGTATACAAAAATATGGGGAGTCAAATCAGCCTGCTTTGTTCTGTTTAGTTCTGTTTTGTTCTGTTCAGTTTATATCATATAAGTTTTCCTGCACATGTCTGTGTTTTTTTTTTTTTTCTTTCCTTCTTTATAAGAGTTTGGTGTTTGCATTTGCTCCACAAAGTTTTACAACACAATAAAATGTTGTCACACTTTTCTTTATGGCAGTTCTGTAATTTCAGAAATGCAACAGAAACAACCACAAATCAGAAAAAGTTCGGAATATATGTAAAATGAAGATTAACAATAAAAATGTTGCACTATTCCCAGTTTCTCCACCCACAGAAGCCAAATGTTTTTCCAGAGTTGTGTCTTGGTGGCTTCCCTCACTTGTCTCCTTCCAGCATGGACGTTTAGTTTTTGAGAACTGCCTACCTGACACAGATTTACTATAAAGTACCACACTGTTTGTATTTCTGAATGATTGATGTAAATGAAGTCTAAGAAATAGTCACTGATTTGGAAATGTTCATGGTTTCATCCCCTGACGTTTCTCGGAAAATTATTCAGGCCTTAATTTAGGAATTTACGTATGATCCGACTAGTTGACTAATCGCAGAAATAATCGTTTGACTAGCCGACTATCAAATAGTCATTTGTGGCAGCCCTAGTGTAGTTAATAAAATTATCTTCACGGACGATTCGTTCGCACTCGCATGTGGAAAAAAAAAACTGTCTGCTGCTGCTGCTCTCCCCTCAAACTCTCCCCAGAGAGGAAGAGTCTGACACATCAGAGGAGGAGTTTTAAGGTTGATATAAGACTGACTTTTGGTTGTGCAAGTAACTTTTTTTGGTGCAAGTAATTTTTTTGTTACTAGCACCAGTGCAAGTAGGTTAAAAAAATGTATTCGACCCCTGCCTTTTGAATGCTTGAATAACGATGTCAGTCGCACAAAGAACTCAAATAATAGTGAAAACGTATTCGGTGCGGTGTCATAACACATCAATCAGTCGCTCCGTGAGGCGTCATGACATCAAGCTTGGTTCACATGGCAAGATAATTAGGCCGATATCGGACCCAATCTTCCCCTTCCGACAATCTTAAGGACACCCCAACAATCGTGATGACACTAAATCTAATCTTATCAGATATTCCTGCAATGTGTGGTGTGTTAAGAAGGACGTGAGGAGCTAAATGTGACATGCAGCTAATCAGAAAGCGAGGTGTGTGACCTGGGAATGTTTGTGTGTGAAAACTGTTGTGTATGTTGTTTTTGCCATGTGGCTGGCACGACACACTGTACAACTAAACCTGTCAGATCTATGATTTTTTTTATCTCCACGTGTGTGGTCTCTCAGGTTTTGGAAACCTACTTTAAAATTACCTAATTTTAAAATCCTGCGGTCAGACAACACTGTGATATAACCAGTCGCCAGTAGATGGCAGTGTTCTATGCATTTTGACGCCGGTTATATCACACGGCCTGAATCACAATTTAACAAGACTTTTCGGCTTGAGAAGCAACCTGGGCTTCATCTGGCATTTTTACATAAAACAAACACAATAACAACGTCTGTAAACCCAGAGAATATATTCACGAGAGTTTTAGGCACAATATACAAAGAGATTAATGCTGTTGTCCCTGTGGAGCCTGATCAGAGCATCTCAAATTCATTTCTTCTGTCGTGAATGTACTGAGATACCCATAATGCACCTGGACACATGTCCACACTAAAACCTTCAAAATGAGTGCATTACTTTAAAACTAAAACATATATCTGATATTTTCACTTTATAAAACTTCAGATGTGACGTTAATTTAAATAACTTGTCCAAAATTAGTTTGGTTAAAATTTTAACCATAAGTTAAAACTGTATGCCTCTGGATGACTTGGGTGATATTGCCAGTGTGTTAGTATGGGGTCAAAAGAAAAGATTTTTTTTTTTTTGTTACCAGCTCTCCTTTGCCTGCAGAGGATAGAGCGGTTTCTTCTAGAACCAGCTCTTCTCTGTTTGCAGAGGATAGAACTGTGCATCTACTACAAAAAGCTACGTCTGCAAAAATGTTAGTGGTCTAAAAATTAGCAGACCAAAACTTATCGGAATATAATTGGTCCAATGATGGTTTTCAAAGTTATCTGAAAAGCTAATCCGATAATGAAAACATTATCTTTGATAGTTAGCGGATTAGTGGAACTGTGCCCACCACTGCCTGTTGCTCATATTAGTGCATAATCAACAGGGTTGCAAGAAACCTGTAGAAATGATAAATGATGAAATTAACTGCAAAAGATGAGAAGAATTAGTAAGGTTGAACTAGATGGACCTTTTCAGGTTGAAAATGGACTTAAAACCCAAACCTATGTCCAGTTTTTACTAAAAGATACTTTGCTGAAGCAGTGGAAATTGTGCATAGTGCATATTTTGCATTTTGTGTCCCCAGTTATACAGCTTCACGATGGAGTGGTATATAGTAGAGCTGAAACAACTAATCGGGTTAATCGATTAAAATCGATTATTAAAATAGTTGTCAACTAATTTAGTCATCGATTAGTTGCTAAATAACTTTGTTTTACCGCAAATGTTTTGTTTCTTCCATATAATCAACCGAGCTTTGGTTTGAATCTTGAACCAATGAAGGAGTGCTTCGAGCTGCTGCTTTGTCGGTTTAATTTTTTTTATTTTGCTTTCTTAATTTTTCCCCACTAAAACCCTAAAGAGCATATGTCTGTGAGGAATATTTATCTTTTTTATGTTAAACTGACCTGTTATGGTCTTCTGAAACAGTTGATTGATGTATTTTATGCTAATGCCGATGCTAATGCATTAGCATGTCTATGGCGTTTTCAATGTTAAAGTTAGCATTAAGCTGCTGGCATTTCAGCATGTTTGTGCATTTGTTTTCTGTATAAGAATTAATGGCACAGCATTTGTTGTCGTAAAAGAGCCAAATGTATACAAATTATAATATTTTTAATTTATTTTTATTTATATATTAATAATAATAGCAACAATAATAATACTAATAATAACTAATAATGCTGCAATACAATTTTAGAGAAAGAGACATGAGTCACATGTGTCATTGTGAAATGACCACATAGTTTACAAGTTATACGGAGAATGTTGCACATATAATGAGTCAGGCTACAGTTTTTGATTTAGGTTTTATGGTTAACTGGTTATGCTAATTGCTCATTTGCAGCAACAAAAATACCTCTTTTTTCCCATATATTTTATAACACATATATTTCAATATTGTTTTATGGCAACTCAGCACTTTGATAAAGCAATGCCATTTGAAATAATTATTTTGTTCTTTATTATAAACTGTTTTATTCTTTATTATTTTATATTTCAACAGCCAAGGGACATTTGACGACTTGTTGTTTTTCAAGTATTTTAAGTTTTCAAATAATGTTCTGTTGTTAAATAAAGTGATGGAAGGAGAGAAAATTGTTTCCCTGGCACATTTTTAAAAAATTCCCTGCTAATCAGATTAATCGATTAATCATGTCGAAACCCCATCAGATTCATCGATGATCCAAATAATCCGTTTGTTGCAGCCCTAGTATATAGGAGGATTTTCCTAAAAACAAGGCCTGAAAGTTCGGCTACAATTTGGCAGTTACAGCTGAGATACAAGCCTAGATTTGATGTTTTGGTGAAAGAAAATCCTTCTCTATACCTATTCATCATGAAGCTGTAAAACTAGTGATACAAAGTGGTAAAACATGCACTATTCACAATTTCTCCAATCACAGCTACATAATCCTATAACTTCTGGGTGGTCTTGGTGGCTTTCCTCTTCTCCTTCTTGCACAGTCACTCAGTTTTTGAGAACTGTCTACTCCATACAGATTTACCATAGAGTGCCATACTGTTTGTATTTCTTCATAATTGATGTAAATCAAGTCCAAGACATATTCAGTGACTAAGAAATGTTCATGTATCCATCCCCTGACTTGTCTGATGAAAACTGGTAATAAAACCGATTATTTACAGGTATTATACCAAAGGGGTCCATTACTTATCCAACCCATCATCTTGGCTTTAATATAAAGTTAGCTATATCAAGTTGTAGAGATTTGTTTGGAGTTTCAGTTTAAGGAAGATAATTTTAGAACTTTTTATATTGAGAAGCCTGATTTACTTTTTGTATTTGAAATGGCATAAATGAAATCTGTGAAATACTAAGGGGCCAAATACTTTTGCAAGGCACTGTATTCCTCTAGCCCAGTGATTTTCAACCTTTTTTGAGCCGCGGCACCCTTTTTATATTTACAAAATCCTGCGGCACACCACTGTCATGTGTCACGTGTCACGCACCACTAACTCGACTGTCTCTACACGGTGCATTAGCACCTTAGCAACACGTGCGGTACAGATATGACGTAACATAGTATACTATAGTCATGGAGCTGTATATAAGAACTAGAGAGCGCAGTCCCATTGCTGCACACTAAACAAAAACATCCCTTCATGAACGGCGACATGACGTCTCCTAACCGGGCAAAATATTGACGAAGTACCCGGATGTTAATGCATTTTCAATGGAGATTCGCGACTGAACACACTCAGAAAAATGCTTGCAAAATACGTGTTAAAATGCCATTTTGTCCTGGATATCGAGCCAGTAAAATTAAATTATATCAGGAAAGTATTAAACTTACTCTGACACACACACATTCACAAATATTAGTGTTGAAAGTTACACGGATCTGCGCTGATAAGCTACGCTGCTCGGCTGAGCTGCTGCTGTGTTCAACGCAGCACGGCTCCTAAAACCATTACAATACATTTATATATATGATATTTTTACACAATTATCCTTTATTGATCGAGTTTCATTCATGAAGTCAGCGGTGTGTGTGTGCACATCTCTGCTTGTGTGGCAGCACAGCACGGGTCATTAATCTCATTATTTTAAGGTGCAAAAAAAAAAAAAACTCCCCAGTCTTGTCGAACAATTTTTAGTCACTAACGACAAGAATTTTAACTAGACATTGGTCTAGCAGTGGAAAATATCAACTAGACATAAGTGAAATTAATGATCCGTGTTATCGGGCGACACAGGTACGGTAGGAGACATACAGCTGTTTATCATCCAAATATCACGGTCAAAGTGACAACAATAACCAAAACCACTTACTTATGGAAGGAAATATTGTCTCCCTTGTTCCTGCGTTTGTGACTTTGCCAACATGCGCAGCTTTCCGGCATATTCCACCTGTTTCTTGACGAGACTAAGTGAACTTCTATGCACACAAATCACTAACTTGCCCGGAATTAAAATGGCGATCACGCCTCCTTGTCTGCACACCGCTCAGCGCTACTGCGCGCTTTGCTGCCATCTACTGGAATAAGAGCATTACACCATCTGCCACACTATTACAGCACATACACCCAATAATGGTGATATTTGATTATTGCCCACGGCACCCTGACGATCGATCATGGCACCCCGGTTGAGAATCACTGCTCTAGCCAAAACTCATTTTCCTATTTAACATTCTGGTTTGAGATTTATTAACCTTTTGGATTGACTAAACACTATTTGTTCAACGATAAAATTAATCCTCAGGAACTTGCCTAACAATTGTGCACACAGTGTAGGCCTGGATTCCTGTTGGTGCTGGTTAGGGGTGTCCCAGTCTGATCACAGTGACTGGAATAGGCTTAATCAAGGCTTTTGTTCTTTTTTCTGTCATTGATCTTTTCAGATAAATTAAAACAGGAGTCATACAGATCAGTGAGTGTTCTTGCCTCTCTGCTTCACGAGCTCTGTGCTGACAGAAACCACTGCTGCTTGCTGCAGGCTCACCCAGCAGCAGTGCAGTGCATATTTCTGCTCTGCTTCTCTTCAAATGCACATGAAATCTATATTAGTCACAAAGATCAGTGTGCTTTTCTGTCTTGTTCCAGGGGAAGCTGGTATTGAACATGCAACCACGACTACTGTTATTAGTTTGGACAAATCAGGTCTGGTCTGTCTTTGTTTTTGCTCTAAACACCCACACCTCTTTCTTTGATTCTGCAGTTTTTCTCCAAGACAACAGAGCGGTTTGTCCATGGTGTGGACTCTTTTCTTGACACCATCTGGAAGATCTGGACAGATCTGTTGGATGTAATGGGCATTGACTGTAAGAGTTCATTCTTAAGCTCACATTCATGACATTTCTGTTTCGTGTAATGTCTGACAGGGATAACTGGACACAGGAATGCATTGTCTTCGAAAAGAGCTTTGAAATAATGATTTTTGATTCTTTTTTCCTCCCTCTCTCTCTCTCTCTCTCTCTCTTTCTCTCTCTCATGTGCTTGCATTGACAATTTAGTTCAACTGTATGCTCGAAAGAAACACATTTCATGAGTTATTTTTCCTCTTCTCTCTTAATTTCCTTTGTAGCATCAAACATCAGCCACTACTTCTACCTGACATCTCTCACTAACTCCCCGGCTCGTATCCTGCTCCTCATCGCCATGATACTTGTGGCCTACTGGGTCCTCTCCATGTTCCTGGAGGGTTTCTTTTATCTTCTGCATGGCGTCTTTGGACGCTTCTTCTGGCTGGTGCGCGTCATTCTTTTCGCCTTGTCTTGCCTCTACATCCTACAGAAGTTTGAGAGTGACCCTGAGCGCACAGTGCTGCCACTGTGCTTCATCACGGCGCTGTACTTCATGACAGGGCCTGTGGGAGTATACTGGCGTCGGGGAGGTGGAGCAGGTTCACTGGAAGAAAAAATCGACCACCTTGACACTCAGATCAGACTGCTCAACATCAGGCTGAGCCGTGTCATAGACAGCCTGGAATGCACCAGCGAGCAGTAGCTGACAGAACCAGTGAGGTAGAAGGAGAGTTGGAGAGCAGTGGTATGTTGAATTGGCTGCAAAGCTGATTCCTTCTCACATTTGCAACAGTACAATTATTGCATATTCACAACTGTTTTCAGGTGAGGACAAGGCTACATATGAAAACAGTATTTAACTGTTTAAGTTCCACTTCATTTTGAGTTAGGTGAAATCCTCAGAACACTTGACCTGAAGATTATGTGATCAAGCGTTTTTATTTTTTATTTATTAATCTTAACTTTAAAGTTTTTGAGATATCTTTGCTACTTCTGTGAAGAGGTGATAGTTCAAGTGGTTTTCTAGGTACAGTCCTAATTTGGTGCCACGGCTTCTTTTTGGATAAACTCCGGTATGTATTGGGGGTTTGAATTTTTGATGTTTTAAAGCATTTTCAATACTTTTGTCACATGAACAAGCATATCTTGGGTATGTATCCTTGTGAATATTCATTCCTTATCTATTCCATCCACAAAAACATTTTCCCTTTTTGAAATGTTGAAATAGGTTAGCTGTATTATATGGTGGACAAATAGAAACACATTTCTTATATATCAAAGTCGCAAGATGTTAGACAATTGTTCATTTAAAAACTTATTTATTCCATTTTCAGTCCAAACAGGTATAGTATTGTAGAAGTCTAGAGTGTTGTTAAGTCACCAATCTATCTTAGCAATAGTTGACATCAGGACCTCTTTTTCCTGTGTGAATGGGTGTATGATGCATCAGGATCGTGTGTGTTTTTAAATTTATGAAATGGAACGCAGTGAGTATTGTAAAGCACCATTAAACTGGGAGAAAATCCAGAAAGGCAGCAATATCTCAGGGACTTGTTTTACAACTGTATCAGACTGCAAGGTTATCAAGTACACTGCAGTCAAAAGATGTATTCAAGTTGTTGCTAATATTGACATGAAATTTGATTATAAAACAGGCAACCTGAGTAAACACAAAATAAAGTTCATTAAATCATTTTTATTACTTAATGAATTCATGTGAAAATGTAATTGCCAGTTGCCTTCACTCTGTCCTTGAACTGGCTGTGACAGTTTTAGCAGCAACGACCAGGGGTTAAAGTGGGATTTGGCAGGTGGAGGAACCCTAAATTCCAGTGTGGCCATAAAATGACACCTTAAATAACTTCCATATTGTTTTGTACTGCAAGCACCGATGGACTCCAATGGACATGCCATGTGATCAGCTGACTTACAGTAGACAAAGACGAGTCTGCAGAAAGTTGTTGCCAACAACGACAAACACTTCAGATATCTGGAGATCAGTGTTTCCTGCCACTGAAGGATTTATCTGAACCACATTGTTGGGTTTTTGTGTATGAATCGCATTACGCAGCCATGTGCAAGACAGTGGTTCAGTGTTTAGCACTCTTGCCTCACAGCAAGAAGGTCTGGGGTTCAATTCCACCCATGCCCAGTTCCTTTCTGTGTGGAGTTTGCATGTTCTCCCCATCTCATCTCAAAAAAAAAAAAAAAAAAAAGGGCGGCACGGGCCAAGCCTGCTGCAGGCTTCACCCACTTTACCTCAGTTTGGAAGACGGACTGTTTAGTGCACATAAGTGCACTAGTGCACATAAACAATGTCAAATGTATATGTGTTGTCTTTAATTCTGATGTGCCATTTTTACGGTAAACAATAATTGTGGATTAATTGCTGTATCTTGACTGAGGTAATTGGAGTGTAAACGTAATTTTGTTGTTGTTGCACTTGTGTAATGACAATAAATCTCATCTCATGTCTGTATGGGTTTCCTCGGAGAACTCTGGTTTCCACCCATCATTTAAAAACGTGCACATTAGGGTCTGCTCCTTGCAATGTACCTGACCAAGGCAGCATCTCTACATCTTGTTCCCTGGGTGCTAGACTGTGGCTGGCCCCTGCTCCTAGTGGTTGGATTGTGTCTAACGTTAATCAAGATGGTTAAATGCAGAGGACAGTTTTCATTGTATGTACAATTAGAATAGATAGAACATTATTAATCCCTTGGGAAGACTCCTTAAGGGAAACTGAGGTTCCAGCAGCCTTGCATAGCAGCACACAGTTTCAAAAGTGAAAGTAAAAAACATTTGCAAATATAAATACCAGAAATACTGCTTGGTACTGGTTTACTGGCTACTACTGTTCCTCTGATTCCCATCCTCTGTCTTCCTGTTATTCCTCCTCCCCGAGTGAGGAGTTCAACAGTCTGATGGCCTGAGGGAAAAAGGAGTTTTTCGGTCTGTTGGTTCTGCACTTGGGAAGGAGTAGTCTGTGGCTGAAGAGGCTCCTCTGGTTGCTGATGACCGTGTGCAGAGGGTGACTGGCATCATCCATAATGTCCAGCAGTTTGTCCAGTGTTTTCTTCTCTGCCACCGTCACCAGAGTCCAGCTTCATGCCAACCACAGAGCCAGCCTGCCTGATCAGTTTGTCCAGCCTGGATGTGTCCTTCTTGGATATGCTGCTTCCCTCCAGCACACCACTGTGTAAAAGAGGATTCTGGCTACTACAGACTGGTAGAACATCCACAGGAGTTTCCTGCAGATGTTAAACGACTGCAGCCTCCTCAGGAAGTATAGCCTCCTCTGTCCCTTCCTGTACAGGTGGTTGGTGTGGGTTGTCCAGTCTGCTGTCCAGCCACAGCCTGAGGTACCTGTAGGAATCCATAGCCTCCACCTCAACTCCCTTGATCACAACTGGTCACAGTCTTGGTCTGGACTACTTCCTCCTGTTTTGCAGAGGTTGACTGGTTTGTTAAATCATATGTTTCATAACAACTATTTTACTACCACTGAGTACATAATGAATATTAGAAACATGTATGGCAGAGGGTGCAGATACCATTTTGAACTTGCTGACAGATGCCCAGGTTAAAACTATTTTAGGTTTGCTCAGGTTGCCTGTGAGTTCAAAAAGAATGCGTGTCTATATATATATATATATATATATATATATATATATATATATATATATATATATATATATATTTTTTCTTTCATTCATTCATCTTCTACCGCTTACTCCAGTTAAGGGTCGCGGGGGGCTGGAGCCTGTCCCAGCAGTCATAGAGCGCGAGGCGGGGTACACCCAGGACAGGACACCAGTCTGTCGCAGGGCCACAAATAGACAAACAGACACACACACACACCTATGGACAATTTTAGAGTCCAATCCACTTAACCCGCATGTCTTTGGATGTGGGAGGAAACCCACGCAAACACGGGGAGAACATGCAAACTCCACACAGAAAGGCCACGGGAATTGAACCCATGACCTTCTCGCTGTGAGGCAACAGTGCTAACCACTAAGCCACCGTGCTGCCCGGAATATATATATATATATAAAATGTGTGTGTGTAATATTTTTTCCCAGCATTGTACTGAATATATGACTTATTTGTTCTGATTATGGGTTGAAACGTCTCAGAAATTCACTCCGTTAACAAATTAATTCAGGTTGAAATGTAAGGTTTGACTCATATCTGATTTTCTTCAGTTGTTTAAAAGCTTAATGCCAGTATCTAATAATTTAATTTTATTTTTGCTTGGATATGGTTAGTTTGTATATTTAATTTTGAAAGTGGAATTTTAAGTGACTGTGTGAAGGTAAAAGCATATCACCTTAGGCTAATAAACCAGACCCCACTCGCTTCACAAATGCATTTGCTTTCCCACACTAATATTGTCTACCAAGAAAAGTAGAAATTGTGGTGTTATTGTACCACCACAAATTGTCTGAAAACTTAACACAGTTTTATACATCTTTGAGCGTTAGAATGGTCATGTATGTCTAGTTTAAAATGGAACTGTTCAACTTGATTACAGTTGGCTCCAGTGCCTTTAATCTTCCACTATGCGTATTTTGGACTTGACTTTGAATTGTTCATTCATGAAAGTTCTTATTAACAATTTTATAACCCCCCACAATCCCCCTAGCACAATGTTCTGTTACCAGCAATGTTTGTGTCACTGCAGCCAACTGTAATAATTTTTTATCACTACTCTCATTGACCTACATTTTGTGGACATCTGTTCCCATTAGTCCTCCATAAAGTCTTGTTTTACATTTGATAAAACCTGAACTTATCGATAGTTGAGTATAATACAATGGGCTGTAATATCCTGACAAGAATGTCAGTAATGTGGCATGGGGATATTTAAATGATTAAACAGCTGGTGCAGCTCATGACCTAGACCAGTATTTAACCCTTTGTCACTGAAATGAAACCACACAGCAAGTGCACTAACTGCAGTTATAGAATGACTGAATAGATCCTTGTCATTTAATTGGTGGTTTGTAGGTCACATGACATGGATTATTTGTACCATTTGCTATTGTGTTCCATTTACTGTGCAATTTTTCTACTATACAGTTTGTGCTGTTGCACACCGCTCACAGTGATGGCGCTTAGTTTAACAACACACATGGTGGAAGTTTATTGAAAGTGCTCATTTTTCGAACACAAAAAAACAACTCCAGTATCCCGTAAAGCCATCTAGACGCATTTGCAGTATTCGCTGGGACGTCCCTAGCTGAAGTAGAACCTCTGTCAAATGAAGACCTCGACATTTCTGTCTCAATTTTTCGCTGGACTGAGAAATGCAGACAACAGTCTGTACACAAAGAAGTCCCTACACAACCTCAGCTGTGGACTACATCGTCAGGATTGTTTTTAAACTATGACTGTTTTTGCAAGTTGACTAAGAATAATTTTGGATTGGACTGGTATTTAAAATTCATGTTGGACTGTCAAAGGACCAGCGACGCACACAAAAATTTAAGTCCCCTTCTCTTGTTTCTAAATAAAATATCAAATGACAAGGATCTATTTTAGCCGTTATATGGAACAAATAATGAATGCTTTTTCATTTGTGCAATGGAAACTATTTCATGAGGTGAAAAATGGAATGTTCCATTTTTCACCTCATGAAATATTGTTTCCATTGCACGAATGAAAAGAAACATTCATGATTTGTATATTAGCGCCTGATGCCAAAGCATGCCATATTTTTATGCCTGCAGTGGTGCATTAAATACTTGTTACCCATCTAGGTAGAAAACATGTCCAAATTGACTGGAAGTATCTAAGCCTTTGTGTTTTATTTGGTTGTTCCACTACAATTAATTAACATTTGCACTTACTACTGTACTGTAGAGACCAAATTATTAAATTGTAAATGGACTGCATTTATATAGTGCTTTTATGGTCACTTTACAGTGATGTGTCACATTCACCCATTCACACTCGCACACTGATGTCAAGGTGCTGCCATGCAAGGCGCTCACTATTTGTTGTAGGAATGTGTTAAGTGAATAATTGGAATGCAGTATGTTACTGAAGAATGTTTATAAGTGTTTTCTTAGGGGATATTTAGCACTAAGGTTCTGAGGTTGGGTGAGCCTGCAAAGTTCATTTGAAGGCGATACCCTCATTGAAACCACTGTAATGTCAACATTTAATTGAGGTATGTAATACTGTACTAAAGGTGCCATGACACTTGCACAACTTTGATCCGCGCACTTGCATGCACGTCGTGATTATCCCACCTGCTGTGTTCCCAACTGGATGCAGCGCTTCCTTCCACCGGCTGCCACGTGCTCTGCGCTGGAAGCTGTGTGTATAAAATAATTATTTTGTAGCGGATTAATCATTTTCTCTGCATGTTGGCTGTTGAAAATGGCTCTGATTGCTTCCTGAATCACAGAGGACCACTCCAGCAGCAGCCGTTCACGCACGTGCTGAATGAGTTGGAGAAAGCCTTTGGAGCCATCTAAAAAAGGTAATTGTCATGTTTACATTGTCATGGCTTGGTAAAACAGTTGCATGTTCTTTCCTTCTTGTGTGCAGCTGTAAAAGTATGTTTATGATAGATTTAACATCTCGTTATAATCATTCAGACGAGCTGCGCTCTGATGCGGTGCGCAACCACTCACTCTGTTCACTTCTTTACTTGACTTGATGAGCTGCACGTAGTGTTGGCAAGCAGATCGTGCCATGTTGCACGACATTTATGCGTGAAAGATTTTTTTTTTTAACATTTAAAAATTCTCTGTGCAGTTGCATGCCCCTCTCACGTTCAGTCTACACCCGTTAAAGACGAGTTTACTCCTACATGACACAGGGTGTGCAATGCATGCATCAAAGTCATGCAAGTGTCAGGGCACTTTAAGACTGCCTGTGTGAGGGTAAGTTCAATATTTTGGGGCTTTTTTCAGACACTGAAAATGAGCTGTGGGGAAGAACCCGTGTGTCTGACAATTTCATTTAAGTTTTGTCTATGTTTTAATAATTATGCCTAGCAGCGTAAAGACATTGAGATAAACCATCCAAAAATAGACATAGACTGCATGAGGGGGTTCTGAACTGTTCTTTCCAGTCTTATGTAGGAGACACTGTATATTTAAAGTGGTTAATGAGCAAAAAAAAAAAAAAAAACATTTTTTTTTTCTTTTCAGTAAGTGAATCTGATACAGGAAGATGCCAGTGTGTCAGTCGATTGGCACCTCTGCACTGAATTGTCAAATTATGTTTATATTTGTTGAAAATGTCTTGCATTCTAATCATTTAATGTATTCCACTTATATTCCTCCATGTAGCCTGCTTAAAAATGTGGCGTGCCAATAAATATCTTCATTTTTAGGCTTTTTTTATATATATATATATATATATATATATATACATGTTTTGTAATGTTCTGAGTAAATTTAGCTGTTTATTTTTTACTTTTTTTTATCAGTAACTGTGTAGTACAGTGATATGGTGAGCACCAAATACTTCTGCCTGCTGTTTAGTTTGTGTCCAGTATCACATGTTGGTGGGTAAATTATTCTTTTGAGACTTGTCACTGAAAATGAGGTCCATATTTGAATAAATTATACAGAATATGAAAATGTCTCTTGATTCTTGAATAAATTCAGAGTTGTAATGTGGAACATTATACCAAGAAAAATGTATAGGCTACAGCATGTTCAAAGATTTTTTGCAGGCTTGACATTTAGTAAAAAATTGTTTAAACTTTTTTCCTCTTTGTTTAGTTATACTGTATTTCTCATGACATCACACATTACAGCACTGTCTTCTTTACTCAAACTAAATAGATCTAACCAATTCTATACCATTAGTATCAGTACTTTTTGATTAAATTTTCTTTATACAGCACCAAATCAAGTAATCTCAAAACACTACACAGTAAGCTATAACCTTTTCCCACCCCATGAACAGATGGAGCCAGCGGGAAGGAAAGGCTCCCTCTGTCTTGATTACAGGAAGAAACCTCAAGCAGACCAGGCTCTGGGGTGACCATCTGCCGTGGCTATACCAACAAAAGCATAACACAAGATTGCATGAACATGCCTTCACAGAAAGGGGAGTCACAGGATATTTTGAACATGTTCTGCAACTGAATTTCAGCGCACGACAATGCAGAGACATCTTTTTTTATTATTATTATTCAGTGACCGTCAAAAGAATGTGCATGAAACCACTGTGCTGCTCTGCATACCAATTTTGTGTAATCAAGTTATTTTAAAAACGTTCAAAGGTATTGAACAGAAACTACAAAATTCCTTTCATAAACTGAAATATAAAAAATTTAATTGTGTACTGAACACTTATTGGCACCCTTTGATGAATTTACAGTAAATAACAGGTGTTCTTGACACGAGTCAGTTTATAGACACATGAATATTTCCAAGTCACTGAATATGTTTTGGACTTAATCTCCAATCATTAACTAATACATAGAGAATGAAGATTAGCTCATGGTGCCGATAAGGTTGAGCTTTTACACATTTTAATTTCTTTATGCCATTTTCAAAAATGTCATTTAGGCTCTATATCAAAATTCCTACAATTATACATTTTAAATGTAACTAAAAAATAAAATTCAACAACATGATATAAGCTGAATAAAAAATAAACACCAAAATTATGTCTTTCATAAGCAATGGCACCCTTTAGTAAAATACAAATCATAAATTTTCCAACCACTTCTCTTGAGACATGTCAGGGGATGGATACATAAATTCCAAGTTATTGAATACAGTATGTCTTGGAGTTCATTTACATAAGTCATTAACAAATAACAGTAGTACTGCATGGTAAATCTGAAGTAAATAGTTCTCAAAAACTGAGTCACCATGCAAAAAAGGATATGAGTGAGGGAAGCCACCAAGATATCCATGATAAATCTGAAAGTTATGGGCTTCTGTGATTGTGACTGGAGAAGTTGTGCGTAGTGCAACATTTGACTTGCATCACCTGTCACAGCTTCATGGTGGAGTAAAACAGGATTTTCTTTAAAAGAAAACATGAAATTTCAGCTAGTTTGCCATAAGCCACATGGGAGACTGAAACTAGATTTGATCAGTTTGTATGAAAATTTGTAGTCTCATTGTTAGTTATTTATGACTGTTGATGCAATATACAAACGTTGCACAATGTGTAGTTTCTCGAATCAGATCCACATATGTTTACAACATTTTTACAGTTGTCATGATGATGATGTTTGTATAGTCTCTTTTAGAAGAGTGAAATAAATAAAAATGAAAAAAGTCCATTTAAATCAAACGTCGATTTTAAATAGAAAAATTTCAAAAATCCTGACTTTTTTTTTAACCAGCCCTGTTTTAAGGCCCGGCCGCCCAGTAATACGGCACATGGCATTAGCTGAACGAAGGGGGGGAGCCACAAATCGTTGAGAAAAAAATGAATGAGCCGGCACTTCTCCCATCACCGAAAACCCTGCAAGTGCAGAGCGCATAAAGGACCGAAATGAAACCGAAACTAACAAAAGAAAAATGAAGCAAACGGTGACCTTGATGCTTTGCAGCTGCGAGCCCTAGTTGTGTTGTCAACAGGTCTTCACTACAACAACGTGTGCGCGCACATGCATATGCGTAAATAGTTAAAGTAGTTGATGAAACATTCTTGCCGCTATTGTTTCTGTATGAAAACGTTGCTTTTCAACCCACACATGGACGAGTCACGTTCAGCTCGTCTGATCTTTAGTTATTGATCTGTTCAGATATCGTCAATGTTCGTGCATGACGTCGGACTTGGTAGGTTCGATGAAGTTGGACGACAATCAAACAGAACACTGACGGTACGGGAACTACGCAAACGACGAGGAACCATCAAGGCAGAAAACAAAAAGGAATACAGACAAATTGACGTCAGGATTCGTTCACAT
The DNA here is from genome assembly GCF_902500255.1 of Thalassophryne amazonica. Lineage (NCBI taxonomy): Eukaryota > Metazoa > Chordata > Actinopteri > Batrachoidiformes > Batrachoididae > Thalassophryne > Thalassophryne amazonica. The sequence continues at coordinate 60,053,383 of NC_047107.1, read as the reverse complement.
TTTCAACAGTTTGAAAATTCTGACAGCGCCAGCTGCAGGAACAAAGCTGGACGATTGTTAAACGATGTCTTTGAAAGTCAACGTAAGTCCAGATTTCTTGTTTCGTTTTGGCTTTGGTGTATTTTTTTTAGTGCCATGTGACCGGGGCTTTAAAATATATGATTCAACAAAACTGGTTCATTTGCATTTATTTCTCAACACATTTTAAATTCTGTACTTAAAATATAGAGGTAACAGTAATTCCAACCAGGGGTGTATATAGTCCAGTGTAAACGATGACGGGATGGTTAAAAAGACAACCAGGAGGTGAAGATGAGAGCCCCAGTAAAATACAATAAGTAAGGCTGTGACTGGATTGATGCCAGATTGCACACTGGAGTGAGCTGTTGCCATTTCTTCATCCAATATGGATGCATCTCCAGTCTCCCCACAAAATGGACCCACATCCTGCAGAGCAAATTTAAATGTTCCGGTTTAGAATGCACACGTTAACGCAAGTACAATCATCCCACACTGACTCTCATTATGCCTGGTTCACATGACAAGATAATTATGCCGATTTCTGACCCGATCTTTCCCTTGGATGCCCGACTATCGTGATAGCTCTAAAGATAACATGGGTCAACATGATTTTCCTTGCATGGAGTTTTCAATGGATTTTGAGTCATTTGGGGTGCTTAATCTGAATCTGGTGTTAGCTTTTGCCAGTCACATCACGTTTTTGAGATATAAAAACATATTTCTCAGATCAAGCATTGAAGCAAAAGCTACAGTGTCGTACACCTCTTCAGCGCCATAAATGATATTACGGCTCTTGTTCACATTTTGCAAACCTGGGCCCGTATCCGCAAAGCAACTCGAAGCCCTCTCAAAGAGCTCCTAACTTAGCCTAAAATTTCCTGGCAAGCAATCTTGGCCTGAGTGAGCCAGCAGGTGTCTGAGAGCGACTTTGAGTGAGGAGGAGACAGAAACTCCTATCTTTGTGAGGAGGCGGGGTTGACCCCATTGCTAGGTATGACGCAGTCCTCCAAGAGCTGTGAGTGGTTGTCACGGAAAGGGGATGAGACATAAAAAACAAATGTACTCTGCCCTCCTAGTCATGAATGGACAGTGAAATCAACCGATCATATAACCTGAACTGCATTAAGATGTGCAATCGTGAGGATAATTTTGTCATGATGATGAAACCCAGCCTGCTTTTGCAACAATTCATATCGACTGATTCAAACTTTGATTATTATAACAATATTTTAAAAATTAATTACTCTGGTATTTTGCATAGGCATTTCAACATTGAAGTATACAGAATATTGGCATAAAACTATTAGCATCTTCACTTAAAATATTGTCAATAGATTAATTCTATGAAGGGAAAAAGCATGTAAGTACATTCATATCTGTGTTGAAAGTATTCCATTGTTTTTAAACTTCACAAGGTTAATGCCATCAGCACTGCTATGTTTATTGATATTAGCCAAAACTAAATTATGCATGTACTTCATTCTTCAGTTTTGCAGATATTAACAATTAGCTATGAAAGGCTTAACAAACAAGACAACATATCAGACTGTCTTCTATATCAGATTCTTCTGTTTAAAAAAAAAAAAACATTCAATTTGTGTTTGGAGTGCAGTTCTCTGTGAGATTCAGGAAAAATGATACAAAGTTCCTGTAGCAACTCAGCACAGGGTACTGAATTTATCTGCATGGCAAGTGTGGATCTCCAAATGTGGACTCAGGATGCTTAGTCTCAGTGCTAACAAGTCTTATTGTGTGCTTACATTCTTGTTGGTTAATAGGTAACTGGACCTACTAACCAGTCCCCCAGAAAAGCAGATGTTACAGGTAACCCAAGTCCATTCTGCTATTTTCTCACAGATCTCCTGTATGACTATTACAGTAGAAAGCAAATTTGATTTTAAAAATGTTCACATCAGTCAGTGCTGCTGGCTGTTGTGAGGTGATATCTCAGTCGGATTATCAGAAGCGTGCAACAACTTTCATGTCAAGTACACCAGCAACACCTGAAGCTGCCTCAGAACCATGAGCCCGGTTTGATCCCTGCTCCATCTGGATATGGTGAAGGCCGGTATTGAAGCTGGCACATAGCAGATTGGTGGAGTCAATGGTAGCCAGAGAAACCAGGGGACCAGCACCATCCAGAGACAGCGTCCCTAAACAGACTGAACAGAAGAACAAGTCTAAACCTGTGCTTGCATTCGTCTTGTGTACACTCATTTTCATCCCTGAGAGCCCATTACCTGCTGTGTTTTGGTCCCAGATTTTGACAGAGCTGTCATGGGAGGATGTTGCTATCCGAGCTGTGCCATCATAAGGAGGGGGCAAAAACACACAGCAGGCTGTGGTCTGGAGATGACCTCTGTACTCGACCACCTTACAACCAGGCTGACGCAAGTCCCAAAGCTGCCAACACAGACACAACTCCACTGAGAACACATGATGCCAGAATAAGTAACAAGGAAGACAACATATAGAATGTCATTAGTTTCAACAATTATGATAAATCAGACCTTATTAATAACGAGAACAATTGTTATAAAACAATAGTAATAATTTAGAGTAAGTAATGTTATCTGGAGCAGGCACAAAATGGATCTTAAATAGCTCTTCAACTGAAATGGAACATCATGACTATAAATTACTTTTAATTTGCTCTTAAAGGTGTTAATAAATCCTACTAATTCATATGCATTCAAAAATTACTAAAAGGTTGGGAAGACAGTTCAGCATCTGTCTAAGTGTCCCCATGCATGAAAGAATGACCAACAAGGTAACACCATTTAAAAAAAAAAAAACATGAGCTGTAGTATGCTAAAAAGACACAACCAGACAACACAGCAGAAATATGGAGTTGACCTGAAATGGACAACTGAAAAAAGAGAGAGACACCATCTACTAAAAAATAATGGCCTACCTGAAAAGGCGGGCTGATCTCAGATGACAATGATATACAAATAATGAATGTTTGAGGTCAATGGTACAAATATTTCATGAGGGGGAGGTGATGGTCTAGTGGTAAGTGTTGGGCTTGAGACCAGAGGATCCTTGCTTCAAATCCCAGCCTGACTGGAAAATCACTAAGGGCCCTTGGGCAAGGTCCTTAATCCCCTAGATGCTCCCGGTATGTAGTGAGCGCCTTGAATGGCAGCACCCTAACATCGGGGTGAATGTGAGGCATTATTGTAAAGCATCTGATGCAGATTGAAAAGTTCTATATAAATGCAGTCGATTTACCATTTACAACTCCAATTCCAATGAAGTTGGGACGTTGTGTGAAATGTAAATAAAAATGTAATAGAATGATTTGCAAATACTCTTCAACCTATATTCCTTTGAATACACCACAAAGGCAAGATATTTAATGTTCAAACTGATAAACTTTATTTATTTATTTATTTTTTGTTGCAAATATTTGCTCATTTTGAAATGGATGCCTGCAACATGCTGCAAAAAAGCTGGGACAGTGGTATGTTTACCACTGTGTTACATTACCTTTCCTTCTAATAACACTCAATAAGTGTTTGGGAACTGAGGACACTAATTGTATCATGATTGGGTATAAAAGGAGCATCCCCAAAAGTCTCAGCCATTCACAAGCAAAGATGGGACGAGGATCACCATTTTGTGAACAACTGCTTAAGAACAATGTTTCTCAAAGTTCAATTGCAAGGAATTTAGGGATTCCATCATCTACAGTTCCATAATACAACCCCTGGCAAAAATTATGGAATCACCGGCCTCGGAGGATGTTCATTCAGTTGTTTAATTTTGTAGAAAAAAAGCAGATCACAGACATGACACAAAACTAAAGTCATTTCAAATGGCAACTTTCTGGCTTTAAGAAACACTATAAGAAATCAAGAAAAAAGATTGTGGCAGTCAGTAATGGTTACTTTTTTAGACCAAGCAGAGGAAAAAAATATGGAATCACTCAATTCTGAGGAAAAAATTATGGAATCACCCTGTAAATTTTCATCCCCAAAACTAACACCTGCATCATATCAGATCTGCTCGTTAGTCTGCATCTAAAAAGGAGTGAACACACCTTGGAGAGCTGTTGCACCAAGTGGACTGACATGAATCATGGCTCCAACACGAGATATGTCAATTGAAACAAAGGAGAGGATTATCAAACTCTTAAAAGAGAGTAAATCATCATGCAATGCTGCAAAAGATGTTGGTTGTTCACAGTCAGCTGTGTCTAAACTCTGGACCAAATACAAACAACATGAGAAGGTTGTTAAAGGCAAACAAACTGGTAGACCAAGGAAGACATCAAAGCCTCAAGACAGAAAACTTAAAGCAATATGTCTCAAAAATCGAAAAATGCACAACAAAACAAATGAGGAACGAATGGGAGGAAACTGGAGTCAACGTCTGTGACCGAACTGTAAGAAACCACCTAATGGAAATGGGATTTACATACAGAAAAGCTAAATGAAAGCCATCATTAACACCTAAACAGAAAAAAAACAAGGTTACCATTTGCTAAGGAAAAGCAATCGTGGACTGTGGATGACTGGATGAAAGTCATATTCAGTGATGAATCTCGAATCTGCATTGGGCAAGGTTGCTGGAACTTTTGTTTGGTGCCGTTCCAATAAGATTTATAAAGATGACTGCCTGAAGAGAACATGTAAATTTCCACAGTCATTGATGATATGGGGTTGCATGTCAGGTAAAGGCACTGGGGAGATGGCTGTCATTACATCATCAATAAATGCACAAGTTTATGTTGATATTTTGGACAATTGAAAGGATGTTTGGGGATGATGAAATCATTTTTCAAGATGATAATGCATCTTGCCATAGAGCAAAAACTGCGAAAACATTCCTTGCAAGAAGACACGTAGGGTCAATGTCATGGCACAGGGTCAATGTCAACGAGCAGATCTGATTTGATGCAGGTGTTAGTTTTGAGGATGAAAATTTACAGGGTGATTCCATATTTTTTTTTCCTCAGAATTGAGTGATTCCATATTTTTTCCTCTGCTTGGTCTAAAAAAGTAACCGTTACTGACTGCCATAATATTTTTTTGTGTTTCTTCTAGTGTTTCTTAAAGCCAGAAAGTTGCCATTTGAAATGACTTTAGTTTTGTGTCATGTCTGTGATCTGCTTTTTTTCTACAAAATTAAACAACTGAATGAACATCCTCCGAGGCCGGTGATTCCATAATTTTTGCCAGGGGTTGTATAATCAGAAGATTCAGAGAATCTGGAGAAGTTTCTACACATAAGCGGCAAGGCTGAAAACCAACACTGAATACCCGTGACCTTCGATCCCTCAGGCGGCACTGCATTAAAAACCAACATTGTGTAAAGGATCTTACCGCGTGGGCTCAGGAACACTTCAGAAAACCAATGTCAGTTAACACAGTTTGTCACTACATCTACAAGTGCAAGTTAAAACTCTACCATGCAAAGTGAAAGCCATACATCAACAACATCCAGAAATGCCGCCACATCCTCTGGGCCCGAGCTCATTTGAGATGGACAGACGCAAAGTGGAAAAGTGCTGTGGTCTGATGAGTCCAGATTTCAAATTGTTTTTGGAAATCATGGACGCTGTGTCCTCCGGACAAAAGAGGAAAAAGACCATCCAGATTGTTACCAGCGCAAAGTTCAAAAGCCAGCATCTGTGATGGTATGGGGGTGTGTTAGTGCCCATGACATGGGCAACTTACACATCTGTGATGGCACCATCAATGCTGAAAGGTACATCCAGGTTTTAGAGCAACACATGCTGCCATCCAAGCAATGTCTTTTCTAGGGACGTCCCTGCGTATTTCAGCAAGACAATGTCAAGCCACATTCTGCACGTGTTACAACAGCGTGGCTTCATAGTAAAAGACTGCGGGTACTAGACTGGCCTGCCTGCAGTCCAGACCTGTCGCCCATTCAAAATGTGTGGCACATTATGAAGCACAAAATACGACAACGGAGACCCCGGACTGTTGAACAACTGAAGTCGTACATCAAACAAGAATGAGAAAGAATTCCACCTACAAAGCTTCAACAATTACTGTCCTCAGTTCCCAAATGCTTACTGAGTGTTGTTAGAAGGAAAGGTGATGTAACACAGTGGTAAACATACCACTGTCCCAGCTTTTTTGAAACGTGTTGCAGGCATCCATTTCAAAATTAGCAAATATTTGCACAAAAACAATAAAGTCAGTTTGAACATTAAATATCTTGTCTTTGTGGTGTTTTCAATTGAATATAGGTTGAAGAGGATTTGCAAATCATTGTACTCTGTTTTTATTTACATTTTACACAACATCCCAACTTCATTGGAATTGGGGTTGTACTTATAAGATGAAAGAATGAATGTTGCATCTTTCACCAAATTAAATATTCATTCCATTGAAAGAATGAAAAAACATTCATTATTTGTTTTATATAATGGCAAAAATAGATCCTTGTCATTTGACATTTTCTTAATTTATAAGCAACAGAAAAGGTCCTTACATTTTGGTGTTCATCATCGCTGGTGCTTTCATCCACAGTTCAACATGAACTTTAAATTGGAGTCCAAAACGGTTCTCAGTGAACTTGCAAAAACACTCAGATAGTTCAAAAATAATTCTGACAATGTAGTCTGTGATGCCGTGTACTGACTTTGTGTACTTCCTCAGTCCAGTGAAAAATGTGGAGGTTTTCAGCTTGAAACAGGCTGATGACGCCGCCTGAGAGCGCAGCGCGACGTCTCGCACCGTGGGAAGTCCTTAAAGCGACAGTGTCACCTCAAAATCTCATCAGCCGTTAAAATTTTCACTGAAAACCAGCTTAATTTTTCGAACCATGTCCACTTCGATGTGTCTCACAGGTTTAGAAAAAATTTTGATCAAACAAAGCGCCAGTCTCTCAGCAACTTCTCAGACAAAGGAATTCCGACGAGGGGCTGGACGACTCCTCCCACAAGGAGTGCTCACAGGCGAATGACGTCACCGACAGGCGTGGAAAAACTCACGCATGCGCACGAGGGTTCAAGCATGTCTGACGTAAAAACATATGAATGAAATCCATATAGTTTTTGAAAAAAATAAAAAGGACCTATACTTTATGGACAGACCTCGTATCTGAAACACACATTTCAGTAAATACTGACTGACTAGCATTGGGTGTTCATGGATTTTACCACATCTCATGGATTACAGAGCAGGTGGCATTGTGGGATAGGAGCTGGGCTATCAATTTAAAGACCAGGGTTCAATTCCAGGTGTGTGCTTCAAGCTACCTGTCTGTGTCCTTAGACAACATCTTTCATCTACATCTCCCCAGTACACTCAGCTGTAAATGGGTACTGGCCTTAGTTGGAGAAGTAGCTTGCGATGAACGGGCATCCCGTCCAGGCACAGCCATAGAGTCTCAATTGTTTCACACTATGATATGCAAGGATAAGCACCAGTCCAACAGCCTACAGGGCCTGTACAGGACTGACTTCATGGACAAAACATAATGTTCCACTTACAGATGAAGTAGAACCCATTCATCTTATCCTTACAGTGAGAAAACAGCTACCTTCAAACCATCTGCCAGCCCTATATCTGCATAAATGCACTTCAAATAATCTCACCGTGGCTTCACAGCCTTGGCCTCCAAATCCATTGCTGCTGGACACCAAGTAGTTTCCATTTGGAGAAACATCACAGTGGGTCTGAATGTATTGCTTTGCTGGAAAAGTATTGGTCACCTGCCACGCACGGCTGTCCCACACCCTGCAGAGAAACACAACCACAACGCTGCAGAAAGGTACAAGTGGAGTGTTACACATACATGTAAGAAATCATACTGATGTCTCAGCAACACAAATAAATTAATTGATGTTAATGACAGGAGTACATAATTAGAACACTTCTGCAGATCTCACAAATGCAAGCTTCTTAAATAGGCGCTTTGAGCCTCAATAAATATAAGAATACATATTTATTGTGAGGGCCTGACTTTTCTTAAACATACCTTATCCAATATTGTATAGTTGTAAAATAACATTTAGTTTGGAACCTGAGGTGCCAAAAAAGTTGCTCAAGTTAACTTGATATTAAATGCATAGTCACTTTTTATGCTAATATGGGTGCTTCTTTGTACATGGAGCAGAACCAGTGTAACTGCTGAATATCCCTACACACAGGATCAAAGGATAAGGAGAACAGGAAGTTGCTGAAATAAAAATTAAACATTCTCTTGAATAAAATGTGTGCAATTATCAAGCAGGCAGAGTTGTATTATTGTATTCCTTGATTACAACATTTTGTAAAACAGTTATGTGTTGGTCTTTGGGTCCTCACAGATTATTGTGACATATAGAGATATACACTTACAAAAGGCCAGTCGGTCCAGTGGTTTGTCCTCCAACTGAAGGGATTCAAAGGATGGATTTACAGTTAGTTCTGTCTGTGTGTATAAGTACTTGTGAGTGAAATACTGTACCCAAAATATCCAACCTGAAGAAATCCTTCTGGTAGTGGGATTAGCATTCCACCTGCTGTAAAAAACATTCACTCACCTTGAAACCTTGAGGACAGAGACTGCTGTGGTGCAGAGAAGTCATCTTACAAGGAAACAACAACCATGCAATAATGCATGCTCCTCACAGACAGCAATGTTTCGACTGTGATAAATTTATTACAAATAGAATTAACCGACAAACTGAATGAACTGACTTTTTCTATTGTATACTCAACAAAAATATAAATGCAACACTTTTGGTTTTGCTCCCATTTTGTATGAGATGAACTCAAAGATCTAAAACGTTTTCCACATACACAATATCACCATTTCCCTCAAATATTGGTCACAAACCAGTCTAAATCTGTGATAGTGAGCACTTCTCCTTTGCTGAGATAATCCATCCCACCTCACAGGTGTGCCATACCAAGATGCTGATTAGACACCATGATTAGTGCACAGGTGTGCCTTAGACTGTCCACAATAAAAGGCCACTCTGAAAGGTGCAGTTTTGTTTTATTGGGGGGGGGGGATACCAGTCAGTATCTGGTGTGACCATCATTTGCCTCATGCACTGCAACACATCTCCTTCGCATAGAGTTGATCAAGTTGTCAATTGTGGCCTGTGGAATGTTGGTCCACTCCTCTTCAATGGCTGTGCGAAGTTGCGACGACGAACTGGAGTCAGGTCGAGACCCCGATGAGGACGACGAGCATGCAGATGAGCTTCCCTGAGACGGTTTCTGACAGTTTGTGCAGAAATTCTTTGGTTATGCAAACCGATTGTTCCAGCAGCTGTCCGAGTGGCTGGTCTCAGACGATCTTGGGGGTGAACATGCTGGATGTGGAGGTCCTGGGCTGGTGTGGTTACACATGGTCTGCGGTTGTGAGGCTGGTTGGATGTACTGCCAAATTCTCTGAAACGCCTTTGGAGACGGCTTATGGTAGAGAAATGAACATTCAATACACCAGCAACAGTTCTGGTTGACATTCCTGCTGTCAGCATGCCAACTGCACGCTCCCTCAAATCTTGCGACATCTGTGGCATTGTGCTGTGTGATAAAACTGCACCTTTCAGAGTGGCCTTTTATTGTGGGCAGTCTAAGGCACACCTGTGCACTAATCATGGTGTCTAATCAGCATCTTCATATGGCACACCTGTGAGGTGGGATGGATTATCTCAGCAAAGGAGATGTGCTCACTATCACAGATTTAGACTGGTTTGTGAACAATATTTGAGGGAAATGGTGATATTGTGTATGTGGAGAAAGTTTTAGGTCTTTGAGTTCATCTCATACGAAATGGGAGCAAAACCAAAAGTGTTGCATTTATATTTTTGTTGAGTATATTTTTCATCATGGTGTGCTCATGCAGAAATTAAATACCGAAACTCAACTTGTGATTTGTAACTAATCTTCTGTAAGATCAATGCGGTGAAGTCATACATTAATGGGTGATTCTTTAACTACGGGCACTATTGGCCTTGTAAATGTAATTTCCACCACACCATTGCCTTACAATATAAAGCGTCTTGGGGCAACTGTTTGTTGTGATTTGGTGCTGTATACATGTGCTCTGATGTCACTGTTTATCTCCATAGAAACTACCCAAACAATCTTTCATACAAACTGTTTAGGGACATTACAGTGTTGTGGTGGAAATTACAGCAATAGTGTGGGACAACTACATTTTGTTTAAAAAAAAAATCACAACAGTTGTATGACATTGAATACCCCAATTATGTTTTGATTATTTTACTGATATTTTATTCAGAGATATTTTAAAACATTAGAAAAAACGTTTCTTTACCATTCATTTTTATCATTGAAGATCAAAAGTCTGGGTGTGGGACAAGCACAAAACGGCAATATTTGCATATAATGATGCTGAAAAAAGGTGAAAAAGTCATCATAGACTACTAGAACAAATTTCTTAACACACTTTCATTGTAAAGATAACTATAAAAGTGTGAAATTTCCCATTTTTTCTGTTTTTCATACAATATGATCAAAGGACATAATAAGTGCCCGTAGTCTAAGAATCACCCTAATATGATATTAGGCAACTGTACTCCAATATGAACACAAAACAGTATTTTACTCTCCCAAAACTAAGTCAGTACGTGGACTATACGTGGACCTGCAATAGACTGGTGTCCTATCCAGGGTGTACCCTGCCTCACAGTCTATGACTGCTGGGACAGGCTCCAGCCACCCTGGGACCCTTAACTGAAGTAAGCGGGTATAGAAAATGGATGGATGTGCATGTCATATTTCTACATTATAGACTACTCCATTATCACTTAGGTATACAGTCCAGCACTGCCACTAGGTCAGGGACAAGCTACATTGTTACACAGTACTAACATGGGAAATAATGTTGCCTCATCATCATGAAATGAAAGGCTCAGTATCTCCCAAAATATTATAACTGGCTTCTAACAACAATTCATACTGCAATGCATTACAGTTAGCACAGAGTTCTGACATGGCAACAAAGCACATATGTTGCTCATCACTACCACTACATTCTACCTTCCAACACAACATGTTACTCAAACCCAGCATCCACTTAGAGCTGCACACCATTTTTACACACAGAGTTTGTAGTGACACAAACCTGTGCCTCACTGACATTCATCTTCATTCATCTTCTACCGCTTAGTCCAATTAAGGGTCGCAGGGGGCTGGAGCCTATCCCAGCAGTCACAGAGCGTGAGGCGGGGTACACCCAGGACAGGACACCAGTCTGTCGCAGGGCCACAAATAGACAAACAAACACAGACACACCCACACACACACCTACGGACAATTTTAAAGAGTCCAATCCACCTAACCCGCTTGTCTTTGGATGTGGGAGGAAACCGGAGCACCCAGAGGAAACCCACACAAACACGGGGAGAACATGCAAACTCCACACAGAAAGGCCACTGGAATTGAACCCACAACCTTCTCGCTGTGAGGCAACAGTGCTAACCACTAAGCCACTGTGCTGTGCCTCACTGACAAGCACTATTAGGGTGATTCTTAGACTACGGGCATTTATTATGTCCTTTTATCATATTGTATGAAAAACAGAAAAAAGGGGAAATTTCACACTTTTATAGTTATCTTTACAATGAAAGTGTGTTAAGAAATTTGTTCTAGTAGTCTATGATGACTTTTTCACCTTTTTTCAGCATCATTATATGCAAATATTGCCATTTTGTGCTTGTCCCACACCCAGACTTTTGATCTTCAATGATAAGAATGAATGGTAAAGAAACGTTTTTTCTAATGTTTTAAAATATCTCTGAATAAAATATCAGTAAAATAATCAAAACATATTTGGGGTATTCAATGTCATACAACTGTTGTGATTTTTTTAAACAAAATGTAGTTGTCCCACACTATTGCCGTAATTTCCACCACAACACTGTAATGTCCCTTAACAGTTTGTATGAAAGATTGTTTGGGTAGTTTCTATGGAGATAAACAGTGACATCAGAGCACATGTATATAGCGCCAAATCACAACAAACAGTTGCCCCAAGGCGCTTTATATTGTAAGGCAATGGTGTGGTGGAAATTACATTTACAAGGCCAGTAGTGCCCGTAGTTAAAGAATCACCCATTAATTCATTTTGTGAGAATGTAATCAGGTGCATGTAGCAAGAGTTCCTCAGAAACTCAAATGATGTGAAATATCATAGACATAAGGTGAATTTTCACCTTTCAGTACATATACACTGCAGTGTTAAATATGTAACACTACACAGTAATAAATCTTGTAATTTTTGTTGTTAAACTTTCTGGACTGGTAGCACAACAGCACTCTTCAATTCTAGTACCATTATCATGTGAATGTGCCGTGCTAACAATGTATAAATTAACCACTGAACAAGATGGTACATCTCTCAGTATTTTTTTTTTCTTCCTTTCTGGGCTGTTACTAAAATGAGATCACCATGATTGATCTCTTTAAGCTTTGTTTGCATGGGGTGAACTGTACAATCATTTCATTATCAGTAGCAGAAGGGGTTCAAAAAGTAAAAAAAAAAAAAAAAAAAAAGTTGGAGAAATGAGAGTATGTCAGGAACACAATGACACTGCCTCAGAGAAAAAAAACAGGGTGAGATAATTTCCCAATCCGCAGAACAAAGCTAACTGGGACATGAACTCACAAATGACTAATTTAGTCAAACACAGAGCTGATTTAATCAGTTACTCTCCATAACAAAGATAGGGAACAGAAGGTACTTATAACTGCACCAAAATATATCAATTTACTGATATGACACAGTGCACATGGTATGTTAACAGTAACATGGTGCCACCTGCTGTACAAAGGTGTGATCATTAATGTTGCTGCACCTTATAGTCTTATCCTCAGATGTCTGGACAACAGAAGAGCTGGCTGGCACCCAACACACATGAGTCACCTGGACACATAAGGAAAAGTGACAGTTTTAATCCTGATGGTCATGAATTTTAAATAAATAAGTAATGTGTGAACACAGAAGAATAGGTTTCTTCTTACCAGGTTTCGAGAAATGTTGTGCTTTTGTTCACATTTTGCAGATTCTATATCCCACAAGCACATCCAGTTATCACGGGAGCCACTGCACAGCTTTGTCCCATCTGTAAGCCACATTAAAAATAGTGCCTTTTTGTTTGAAATACATTTCACTGTCAGTAAAATACTAAATCACAACACACTTAATGTCACAGACCCAATGAAATTTTTTTTTTATGAAAACTAAAGGAAAATAGAGTAACTGGGCCCATGGAGTGGAAAAATTGTAATTTGGCTGGAGGGCTTGCAGACATGGACACAACTGGTGATCCGAAATAGGGTGTGGGAGTTCTTCCGCAACCAGACCTTGAAAGTTGCCGAGGATTGTACTGGAGCCACTAGTGTCCATAGGAGGAGGTGTTTCATATTTGAGGGCACTCTAAAGATCATACAGAAGAGTTGTAGTGCACACTATGATGGAAATCTTACGATGTACAAGGAGCTGAGAAAGTGGGCTGTGATGGCTCTGAGAGTGGACAAGGAGGCATCTTTTCGAGGAATGTGTGCTAAGGTGACACACCATGTGTGGTCTAGTGACCCTTGACCTGCTTACAGAGGAATCAAAGCACTTTTTTCCTGTAGACCACTGGTGTCCAAAGTATTCCAGAAAGGGCCGAGAGGGGGCAGGTTTTCTTTTCAGCCACTGGCTCCAGGAGGTGATTTCACTGATTATATCACTTTGAGCAGATGGAATGAGTCCATCATCCCATCTGCTCAAGTTGCATTGTGAAGGAACATCAGCTTTGACATTGGCCACATTTGGCCATGTGGCATGTTTATATATGCCTGCTCCAGTACGTTTCACCTGGCTGCAGCAGGTAGATGTTTTTTTAGAGACATGGGAATGGACCTGTTATCCGCCTGGGTGGGTGCCATCCAGGACCAAATGCAGTTCAGTGGTCTCATGCATGTGGCGAAGCATAGCACTAATATCCTGTTCTGGTTTTTATGGTTTTGATTCCACATTATTCCCAACAGTTTCAGTTTTACTTTAGGAAAATGGGCTCACTATATGAATGTGCAAATATTTAAAAGTAAACCCCCCCAAAAACGGACCAGTCTGTTAAACTCTGAGTATAACTGGAAAAGTTATCAACTACCTATGATACTGTTTGATCACATACATTTTTAGCACTTCACTGACTGACATCCATTAGGAACACATATTACACACATGTATTGCTCTATACAGAATAAAGACTGTGGTATTCCCCTTTTAGTTTAAGGTTCATAAAACTAACAGATCCTGTGACCTCCATGGAGCCAGCTGTGGTTTTATCCTGTGTATCTGGATTTAACAGGATTACACAAAAACTCAAAACTCCTTCTTATAAAACTTGGTGAAAGGTTAGAGGCTGACCTAGAATAAGTCATCAGCCAAATTAATGTTATGAAGCCTAAAAATCTTAAAAGAATTCTGTGTATTGGCAAGACAGAGTGTTTGGATCTTGGCAGAGCACCATAAGCTGCTTCTAAAAAGGAAATTAAACTGAGACTGTGTATACTTTGCTTTCGTATAAAAATAGAGATGTACCGACGCAAATAATAAAAGAACAGAATATATTTTGGCAAAATGATATTCATTTTCCATTTGACAATTTCATTTTCATACTAAAAAGATTTAGTACCACAACTGAGCAATATTGAGTTTATATCTGTGTGCACATATATCTGACTTTTTGAGGACCTGCTTGTATTTTACACCATTTGTGTCATGACATTTTCAACAGCTTTCACTACTTCAGAGACTACTTGAGGGCAAATCAGGGTGAGGGGTGGAGTATGGGCATGTTTGTTAGTGTCAGTGCCCAGGAATGTATCTTCTCAATGACATTCCTCACCAGTACAGAAATATCAACTTTTGCACGTGGTATATGTGCATGTGTACCAGGGTTGACAGCTATTCCATTAACCACGAGCTCATGTCCACAAAATTCCTGAATATGTTCATCTCCTTGGTTTAGGTCCCACATTAGAACAGTCTTGTCTCTTGATGCACTAAAGATCCATGTACTACCAGGATAACACAGGACCTGACAGGCAGAAGGAGGTAAAAGTCAGAGTTCAAATGAGAGGAAATGAGAGATAGCTCAAATGAAATTTGATTGTACATGAATTGCATTGAACACTTGCAAATGCTCAAACTGCTTTAGAATGACACATTCACATACAGACACACACACACACATACACTAAGGTGGTGCACAGCAAGGCGCCCAAATGCATTGGGGGATTAAGGACCTTGCTCAACTGCATCTTAGTGATTTTCCTCTCTGATGAAGGAACTGAACTTATGACCATCTGGTCACAAGCCAGCTTGTTTAACCATTGGCCCACCACTTCCCCACTGTGTCAAATGTGCATCAGCTTTCAATAGCATCACAACTTCATAAGCTATTTGGACACATACAGTATTGATTTTACCTTGGTAACCTCTCGGTTGTGACCCTGGAAGGACTGACACATCTGACCTTGTGTCCAGTCATACACCACCACTGCCTACAGGGACAGATATACACACAAGTACACATCTGGATCATATAATTTACAACTTATTTTTCTTTTTTTCTTTTTTACAGCCTACCAAATTATTCTATACAGTCCAAATGAAAAGACAAAGAAAAAACAAAATCTAAATAATAATCATCAGTACTGTAAAGACATTTCAATTACATAGAAATACTTTATCATCTAACAGACTGGGCTATAATTTACCTGGTCACTCCCACCAGAAACACACAGCTCTGGGCTGAGACTGGTGACAGTGTTGATGGATCCATGATGGGCTGGTTCAAACTGCACCACCTGACTGCCAAAGACAGTATTATCTACTTTGTCCTCCTGGGAAGCTCTACAGATAAACAGTAAAAAAAAAAAATTAATTCAACACAAATATACAATATACGAGTCAATTTTACAATAAGTAGCAGAAAAAGCTGGCTCATACTTCATGGAACCTTTTTACTTTACCTTTTTAATTTACGCGTAATTATTTATTTATTTAGGAAGTGAGCACTGTAGACGTGTAAAATCAGGTTAAAATTACTTTGTAATGTGGAACTGGGAACCTGTTTCAGTGGTCCACTTCTCACCTGTAAAGCTCAGATCTCTTGCGAAACTTACTCTGTAGTTTTCCCATGCTTGTCTAGGAACCCGCCACTACAATGATACAAGAGACATACAAAGTTGATTAAAGTAGAATAAAAATCATGGCTCTAAGCACATCACATTAAAAAAAAAATGTAGTTCTGATTTGTGTGGTTGAAAATTTGTTTAAACATAAGTATGGATGGACAGACCAACAGACCGACAGACACACAAATAGGTAGACAGATTGAAATGAGTAATAATCTAAACTAAATAAAAGTTAATCCTCCAGTTATAAGTGTAGCTAATGAGTTCTTGCTCATGTTCCATGCAGCACTGACCAAAAAAAAAAAAAAAAAAAAAAAAAAAGACAGGACTTTCATACCAAGGTTAACCAACACCATTAAAATAAATTTATACATAATTAGCATGTGGCCCATGGGGATCCACGGGCTCTACATTGGGTAGTTTTTATAAAATAGGTAGCTGACATTTTTCAAGGGTGATAATAAATAAAGCAATGAGCTGAAATGGCGTGTGAGTCCAGAATGTTTTTAGAACCTTAGACCTCAAAAATTTTTAGAAGAGGAACTCAACCCTTTTATTTTCTATTAATTATGTAATTTTTAATGTTAATTTACTGTCTCAATGTATTTAGAAATGATTTAGGTTGTTGTTATCATATACACACACTATTATTATTATTATTATTATTATTTTATTTTATTATTACTTCTATTTTGTCATTTTTTAAATTGGCCACAATGGAAATAAGTGTTTTCACTTTCTTGTGTCATCCATGAAAATTCAGTAAGGGATCACTTCTATTATACATTCCAAATCTAAGGTAGAACTCTACTAGTGTATACTAAAGTATATCAAAATTTCTAAAAAAAAAAGAAGAGTAGAGCCACTTAGGTGCCTGGACTTGAGAACCAGGGATGGTAGGTTGAAAAGCTTTTTACCCCATGGGAACTCTCCCTATCCACCTAAGCGGCTCAAGAATATGGACAGCATGTATATAAGTGACATTTAAACAATCAGGGTAGTATGAATGAATGAATGAATGAAAACTGTTTATTTTGAACATTTGATACAACAACAAATACAAGATAGATCAGTGAAAACAACAAAAAAGTTCCTACTGTGTACCCAACATGTCCAAAAAGGGGTAGGGTGAAGCATCAGCTTATTTATCCCTACCCCTTCTTCCCCACAACCAGTAATACCCTTTGCCACATATACACATAGATTCCTACACACCTAAACCCATATCAATATATATATATATATATATATATATATATATATATATATATATATATATATATACATACATACATTATACACAAACATAAATATACACCTACACATACCTACTTACATACAAAATAGTATATATTTACAAGCCGAAGCAAAAAACAAAAACACCCTAACCCTCATTACCCTTCCTCCTCCCTATACCTAGAAAAAAACATATTTTTGTACCGCTGTTTGAACTGGTTCATGCTTGGACATTGCTTGAGCCCCACTCCCAATCTGTTCCACATCCTCACCCCACAGACAGAAATACAGAAACCTTTTAATGTTGTTCGTGCCCACTGATGCTTTAAATTAAATTTCCCCCTCAGACTGCAATCCCCTGATCTGTTAAAAAACATATTTTTAATATTTGCTGGAAGTAAATTGTTTATTGCTTTATACACGATTTGTACTGTTTGAAAATGAACCAAGTCTGTGAATTTTAAGATTTTGGATTGTAAAAACAGTGGATTTGTATGATCTCTATAGCCAGTATTATGAATGATTCTTATAGCTCTTTTCTGCATTACTGATAGTGATTGTTTTGTACCTTTATAAGTATTACCCCATACCTCTGCACAGTACTGTAAATATGGTAAAACCAGTGAGCAGTAAAGAATGCGGAGTGAGTTGTGGTCCAGAATATGTTTCGCTTTGTTTAGAACTGAAATGCTTCTTGACAGTTTACTTTATATATGTTTTATATGAGTCTTCCAGTTTATCTTATCATCTATTATCACCCCCAGAAACTTATTTTCATGTACCCTTTCAATATCTACCCCCTCGACTTGTAACTGAACCTGTATGTCTGTATTACAATAGCCAAATAACATGTATTTTGTTTTGAGTTTAATGATAATTTGTTTCTGTCAAACCATATTTTCAATTTTCCCATTTCTATACTGATCCTCCTCAGTAACTCCTGCAAATCCCCCCCTGAACAAAAAATGCTTGTGTCATCTGCAAATAATACTAATTTTAATATTTTGGAAACACTGACAATATCATTTATATAAATTAGAAAGTTTTGGACCCAATACTGACCCCTGTGGGACGCCACAAGCATTGTCCAAGCATGATGATGTATATTCCCCCAACTTCACAAACTGTTTTCTGTTACTTAAGTAGCTTCTCACCCAGTGCAACACCAACCCCCTAATCCCATACTGTTCAGGTTTATTGATTAATATGTCATGATTGATTGTATCAAAAGCCTTTTTAAGGTCTATAAATATTCCAACTGAAATGTAATTTGTGGTATATGGCGTTTGTAATCTCAACTGATTCTATTAATGCAAGTGATGTTGAACTATGTGCTCTGAATCCATATTGACTATCAGTAAGTAATTTATATTTATTTATGAATTTGTCTAATCTATTATTGAATAACTTTTCTAATAATTTGGAAAATTGTGGAAGCAAAGAAACAGGTCTATAATTTGTGAAGTGGTGTCTATCCCCCGTCTTATACAGCGGCACAACCTTAGCTATTTTCATTTGATTGGGAAATTTACCGGTTTGAAATGATAAGTTACAGATGTATGTTAATGGTTCTGCAATCCATTCAATGACCTGTTTTACCACTACCATATCAATTTCATTTAAATCGGTAGATGTTTTCTATTTACAATTATTCACAATGTCTATAATTTCTTTTCCATCCACTGCTGTGAGGAACATTGAACAGGAATTTCTTTCTATGAGATTATTATCCCAATCCTCAGGTTGGGAATCAGGAATTTTTTCTGCCAAGCTTGGTCCAATAATTACAAAAAAAATATTAAAACCGTTGACTACCTCATCCTTATTTTCCTTCTTGACATTATTATCAATGAAATACTGAGGGTAACTCTGTTTTTTATTACCATTTTTGATAATGCTATTTAATATATCCCATATTCCTTTAATATTGTTTTTGTTATTATATAATATGTTACTATAATATTCCTTCCTACATACCCGTATTAGTTAATCTATTTTTGTATTTCTTATATCTATTTTCTGCCTCTTTAGTCTTTAATTTTATGAATTCTCTATACAGTGTATTTTTCTTATTACATGCATTTCGTAACCCTTTCGTCATCCATGGTCGATCTTGGATTTTTTGTTTTCTGTAGTCTTGTTTAATTGGACAATTTTTATCATATAATGATGTAAATATTTGTAAAAAAGTTTCATATGCACTATCAACATCACTTTCACTGTATACCTTTTCCCAGTTTTGCTCCTGTAAATCCTTCTTTAGTGTGTTCATGTTTTCCTCTGTCCGCACTCGCCTGTATTTTATTTTCTCCTCTGGCTGATTCCGCCGATGGTTTCTATTATAAACTATGAAAACTGGTAGATGATCACTAATGTCATTGATTAATAATCCACTCACAGTGTTATTCTCAATATCATTGCTGAATATATTATCAATTAAGGTAGCACTATGGGATGTAATTCTGCTTGGCCTGGTGATTTTTGGATATAAACTCATACTGTACATTATACTGATAAATTCATCTGTTGTTTTATAGCTTATTTGGATTGAGCAGATCAATATTTAAGTCACCACAAATGAACACAGTTTTTTGATTAGTTTTTGAGAACGTTTTTCCCATACAGTCAGTGAATGTTTCAATACTAGATCCTGGTGCTCTATATATACAGCTGACTAATACATTTTTGCTTTTTTCTTCACATATTTCAATAGTTATACATTCTAATAAGTTATCGATCACAGTTGTCATATTGTCTACTATTTTATAATCCATGTTCTTATCCACATACACAGCCACTCCTCCTCCACTCTTATTCTTTGTTTACACAGTTAAATTCATATCCATCCAGTTCAAAATCCATTCCTTTATCTTCACTGATCCATGTTTCTGATATAGCAATTATGTTAAATATTTTTTTAAATTGACTTAAATATTTGTTGAGAAATGGCCTATAATGAAAACCATTATATGATTGACTAAGGCAAATGACTTAAGGACGGACATGAAGGGAAACCATTTATGGTGTTTATCATTTAACTAGACATAGCTGCGCTAACCTTAGAATAGTTTCTTGATTGGTTGACTAAATAGTGGTAACGTAGGGGTTATTTGATGCATTTAAATAATAAATGTGTGACGCTTTAACAAAATAATATGTAGAACCAAGTATAATGGATTGGAGCCCCTGGTTGAGTGAGACAATAGATGCCAGAAGATGATTGGTTGCACTGATGTCAATGTAAAGCCTTTACTTTGCTATGATTAAGAGGTTGCTGTAACTTGTTTTATGTGGCCATTTTAAGTGCCTTGAATTACACCAAAACTCAATGTTTGAATGTCACCTTGCGTTGATATAATCCAGCTAATTGATCACCTTGTGCCTTAGTATGTAGGTTCACCTGCACTTCAATATATTTACCGTGTGAAGTATCACTGATATTCATATCCGCACCAGAGTTATCAGTAATTCGAGTGATGTGTTTTTCTTTTTTATTGCAATGCATAAATGAGGATGTCTTGTCAGTAAACAACCCAAGAGTATAGTTGATGTAATGGGACTCTTTCGAGTCCCAGAGGAGGGACTGTAGAAGAATTTTTAGGTCCTTATTTGAACTATGATGAACTATCAAGTGTCCTGATCTGAACTGTATGTCCTCTCTCTGAACTAGCAGGTGTTCAACCCAAAAAAAAAGGGCTCTATTAGTCATTCAGTCTGTCAGGGGCTTTCCAAGGCCTCTTAGGTGCTTTCCCGCAGGCCACGTGCAGGGGCCTCGGGCCAGCTGCACCTGTGGCTGAGGCCACGTGCGGGGGACCTCAGGCCAGCTGCACCTGTGGCTGAAGGTCTTTTAAAAAAATCAGTTGTAAATCCTTCAAGTTTTAATAGGAGCATTTGTCACATTGAAATAATGGCCTAACACCTGCTTAGGGTTCACTAGAGGACGCTTCCAATAGAAAACCATGTTTTGGGAATAAAATAAATAAAAAGTCGAAGGAGGAGCGATGCCCGCGGGTCTCCAATAAATAGATGAGCGCGGTCGTCACATATTCAGTCTCTCTAGAGGACTCAGTTTGTCTAAGCTCTGTGTCGAAGGCTTAAATAAACTTAAAAACTCTGTGCATTTTATCTTGCTTAAGGCTGAATTATTCCAAAGTGTTGTGTCCTTTTCTAGCAAATCACTTGCAATTAGTTTGTGTTATCTAAAAGAGGACATCCCGAGAAGACTAAAGACGAACCACGACAGAACTTGGCGAGCCAGCTTCAGGAGGGTCCAGGGGCATTCCGGCAGCCTGGGGCAGTCCAGCTCATCCCTCCAGACCGTAAATAACAGTGATCACGACTAAAAGGTAAGCAGAAACCTTTTGTAACTTCTGCACGATCTGGAGGAGTGAGTCGGGATTTCCGCCCAAGTTGACAGGTGATATTTTTAATTGCCTCTTACCCAAAAGAACCTGGACTAAGAAAATTGATAAGAGACTAAAAAAGATAAGATTGAAAATTATCAGGCCTTGTAGATAAAATGCTCAGAAGGTGTGTGTGTTCCCGGGAAAAAGAATGTCTGTGTGAGTGAAAGGTCAGGAATGTTCATGAACTCTGGTGCGGAAAAGAGTGCGTGGAGAACTAACCTGGATGCTTGGGGAATAATTGGTGTTGAAATTCGTTACTAATGTGCCGGCTGATAGCATGCGCTGTAGGGGTTAGTTTAGGGGAGTATACTGACAAATAGGTACAAGATAATACGAGGTTATTTAAAGAAAAAGAGACGGAAGTAAAATAAGTGAGGAAAAAGAGTTTAACAAGAGAATACGTGCAGAGAAAGCACAAGATAAGCGCCTGAGGGGGTGCAGTAGAAATACCGTACGTGATAAAGAGATTTAAAGAGAAAAGTGCAAAGTAGCACAGCTGACAGTAAGTAAAAGAGCTCAATAAAGGACGTCATTTTTTAAGAAAAGAGAAAAACTATAAAAAAAAATAAAATAAATAGAGAGTTAGTGCAGAATACATGAGAATTAATGAAGCAGAAAATAGTGCAGTAAGGCACCAAATACACGCTTGTGGGGCGTGGGAGAAGCATAAGTAATTAAGTACACAGTAATATGAGTTTTTTTTTAAGAAAAGAAAGAGAGAGTATTTTCAGTGCAAAGGCACATTAAGCTCACGAGGAGCTCAGTAAGTGAAAAAAGTAGAAAATTTGGAAACAAAGGGGATTCCTGAGAGCAGATGGCACCCCTGTCACTCATGGAGAAGCGATTTCCCAACTGTTACAAGCTCTCCAATTACCGTCTGAGGTAGCCATCATTAAATGTGCAGGTCATCAAAAGAATAATAACATCATAGCTCAAGGTAACAACCTAGCAGATGACGCAGCTCGCAAAGGAGCACAAGGAGAAAATATGTTTCCCCTGCTAACCATCCAAGATTGTGCCCCACTGGTTTCACTTGACGCACTGATAGTGGCTCAAAGTAGGGCCAGTGGAGAAGAAAAACGAATGTGGGTTAAACGAGGCGCTATTGAGACACGCAGTCAGGGGCCAGCGGACAAGCTGTGGCGCAGTAGTCATGGACATTTTGTGTTACCCACCAATTTATTACGACATGCAATCATTTGGGCCCACGGACCTGATCATTGTTCGCGAGTCCAAATTATGAACAAACTAAAAGCTGTCTGGTGGTCACCATATATGGCAGCTACAGTGGACCGTTTGTTGAATGAGTGTGAGGTATGTGCACAGTACAATGTCCGGAAATCATTCACAGCCCCTTTAGCCCACATTCCGGTCCCTGATGGGCCATTCAGACATCTTATGATGGATTTCATAGACATGGGAGCTGAAAACCGAGTTAAACGAATGAGATATGTTTTGGTAGTGATATGCAGGTTCAGCCGATGGATTGAGGCAGTAGCCTCTGCAAATCAAGACCATAAAACGGTAGCCAAATTCTTGTGCCGAAATGTCTTTCCAAGATTTGGCATTCCAGATACTATCTCATCTGACAACGGTAGGGCTTTTGTAGCTAAGGTTACACAAGAAACATTCAAACAATTGGGTATCAAACAGAAATTTGGGTGTGTTTATCACCCCCAATCAAATGGGGCGGTGGAACGGGCTAATGGCATTTTAAAGAACAAACTAGCAAAAATCATAGCAGACAGCAATGGCAAACTAACCTGGCTGGATGCGTTGCCGCTTGCTTTATTGTCAATGCGCTCACAAACTAACCGACTAACCCATTTGACACCATTTGAAGCTCTTACAGGTCGGCCGATGCCTATTCCATACCTGAGAGGACCCTACGAAGGACCATCGCTGGAGCAGCTACAAGACGAATGGCATAATTATCTGAGACAGTTAACCCAAATACACAAAACTATGTTTTTGCAGGTCAAAGGTGCTACAGAAGACAGAGAAGCAGAGATTCCACTCGAAAATTAGAGCATCCAGCCTGGTGATCTGGTTTACGTCAAAGTGTTCAAAAAGAAGTGGGACAGGCCCCGCCGAGAAGGTCCTTTTAAAGTTATTCTTGCCTCATGTACAGCAGTCAAAGTAGACGGTAAGGACACTTGGTTTCATTTAAACCACTGCTGTAGGGTTGGTGGCCCAGCGCCCCTGCGGCCTCGGCAAGCTCGTCTTGGCAGAGCCGCCGGGCCAAGGGGGGAAGCAAGAAAAGCCAGAGACCCTACAGCAGCACCGAGGGACGGCCACGCCTCCCTGCAGCCAGAAGAAGCACCGAGGGAAGGCCACGCCTCCCTGCAGCCAGGCGAACACCGGCCAAGGCGCTCACAGAGACTGATTGAACAAAGACGACGCACAGCTTCAGAGAGTAGTGGATCCCTGCCAGATAGAGCAGCGACAGACTCAGATGCAGACTCAGAAACAACTGGAGATACAGACCGACAGATAGACAGGCCACAGGAGACATCAGACTCGGACAGCAACTCAGTAGATTTACCGACAGAAGAACCGCAGGAAGTACAACCCAGACAAAGCACAGATACACCACACATCCCTAGTGACAGCTCATCTAGTGACGGCTCACTCAGTAGCACATCTAGTAGCACATCTCAACAGTCATCAGAGCAATGATTAAGGAATTAGTCAAGGGATTGTCCATACTACTGGTGGTCAGTATGGGAGAAAATAGACATCCAAAACATACAACGGACTGTGCCGTGGCCATGGCCGCAGTAGCAGCTAAACAAGGCATTCTAAACACAGGAAAAACATATAATTTGGTATACATTAAATCAAAAGCCTACAAGAACATAGGAATACAGGGAAAGCTGGGGGATTACATATTAGGCGAAGCCATTAGCATCAAATGTGAAGAGGAGGGAACACTCAACATAGAGGTAATTTGTGATAAAGGAGGATGCAGGGAAACCAAGCAAGACGTAACTGTTACAGTACATGAAGCCACAAAATGGGTAAAAATCAAACCAAGGAAAAAGAGGACAATTAGAAGCCTAGAAACAAGCAGTCACTTAGGGAGATGGGATCCCAGTACAGACCTAGCCCGCACACAAGGGTTGAAGACCAATTTATTTTACCAATGGTTGAAATTTTCGGCTAGGCAGATCAGTGAAAAGCCTTGCATAGCCTGTCACCGGAAAGGTGTGATACCTCAGGCTAAACCCCTACCTGATATCAACAACTGTTATAGGAGCCCCCAACATAACTCAGACCAAGCAGAATGCTATACACAATGTGTTATGAAAATGGCAGTAGGTGATGAAAAATATGCTGCCGACAGTAAACTTTGTCCAGTGCCTCTAAGTACAGAAGGAACCGTTCCACCTATGATTAAAATAGAGAAAGGGATGATACACCCATTCTGTATAGCTAAAGGCTTAGTAGCACAATACATAAGCGATTGGCAGGTAGGGACGACCCAGCCAAAACACCACATACAGTGTATGCAAAAGCAGCAAGAATACAAACCGGCCAAAACAGCATGGAACATTACCGTCTGTCACACCCTGCCAGCAGCAGGCATACAGTGTGAACAAATAGTACCGGCCACAGGGGGGTCTGTAATTGGACTGAATCTCACCCATGCTTCATGGGTATCTACTCCAAATTTAGCTAAGGGAACGGTCCCCTTAGCTGACATCTTTTGGATATGCGGACAAAGAAGGAAACTCCTGTCATCGCTGTCCCCTAATTGGAAAGGCCTTTGTGCTCCTGTGATGCTCACAGGAGCTATAACAGTAATTGAAATGCCAAATTCAATACAACCCATGCCACAGAAACTTCGTAAGAAAAGAGGAATAATGACACTGAAAACAGACTACAACGTCACAGTAAGAAACGGGATACCAGAAGGGATACCCCGACAGTTAGAAGCCATAGACAGTAGCAGAGTTAAAGCAGATGAAGACGCGGATAAATGGGGATGGGCATTGGCGCTGTTCGGGGTTACTCCAAAAATCCGTTCTAGGTTCCAGGAGGTGCAGTGGATTAATTACTTGTGGTATAATCAGCAAAGATACCTGAACTGGACATTGGCAGCAGTAGGAGCCTTAACCGAACAACTGCACGCCACCTCGCTAATGACAATGCAAAATAGATTAGCTATCGAGATGATGATGGCTGATGAACAAGGAGTTTGTATTATGATCAAAGCCACCGAATGTTGCACAGCTATTCCCATGCGTACAGGGGAAGACGGAAATTTGACAGAGCTCTTAATCACACTTGAAGAGATGCAACAGGAACTGTTAAGTAACTCCATAGGAGGGAGAAATGAAACTGACGATTCTGGATACATTGTAGGGAATGGAATGAATATTGGCCCACTGTTTTCACTGTTTGGGGCTCTAAGGAGAGGGTGGATATCATGGAAAGACTGGTTATACCAGATAGGTGTAGTCTTGGCACTAACAGGGGTGGCGGTCTTGCTGGTAATATGTTGTGGTATTCCCTTGATAAAATTTCTGGTCAATAAATTGATTTCATCCACAGTAGGACAGCTCCCACTGTTAGCCATCCGAGCCCTGGAAGAAAGCACAAACGAAACAGACAGAGAACCAGAATATATGGAAATGGATGAAATACCAATTATCCTCCCCGACAGCCCCCAGCTCCCTAATATTGTGGCGTATACCCCAGATAGGGAGGACTGGGATGGACCGTGCTTGGTGATATTGTAGACGAGGAAGAAGACATGCACGCACATTTACATTCACACACATGCACCCACAAAAATGAGGGATAGGATAGACAATATCTGAAAGAATGACATGGAGCTGTAATAATGAACGTATATGTATATTACTAGGACACAGGAGTATGGCTGAGAGACCAGACTCCCCTGATCAGGGACCTATGCCTGATCTGCCTCTATCAAGTCTGATTGGACTCTCAGAACTGTTTGGAGAAGAGGATATACAGGAGGGATGGTCGAGCCATGATTGGTCGCCACAGCCGCCATCCATCCAGCAGCTAAACCAGTTGGCAACAGAAGGATCTTCATCGTTCCAGCACCTGGCGATGACGGCTTCACAGAATCTGCCTGCAGCAAGAGTCGGCCCAAGGACTCCACCATCACCTGAAGGACCCTTTGGACTCAGGAACACACCCCTTCCGCAGATGCCATGGAGACAGTCACATGTGCCAGTGGCAACGATACCCTCCAGGGGAGGCAGCCAAGGTCGGCCATATGCAGCAACTGCCCGAGTGCATCCTAGACCCAATTCACTGCTAGGACCTGTCCCCAGCTTTCCACCCCCAAGGCAGGAGAGATATTCTGATCAGCCCAGTGCCTCTGGAGGAGGATCAGCAGGGGTGGACCTTAGCCGAACTCACCCACCAGGACAGAGGGGAGCTTTGTACAGGCTGCTAAATGCCCAGAGTGTCCCAACCACTTGCCTGTGCGACATCAACAATACTCCCCCCACACACGAAATGCCTTCCCCCTTGTACTTCCTGTCCCCTGGACTGCACAACCTTAATCTGGTCATGGTCACCCCACTGGACATGGCAATCTTGGTTCGAGAGCTTCGTCTTCCACAAGAGTCTGTTCCAAAAACCTTGGAGCAGCTCCTGCCCCTCACAAATCACATTCCCCATGGGCTATTTGAGGAAATCATGCCACAACTGAGTCAGACAGCTGCATACCTGTTAAGGATACACCGTGACAATGCCAACATCTCTTGTGCTCAGGAGGGCCTCAATACTCAACTGTGTGGTCTTCAGTCTAGTATGGACATGCTAGCCAGCATGATGGAGCATATGGAAAGGGAACAGCTAGGGCTGGCCACCACCACCCTGAATGTGGGCAAGAATTCTCTGGGGGCCCTGTACAACCTGGCCAAGCAGCACAAGGAGCTGGAAAGATCCATCAGAGAACTGCACGACTGTCTGAAAGCCAGAATTCCTGATCCTTCCCCCACTACCCCTGAAAGGCCAACCTCCCCATATTCTCCAACTTCTCCCAAAACTTCAGACGCTGAGTAAATGCTGAGGAGCGTGGACTGACGTAATGGCACTGAAAACGGACTATGATCTTGGTTCTTGAGTTTGAATTGTGGACTGGTTCCAGAAATCCGAGTGTAAATAAAAACAAAGAAGGATATATGTTAGTAACGAAGGTCGGGTAAATGTCTGTCCTTACCATCATCTGCGTAACACAGATAAAGCTAAATGCGTACACATAGATATCACATTGCAAAGTTATAAAAAGGGGACCCTTACACGGCGTGTTTGTAGATTTAGTAGTAAAGATGCACCATAGGGACCCCTTTTTCTTAAATTATAGCATGCCTCAAGAGACATGCATCGCCTAAATTTGGCGTCAGGCCAAAAAGGGCATTAGAAAACAAGCTGAAAAAGAAGAAAAACAAAGTGGAGAATGTTGAGAAATGGCCTATAATGAAAACCATTATATGATTGACTAAGGCAAATGACTTAAGGACGGACATGAAGGGAAACCATTTATGGTGTTTATCATTTAACTAGACATAGCTGCGCTAACCTTAGAATAGTTTCTTGATTGGTTGACTAAATAGTGGTAACGTAGGGGTTATTTGATGCATTTAAATAATAAATGTGTGACGCTTTAACAAAATAATATGTAGAACCAAGTATAATGGGTTGGAGCCTCTGGTTGAGTGAGACAATAGATGCCAGAAGATGATTGGTTGCACTGATGTCAATGTAAAGCCTTTACTTTGCCATGATTAAGAGGTTGCTGTAACTTGTTTTATGTGGCCATTTTAAGTGCCTTGAATTACACCAAAACTCAATGTTTGAATGTCACCTTGCATTGATATAATCCAGCTAATTGATCACCTTGTGCCTTAGTATGTAGGTTCACCTGCACTTCAATATATTTACCGTGTGAAGTATCACTGATATTCATATCCGCACCAGAGTTATCAGTAATTCGAGTGATGTGTTTTTCTTTTTTATTGCAATGCATAAATGAGGATGTCTTGTCAGTAAACAACCCAAGAGTATAGTTGATGTAATGGGACTCTTTCGAGTCCCAGAGGAGGGACTGTAGAAGACTTTTTAGGTCCTTATTTGAACTATGATGAACTATCAAGTGTCCTGATCTGAACTGTATGTCCTCTCTCTGAACTAGCAGGTGTTCAACCCAAAAAAAAAGGGCTCTATTAGTCATTCAGTCTGTCAGGGGCTTTCCAAGGCCTCTTAGGTGCTTTCCCGCAGGCCACGTGCAGGGGCCTCGGGCCAGCTGCACCTGTGGCTGAGGCCACGTGCGGGGGACCTCAGGCCAGCTGCACCTGTGGCTGAAGGTCTTTTAAAAAAATCAGTTGTAAATCCTTCAAGTTTTAATGGGAGCGTTTGTCACATTGAAATAATGGCCTAACACCTGCTTAGGGTTCACTAGAGGACGCTTCCAATAGAAAACCATGTTTTGGGAATAAAATAAATAAAAAAGTCGAAGGAGGAGCGATGCCCGCGGGTCTCCAATAAATAGATGAGCGCGGTCGTCACATATTCAGTCTCTCTAGAGGACTCAGTTTGTCTAAGCTCTGTGTCGAAGGCTTAAATAAACTTAAAAACTCTGTGCATTTTATCTTGCTTAAGGCTGAATTATTCCAAAGTGTTGTGTCCTTTTCTAGCAAATCACTTGCAATTAGTTTGTGTTATCTAAAAGAGGACATCCCGAGAAGACTAAAGACGAACCACGACATATTCTTTAATGTTGTTAAAGTTTGCATATAGACTTCTGCTGTTGAAATGGATTATTGATAATTTGTTATCTGTTTTAATGATCCAATTAAACTGTTCATCTGTATAATAGCAACAACTGTCATTGATATTTGAGAAGAAATTATTGTCCGGGTCTATATCGTGCTCCAAGTCCAGTACATTGTGGTCTGTGTATTTAAATGTTCTTAGTTCTACTTTTCCATGATCAGCAATCCTTTGAGTTATATCCTTCTTGTCTCCAGATGTAGATGATGTAGTAGATGAATAGCTTCCTCTGGTCTGTGTCATGGTGTTGTGATGTGTTTGTGTCCTCATACCTTATTGGTCGTATTTGTCCAGTTCCTCGATGTTCCTGATTACCATAACCTTCGCTTGTTCTGGTGTTCCATTCAATTTGATAAATGTTTTGCAGTTGGATGTCCATGTCTGTTGAATTTTTCCCTGCTTTTTTAAGAAACGAGCTTTCCTGGCGATGCCTGTGTTTCTTTTGGTCAGATGTTCATTGATGTATACGTTTGTTCCTTTCAGTTTCCGTCCCTGTTTTAACAATGCCATTTTATGTTTTCTGTTGACAAACCTCATTATAACTGCTCGCTTGTCTCCATCCTCTCTCCTGGGCAGGGGGTGGCACGCTTCAATGTTATTACAGTCCATCTGAATACTTTTAGATTGCAGGAAGTCAGCCACCTGTTGTTCCACTGAGCTGGCCTCCTGCTCGCTGGCAGCAGCATGTATGGTATGGTTACTACTTAATATTATGGGAGTTAGCACCTGAAATCTAAATATTCATATAGGAGAAGATTGTAGTATATGTCTACCTAGTCTGTAGACTTGTAAAATTAAATTATAGCTAGTAGGCTAAGCTATAAATATGGTTATGTTATTATAGGAACAGAAGCTATGATGTAATGTGTTTTATGTATCTATCTAAAGTATTTATATCTATCCATGTGTTTCTAACATATCTCCAATTATATTATGTACTTACATTGAAATTACTAAATAAAATCACAAACTCATGCTTTTAATATAAAGATGATGTACTGCCTACCCCCCACCCTCCTTTGCTGGAACGGCATGTGAGTCCAAAATGTAATTAGCTAATATCCGTAGCCACTGTATGTCGACGTATGAAAATGTACCGAATACTCTGAATACATCGAATACATTAATGCAGCTGTAACACCTTGATGATTTAGCCAGCATATGCTGATTGCCCCGTTTCCACTGGTTCCACTGGGAGAACCCTATATAAATACTGATATTATTGAGTATGTGTACACAGTCGCACGGCCTCTCTGCTCCACATGGAGGCCAAAGAGAGTAATTTAACTTTTTTAATTTAATTTTATTTTTGTCTTGGTGGAACATGGTATTTATTTTCAATGCGTGCAGAATACCAAAGAATCGACTGATGGCTGTGATAAATGCCAACATGACTGAATCAGGTGCTTTTGTGGTACAAAGTGCCGGCATTCTCTGGTTCAGGCTGAGAAACGTGCAAAACACAGAGGGACTTCTTTTAAAACGCTACGTTTCTTCAACCACGACAAGGAACTAAAGTATTTTCACGCATCATTTTCCAAAATCAGGACACTTTATGTAGATACATTTTTGTCAGGCTGTGATGATGAATCCAACTGAAACAAACAGGTAGGATTAAGACTTAAGATTCAGTGTGTGAATGGTTTTAATGTTTGTAACAGTCTGAACTGTTCGCATGGCTGCAGGTTTCAGCTGTTCAGCCAATCAATGGACAGCATCAATGGACATATTTCAACTTATGAGTAACTTACAAGAAACGTGTGTCAACAACTGACTAGCTTACCTACAACTTATGGCCCACATATGCAGGATGTATGAGACGTACGCTGGCATACATCAAAAATATTGTGCATATCCACCATTTTTTAAACATACTCACCATATTACAACGTATATCAGCACGCTTAAACATGCTCTTAACTTATACAAAACTTACCCAGAACTTATTAGACGTATGCCAGCATATACGTTTTTAATATGCTCAGCATATGCTGGCTAAATCGTCAAGGTGCGACAGGGGTGCAAGGTTACCAATTCACCCAGCCTGCATGTCTTTTGGAAGTGGGAGGAATTGCTGCAAGTTAAAACATTACAAATACAAATCAAAACCATACATATAGTAGACTCTCATACACCAATCATATACACTCTATAATCTTAAAATGTTAATTTAAAATACCAAGAATCACATTTAAATATCTATCTTTTGACATATGGTGACATACACTAGTATATGAAGGACATCAAAATCAAACCAATTTTAAAATTGCTTAGTGGAAGCTGGTGACATTGCACAGTGCCCTGTACACTGTACAAAAAAATAAATGTGGTCTCTAAAAAGCAGTGGCAGCAGGCAGGCAGATGTCACTGTTATCTCCATTCGGTCCCTCGCAGCTCTGATACAGCTGAGTAGACAGCTCAGAGTGCTGTGTGCGCTCCAGAGGACAGCAGCAGATTTCAGGTAGAGGGTCTTCTGTGCATGAGCATCCCTCATTCAAATGCTTCAAGCGAAAGAACTTTCTCCACAAGATTGTAACAGAAAGCAGAACAGACTTAGGCAATGATACTGCGTGTGCTGTTCTTAGCTGCACCTGTACTCTGCTGTCCCATTCCATTCCATTTTAATTTAACAGTGAATATAGTTTTGTCTATTTGACTCTTTTACTTCTTATGGAAGTGTTTTTCTTTTCTTTTCTTATTGCTCCAATAACCCCAGATCAAATTCCTTGTATGTGCAAACTTACTTGGCAATAAATTTGATTCTGATTTTGATTCAAACTCAACTGAAATTGCAAGGCCAGTGATTTCAAACCTACAAAAGATGAACTCAAAGCTGCAAAGAGTGGCACTTAGCTCTGCTGGACTTTTTTTTTATTACTGTTTTACATACTTTGCAATAAAATAATTAATTCATTAATCAATTAATTAGGATGTGATAATTAATTAGGATTAATTAACTAATTAATAAGAAAGAAAGAAAATTCATGGGCTCTACAGGGCTCAAGGGTGGCTTGCACATTCATAATTTATGATATTTCCCAGAGACAGAGACACAGAGACAAAACCCGCCCCTAGAGGTTTATGCAAGGATAACCAACCTTGAGAACAAACCAATACTGAAATGGCTGCATATATTATGTATACCACACATCCCAATTAAAGTAGATACAATCTCCCATTGCTTGCACAAGGAGGAGAGAGCAGCGCATACATATTTCCCACGTCCACAAACACAGCTCATCCTTCCGCACAACCCCAAACAAGCAACAGGAAGGAGCGGCACAAAATCCTGTTAGTGCGACATCATTACTGTCACAACGAATTAGGCACCTGTTATGTAGTGTGCTGAGAGTCACTAGGTAATACCGTTTTAAACATTTATTTTTCTGGCATTTAAATCATACATACAATATATCGTACAATATCTTATAAAAACAAACAACAATAAAATACTGGCACATGAAATAAAAGGACAACAAGAAATTCAAACGACTTATTTACAGTGTGCTCTACATTTTTTTAATAGGTACACTTACTGAAGATATGTTTGTTTGTGAAGCAAACGGCAAAGCGTGTTGGGTGTTTTGTGTGTCTGTGTGTGTGTGTGTGTTTACCTTTCTCCGGTAGGCGTGGTCGTTCGGAGATGATGAGGCTAGTTAGCTCGTTAGCATGCTAACTAATCTTTATCTACCATGTCAGTGTATTAAAACTAATGACACCAGCATAATGTGACTGCAAAAAAGGCACAACAAGGCAGATCCAAATGAGTACCGAGCGTCTTCTGTGGCCTGCCATGGTCTTAAGTCTGGAGGAAAATCTTTTTCGCTACAACAAATCCAATAAGCTCAGAACGACGCTTTTCTCGGTGCTAGGCGATCAGGTGACCACGTGACCTACGTGTGGGCAAAAAGGAAAGTGACTTCAAAATAAAAGTCTACGTTGCTTTTCTCACCACGTCAACATTTTATTTTATTTTATTGAATCTGTCGAGTTCAAAGCGTACATATTTTATTATCGTTAATAACATTAACATTATCATCATCATCGTCATCATCACGTTTAGTCTGTTCCACTCAAATGAAAGTGGCTCTGTTTAAAGCCCGACCTACACTGAGACTCGTTATTGTCATTCAGGAAAAGCATTACAGATGCTGACAAAAAACAGCGAATAAAGCACAGAATACCAGTCCCAGGTGTGTGATGGTGATAAATAGGTTAAACAAAACATATCGCAGACCACTATAGACTGCCTAACTGTGGTTAAATTAAAAAAAAAAAATCTGTAGTACTAAATTGATGCCATGAGAAAATCCTGAGAGTACCCAGAGGTGGGGCGGGGGGGATGCCAGTGGGATGTTTGTTACAGCAGGAGTGTTCACTTTCAATGCACTTCTAAGAAACTCAGTGTTTAAGTTTATGCAACGACTGGATGAGTCTGGAATCCCAAATCCCACTGTGAGCTGCTGTTGAAATGATGTATTTTAACTAATTTTACTTTTTTTTTTATAAATTTTAGACTTTTTACATTGTTTTGATATTGTTTGTTTTTATTCTGTCCTGTTTTATATGTATATTCGTGGACCTTGAGTCTGACAATAAAAACTTCATTCATTCATTACATATTGCTGTTGTCATTATTGTACAAGTCTACTCATCGACTTTTATTTTTGCCAGCACCCACCTCACATTTTTCATTGTTCTCTGTCCTGTGCATTACATACATATTACTCCATGAGCCAAGCAGGTTTTCAGTACCACTTAAGGGGAATAAACAACACTTTGAATCCAGCCTCAGTGTATCATGGCCCACACAAAAATGTATGATAGCCATCCCATGGCGGTAGCTGTAGCCAGGTAGGGGTCAGTGAAGATTACACAGAGGTCAAACTTTAAAAATGCTCCAATCATGTTGAAAACTATATCACGTTACTTGTCTGGTCATAACGATTCCAAAAAGGTATAGTTTGGACTATCTGTGACGAAATGTTTTGGAGTTATGGGGTAAAAACAGCAAAAATGGTGACAAAGGTCAGTTTCAGTTGGTACAGGGGTCAAAAGTTAAAGTTGCTCCAACTTCAGTACAAAATGATGCAAATTATTGGTTGAAATAAAAGGATTAATAAATGGAATAGTTTTGACTGTGTTGAATGTTTGGTCTCCAAAGTAAAGGTCAAGCAAGGTCAACATCT
Source organism: Thalassophryne amazonica (assembly GCF_902500255.1). Classification (NCBI taxonomy): domain Eukaryota; kingdom Metazoa; phylum Chordata; class Actinopteri; order Batrachoidiformes; family Batrachoididae; genus Thalassophryne; species Thalassophryne amazonica. The sequence continues at coordinate 60,018,577 of NC_047107.1, read as the reverse complement.
ATTGGATTCTGTGACATATATTGCCCTGTAACATGATAACTAAGCATGAAAGATGGTGCAAACTATTCCTTATTAGAACCCTATTAACCCAAACAATAATTTGCATCTTTTTTTTTTTTTTTTTACTGAACTTTAGCAGCTTTAACTTTTAACCCCTATATACAAACTGAAATTAACCTTTGTCGCCATTTTTGCTGTTTTTACCCCATAACCCCAGACCATTCCGTCACAGATAGACCAAACTATACCTTTTTGGAATCGTTATGACCAGACAAGTAATGTATATAGTTTTCAGCATGACTGGAGCGTTTTTAAAGTTTGACCTCTGTGTAATTCTTCATTGATCCCTACCTGGCTACAGCTACCACTCTGGGATGGCTATCATGTATTTTTGTGTAGGCCATGATACACTGAGGCTGGATTCAAAGTGTTGTTTATTTCCCTTAAATGGTACCGATTTGGTCAAAAATGATCAGTGGCTCATGGTCTATACGTATGTGCATATTACATACATGCTCCAGTGTCAGGGGCTGAACATTTATGTTTGTTTGTTTGTTTGTTTGTTTGTTTGTTTGTTTGTTTGTTTAAAATCCATAAATAAATCAAACATAAAAATGAAAGTGACTTTAAAATAAAAGTCTGTTACGTTAGTCTTCACTTCATTTTATTTTATTTATCTTAAGTTCACAAGCTACATATTGTGATGATGATGATGGTTGTTGTTATTGTTGCTGTTAGCAGAAATAGATACTCTTGATGTTAGAGGCCAGTCGTACTGTCCATGGCCATGAATCATGAGTTTTGTTATATTGAGATAATAATTAGTGTATAATATTAAATGACTAGATACCTTTTGTTGTATTTATTGTTTGTACCACATGGATATACATGGGCAGCACGGTGGTGCAGTGGTTAGCACTGTTGCCTCACAGCAAGAAGATCATGGGATTGATTCCCACCTGTGGCTTTTCTGTGTGGAGTTTGTATGTTCTCCGTTCTCTGTTTGCGTAGGTTTCCTCCAGGTGCTCCGGCTTCCTCCCACATCCAAGGACATGCAGGTTAGGTGAAATGAAAACTTTAAATTGTCAGTAGGTGTGAGTGCAGGTGTGACTGTGTTTCTTTGTCTATATGTAGCCCTGTGACAGACTGTCACAGACTGGTGTCCTGTCCAGGGTGTACTCCGCCTCACACCCTGTGACTGATGGGACAGGCTCCAGTGCCCCGTGACCCTTAAATGGAGTAAGTGAATATAGAAGATGGATGGATATACATTGCTACCGGTATAAAATACCCTATTCCACAGAGCGTCATTCCTTCCCTTTCATCCCGAATAGCAAATCAGGGTGTGTATCAGTAACTTCTTGATCCATCTTTTGTCAATCTTGAACAAACTTGGTATACACAGTAGTTACGGCCATCGACATCAGTTTTGAAATTGGGATGAAGAATTTCATCCCAATTTCTATTTGTCAAATTGCCATCATTATGCTGTCACTTACAACAGCTTCACTCATGTTCAAAGATCTTCAAACAGGGTAGTCCTAGAAAGTACAGCTTGAAGCTTGAATCTTCTTTGACTGTGTTCAAACAGGGTAAAACTTGATGCAAAATCAGCGTTTGTTGCGGTTCTGGCTGAGAATGCAGCCGGACACAGCTTTACTTTCATTTTCAAGCCGGTTGTCAGGTATGCATTTTATAAGCCCATCTGATAGGAGGCATGTCGGAATAAGCCCTTTCATCCCATTTTTGCACTTTTTCTGGATTGTGGGGGATCATAATAATAATAATAAGCTTTCATCAAATGAAATTTTCTTTCCATTACACCAATGACAAAAACATTCATTATTTGTTTTATATTATGCCTAAAATAGATCCTCTAAAGTAGTCCATACCTCGCACTCTGTACCTGATGCTGTGCATTGACGTCTTCATGTACAGACTGCGTCTGCTTTCCTCAGTCCAGCTAAAAATCATTACAGAAATTTGGCAAGCTCTTCGACCAACAATGTTTCTACTTCAGCTAGAGACATCCCATCAAGTACTGCAAATGCCTCCAGACAGCTTACGGCCATTCACTGATCATCCTTGAGATGTTTCTACAGCTGGACACCTGGGGTAAATTGCAATTAACAGTTTGTGGATAATTCATGATTTGCAGCTGATTCACGTTTTGGGGGTTAACAAGGTCTCACAGCTGTCAGAGCACAAACCAAGCAAGAAGTCAAAGGAATTGTCTGTAGACCTCTGAGACAGGATTGTCTCAAGGCACAAATCTGGAAAAGGGTACAGAAACATTTCTGCTGCTTTGAAAGTCCCAATGACCACAGTGGCCTCCATCATCTGTAAATGGAAGAAGTTCAGATCCACTAACACTCTTCCTGTAGCTGGCTGCCCATCTAAACTAAGCACTCGGGGGAGAAGGGACTTAGTCAGGGAGATAACCAAGAACCTGATGGTCACTCTGTCAGAGCTCCAGCGTTCCTCTGTGAAGAGAGGACAAACTATCAGAAGGACATCCATCTCTGCAGCAATCCACCAATCAGATTGGAATGGTAAAGTGGCCAAATGGAAGCCCCTCCTTCATAAAAGGCACATGGCAGCCCGCCTGGAGTTTGCCAAAAGGCACCTGAAGGACTCTCAGACCATGAGAAACAAAATTCTCTGGTCTGATGGGACAAAGCTTGAACTCTGGCATGAATCAGGGCTGGACTGGGACAAAAATTCAGCCCTGGTCTTTTTGGTTCAGACTGGCCCACCACTACAATCTGTGTGCAGATACTGTGCCAACTCGCCTGTGCCAACTAAAGCGCTTTGAGCGTCTGATGCAGATGGAAAAGCACTGTATAAATCCAGTCCATTTAGCATTTTACCATTTACCATGGCATTGGCAGGCTGGCAGCAAGGTAGGTCACATCACACAAACAGGGGGCACTGTGAAAGACAGACAACAAAAGATGTACAGTATGCATTAAGTGATTACTGAACAAAATGAAAGGTGTCATCTTGATTAAAATAAATGTATAATACGTAGCCAAGAAAAGAGGAAGTGCATTGCTCTTATAAGGAGGATGCTGGTTAAAGCACATCAGGACAGGATGGACATGAAAAGTAGAGGAATAGTATGGAATACATTTGAGCAAGATTACATGCAAAAAATTGAACCTGGTTGCAATCAGAACTTTGGCTAGTTGGCTTAAGGATAGAAAACAAATAGTACAATAATGTGAATAAAGGACAAACATCTTTTACAGCTCAACATAATGTATAGCCAATAAAGGATGTCAAAAGAGGAAATACTTGTAATTTGTGTACTGCATCATGAGTAATATGTATGCAGGTGTTTTATTGCAACAGTAGTTAATCAGTGTTTTATTAGTTTTAAGTGTATAATGTGAAACTGTTGAAAGTACAATAAACCATAAACATTACAACATAAACCATACAAAAATATGTAAAGCATACATATTTGTTAGAGTGCGGTTTTGCAAGTTCTCCCACTTAGAAATCATGGAGAGGTCTGACATTTTCATCTTAGGTGCATGTCCACTGTGAGAGACATAAACCAAAAAAAAAAAAAAAAAAAAAATCTGGAAATCACAATGTATGATTTTTTTAATAATATATTTGCATGTTACTGCTGCAAATAAGTATTTCAACACCTGCCAATCAGCAGAAATTCTGGCCCTCAAAGACCTGTTAGTCCGCCTCTAAAAAGTCCACCTCCAATCCACTTATTATTCCAAATTAGAAGCACCTATTTGAGGTCTTTAGTTGCATAAAGACACCTGTCCACCCCACACAATCAGTAAGACTCCAACTACTAACATGGCTAAGACCAAAGAGCTGTCCAAAGACACCAGAGACAAAATTGTAGATCTCCACAAGGCTGGAAAGGGCTACGGAGCAATTGCCAAGCAGCTTGGTGAAAAAAGATCAACTGTTGGAGCAATTATTAGAAAATGGAAGAAGCAAAACATGACTGTCAATCTCCCTCGGACTGCGGCTCCATGCAAGATCCCACCTCGTGGCATATCAATGATCCTAAAAACGGTGAGGAATCCTCCCAGAACTGCATGGGAGGAGCTGGTCAATGACCTGAAGAGAGCTGGCACCACTGTTTCCAAGGTTACTGGGGGTAGTACACTAAGACATCATGGGTTAAAATCATGCATGGCACGGAAGGTTCTCCTGCTTAAATCAGCACATGTCCAGGCCCATCTTAAGTTTGCCCATGACCATTTGGATGATCCAGAGGAGTCATGGGAGAAAGTTATGTGGTCAGATGAGACCAAAATAGAACTTTTTGGTCTTAATTCCACTCGCCGTGTTTGGAGGAAGAAGAATGCTGAGTACCATCCCAAAAACACCGTCCCTACTGTGAAACATGGGGGTGGAAGCATCATGCTTTGGGGGTGTTTTTCTGCACATGGGACAGGACGACTGCACTGTATTAAGGAGAGGATGACCAGGGCCATGTATTGCGAAATTTTGGGGAACAACCTCCTTGGCTCCGTAAGAAGCATATCAAGGTTCTGGAGTGGCCTAGCCAGTCTCCAGTCCTAAACCCAATAGAAAATCTTTGGAGGGAGCTCAAACTCTGTGTCTCTCAGTGACAGCCCAGTAACCTGGCTGATCTAGAGAAGATCTGTGTGGAGGAATGGGCCAAAATCCCTGTTGCAGTGTGTGGAAACCTGGTGAAAAACTACAGGAAACGTTTGACCTCTGTAACTGCAAACAAAGGCTACTGTACCAAATATTACGAGCGAAGCGTCGCACAGCGGCACGAAGCTCGCTCATGGTGCGGAGCGTCCTAAACAGGAAGTGCAAATTTTCAAATCCAGAGTAAAACAGGAAATGTTCAAATGTCAAACACTTCCTGGATTGACAGACAAGATCCCATGGAATCTCGCAGGAACTCAGTGGCAAGCTCACACTCAAACAGGAAGTGCCGAATTCTCACTCACAGTGAAACGGGAAATGTTCAAATGTCAAACATTTCCTGGCATGGGTGGAGCTAGAGCGGAGGCCGGGGTTTCACTGGACTTTACTGAAATCTGACTGGACAGATGACTGACATGTCACGGCACCACATGTCTGGTTGAAAGAGCTGCATTTTGAAATCAGTGAGTCACATTGACTGCTAGGTTCCTCCTGTCCAGTTGTTTGTGCTGTGTACCACAAAAGGTTCTAATCCACCTTAGAAGAAGAAACATGTTTGCTCCAGATTTGAACTGAACACGTCGTTTGAACTATGGACTTCTAATGACACCAAAGTTATATTGGTAAGTAAATGACCATATTTTATGACAGAAATGAGGTCCAGGTTGTTAAAAGCAGCATTTCTCCTTTAATTTGAGTTGGCTTATGTACACATTTAAACTAAGACAGCAGCTTGTTCATGTTGGCTTATTAGTGCAGCAGATAACTGAAACAATCCTTCAAATGGTGATACAAGCATCAAATTCTGCAGAAATACAGCTTGAGCAAAATTAATAGAGCAACTTTAACTTTTGACCCCTGTACAAACTGAAACTGACCTTTGTCACCATTCTTCCTGCTTTTACCTCATAACTCCATAACATTCAGTCGCGGATTGTCCAAATTATACCTTTTTTGGAATCTTTATGATCAGGTAAATAATGTGGTGTAGTTTTCTATATGATTGGAGCATCTTTTAATTTTGACCCCTGTGTAATTCTTCAATTTACCCCTCCCTGGCTGCCTATTGAAAATTCAAGTGGACAATCAGGGTTTTTTTTTTAAGAGTTCATGTCTATGGATTATTTGTGCCACATTTGATCTTTGTATCACCATTTTTAGGATTTCACTATAAATATTCTCTTATCTGCTGCACTGTACAGTAGTGTTCAGAATAATAGTAGTGCTATGTGACTAAAAAGATTAATCCAGGTTTTGAGTATATTTCTTATTGTTACATGGGAAACAAGGTACCAGTAGATTCAGTAGATTCTCACAAATCCAACAAGCCCAAGCATTCATGATATGCACACTCTTAAGGCTATGAAATTGGGCTATTAGTAAAAAAGTAGAAAAGGGGGGTGTTCACAATAATAGTAGTGTGGCATTCAGTCAGTAAGTTCGTCAATTTTGTGGAACAAACAGGTGTGAATCAGGTGTCCCCTATTTAAGGACGAAGCCAGCACCTGTTGAACATGCTTTTCTCTTTGAAAGCCTGAGGAAAATGGAACGTTCAAGACATTGTTCAGAAGAACAGCGTAGTTTGATTAAAAAGTTGATTGGAGAGGGGAAAACTTATACGCAGGTGCAAAAAATGATAGGCTGTTCATCTACAATGATCTCCAATGCTTTAAAATGGACAAAAAAAACCCACATGGAAGAAAATGGAAAACAACCATCAAAATGGATCGAAGAATAACCAGAATGGCAAAGGCTCACCCATTGATCAGCTCCAGGATGATCAAAGACAGTCTGGAGTTACCTGTAAGTGCTGTGACACTTAGAAGACGCCTGTGTGAAGCTAATTTATTTGCAAGAATCCCCCTCAGAGTCCCTCTGTTAAATAAAGGACATGCAGAAGAGGTTACAATTTGCCAAAGAACACATCAACTGGCCTAAAGAGAAATGAAGGAATATTTTGTGGACTGATGAGAGTAAAATTGTTCTTTTTGGGTCCAAGGGCCGCAGACAGTTTGTGAGACGACCCCCAAACTCTGAATTCAAGCCACAGTTCACAGTGAAGACAGTGAAGCATAGTGGTGCAAGCATCATGATATGGGCATGTTTCTCCTACTATTTTGTTGGGCCTATATATCACATACCAGGTATCATGGATCATGGAAATTGACAAACCTTCTGGGGAAAACCTGGTCTTGTTAGGAGAGACGGCATCCATCCCACTTTGGATGGAGCAGCTCTCATCTCTAGACATCTGGCCAATTTTATTAAACCCTCCAAATCGTGACTATCTAGGGTTGGGACCAGGAAGCAGAGTTGTAGTCTTACACACCTCTCTGCAGCTTCTCTCCCCCTGCCATCCCCTCATTACCCCATCCCCGTAGAGATGGTGCCTGCTCCTAGACTACCAATAACCAGTAAAAATCTATTTAAGCATAAAAATTCAAAAAGAAAAAATAATATAGCACCTTCAACTGCACCACAGACTAAAACAGTTAAATGTGGTCTATTAAACATTAGGTCTCTCTCTTCTAAGTCCTTGTTAGTAAATGATATAATAATTGATCAACATATTGATTTATTCTGCCTTACAGAAACCTGGTTACAGCAGGATGATTATGTTAGTTTAAATGAGTCAACACCCCCGAGTCACACTAACTGTCAGAATGCTCGAAGCACGGGCCGAGGAGGAGGAGTAGCAGCAATCTTCCACTCCAGCTTATTAATTAATCAAAGACCCAGACAGAGCTTTAATTCATTTGAAAGTTTGACTCTTAGTCTTGTCCATCCAAACTGGAAGTCTCAAAAACCAGTTTTATTTGTTATTACCTATCGTCCACCTGGTCGTTACTGTGAGTTTCTCTGTGAATTTTCAGACCATTTGTCTGACTTAGTGCTTAGCTCAGATACGATAATTATAGTGGGTGATTTTAACATCCACATAGATGCTGAGAATGACAGCCTCAACACTGCATTTAATCTATTATTAGATTCAGTTCGCTTCGCTCAAAATGTAAATGAGCCCACCCACCATTTTAACCGCACTTTAGATCTTGTTCTGACATATGGCATAGAAATTGAAGACTTAACAGTATTCCCTGAAAACCCCCTGTTGTCTGATCATTTCTTAATAACATTTACATTTACTTTAATGGACTACCCAGCAGTGGGGAATAAGTTTCATTACAGTAGAAGTCTTTCTGAAAGCACTGTAGCTAGGTTTAAGGATATGATTCCTTCTTTGTTATGTTCTTCAATGCCATATACCAACACAGTGCAGAGTAGCTACCTAAACTCTGTGAGTGAGATAGATTATCTTGTCAATAGCTTTACATCCTCATTGAGCACAACTTTGGATACTGTAGCTCCTCTGAAAAAGAGAGCCTTAAATCAGAAATGCTTGACTCCGTGGTATAACCCACAAACTCGCAGCTTGAAGCAGATAACCCGTAAGCTGGAGAGGAAATGGCGTCTCACTAATTTAGAAGATCTCCATTTAGCCTGGAAAAAGAGTCTGTTGCTCTATAAAAAAAGTCCTCCGTAAAGCTAGGACATTTTGCTATTCATCACTAATTGAAGAAAATAAGAACAACCCCAGGTTTCTTTTCAGCACTGTAGCCAGGCTGACAAAGAGTCAGAGCTCTATTGAGCCGAGTATTCCTTTAACTTTAACTAGTAATGACTTCATGACTTTCTTTGCAAATAAAATTTTAACTATTAGAGAAAAAATTATTCATAACCATCCCAAAGACATATCTTTATGTTCGGCTGCCTTCAGTAATGCTGGTATTTGGCTAGACTCTTTCTCTCCGATTGTTCTGTCTGAGTTATTTTCATTAGTTACTTCCTCCAAACCATCAACATGTCTATTAGACCCCATTCCTACAAGGCTGCTCAAGGAAGCCCTACCATTAGTTAATGCTTCGATCTTAAATATGATCAATCTATCTTTATTAGTTGGCTATGTACCACAGGCTTTTGAGGCAACCATTACTTAAAAAGCCATCACTTGACCCAGCTATCTTAGCTAATTATAGGCCAATCTCCAACCTTCCTTTTCTCTCAAAAATTCTTGAAAGGGTAGTTGTAAAACAGCTAACTGATCATCTGCAGAGGAATGGTCTATTTGAAGAGTTTCAGTCAGGTTTCAGAATTCATCATAGTACAGAAACAGCATTAGTGAAGGTTACAAATGATCTTCTTATGGCCTCAGACAGTGGACTCATCTCTGTGCTTGTCCTGTTAGACCTCAGTGCAGCTTTTGATACTGTTCACCATAACATTTTATTACAGAGAATAGAGCATGCATTGATATTAAAGGCACTGCGCTGCAGTGGTTTGAATCATATTTATCTAATAGACTACAATTTGTCCAGGTAAATGGGGAGTCTTCTTCACAGACTAAGTTTAATTAAGGAGTTGCACAAGGTTCTGTGCTAGGACCAATTTTATTCACTTTATACATGCTTCCCTTAGGCAGTGTTATTAGAAAGCATTGCTTAAATTTTTATTGTTACGCAGATGATACCCAGCTTTATCTATCCATGAAGCCAGAGGACACACACCAATTAGTTAAACTGCAGGAAAGTCTTTCAGACATAAAGACATGGATGACCTCTAATTTCCTGCTTTTAAATTTAGATAAAACTGAAGTTATTGTACTTGGCCCCACAAATCTTAGAAACATGGTATTTAACCAGGTCCTTACTCTGGATGGCATTATACTGACCTCCAGTAATACTGTGAGAAATCTTGGAGTCATTTTTGATCAGGATATGTCCTTCAATGTGCATATAAAGCAAATATGTAGGACTGCTTTTTTGCATTTGCGCAATATCTCTAAAATTAGAAAGGTCTTGTCTCAGAGTGATGCTGAAAAGCTAATTCATGTATTTATTTCTCCTATGCTGGACTACTGTAATTCATTATTATCAGGTTTTCCTAAAAGTTCCCTGAAAAGCCTTCAGTTAATTCAAAATGCTGCAGCTAGAGTGCTGACAGGGACTAGAAGGAGAGAGTATATTTCACCCATATTGGCTTCTCTTCAATGGCTCCCTGTTAATTCCAGAATAGAATTTAAAATTCTTCTTCTTACTTATAAGGTTTTGAATAATCAGGTCCCATCTTATCTTAGGGACCTCTTAGTACCATATAACCCCAATAGAGCGCTTCGCTCTCAGACTGCAGGCTTACTTGTAGTTCCTAGGGTTTGTAAGAGTAGAATGGGAGGCAGAGCCTTCAGCTTTCAGGCTCCTCTCCTGTGGAATCAGCTCCCAATTCGGATTAGGGAGACAGACACCCTCTCTACTTTTAAGATTAAGCTTAAAACTTTCCTTTTTGAAAAAGCTTATAGTTAGGGCTGGATCGGGTGACCCTGAACCATCCCTTAGCTGCTATAGACTTAGACTGCTGGGGGGTTTCCCATGATGCACCCAGTGTTTCTTTTTATTCACCTCTTTTTGCTCTGTATGCACCACTCTGCTTTTAATCATTGGTGATTGATCTCTGCTCTCTTCCACAGCATGTCTTTTTCCTGATTCTCTCCCATCAGCCCCAACCAGTCCCAGCAGAAGACTGCCCCTCCCTGAGCCTGGTTCTGCTGGAGGTTCCTTCCTGTTAAAAGGGAGTTTTTCCTTCCCACTGTCGCCAAGTGCTTGCTCATAGGGGGTCGTTTGACCATTGGGGTTTTTCTGTAATTATTGTATGGCTTTTGCCTTACAATATAAAGCGCCTTCGGGCAACTGTTTGTTGTGATTTGGTGCTATATAAATAAAACTGATTTGATTTGATGGATCAGTTTGGATATGTCAAAATACTTGAAGAGGTCATGTTGCCTTATGCTGAAGAGGACATGTCCTTGAAATGGATGTTTCAATAAGCCAATGACCCCAAGCACACTAGTAGACGAGCAAAATCTTTGTTCCAAACCAACAAAATTAATGCCTCGCAGATGTGAAGAAATCATAAAAACTGTGGTTATACAACTAAATACTTGTTTAGTGATTCACAGGATTGCTAAAAAAGCAGTTTGAACATAATAGTTTTGAGTTTGTAGCATCAACAGCGGATGTTACTATTATTGTGAACACCCCCTTTTCTACTTTTTTTACTAATAGCCCAATTTCATAGCCTTAAGAGTGTGCATATCATGAACGCTTGGTCTTGTTGGATTTGTGAGAATCTACTGAATCTACTGGTACCTTGTTTCCCATGTAACAATAAGAAATATACTCAAAACCTGGATTAATCTTTTTAGTCACATAGCACTACTATTATTCTGAACACTACTGTATATAAAAAGTAAGATGCTGCTCCTCAGTGTTTCTCAGTTGCCCTCAAAAGTATTGGAACACTTGGTATTTCACACATTTTAATTTGTTTATTCTATTTCAATTACATTTTTTTCTAAAATTATCTTCCTTAACTCAAACTGAAAGTAAATCACTACAACTTGATATAAATTAATTAAAAATATAGAATCCAGCTTCCTAATTAAGTGGTGTAGAGGAGGATTTTCTTAAAAAGAAGACCTGAAAGTTCAGCTACAATTTGACAGAAAGTACATTTGAGATGAAAGCCAAGATTTGATGTTTTGGTGAAAGAAACGTTTGTATTTCTTCATAATTGATGTCAATAAAGTCCAAGACATATTGTTCATGTTTCCATCCCCTGACTTCTATGAAGAAAACTGGCAATAAAACTGATTATTATTTACAGGTTTTATCAAGTTTTAGAGATTTGCTTTCAGTTTGAGTTTGAGGAAGATAACTTTAGAAATTTTAATTCTTTTTTTTTTTTTTTTTTGTATTTCTAGTATTTAAAATGGCATAAACAAATTAAAATGTGTGAAATTCCAAGTGTTCCATTACTTTTGGAGGGCACAGTATCCAAACCTTATCATGCGTCATCTCACATGGAGAAACTCAAAGTCATTCTTGTTGAATATCCATTTGATCAGGGCAGTGACTCACTTGTAAATATGAGCTGTGATGTCAGAGAATGTCAAACAGGACATCCTGAAGCCTGCTGCATATGGAAAGCAAAGTATGGACTTTGTTGAGAAGCGTGTATTGGGTACAACTTACCTTTGGGAGAAGATGACCAAGATGAAGCTTCAGAGCTCGAAAACTGCTTCCAAAACTGAGAAAGTAAAATTACCTTTGCATGTAGTGGAGTTGAAGTGGGATCACTCGCTATTTGCAAGACTCCTAATCATTGCCAGATCCTGCTCCGATATGAATCTACAAGAATCTGTGGGTATGTTTGAGTTGACATGCATTCCAAGGTCACTCTTCTCTCCCGATGGGTATATCTTTAAATGCATGGACAAAAGCAATTTAATGACTGTCCTCGAGCCATTCCCAAAAGCAAATAGAGATGCAAATGCTGTTGATGAACCCTTCACAGAAGGGCAAGGTGCTGGAGACCCTGTCTTGAAAGCCTTGCTCATCAATGGCATGGCAGGAACTACAACACCTTCTGTGAAAACTTGTGAAGAGTTCGCAGACCATACAAACAATAAAGGCCCCCTGACACTTGCACAGCTTTGATCCGCGCACTTGCATGCACTGTGCCGTGCACAAGAGTAAGCTCATCTCAAACTTGTTGTAAACCATGCGCAGCTTTGTGCAAGTGCGCAAAGAAAATTTTGAAATGTTCAAAATCTCCATCAGGCATTAATTACATGAACCTTATGTGAACATTACGCAAAAAATTAAAAACGCTTTGTGTGAATGCGAGTGATTGCATCAGCACACTGCATCACAGTGCAGCTCATCTGAATAATTATAACGAGATGTTAAATCTATCATAAACGTACTTTTACAGGTGCACACAAGAATGAATGAACATGCAACTGTTTTACCAAGCTATTACAATATAAACATGACAAATAATTACCTTTTTAGATGGTTATAAATGCTTTCTCCACCTCGTTCAGCGTGCGCATGATAGAGACAGGAAAAGCTGCAGCTGCAACAGTCCTCTGTGATACCGGATTGAGAGGAACAACACGTCTCTTATCACCCCTTCCAACAATCATGCTTAAGGCCCAGTGACACGAGCCTGTCTTTGACTCACACACTACTAGCATGACCTGTGTCATGCTGGAGACTAAACTCATCTTTAACAGGTGCAGACAGGACATGAGAGGGGCGCCGGTGCGTGCTATTGCGCACAGAGAATTTTGAAATATTCAAAAAATCTTTCACGCACAAATGTCATGCTATGTGGCACGATCTAATCTCCAACACTACATGCAGCTCGTCAAGTGGAGTAAAGAAGAAATGAACAGAGCGAGTGGTGATGTCAGCGTATCGCGTCAGAGCGCAGCTCGTCTGGAGGATTACCACAAGTTAAATCTGTTATAAACATACTTTAACAGCTGCACACAAGAAGGAAAGAACATGCAGCTTTTTTTATCAAGCATGACAATGTAAACATGACAAATAATTACCTTTTTAGATGGCTCAAAATGCTTTCTGCAGGTAGTTAGGCGAGCGGTGCTCCCGCTGCACGAACATCGTTGTGATGATCCCACCCACTGTGTTCACAGCTGGACGCCCGCCGTTCTTTGTTCTACCGGCTGCCACGTGCTCTGTGCTGGACGCTGCGTATATAAAATCATTATTTCGTGGTGGATTAATCATTTTTTCTGCAAACTGGCCATTGAAAATGTTTCTAATCGCATCCTGAATCACAGAGGACTGTTGCACCTGCAGCTTTTCCTCTCTCTATCGTGCACATGCTGAGTGAGGTGGAAAAAGCATTTGGAACCATCTAACAACGTAATTATTTGTAATGTTTGTATTGTAATAGCGTGGTAAAACAGTTGCATGTTTATCCCTTCTTGTGTGCTGCTGTAAAAGTGCGTTTATGATAGATTTAACATCTCATTATAATCATTCAGACGAGCTGTGCTGTGTTGTGGTGTGCTGATGCAATCACTCGCACTCACACAAAGTGTTTTTGACTTGTTTGCGTAATGTTCCCATGAAGTCCATGTAATTAATGCGTGATGGAGATTTGAACATTTAAAAATTTTCTTTGCGCACTTGCATGAAGCTGCGCACAGTTTACACCGGTTGTAGCTGTTGCAACTAAATGTTTCATTATTAATTTTTATGGTTGTAATTTATTTATTTTTGTAAACACATAATATTGGAGTACCTGTGTTGTACTACAGCCCTCTAGTGGTTTAATTGGGTAGTGGCAAGAAATAGTCACGTGCGAGGAGCTTCCGGAGGCCGCAGACACAGACACGAGGAGCAGTGAAGAAAAACAAGTTAAAAGTAAAGACTTTGACTTAAGAAAATAATTCTAGCCAATCCTATATGTTGGTGTAGACAGTGTGTGAGATTATTTTTGTTGAATGTGGATGTTTTATTTAATTTTATGTACAAGCTGACCAAACATGTATATTTTTGTTTGTCTTCACTATAGTTTTTCACGGTGTGGCCAGAAGACGCCTTATTGTAAAAAATAAATGCTGACAAAACATCAGTTGAATTGTGGCTTTATCTACACCCAACAAAAAAAACCTATTAGGAGCAGCTACACAGGTTTACAATGAGTTTGAGATGAGTTTACTGTTGTACATGGCAGAGTGCGTGCAAGTGTGTGGATCAAAGTCATGCAAGTGTCAGGCCAAGATGGGAACAGACATCCTAAGTGCCGAGAGGCTTCATTTTCATAGAATACAGTTGTATGCAAAAGTTTGGGCACCCCTGATGATTTCAGTGATTTTTCTTTATAAATAATTGGTTGTTTGGTTCAGCAATTTCAGTTAAACATATCGTCTAGCAGACAAACACGGTGATATTTGAGAAGTGAAATGAAGTTTATAGGATTTACAGAAAGTGTGCAATAATTCTTTAAACAAATTTAGGCAGTTGCATAAATTTTTGGGCACCCCAACAGAAAAAAATACATCAATATTTCATAGATCCTCCTTTTGCAGAAATAAGGGCCTCTAAATGCTTCCTATAACTTCCAATGAGAGTCTGGATTTTGGTTGAAGGTATTTTGGACCATTCATCTTTACAAAACATCTCAGGTTTGTCGGTTTTTGAGCATGGACAGCTCGCTTAAAATCACACCACAGATTTTCAATAATATTCAGGTCTGGGGACTGAGATGGCCATTCCAGAACATTGTACTTGTTCCTCTGGATGAATGCCTTAATAGATTTTGAGCAGTGTTTAGGGTCATTGACTTGTTGAAAGATCCAGCCCCAGCGCAACTTCATCTTTGTCACTGATTCATGAACATTGTTCTCAAGAATCTGCTGATATTGACTGGAATCCATGTGACCCTCAACTTTAACAAGATTCCCAGTACCTGCACTGGTCACACAGTCACACAGCATGATGGAACCACCTCCAAATTTTACTGTAGGTAGCAAGCGTTTTTCTTGGAATGCTGTGTTCTTTTTCAGCCTTGCATAGCGCCCCTTATGTCCAAATAACTCAATTTATTTTCATCAGTCAACAGCACCTTATTCCAAAATGAACCTGGCTTGTCCAAATGTGCTTTACCATACCTCAAGCGACTCTGTTTGTGGCATGTATACAGAAAAGGCTTTGTCTGCATGACAGCATCATACAGCATCTGTTTGTGCAAATTTAAGTGCACTGTATAGGTGAACGATGCACAGAGACACTATCTGCAGCAAAATCATAAAATCATGTTGTAGGTCTTTGGAGCAGGTCTGTAGGTTGACTATGACTGTTCTCACCATCCTTCACTTCAGCTTATTTGAGATTTTTCTTGGCCTGCCACTTCAGGTCTTAACTAGTACTGTGCCTGTGGTCTTACATTTCCTCACTATGTTCCTCACAGTGGAAACTGACAGCTGAAATCTCTGAGATTGCTTTTTGTATCCTTTCCCTAAGCCATGATGTTGAACAATCTTTGTTTTCAGGTCATTTGTGAGGTGTTTAGAGGCTCCCATGTTGCCACTCATTAGAAGAGAAGCAAAGAGGGGAAACATTTGCAAATGGCCACCATAAACCTATGTAAAGAGATCAAGGGTCAGTGAGCTTACAAATCAATTTTGAGTTCCAATAATTAGTGCTAAATGTATTCAAATCAATAAAATGACAAGGCTGCCCAAATTTATGCACCTGCCCAATTTTGTTTAAATAACTATTGCACACTTTCTGTAAATACCAGAAACTTCATTTCACTTCTCTTCATCTGCTATATAATACATTTAACTGAAATTTCTGATCCAGACAACAAACGATTTATAAAGGAAAATCATGAAAATTGTCAGGGGTGCCCAACCTTTTGCATTCAACTGTACACATTGTCGAGACAGGAAGCTCAGAATGTGCGCCTCAGCATGTTAACACATGCGGGACATGGGCCACATTGTCTGAGCTCTGCACATCTGGGTGTGTTAACAGACCAGAGAACAGACAGAGGACCACTCGGTTATGGTGAATTATGTCCCGATGTGATTAATGTTGCTACAGTAGTGTACTTTTCTATTCTCTTCTTTTTCTTTTGAACTTTTTGCCTCTTCATTTTTTCAAGTAACAGTAGTAATAGTAAGCTGTCTCTTCTCGAGACAGCTTTAGTCATGCCCTAACAGTTCCCTGGCATCTGGGATAGGCGGGAGGTGATAGCTTTGTTGGTGAAGATGTTTTCATTTCAGTCTCTGAATCAAAGTTGCTCTGGAGCAGGTAATGGGCTAGTACAATTAAAAACAACAGATTGAGTCAACTGGTGGTGTTATAGGAAATATAATTAGTTTTAAACATATTAACATCTTGTGAGAGGACAATATGATCAGAAAGGCTATTTCATAAACAACTGTACTTCTGAACCAAAACTTTCCTTCAGTATGGATCTGTTTACTATTGAAAAATCATTGCCTCCAAGTCCACAATACCTTCTTTTCTCAAAGAAAATGTAATTAATTTATTCAAAACCATACATTAACTTGTATATTTCAACTAAACCCACCCAACTCCTCTACTTTCCAAAGTTAACCCTAAAATTCTTGAACTTCTCCTCCTGTGACATATTTAGTATCACGCCTCTGAACTTTTTCCAGTTAATGTTTTATCTCTTTCTAAATAAGGTGATCTGACTTGCACACAATATTAAAGAGGAGGTCAAACATAAACTTTTGTATAGATTTATAAAGGACAATCAGGTTGAAGTCGATGTTTTTGTGCGGCGCTGATTTGACGTGACACGCCCCCTTGGGTGACGTCACCCAGACAGCGGAGGAGTGGATGGGCTTCAGTAACAAAAATACATGAAGATAATCGAAGGACGGACGGGAGAATACTGTTTGGGTACACGGGCACCCGCGCAGCGCTTGTTCCTTCTTCCAAGTCACCCACATTAAACGCTTTTTTTAAGGAGACAAACCGGACTACATTTTGCGTGAGTGAAGGCCAGCGTGTTATGTGCGTGTTTCTCGTGTTTTTGAGCAGACACGGAGAGATAACTGTACTGTATCCCAGCCTAGCGGATCGGAGTGAAAGTCCGCCATATTCTGCCTCACCACGCCCGGGAGTCGAGCCGCTGGAAAACAAGCGGACTCCTTTCTTCATGTGTTTTTCTTCTCTGCGGACGCTTACTCGAACCCCAAGGAGGTCAAGGAGGTCCTTGTGAGGTGGGGGGGAAAAAAAACCAAAACAGCCACATTGAGGACTTTTCAGGAGCATGGACGGCGGTGCATAAGGAGCCGGCGGACGGAGGATGAGTCTTAAAAGGATCTGTTGATCCGAAACGAGCAGGAAAAGCGGCTTAAAGGGCGCGCGGATATTCATCTCAAAACCGCTTCGGACTCTCTTCTGACGACGTCGGGAGGCTCGGAGGGCGAACCGAACCCGGGGGGAGGGAGGGGAGAGGGGGGACTATTATTTTTGGGGAAAAAAAATATTTTTTTTTTTAGTTCTCCAACCAGCTAAATCTGTGCGCCGCCCGGAGCTCCTTATTATCAGCGCGTTGATTCCCCGCACAAACAGGGCCTGTATGAGGAGGCCTCAGAGAATCTGAAAAATCTGGATGAATCAGAAATAGGAGGAAAAGTGCGTGTTTTGAAATAGGAAAAAGGAAGGAAAAGAAAAGCGAGAATGACCCTGGAGTCCATAATGGCGTGTTGCCTCAGCGAGGAGGCGAAAGAAGCCCGGAGGATCAACGACGAGATCGAAAGGCAGCTCCGCCGGGATAAGAGGGACGCACGCCGGGAGCTGAAACTGTTGCTTCTTGGTAAGCATGGCGGGGAGGGAGGTAAAAACCAGAATTCCTCTCAGCACAAATACCTCAGGCGGGTGGTGGAGGTGGGGGTGTAACAATGGGGCTTCCCACCTGAGTGCAGCTGCTGCCTGCGAGTCCACTGCACAGATTAGTAAATCATCTGAGGGAGGGGATGCCGTCAGGCCTGCATAACTTCCAGGCTGAAAAAACACCTGATTTGAATAAATGCAACCGGTTAGTGTCTAGGAAGCAAAAGCCTGTTGGTGTGGGCTTTCTCACTTCAACAAGTGGCCTGACAGACACCTGTGCAGCCAGGCCCGTCCAGGTGCTGCACGCTTCAGTGTGCCTGGTAATCACAGGGCCAAAGTCTAGCATTTTATTGGGAGTAATGAAGCCAGTATTGCGGCTGAACACCCACTTTAGTCATCAGTTCTATCACAGGGGTTGAAGAACAAGATTGTGAACACTTGCTTATGTCTGTTTTTACATACAGTAGTGTTGAGCTAGTACCCATGTTCACCTGCAGTGGTCAGTAGAAAAAAAGTTTCATTTGAGGAAACTGGCTTTCTCATTTCATATGAAATGAGAAGCATTATTTACAATTTCCCCAACTCTTTTACTCCAGGGCAGTTGTTCTTTTAGGCTACAATAGGGCATTATGATGTCACGCATCATGCATCCTCCTGTGTTTTACACCCCGTTCTTACTTTCACAGATGTGCATCCCAGAAGGATGCAATTTATAACTGACAAACTGGCATGTGAATTATCACAGCTGGCCATGAATATGATCTAGCAGGCAATTTAATGGTGTAACATGTCGGAATTGTATGATGTGATGTAGGGATGGGTATTGATAAGCTTTTATCTATCGATACCATTATCGATCCAATTTTTTATCGATTCCCTTATCAATACTTCTTGTGAATTTTCTGTGTACTAAAAGTAGGCTTTACAGGTTTTTTTATGTCAACATTTTATTGAGTCTTACAGTAAATAAATATGAAATCTGTACATGGTCACTGGATCCTTTATCTGTGGACATAAATAGAAATAAACAAAATCTGTACTTTTTGTCAAAAGCATTTCCTTTCAGCTATTAATTACATAAATGTAACTCCATAGCCTCTGAGCTGAGCTCAGCCGGCTGCACTGCAGGTCAACATCAATGTAATTCATAAAGAATGGAGAATGTCTCATTTTGGGTGGAAAAAAATGGTTTTGATTGGTTGTAGTTTGTTGTCTGTATTACAGCGTTTGGAAAGAGGTGTCATTTGATTTAAAACAGTGATTCGCTTTGAAGTTATTAATTCCGCCCAATATCTATCTTTCCAGCTTTACTCAGTAGAGAGCTGTGCAGTGTTTTGGAGCTGTGCAGTTAGTACCACAAAAAAAGGAATGGAATGGAGCATGATTCTCTTTTCTTGCACGCAACAAGACAAGAGTCCCAGTTAGTGACTTTAATCAGCACAAAGGTGACTCAATATTGAAATCTTTAGATGGCTTTGAGAGGGATTAATGAAGAAATTGCGGACTTGTCAAAGCAGAGAACCAGTGACGCAGCACTGCTTCGTTGATTCAAGCAGGTCTGAAAACACTACAGAAATGATCATTTTCCCGACAAACACCCTCAAAAACAACGGCCTCTCCAGCGGAATGTGAACTGAAGGACCAACAGACCCGGTGCCAGAAAAAAATATTAAGGGGGCGATGAGTTTATTACAGGGGGCGGGGTCGCTCCCCCCCCCCCCCCCCAAAAAAAAAAGTGCGCATCGGAGGGGACGTGCCTCTGAGCGTGCGTAATGAATTGGGTGCGCTCCTGGAAAGCTTGTGTATTTAGGCTACACCGTTGTAAGAGACTAAGATTAAAAAGTAATGACAGTATTTTTTTTTTTTATTATTGTTTGAACATATAGACCCTCGGTCAAGTGATCTCCTGCATACCACACAGAGCCGGTGTTCTGTCGAGATGAGGTGCGTCAAAACATTAACGTGTGACAGGACTGCTCATTTATAGAGCAGTTTTCTGAAGAAAAATCATTGGAAATGTTTTTTTTGTTGTTGTTGTTTGTTACCTCAAAATTTCTGATTACTGTTAAAAAAAAAGTTTAGAACACTTGTAATTAAAATAGCTAAATAAATCAGTAAATGGTTCTTTAGAAACCTTTCATCTGTAAATTAAAACCACCTGTTATTTCAGATTAGATAATTTCTTGTTTAACATAAGGAACCTTGGACATTTATTTTTAGACAAATAAAATAACATGGAAACTTGTACATTTTTCTTAAGTCTGGTAGATTATTTATGTCATTTCAACCAGAAAAACAAACACTAAATAAATACAAATGTTTATTATAAATGCAACAGGAAATAATTTAACAGTGACTGCAGTGTGATTGTAAAGTGGGATTTCTGTGACATAAACCTCATGATGTTTTTTATATAATTTCAACTTGTAATTTTGTCAAAATATGTAATTGCCTTTAATGTTTGATTCGTGGACATTTTTAATAATCCGTTCATTTATTGTTAAAATATAAAATGAAACAGCTTTTAAAAAATAATAGTTGCTGTTCATAGAGCCTTTTATTTAGAAGCAGGTGATGTTATGCTGGATTCTCGGGACCAGATTAAGGTCTCTTCTGCAGCTTTGAACTCTGGTGGTGTTGCTGAAGACACTTTTGTCCTATTTTGAAGAGCAGAGATGTTCTCTTTCGACTGGACTTCGTGGTGTTCAGCTCATCAATGGAAGTTTGATTGTCTGCACAGCAAATGTTCCTGATTGGGACAAATAAAAACATTTCTTTAAATATAAAGAAACACTAAACAGTTTATATAAAAAAGGGGGGGGAAAAACAATGGAAAAAATGTAACAAAAAAATAAGTTATTTAAAGTTGAGCTTTTGTGGTGTCTGAAAAAAGCTGTAGCTTTATTTGGTAAAAATAAGAGACTGAAACATCCTACATTTTCGATGCCCATCCCTAATGTGATGTGAAAATACAACCGCAGTATGACTTCAGCACAAATGCTGGTGGAAAACCTTCCAGTGATGTTATGGCACATGCAACAAGGTTGTGGGCTCCACAAAAATGAAAGGCACATGACCAAAGTGTGTCAAAGTTCTCAATGAAAGAAAGCAATTTTCAAGCGTTTTTGAAAATGCCGCCACAGTTCAAAGCTGTGAAAACTCAGCGGTCCGGGGAATTCCCCGGATTTCATCATGGGGAGGAGGGGGGGAGGTGTTAGTGTTGCACTCTGTGATCGTCACCGAGTTTTTAAAATGCCTATCGCAAAGCGTTTTTTTTTTTTTTTTTTTTTTTTTTTTTTTACAACTTAGTGCAAGTTTTACAAGCCCTGATCTGATACTGATCTGTATAACAGATACAAATCTGTGTCCTCGGATCTGAGAAAGTCAGCAGAGAAAAATCCCTCTCTCAATGTGTGGCTGTTGCAACAGTTGTCGTAAAGCGGGACTGGTTGGTTGCTACGGTGATGCTGTGTGGCTGCTCCAAACTAAATGTAGCATGTGGACATCGCTTACTTTAAGAGCGATCAAGTGTTCAAAGAAGAATTTTGCGGCATGTGTGTCACGGAGCGACATCAGAGAGAGATGGCAAGAAACATGGTTTGAAAAAGTTTAATAAGGACAAGAATCTGTGGAATTGGCGCTGGGTTGAATTTAAAGTTCGTCGTCATGAACACAGATAAAAAACTGGAAAAGCAAACTGCATCTTATGCCCTCAAGAAACATGGTAAGAATTTTTTTTTTTTTTTTTTTTTTTATCTGGAAAATAAACATTGTGCTGTTTAAACAGGAAGATTAGGTGACTTTTTTAATTAATGTAGACTTTCTTTCATTGGAAAAACGACATTGTGGCTTTGAGTGGATTTGCAGAAATTTACACAAGAATATGTGACTTTTTTACTAAAAGGTATGTTATTGATATTTTACAACACTTTTCAAAATATTCTACAAGCTTTAACTGTGGTTTTTGAAAAGCTTTAACATTCTTTTCAGTCTTCATGAATTTCATGTAGTTTAATTGTTCTGCGTTTATGCATTATTTGTTTTACAATTAAAAGGAAAATCATTCCAGGTCCTACTTCCACATCATATTCTGTTATTTTAACATTGACAGCTTAAATGAAAGGTTGAATCTAGGATCATTTAAATATGTACTTCTTTTGAGATTTTTTTTCTTCCAGGAGATGCTGAAAATGTATCATTAGATACAAAATTAATTTGGTTTCTGTGGTCCCACGGGCCCTAAACCTCGGCCCAGACCCCTTACAAATTTTCCTCTGACTTCACAATTTTCATTTCACAGCCCTGACAGTTAAAAGAAGATTGCAGCACAGTGATGGAATATTCAGGTTCATCACGAACATCCTCCCGGACACTCGAAGGTTTCGAGGGTATGGACAACATTTCAGACCGTGGCCTTCTAGAATATCTGTGAAAGTGAGAACGGGGCTTTAAGGGGTCACACTAATGTATATAGATATCACAGTCTGTACATCGTAGACACTGAATTGATACATTATTTTAAAAAATGGATCACTGAAGGTTTATGGTTATTACTAAACTTCTGAGCTGTTGCATGTGTCTCTCTGGGGCATGTACAGAAAATAGTTCTCGGTAAATGAAAGACTGATGCTTTTTGACACGCTAATGTGCCTTTGCACCAGCTTTCAATAGTGCATCTTCTCTCTTACACAGTGGCAGAAGCTGATTGGTAGAATTTACTGCTGTGGCCTGGAGCAGATGGAGGAGTTGATTATGTATATTGAATTTTGAAATAGAGATGACATTCAGCACATGCAGGGCACAGGTCAGTCTTCATTTGATGGTGCGTTATCCTTCTGAGGAAAAATCGCAGTGCTTGGTTAATGGAGTGAAAACTGTTCTACTGCTTACTGTCATGTATGTACCCCAGCCCAATTGGCAATATGCAACTATACAGGCAAACAGATGCACTACTATTCTTTGTCAAGACTGTGCCACATACCAGTACCGCATACCAGTTTTCTTTCTCTCTCTCTCTCTCTCTCTCTTCCATACGCCTCTCTCTCTCTCTCTAGACCATGAGGTTGTGATACACAGAGATTTGTCATTGACGTTTGGGTTTTGTGAGAATGACTAGTAACTCTGTTCACCTACGGTGCATGTGGAAAGTATTCACAGCACTTCACTTTATCCACATTTTATGCTACAACCTTATTCCAATATGGAGTAAATTAATTTTTCCCTCAAAATTCTGCTCACACCACCCCATAATCGCATGTTTTTGAAACTTTTGCAGATTTATTAAAAAAAAAAATCACATGCACATAAGTACTCTGCTCAATACAGCCTCAAGTCCTCTTGATTATGATGCCACAAGTGTTATATGGCTGGGGGGGCCTGGCTGCCGGTTTGTTTCTGTCTTTTGGTTTTCCTCCCAGGTGGCTTGCGTTTGGGACTGAGTGGCTGTGTTGCTGAGGCTGTCAGGACCTCACCCTCATCACCTGCGACTCGTCAGGACTCACAGCTGTGGTGCATCTGGATGGATTGGAACATGTTGGCATTTAAGACTGGAGTGCACAGTGTGTATTTGCCAGAGACTCGACCTTGTGACCAGACGGGTGAGATCGTCGTCTCGGGAGCCATCTCATCAACAGCGGATGCTGAGAACGTCCAGGTTTGATGCACGTCTGTGAAAGAGGAGGGGGTGAGGTCTCACGCTCGTCAGCACACTTCCTGAGACTCGGTTGTTGCGGCCACCTGGGGGTGGTCGGCGGGGTCCTTGGGTCCCGAAACAGCTTCTGGCTCCGGACCTTTATCGCTACTGGGAGCGCACCACGCCGAGCCGCACCTTTTTGTTATATTTTCACTGTTATGTATTAAATTCAGTTAGCCTTTGTACCGTGCTCTGCTTATTTCATACTGGGTCCTTCAAACGCTGGTCGGTTCTCCGAGCTGCGTCCGACACATAACAGTAGTCTCTGGCCAAACATCACGGACCCAGCGGTAGCAGAGACGGTAACGCGCCGGGAAGGCGGCAGCAGACGTTCAGTAGTTATCCGGATCAGTTGCGGGGCTCTCCGCCCGGAAGGTGCGTGTTTGAGACCATTACTGGATACTGATTTGTGCTCTCTTGCAGCCGTGTTCCTGTGTTGTGCCTTATCCGTGGGTCGTGGTGGAGTGTGACTGGCGACGGCTTCGCGTCACGCTCCGACCGGATAAGAGGTGTAAACGGGAGCTGCAAGAGTGCGTTTGTAATGGGTTCACGCGCACGGCGGAGCTCTGTTAGCACGGGTCGCTGGGCTTCCTGTGTTACAGTCGTAGCCCCGTTTCCCCGGATAAAGGTAACTACTGCGTCTGTTGTATCAGCTCCGGCGTTATTTAGTTGAGCGTTGTGTGTTGCAGTCAGCTGCGCACATAAAAGCAGCTCGTTTGTTTTTTCTGTCGCCAAAGGGGTTTTTTTTGTTTTTAGCACTCTGGCTCCCCTTGTGGTGACTGAATCACGTTACCGTCAAGCTCTTGAGTAGGAACAGGTGTGTTCCATTTGGTTGAGCTTGACGGTATAACTCACTGATTTGTGTTAGTTCATTTTGTGTGGGTGTTGTTTGAGTTGGTTTTTGTGTGGGATTTTATTTTTTGTTTTCCACTATTTGTCTGGGATTGTGACCCTGCAGCCTGTCTGAAAATGAACAAAAAAAGACAAAAAAAAGGGGACCCAAACAACTGTGTGTTGGTCTGTTTGTTTTTCCTTTTATTTTTTTTTGTTTCACTTCCCCAGGGTTAGATGGAACGGTCCCCTGGGGGGTGATGGGGTGGTACTTGGGTTGTTTTTTCTCTTTTTGTTGTTATGCCCTCTCTTCTCCTCTGACTCCAGCCGGGTGTGCCGTGGTGTCGGCATTGCTGGAGGGGTGCAGTTGGGTTGTGCTGGGCGTTTCCCAGGTAGCCTCTGCACCCGGGAGGGGAGGGGGGGGGTTTGGGGTATCTTTTTGTTTTCCCCCCCCCCCAGTTCCGCCCTCAGGGTTTGACTGTGGTGTCCTCTGGGGGGGAAAGGCTGTAGGCCCATCTAGCCATGGACGCCGGGGGCTGGGTCCATTGGTCATGAGGGGAGGCGTCTCCTGGGTTGACGAGTGGTCCTCTGGGAGGCGCTGGTAGTCCCCGTGGGTGACGTTGGATCCCAGAGGGACCCCGGTCGTGGTTATTACTCCTGGAGCTGGCGGGAGGCCCTCTGGGGGGTGTTGGTCCCTACATGTCGTTTGGGGGGGAGGAGGGGGGGGTGTTGTAGCATTTTTGTTTGTGAGCTCAAGTTTGGGTTTTTCTTTTCTCCCCTTCCCTGGGGTTTGATGGAACGGTCCTCTGGGGGGGGGGGGGGGGGGGGGGTATTTTGGCATTTTTGTTTGTGAGCTCAAGTTTGGGTTGTTTTTCTTTTCTCCCCTTCCCTGGGGTTTGATGGGACGGTCCCCTGGGGAGGGGGGGTGTTTTGGTTGTTTGTGTTTTGTTTTATGACTAATTACACATGTTTGGATAAAGGCTGACCGCACAGGTGTAGGAACTCCTGGCCACACCTGTGCTAAGAGACTGTCAGAAACAAGGGCAAAGATGCAGCCAGTTCAACCAGTCTGTTGGAGGATGAACGCGGACACGGTTTCCAGCCATGGTCCCTGGAGGGGGGTGTTTCTCCTGGGCCAGGTGTGTGTGGTCGCCGGGAGGCTTCCCGTGAGGGTGGGGTACTGTTATATGGCTGGGGGGGCCTGGCTGCCGGTTTGTTTCTGTCTTTTGGTTTTCCTCCCAGGTGGCTTGCGTTTGGGACTGAGTGGCTGTGTTGCTGAGGCTGTCAGGACCTCACCCTCATCACCTGCGACTCGTCAGGACTCACAGCTGTGGTGCATCTGGATGGATTGGAACATGTTGGCATTTAAGACTGGAGTGCACAGTGTGTATTTGCCAGAGACTCGACCTTGTGACCAGACGGGTGAGATCGTCGTCTCGGGAGCCATCTCATCAACAGCGGATGCTGAGAACGTCCAGGTTTGATGCACAGTCTGTGAAAGAGGAGGGGGTGAGGTCTCACGCTCGTCAGCACACTTCCTGAGACTCGGTTGTTGCGGCCACCTGGGGGGTGTCGGCGGGGTCCTTGGGTCCGAAACAGCTTCTGGCTCCGGACCGTTAGCGCTACTGGGAGCGCACCACGCCAGGCCGCACCTTTTTGTTATATTTTCACTGTTATGTATTAAATTCAGTTAGCCTTTGTACCGTGCTCTGCTTATTTCATACTGGGTCCTTCAAACGCTGGTCGGTTCTCCGAGCTGCGTCCGACACATAACAACAAGCTTGGTGTACCGATCTTTGGGCAGTTTTGCCCATTCCCCTTGCAGCACCTCTCAAGCTCCATCAGGTTGGATGGGGAGAGTCAATACACAGCCATTTTCAGATCTCTCCAGAGATGTTCAATCGGATTCAGGTCTGCGCTCTGGCAGGGCCACTCAAGGACATTCACAGAGTTGTCCTGAAGCCACTCCTTTGATATCTTGGCTGTGTGCTTAGGGTCATTGTCCTGCTGAATGATGAACCATCACCCCAGTCTGAGGTCAAAAGTGCTCTGGAGCAGGTTTTCATCCAGGATGTCTCTGTACATTGCTGCGTTCATCTTTCGCTCAATCATGATTAGTCTCACAGTTCCTGCCGCTGAAAAACATCCCCACAACATGATGCTGCCACCACCATGGTTCACTGTAGGGATGGTTCCTGGTTTCCTCCAAACATGACGCTTTGGAGACTGGGCTGTTGTTAACGGTGTGTCAGAGCCCATTGCTAAAGCCTATGCAGAGGAGCTGGCCAGGCAGGGCATCAACATCATGTTTATCAGTCAGGATCACACGGCTGTGGCCGATACTGCTGCATCCATTTCCCAGACCTATGGAGTGGAGAGTGTTGTTGTGCAGGGTGACTTCACGGTAGAACAGACAGCCTGTAAACCCATCAAAGAAGCCATTAGGGGTAAAGATATCGGCTTCCTCGTGAACTGTGTGGATGAGTCTCTCGCCTTCCCCCAGAAACTGATTGAAATTCCTGAGCAAAGGCTGATTGATTTGGTGAACAAGAACATTGCAGTTGCTACCCTGATGACCCGCTTGGTGCTACCAGGGATGGTGGAGTGCAGCAGAGGAGCTGTGGTCAATATATCATCAGCTACTGGATGCAGACCCTCGTCAGGAAGAGTGATGCTCGCTGCCTCCACTAAATACCTGGATCATTTCTCCCGAGCTCTTGATCTTGAGTACAGCAGCAAAGGGATCTTTGTCCAAAGTCTGGTTCCTTTTCAGATAGCATCACGCAAACAACATCCACCATCATCTTCATCATCACCATTGCCTTCAGACGCCTGGTTTGTTCCAAGTCCAGAGGTTTATGCTCGCCATGCTGTGTCCACCCTGGGTGTTGCTAAGAGGACCACAGGCTACTGGCCTCACACACTGCAGTACAGGCTGATGAGGTGTGTTCCAGAGTGGATTTGGGTTCTTGGGTCACGTGCGCTCACCAGTTCAAGCTGAGACTTTCTGATTATGTGTGTCGTTTGGCTTTGAGTTCATTCTGCCAGCACTTTACAGGAGTTCTGTTACATATTGGTCAGCTTTCTCGTATTGATTTTGTACTTTGTTGAATGTGAAATGAGCGTTTGTTAAATGTGTTAATGAACATGCACAGAGTATTGCACTGTCACAGTGGGTAGATTAGTGAATTCCTTTTTGCCTTGAAACCTCATAAAATGTCCTTATGGTGATCAGATGTGATGGTTAGGTCTTTGTGTTCAGATTCTGAATTCTTATGGATCTTGGAGCTAAAATTGATTTCATCGTTGTCCAGTCATAACATAGTTGTGTAAGTTTTTACGTAATTATTGTATGGCCTTGCCTTACAATATAAAGCGCCTTGGGGCAACTGTTTGTTGTGATTTGGCGCTATATAAATAAAATTGATTGATTGAATTGACATGACACCTGGCATTCACACCATAGAGTTCAGTCTTTGCCTCATCAGACAAGAGAATTGTTTCTCACAGTCTGAGAGTCCTTCAGGTGCCTTTTGGCAAACTTCAGGTGGGCTGCCATGTGCTTTTTACTAAGGAGTGGCTTTCATCTCGCCACTCTGCCATACAAGCCTGACTGGTGGATTGCTGCAGAGATGGTTGTCCTTCTGGAAGGTTCTCCTCTCTCCACAGAGGAATGCTGGAGCTCTGACGAGTGACCAGTGGGTTGTTGCTCACCTCCCTGTCTAAGGCACTTCTCCCCGATAGCTTTGTTTAAACTGGCGTGCAGCTCTAGGAAGAATCCTGGTGGATCTGATCTTCTTCCATTTACGGATGATGGAGGCCACTGTGCTCATTGGGACGTTCAAAGCAGCAGAAATGTTTCTGTACCCTTCCCCAGATTTGTGCCTTGAGACAATCCTGTCTCAGAGGTCTACAGACAATTCCTTTGACTTCATGCTTGGTTTGTGCTCTGACATGCACTGTCACTTGTGGGACCTTATATGTAGACAGGTGTGTGCCTTTCCAAATTATGTCCAATCAACTGAATTTACCCCAGGTGGACTCCCATTAAGCTGTAGAAACATCTCAAGGATGATCAGTGGAAACAGGATGTACCTGAGCTCAGGTTTGCGCTTCAGGGCAAAGGCTGTGAATACTTGCGTGTGATTTCTTAGTTTCTTAATAAATTTGCAAAAATCTTAAACTTTTTTCACATTGTCATTATGGGGTATTGTGTGTAGAATTTTGAGGGGAAAAATGAATTTCATCCATTTTGGAATAAGGCTGTAACATAACAAAATGTGGAAAAAGTGAAGCGCTATGAATACTTTCTGTATGCACCGTATCTTATGGCTCTAGTCCCTAAAGTCATGTGGCTGTATTAACGGCCACACCTGTCCTGGTGCAGATTGACAATTAGATTGATGTTAAATATGAAGTTGCCAGAATGGGACACTTGTGTTGACACAGAGGGAGTTGCAGTGTCTCTAACATCTCATGTTTCTGTGACACAAAGCCGAAGGGCGCAGAGCACAAACTGAAATAAACATTCCTGTCGGACAATGTACATTCATGAAGTCGACAGACAGAAAGTCAGAGGGATTTTGTGCTGTTTCACAAAGCAACGAGAGAGAGGGCAACTTGTACAAACAGCACATGATGTTAAAATTCTTAGACCAACATACTTGTACTAAATATACAGTGCATCCAAAAAGTATTCACAGTGCTGCACTTTTTCCACATTTTTAATGTTGCAGTCTCATTCCAAAATGGATGAAATGTAATGAAAAATAATAATAATGATCATAAAAATTAAGAAATCACATGTACCTAAGCATTCACCACCTTTGCATGAAGCTCAAAATTGAGCCCTGGTGCATCCTGTTTCCTCTTGATCATATTGATATGTTTCTGCAGCTTAATTGGAGTTCATCTGGCGTAAATTCATTTGATTGGACTTGATTTGGAAAGTCAACACACCAGTCTACATGTAAGGTCCCACAGTTGACAGTGCATGTCAGAGCACAAACCAAGCATAAAGTCACAAGGAATTGTCTGTAGTCCTCCCAGACAAGATTGTCTCAAGGCACAAATCTGGGGAAGGGTACAGAATCATTTCTGATGCTTTGAAGGTTCCAGTCGGCACAGTCGCCTCCATCACGCTTAAATGAAAGAAGCTGAGATACAGCAGAACTCTTCCTTTTGCTGGCTGGCCGGCCGTCTAAACTGAGCGATCAGGGCAGAAGTGCCTTAGTCAGGGAAGTCAGCAAGAACGCAATGGTTACTCTTGCAGGGCTCCAGCATTCCTCTGTGGAGAGAGGAGAACCTTCCAGAAGGACAACCATCTCTGCAGCAATCTACTAGTCAGGCCTATGTGACATGTCAGACGCCTCCGTTTGAGGGTCTCTTCTGCAGTTAGCAGCTAGCTATCAGGCAAGCATTGATAAGTACTGTCGCTGACATGTCTGCTGGTGCTCAAACACTGCAAATCAATATAGTAACATGCAATGTTTGCAAAACCGTTGTCCTGAGGGGGGGGAGATGATCTGTCATGACCTCAATCATGTACTCTGAGTGGCTGTGCCATCTGGTGTTCAAGAGATGAAATTTCAGCCACTGACCCCACATTAACAGATTACAGATTCTTTATTGTCTTTGTAACAAGTACAACGAAAGCTGAGGTGCAAGTTTGTCAGTGCAAATGTAAATCACGTGCAGACTTGAAAGGTCTGGGGAAGAAAAGAAAATAAACATAACATTTAACAGAATAGAAAAGGTATGTTCATAGCACAAATTTAAAAAAAGAAAAAATTATAGGTACATAGCAAAAAACAGATTTCATATATAAAAAAGAGAAGTACGAGGTCTGTCAAAGTATAGGTCGTTTTTATTTTTTCAAAAACTATATGGATTTCATTCATATGTTTTTATGTCAGACATGCTTGAACCCTCGTGCGCATGCGTGAGTTTTTCCACGCCTGTCGGTGACGTCATTCACCTGTGAGCACTCCTTCTGGGAGGAGTCGTCCAGCCCCTCGTCGGAATTCCTTTGTCTGAGAAGTTGCTGAGAGACTGGCGCTTTGTTTGATCAATTTTTTTTCAAAACCTGTGAGGCACATCGAAGTGGACATGGTTAGAAAAATTCAGCTGGTTTTCGGTGAAAATTTTAACAGCTGATGAGAGATTTTGAGGTGATACTGTCGCTTTAAGGACTTCCCACGGAGCGGGACGTCGCGCAGCGCTCCCAGGCGCCGTCGTCAGCCTGTTTCAAGCTGAAAACCTCCACATTTCAGGCTCTATTGATCCAGGACGTTGTGAGAGAATAGAGAAGTTTCAGAAGAAGTTGGTTTCAGCATTTTATCTGGATATTCCACTGTTACAGGAGATTTTTTTTAATGAAAGACGTGTGGACGGATTGCAGCGTCGGCTTGCAGCCGCCGCGACGCTCCGCCACAGGAAAAACATCTCCGTGTTGATAACCATTTGTAAAATCCAGGCGGCTTTTGATGGCTTTCAATGGAGTGAGTATCTGTGAAATTGTTTAACAGCTGGGCATGTTCCAACTTGTCCTTAAGGCTTCCAACAGAGGTGTTTTTCCAGTGGCGTCGCGGAGCCACCGCGACAATCCGTTCACACGTCTTTCATTAAAAAAATCTCCTTTAACAGTGGAATATCTGGATAAAATGCTGAAACCGACTTCTTCTGAAACTTCTCTGTTCTCTCACGACGTCCTGGATTAATAGAGCCTGAAATGTGGAGGTTTTCAGCTTGAAATAGGCTGACGATGGCGCCTGGGAGCGCTGCGCGACGTCCCGCTCCGTGGGAAGTCCTTAAAGCGACAGTATCACCTCAAAATCTCTCATCAGCCGTTAAAATTTTCACCGAAAACCAGCTGAATTTTTCGAACTCTGTCCACTTCGATGTGCCTCACAGGTTTTGAAAAAATTTTGATCAAACAAAGCGCTCTCTCAGCAACTTCTCAGAAAGGAATTCCGATGAGGGGGCTGGACCACACCTCCCACAAGGCGTGCTCACAGGCGAATGACGTCACCGACAGGTGTGGAAAAACTCACGCATGCGCACGAGGGTTCAGGCATGTCTGACATAAAAACATATGAATGAAATCCATATAGTTTTTGAAAAAAATAAAAAGGACCTATACTTTATTGACAGACCTCATATGTACAAAACTGGATATTAATAAATAAAAGTACGTAATTCTTTCACTAAAACATCAAATCTAGGCTTGTATCTCAGATGTACTTTGTGGCAAATTGAAGCTGAACTGTCTGGTCTTTTTAAGAAAATCCTCCTCTATACCACTTCATCATGAAGTTGTATAACTGGGGACACAAAATATCATATAAAGTCAACATTAATGATAATAATATTAAAGCAAACAGTTCTGGTATCAGAATAGTATCGGTATTGGCAGTTGGGCTGAAACGATTAATCGAGTAACTTGAATAATTCGATTTATAAAAAATGTTTTTGACTCGAGGCTTTAACGCTGTAGTACACACGCCAGGCCTGTATGTGGCACTGTAACGCTCCCACAAAAAATGGACAAGACAATGGAGAATGCACATAATCAATGTAAGAGCTAATCAGTGTAGCAGGCAACGCTACAACTTCAAAAATACGCACGCTGAATAATGGCTGAAGTCACATGGCACTTAACGAAGGGCAGTGAAGCACAAATGAAACAAGAAATCTGGACTTTTGTTGGCATCATTTAACCTTTGCGCAGCTTTGTTCCTGCAGCTGACGCTTCGTCAGGATTGTTAAAATGTTGAAAAATTTGAATGAATGCCACCGAAAACCTCAATTCGTTTGTATTTTCATTTTGCTGTCGCTCTTGACAGTTTTATTATCGTTTGCTTTGTTTTTGTAACGTTAGTGTTTAGTTTGATGTCATTCGACCAGCTGAATGTTTTCACACAGTACAGAAGCAGTTTCTGAGCGCTGCTGCATTCATGTGCCCTTGGAAACTACAGGGCAAACTCTGCCTGTTTGCTTGGATTTTCTTTTTTTTTTTTCTTTTTCTTTTTTTTATCTGGGTGGGGGGTCAGCTTCACTGGGCTCAGGCACCTTATATAGGCCAGAATTAATCTTTTCTGTGGATACAGTTATTTTGCCACAAGCAACTGCTGAATTTGAAACAACAAAACAGTTGTGTAATTTCTGACGATACTTGAATGCAGCAGCAGTAGCTCCTGCGTGCACTTATTATTTTTTATTAAATATAAAAACATGAGTGTAGGAATGGCAATCCAGCCCTTCGGTACATGTGGCAACAGGTAGATGATTCAGATGATTATATAAAGAGCTGTTCTGGAAGGTAGAATTCACATTGTGGATTAGTGGCAGCTCATGGAATAACCACACATGGTGACACAATGCGCATTCACACGGACTGATCAATTTACTGCTCTGATATAGTCAATCATCTTTACACTTATATTTATTCCCCTTTTGACAGTTTTCTGTTATCAGTATAACAGAAAACTTGGCTTGGTAACGTAATACAGTGATAGAGCAGTCAACACGGCGCACCTTTTTTTTTTTCTTTATAAATTGGCGCAAGACATGCCCAGTGTGTCGTCAGACAGTGAGGATTCTGATGATGTGGAGACGATCCCTCTTTTGTTCTGGACGAGGAACCAGAGCAGGTGGGGCCACTGGCGTGTACGCAGATCTCCACAGCTTCTGTCTGCAGTTTCTCCAAAACTCAGGCGCTATGAGCTGCATCCCAACGCAGAGTCCTATAACGCAGAGATGCAGACACACACTGCTCCAGCTGTGGCTCCAGGTGCGTTTCGTTTAAACTGTGGAGATCAACGTGAGCTTCGGTTTCGTTTTGTTCCTCTTTCATCCCTTTTGCGTTCTTGGTTCGCAGGCTATTCGGTGATAAAGCTCGTTCGCCCCCTTTTTCTCAACGAATTGTGACTTTTTTACTTCTTTCCCCTTCTTTCAGGAATCGTCGTCTGCTGTGTGACCGGGCTATAAAATAAAGCATTTTAAGAGACAGAGGGTCCATGCTGATCTGAAATGGACTTATTGCGCATTTAAAGTGAAGCAGTGTGTTTTGCACATTTAAAAAACAAAAAACAAAACAGTTTGGTCCACTGCTCTCCACCTCCACAAATGACGTGAAAGGACACATACTTTAAATGAATCTTTTTTTTTTTTTTTAAAGCTGCATTTACACATAACGACGGCAAGTCACGAATGCCACGAAGTATACATTCTTGGCTGCTGATAATGAATGTGATGTTTCGGGGCAGAGATGTCAGGTGTCCTCAGGAACTGCTGCAAACTGTTACCACGCATTATGGTTAATGGCACGTGTTGCTGGAGAATTATCAGGAACCATTACGCACAGTCAAGAAAAATGTTCTGCGTTGTTGCACATTGTTAATTTCTGTCATGTTGTGAATGAGGTGAATTGTCTCCACACACACCCATATTCATCCACCCATCAGTTGCAGAACAATTCAGATCACTCCAGTTTGCTCCTCAAAATCCACAGCAGAAGAACTTTGTGACTGCATGCTTAGTTGGGCTCTGTGCCATGGAGTAGCGCAGAGAGGAGGAGGAGACGAGCGAGAGAGAGCCAGATGTGTGGCTCCACGCGGCTCTCGTCTCACGCGTTTTCCCACACATCAGGCACATGCAGCAGGTGGAACACCTGCAGGAGCGTGCTGAGGAGCACTGGAATGAAACCTTTAGCCAACTTGGCGTCACTGTCCTCCTTCAGCATACTGCAGCAATGAAACTGAATGCGGTGCAGCACGGTTTAATTGTGCACACGTCAGAGAAGAACGCTGTCACACTCTATTAAGGATCACCACTAATCAAGACAGATCAACACGCTCTGTTGTGACCTTCATGACATGAGGCGAAATGAGGGTGGTGCGTGACATTCGTGGAAGATTTTTTTTTTTTTTTTGACAGGCAAAAACATGTTGCACCAAAATCACGAATGTCACGCACTATTAAGAAACCTATTCAGATGCGTTAAGAATGTCAGCAATGTACCAAGAATGACGCAAATATGACATTCGTAATGCATCCTGCCTATGTGTAAACACAGCATTAATTTGCTGCACAGTTGATTCATCAGTTCAGCTTTCGTGGAAACGCTGCACTCCACAGCCGTTTTTCACAGGCTGTGTTCCCCTTCACATGCAGCCTGTCTGCAGACTGAGGATTTCACAGACCGCCTGCGCTTGTGGTCTGGTACGAGGAACTCAGCACTCCCCTTGCCCTCACTGCGCATGCATCATTTCAGAGCGTCGTTGTGGGTCGTCTTGTGTCACTATGTCACTGGTTCTCTCCCTCAGCCCCAACCAGTCCCAGCAGAAGACTGCCCCTCCCTGAGCCTGGTTCTGCTGGAGGTTTCTTCCTGTTAAAAGGGAGTTTTTCCTTCCCACTGTAGCCAAGTGCTTGCTCACAGGGGGTCGTTTTGACCGTTGGGGTTTTACATAATTATTGTATGGCCTTGCCTTACAATATAAAGCGCCTTGGGGCAACTGTTTGTTGTGATTTGGCGCTATATAAAAAAAATTGATTGATTGATTGACTATATGCTGCTGCAGGGGTGTACTTGTTGAATTCTTGTTGTTTTATGTGGCACTTTGGTCCTGGAGAAACGTTCTTTCACTTCACTGTGTACTGTATACTACTGTGCATGGTTGAGATGGCAAATAAATTACTACTACAACAACTACTCTTTACTGCATTGCACAGCTCGGCTCATTTGACTGAAGTCATTGTCCTCAGGATTTCAAGTGTTAAAAATTTAAAAAGAGTAAGGCCCTTAGGCTGCTCCCTTGTTTTCACTTGGGGTCACCACAGCAGATCCGAGAAAGACCTGCATGTGGAATTGGCACAAGTTGTTTTTTTTTTTTTGTTTTTTTTACACCGAATGCCCTTCCTGACACAACTCCACATTACATGGAGAAATGTGGCAGGGGTGATGTTTGACCTGGGAACCTTCCACACTGAAACTAAGGGCACTAACCATTTGGCCACCATCATTCATCATTATCGTCGTTCCTCTTGGCGCGTAGGCCGCTGACAACAGTCTGCCAGATTCCTCGGTCCTGGGCTGCCCTCTTCAGTTGTTTCCAGGTGTATCCCATCTTCTTTCTGTTTTGGCCACCACTGGGTTATTTTTTTTATTTTTACCTCCGCCAAGGAGGTTATGTTTTCGGTCGCGTTTGTTTGTTTGTTTGTCTGTCTGTCTGTCAGCAGGATAACTCAAAGTTTTGAACGAATTTTGATGAAATTTTGTGGAGTGGTTGGAAATGACAAGAGGAACAAATGATTAAATTTTAGTGGCGATCCGGATCCTGATGCTAACGTGTTAGCATGTCTATGGCATTTTCAATGTTAAAAGTTAGCATTAAGTAGTTGCAGCTGTCATCACGTTCGGGTGCATTTGTTTTCAAATTGTAATATTTCTTAAATTTATTTTTGAAATTTTGTGGAGTGGTTGGAAATGACAAGAGGAACAAGTGATTAAATTTTAGTGGTGATCCGGATCCCGATGCTAACACATTAGCATGTCTGTGGCATTTTCAATGTTAAAAGTTAGCATTAAGCAGTTGCAGCTGTCATCACGTTCGGGTGCATTTGTTTTCAAATTGTAATATCTCTTAAATTTATTTTTGTTTATATATTAATAATCTAATGATTATTATATACAATTTTAGAGAAAGAGACAAAAAGAAATAGATCACTGTGCCAAGGAGGGAATCTCTTTAGGGTCAGTGACCTGATGGCCTTGTTTAGAGAAGTGTTTCATAAATGTTAAAAAAAATCATATACGTATTTGCAGTTTAGTTGAATAATAAATTGAATTTTGTCTCTTATTTGTTTTTGTCTATAAGCACATGCAATATCAATGTCAGTGCTCAGATTACAGTAGGTTCTGGGAAAGGTGCAACTTGCAATAAACTGCAATGCCAAGCGCTATGGATACATGCTATCCAGTCACAGCAGATGAAACTTTTTTTTACTACTGAGCAAACATCATTGTTAGACTTTTTTAGGTTCAATGATTCCACAGCGTGTAGATGTTATGGCGTCAGTGACCCCATGGCCTTGGTGGAGGTTTGCACTCTGAGTGCTTCTAGTCATTAAAAATAAAATTGTTTATTTGAAAACTATGACTAGAAAGTCAGTAGCCTCAGAGATTGCTTTATGCCCTATTTCCACCATATGAATCATTTCCGTGTTGAGACACTTGAGTGTCTCCACCAAGCTTTTGTGTAAGCTTCAACATTTGCATCAGACACAACTAGGGATGGATATTGGTAAGATTTTATCAATACCTCCTGTGAATTTTCTGTGTACTAAACATAGGCTTTACGGGTTTTCTATGTCAACATTTTATTGAGTCTTAAAGTAAATAAATATGAAATTGGTCACTGGATCCTTGAACTCCGGACATAATAAACTCTACATGGTGGATCCTTGATCTCTGGACATAAATAGAAACAAAAAAAAATCTGTAGTTTTTGTCAAAAGAATTTCCTTTCAGACATTATTGGCATGAATGTCTTTCCATACATCTGAGCTGAGCTCTTGCAGCTGGCTGCGCTGCACTTCAGGATGTAATTCATAAAGAACGTAGGACGTCTCATTTTGGGAGGAAAAAAAACCTTTCAGTTGATTGTAGTTTATTGGCTGTATTACCGCGTTTGGAAAGAGGTGTCATTTTACTTAAAACAGTGATTTGTTTTGAAGTTATTAATTCGACCTGACTCTCTCGGCAGAGAGCCGCACAGCGTTTGTAGCTGTGCCAACGGAACGGAGGATGACAACAAGACAAGAGTTCCAGTTAGTGACTTTAATCCACCCAAAAGTGACTCACGATTGATATATTTTAATGGCTTTGAGAGGGGTTAAGAAGCAGACTTGCCGCTTCTGAAGAGCAGTCAATCAAAGAACCAACAAGCCAGCGGATCAAAGCAGTGGTTCATTGATTCAAGCTTCAAAGTGGAGTCGCGCTGCAGAAGCGGTTGATTACAGACCCTGAAGCGCGTCTGTAATCAACGTAGAGAAATTATCATTTTCTCGACAAACACCCTCAAAAACAACAGCCGCTCTGAAGGACCGATAAGGGAGTCATTAAGCAAAAAGGCTGCCGATGTCGGTGGATTGAATCATTTCTTAACGATACCTGAAAAGAACCGGTACTCGATGCGCAACCCTAGACACAACTAGGCCTGCGCAGTTTAGTTGGTTTATCCGGTACACGGTATAATTTTGTCCGACGGCAGAGATTTGGATTCCACCGACTAATCGCGATAACGGCTGCAGAGTTTTTCGATTCAGGGAAACTCCTCTCTGAAGCGGGTGTGTGTGTGTGGTTCTCTGAGAGAACCAATTTGCTGCGGCAGACAGAGGTGTTCTGAGCTGAGGTGACTGACTCTCACTGCTGTTTATGCAAGTTTGTGAGACACCTGTTCTGTCACTAATTGCAAAGCCATTGTTTATTTATTTCAGCCGATGCACTGGGGGAAGGTGGAGGCTTCATTGCGACCCGAATCAAACATTTGAGAAAGCGCCACGTTAAATATCGCAAGGGTTTTTTTGTTTTTTTTTTAACTGTATTAGAAAAACAAAATCAGCCAGGTAACGTCAATTTCCCCAAACTGACTTCAAATCTGAGTAAATTAAGTATTTTTTTAAATAAAATGTTTTGGTGGTTTCATGTTGTTTTGTAAATGAGGAAGTGACTGTCAAATCTAGGCTTGCATCCTAGATGTACCTTTGGCAAATTGTACCACTAGTTTTGAGATCTGCACAATAAATGTCAAAATTACATATCGTCTGTTTATATTTTTTTGTTGTTGTTGTCATTTGTATTTATTTATTTTGATCAGTTTACCTTTGGTAAGGGACCCATTCAGAAACACATTATCATTTTTACACTTTAGTATATATCTTGATATATACCATTATCGTGAAGGAATTCAGTTTATATTGCAATATGAATTTTAGGTCATACAGTGTAGTCCTAGACACAACTGACGTATCCACACGGTATAATCTTGATGTGCATGTTTTCTGTGCTGTGACACCATCCATGTCACATGGAAGCCGTAGGTCCACGTAGGTCAGTGGTGTTGTTGTAGTAGTAAACGATGTGGCAGAAAGTTTGTTCATCCTGCAGAAAAATGAGCAATACAGTAGGCACCGGAAAGCTGATTCAAGCTGTAGAAACAACCAGCATGGTACAATAAAACCACAGTGACTATGATGTTGATTCTGACTTTTCCTCGTCCATTTCATTTAGCAGCATCATTGCAATGTTTGCCATACTGCACCCAAAAGTTGATCTTGCGATTTTAGTTCTAGATATGTGAAATTTCAGGCTAAAAAAAAAATGCAAAAGCATAATGTTTGTGTAAACAATCAAATGCAAAATGATACGCCGACATTAACACTGATGCAGATGCAAATGCTTGGTGGAAACGGGGCCTTAGAATACAGGCAAAAGATTTTTAGACTTTTAAAATTTATTTTGCCAGGGGTGGGGGGGGGGGGTGTTCTGCGAAACATGGCAAAGTCATTAAACGAACACTAATGTTGGGTTTCAGCTGTCCAACACCACAAAACTCTCCATACAGGTTTACAGCATTTTTCATGAAACCTATTTCTGTCTAAACTTGAAAATGTAAGTCAGTCCTTATAGGCCCTGGGGCCAACTGGGCTGGTGCTGATCTCCAGTTTCTATGGTGTGAAGCAGAAAAGAGGCCATGACTGTCTCTGGATGAGATACCAGTCCATCACAGGTTACTCCCCAGCCAAAACCAATACCCATTTTACAGCTGGGTGGCGTGAGACAATGCAGACTTACTGTCCTACATTGCATGTGCATGTTTAACTCACCAAATGTAAAGTTTTACACATTTTAAATGCAATTATATGTATTAATACATAGTATACTTTTTAAAAACATTATAGTTAACCTTACCTTAGCCTAGCCGTCCTCGTTGTTCTGGCTGTCCCATAAAGTGCAAGCAAGTGCAGTAGTATGAAGATTATTCTCTCTCCTTATTCAAGAACGCATGCAGGTTATTTCCTTATTATTCAAGAGTGTGTTCTTTCAGTTTGAGAGGTTGATTTATTCTTTTCACTCATTCTGTAAAACTCAGCAATTCCTCATTCAGATCATCATTTTCTTGTTTTACAGCAGTTGGTGTTCAATATCATTGCACATTTTGTATAATGACAATAAAGTGCATTTTATTATATTAATTATCACCTTCTGCTTAAGAGTATATATCAGTTTTAGCCATTTTAGCACATCTAACACTGGTGAAAGCCAATAAAGCCCTTGTAGTGGAGCAGAGAACTGTAACAATCTTTCAGTCAACAAGAACCAAAATTGGCACACGTACTTCTTAGGCATTACTGTTTTGAAAAACCCAACTGGCCACTTGAATTTTCAGTCGATGACCAGGTAGGGGACAATTGAAGAATTACACAGGAATCAAAATTTTAAAATTATTCAATCACATTGAAAACTACACCATGTTATTTGTCTGATCATAAAGATTCCAAAAAGATACAGACAGATTTCAAATATATTTCATATTTTAGACATATTTTGTTTTCACCTGCAAAAAGTCTATAAAATTGTTTTCGCCAAGACAGTTTTTGCTATCTTTTAACAGTGTTTTAACCATGATGCATCTAACTCGTCCCAACCCCTGAACCAAACAATGGCCCAGCTTTTCACACAGAAATAGTTCCTGTCACTACCACTGAGAGGAGAGAGATGTTTTTGGTTTGTCACCAGCCCAAGAAAATGGGTTAAGAAGAAGGCAGCCAACAAATTGTGTGTGTGTGTGTGTGTGTGTGTGTGTGTGTGTGTGTGTGTGTGTGTGTGTGTGTGTGTGTGTGTGTGTGTGTGAGAGAGAGAGAGACAGAGAGAGAGAGAATTTCTTCCAATGTAGGATGTTGTTATGAAGGTATGAGTCAGCTTTTTTTTTCTCCCACAGGAAAACTCACTTTGCCCTCTTTCACATTTATGGTTCTAAATGGTTTTGAGTCAACAGTATGCTGAAGTCCTTCCTTTCAGGGGTTCAGGTGTGATAGTACCTGTGTTGTGTGAGTGTGCCTACAGGATAAGGTGGCATATAAACTGACAAGTTTATTTTTATCTAGCAGATATTGCTGTAATGTGTTCTGAACAATGTCTATGGCAAAATGGTGAAGGGCCTTTACAGTCATTGTACATACAAACAATGAAATTTGTCTTCTTCATTTAACCCATCCTAATTACACTACGAGCAGTGAACAGCCACAGTAAGATGCCCAGGGACCACGTCCACATGTGGAGATGCTGCCTTGGTCAGGAGCAGACTCCAGGGATGCTTATTCGCAGTCTTTGGACGATTTTCCATCTTTTTGTAAATTCTTGCCGTCTAAAAGAAATGCAGGGCTGTGAAAAATCCGTAGCTTAAGCTAAAGGTAGCATGTGGACATCGCAAACCTTTAGAGCACTAAAGTTTTTAAAAGAAGACTTGTGCAGCGTGTCTCTGTTACGGACCGACGTCGGACACAGAGAAGATGGTGAGAAAGATTGTTTGAAAAAGTCTGATAAGGACAAGAATCCATGGAATTGTCACTGGCTTCATCAACACACCTGAAAGATAAACGGGAAAAGTGAACTGTGCCCTCAGGAAACACGGTAAGAATTTTTCTCTCTCTGGAAAATAAACATTGTGCTGTTCAAACAGGATTTTAGAAAAGATTGTGGCTTTTTTCATTAATCTAGACTTTCTTTCACTGGGGAAAAAGACTGGCTTTGAATGGATTTAGGCTGCATGAATTTACACAAGAATGTACATGAGTTTTTATGAATATAGACGCTTTTCATGGGAAAAATACACTGGATTTACAGGAATTTACACAAGAATATGTGGCTTTTTTACTATAAGGTATGTTAATCAATAAATACATTTCTGTATAATAAATAAATTCAGGTTCAGATTCTTAGAGGTGTTTGGGCTCAGACTGAGATGGATAATTTAAACAAATTTAACATTTTATTGTGCATTATTGAATGAATAATAGTAATCGAGTGGCTTCAGTATTGTGGTATGATATTATGATATATCTCTTTACCTAGTCTGAAAGCAGTTATGAAGTTATTTATAACATTTTAGTTGAGAGTTATGATTTTTAATTGCCTAGAATGCACCACAGGGCACTTGTATTCTCAAAATTTTCTGGGGCCTTAGCTTTCCAAACGCCTATAGCATTTGGGGTAACTTTTGCTGTCTTGAATATTATAGATGAATCACATTGCTGTCTTTTTTTTTTTTTTCTCTCTCTCTCTTAAGCATCCATGAGACTCTAAATAAGCATGTTTTTGCTAGTGGGAGGAAAATGGAATGCCTAGAGGAAACCCACACAGACACAAGGAGAGCATGAAAACCCCAAACAGAAAGGCCGGGAAACGATCCCAGGACCTTCTTTGCTATGAAGGAGTAGTACTAACTGCTAAGCTTCATGCTGAGACTTAAATTTACAAATTTTAATCTTTATTAATACTTCGATTAAATATTGAATGAAGGTGCATAGAGAGGGATAAATATGGAAGAAACTAATGTCAGTATTTTCCCAGTCTGTAATCTTGGCCTCATCACTTCAAACGCTGCTGAGATTGATGGCATTTTTGTATGTGCGTGTGTTTGAGCTTCTATCTACGCATCTGGCTGGGATGTACAATGGTTGTTGGAGGTTTACTACATACACTCATTATGGGCATGAATGACATGGTAATTTTGAGCTTTTAATGATGTCTTTTAACTGTTCTTTTGCTAGGATGGAAGGATTCTACAGCATACATCATTAATGACTTAAGAACTGGGTGTACAAGTTTGAATTTAATTAAAATTTTCTCTAATTCACACAGGGTCAGAATTGTATATACATGCTCAAACATACATTAACTTAAATCTTTTAAACGGTAGTGCTGAAGGTCCTACATTGTCTTTTAACATGACAAGGCCAAGGCCTGTTAACTCCACATTAGTGCACATGATTAACTACAACTGGTAATTTCTCTTTTCCAACATAAAAATTGTCTAAGAGCAGTCATTGGACTGATCAATACTCAAGGAACACAGTGAAGATATAACAATGA
Source organism: Thalassophryne amazonica (assembly GCF_902500255.1). Taxonomy (NCBI): domain Eukaryota; kingdom Metazoa; phylum Chordata; class Actinopteri; order Batrachoidiformes; family Batrachoididae; genus Thalassophryne; species Thalassophryne amazonica. The sequence goes on along the minus strand of NC_047107.1, from coordinate 59,975,997 downwards.
GAATGGCAAGTTTGCACAAGTTTGGAAGGTCTCTTGGAGCCATTTCTAAACAGTTACAGATTCTAAGATCATTAGTTCATGCAATTGTATGGAAGTACAACTTAGTCGAATGTGTCACCACTTTGCCCAGGTCTGGAAGAAGACCCAAACTGTCAGCCGTAGGAGAGGGTTGGTTAGGATGTACAGGAACAACCCAAGAACCACCAAGGCTCAGACCTGCTGTAAACTGCTGAAACACTAACGTCACTGTCCACAGTGAAGTGAATCTTACATCACCATGGACTGAGAGGGTGCCTACCAAAAAAGAAGCCCCTTCCTCTAAAATCTACACTTTTCAGCTAGACTAAAATTTGCAGCTGCTTACAAGGACAAGACAAATACCTTCCGGTGAAATGTTTTATGGTCAGATTAGACAGAGGTTGAACTGTTTGACCACAGTGACAAAAGGTATGTTTGGAGGAGTAACGGTGAAGATTTTAAACCTAAGAACACTGTACCATCTGTCAAGTATGGTGGTGGTAGCATCATGTTCTAGGGCCATTTTGCTGCCAGTGGTACTGGTGCATTGCACAAAGTGTATGGAGTAATGAAGAAGTAGGACTACCTGCAAATTCTTCGTCACCTCAAATCCACAGCAAGACATTTGAAACTTGGCCACATTTGGGTGTTCCAACAGGACAATAATCCCAAATATATAAAAGTGGTTGTGGGTTTTATGTGTGTATTTGAGCTTATGTGTCTAATTTTGATCCTGTGTGGATAAGAGAAGATCTAAAAATAAATTCAAACTTGTGCACCCAGTTCTTGTTTTTTTAGTCATTAATGACATATGCTGTACAACCATTCCACCCTGACAAAAGAACAGTTCAAAGAAATCATTAAAAGCCCCAAATTGCTATGATGTTCATGGCCATGATGAGTTTGTGTAAACTTCCAACCACAACTGTACTAACCCACTTACAGGCATTTTTGCTGTCCAAAGTATGAATGTGTTAATTGGTTTGATGAAATTATGTACTAACTAAACTATTTGTCTGTCCCAGGCACTGGGGAGAGTGGGAAGAGCACATTCATCAAACAGATGAGGATTATTCACGGTGCCGGTTATTCTGATGAGGACAAAAGGGGTTTCACCAAACTGGTCTATCAAAACATCTTCACAGCCATGCAGGCCATGATCCGAGCCATGGAGACACTCAAAATCCCCTACAAATATGAGCACAACAAGGTAAATCATAACCTTTCAGGAAAGCACCAGTTCTATAATAAAATGGAGAGGAATGCAGTATAAGGGCATATATGCATATTAGGGCTGTCTCTGATGTCATATTCTGGGCTTTGACTATTTGCAGGTTATCAGCAGTAAATAGTTGTAGTTGCAAGTCCAGCTCAGCCAGATCGTTCATCTGAAAATATCATGGGTCAATTGACAATGGAGTGTTCTGGCCAAGTTATTAATAATTTAAGAAATATTGGATGAATCATTGATTTAACTGTTTTGGGTAAGTTGCAGATGTTTTCCAAGCAAAGTAAGTCTGCATTTTATCATGCATGATGTTACTGTTTAAACTGGGTAAAAGCATCTTCAACATGGTGAGGGGATGACAGACATTAGTTTTCTCACTCGGTTGTTTTTTACAATGTAAAGCCCTAATGTATACGCTGCCTGTGTATACAGTTCTGTCTAATACTGTTGTACATTTGGTCCATGCTGTGAACACACAACACACTACATGTGTGCCAGAGGCGGTTTCTCTAAGACTGCAAGGGAAGCTCAGCTTCCCCTAAAATGTAAAAAAAAAAAAAAAAAAAAAAAAAAAAAAAAAAAGTCAAACGTGCAGTTTTTTTTATCATTTCATTGACTACAAATGCATTAGAACACGTTCATCTTGAAGACGAGTTCATTCAAAATCAGCTACTTATCACAAATCGATTGACTCTGTTTTATTAACTTCTCATAAATCTTTTTTCTCATTTAGTCTGTGGTCAATGCATTTTCCTGTAGAAGCCGAGCGTCTGTTCACTTCAATGGGACTGCCTGGAACAGTTTTTTTTCACTGCCATGAAACGCGACAGTCATTGAATAAAGCCACAATGACTGGATGATCAGTTCAAAGGCTGAATCCTGTTTTGATTGACAGCTATTGGAATGTGAGAATTATTTTGCGTATTTATGCATTTTTAAATTTATGCCAAAGTGTTTTGTATGCACCATGAATCAGTCTGTTTTAAAGGCGCACAGAGAAGCACACTGGATTAGATGTTAAGTGAGAAGATCCAGGTGAGTTAATCTCTACTTCGTTCTTCAGTGTGTGCAAAAGTTGTTGCACGTTAATTGACGTCCTGGTTCGCAACACAACATCAAAGTATTCATAATTATAAGTCTATCTGGGCATATGTAGTAATAATTAGTGGTTGCTTATGCATTTTATTAATGAAAATTAGTGACTGAGAAAAGACGTTTTGAACAACGGAATCAGTATGAAGCAATGGTTCATTGTTTTGAACCTTTTGATACAATTAGATATGGTGACATCTGCTGGCCAATCTTTAAAATAACATTTGCATGGAACAGTGTCATGAAACAGTCATACTCTGTTATGTATGTTTAATAATAAAGGTTCTATGTGCTCCTTGAAATTTTTTATATTTTAGTTAAAAAAAAAATTAAACACTAAGCCACCGTGCTTAGTGCTAGCCCTGTTGCCTCACAGCAAAAAGGTCATGGGTTCAATTCACACCTCTGGCCTTCCTGTGTGGAGTTTGCGGGTTCTCCCTGTGTTGGCGTGGTTTCCCTCTGGGTGGCTCCGACTTCCACATCCAGAGACATGCAGGTTTGGTGGATTGGAAACTTTAAAATTGTCTGTAGGCGGGTGTGAATGTGTTTGTTTGTCTATATGTGGTCCTGCGACAGAGTGGTGTCCTGTCCAGGGTGTACCCCGCCTCATGCTCTCTTTCTGCTGGGATAAGCTCCAGCCCCCCATGACCCTTAATTGGAGTAAGGGGTTGAAGATGAGTGATAGTATACTTGTAAAAGTAAGTCCCTTTAGCCGCTCCCTTGTTTTCACTCAGGGTTACGACAGCAGATCCAAGGTGGACCTGCATGTTGATTCTGGCACAAGTTGTATGCCGGATGCCCTTCCTGATGTAACGCCACATTACATGGAGAAATATGGCAGGGGTGGCGTTTGAACCGGGAACCTTCCACACTGAAACCAAACGCGCTAACCACTTGGTAATTGTGCTATCATAAAATGCTGTATGTAATAGAGATAATTATTGTGAAATGCTTGTGCAACGAGGGACTGTTATGACCATTTTACATATTTGAATTTACATTTAAATAAATTAACAAATTTTATGATGTAAGCCACACACATAAGGTCTAACCTTACCAACCCCCAGAATAAGCACACAGGTGACAGTGGTAAGGAAAAACTCCCTCTGAGGAAGAAACCTCAAGCAGACCAGACTCAAAGGGGTGATCCTCTGCTTGGGCCATGCTACTGACACAAATTATAAAGCAATTCACAAAACGAATATACAGGAAATGTTGCCGGTGCACAGGACAGGAGGGTTTCAGAAACGGACACCACACCCATCTCTGGATGGAGCCGCACCTCAAACAGAGAAAAAAACAGAATCAGGCATCAGAAAGACAACAAATACAGTGTATTTTGTCAGCATTAAGTAACAAGAAGAACAAAAGAAATACTAAGGTGATCGCCGGCCACTAGCCCTAAGCTTCACTAAAAGACCCAGAATTTAGATAAAGTTGAGGCCTTGGCCTGCTCCATTTCCTAATAAAATGAATTAAAAGTAAAAAGTGTAGAACTATACTACACCAGTATGCTAGCCATACGAAAGGGAAAATAAGTGCGTCTTAAGTCTGAACTTGAAAATCTCCACAGAATCTGACTTTTATTGGCGCAGGGAGATCATTCCACAGAACAGGTGCACGATAAGAGAAAGCTCTGTGACCCACAGACTTTTTATTCACCCTAGGGTGAATAAAAGTTATGACGTCAACCACCCAAGGGCACTCCCAGTAATCCAAAAATGATTCTTCAGCCTATCGAGTAGAATATGACGATCCATGGTATCAAACGCAGCGCAGGGTTCTCCCCAGACAATGGAACAATGGTGTTGCGCCATCATACTCTTATGACAGCGCCGTTATACTGCGCCATGCTCAAATTTGTTTTTAATCCAGAGGGTCTGTTTGTGCTGAACGAAATGCTGCCTGCTCACCCCTCCCCCGCCAGCAGCCAGCCGATCAGAGCAGAGTCACACCGCAACAGCTCAGAGAATGAAAGAACAAACACTCCATCAAAGTCTTCCAATAAAAAGAGCTCCTTTTGCCTGCGTAGCTAGTGACACATTAAGGCTTTATTTTACAGATGAAAGCTTTCATGTTTCCAAAGTTTGCTCAAATAAAACGATATGAGAGTGACGAGTCGCTTAAGAAGAAAAAACTAAACTGTCAACATGACAGAAAAAACTCTGCCTGTCTTACTGGATTAAAGGTACAGTGTGTCATTTTTGAAGAAGAGAGCAAATGCTATGTCCATCAAATATTAATGTGTTTTTAAACTGTTCAATGTTATTTATTTTTATTAACTTAGACAGAAACATGCAAAAAGAACTTTGATATTATGTGTCTTTTTTTGTCTATTATTCTTGCTTTCAATGCATCTAAAACCAGTCAAAATGACTCGTAATGCATGCCGCCTCGAGTGACAATTGCCAACAGCACCTCTATACTAAAAATTTCTGGGGAGAACCCTGCAGCACTAAGTTCTTACAGCACTGGAACCGTAGTGGTGTCTGAATCCATTGCAAAAAAGATCATTCACCACTTTAGTGAGAGCTAAATAACTCCAATGGCTCAAAAAGATTATTCTCAGTAGGTTAGTCCACAAGCTGCTGTGAAACTACTTTTTCCAGAATTTTAGAGCAAAATGATATCGGCCTATAGTTTATCAATACGCCAGGGTCAATATTAGATTTCTGAAGTAATGGTTTAATCGCTGCAGATTTGAAACATTTAAGAACAGATCCAGAAGTTAATGAGAGATTAATAATTTCCAGCACAGTTGGCCCAAGAGTGGGCCACAGGTCCTTAAATGGTTTTGTTGGTATAGTATCAAATAAGCAGGTTGTTCTTTTGGTAGACGTTACAGGTCTCGTCATCACGCCTAGTGGGATACTATCAAATTCTGTAGATCTCGGTAATACCTCATTAATGGCACCCACCTCAATAGCAGGCCTTAGTGGCTGGGTTAAGGCATGCTGGGATATGTTTAACCAAATGCCTTATATTTTCTTCTCGATGTAATCCAGGAAATCTTGTGCTGTAAAAGGAGAGCGACTTACAGGTGGCTATCCATGAATAAGTGTTGCTACCGTGTCAGACAAGAACTTTGAGTTATGCTTGTTTTTGTTGATCAAATCAGAGTAATAGGTCTGCTTTGTAGCCAGCAGTGCATGCTTATAATCTAAGATAGCATTACGCCACGCAGGGTGTAATACATCTAATTTTGAACTACGCCAAATCTGTTCTAGACCTCTACCCTATGCTTGAGGTCACGCAAGTAATCATTGAACCAAGGGACTGTATTTTGGGGGGGGGCCTGGTTTTAATAAAGGTGGGCCAGTCATGTCGAGTGTAGTTTTGAGTGCTGAGTTTAAACTATCCACAAGACTGTCTATTGATTATGCATTTTCCAAAGGGGAAGCTAAGATATCAGGCAGTCGAGCTTTGAGTTCAGTCGTAGTTGAGGAGTTGATGTGTCGCCGCAGTGATAAATAAGATTGTTGTTCCACTAAACATGGCAGCAAAACTATAAACCTAATAAGTGAATGATCAGAGACCACCGATGCAAGAGGCATGATGTCAGTATTCGTGACAGCAATACCATGTGCAAGAACCAAATCCAGGATATTTCCACTAATGTGCATCGGGTCCTGAAAGCATTGCTGAAATCCTAATGCATCCACAAATTACATAAATGATTTGCAGAGGAAATCAGAAGGCTTATTTATATGAATGCTATATGAAGTCACCAATAATCAGAGTGTTATCTGCACTAGTTGTCAAGTTAGAGATGAACGCACCAAATTCATCTAAGAATTCAAAGTATGGGCCAGGGGTCTATATACAGTAACAAAATAATACGGCTGATTTTTATTCTTCTGACCTTGGCAATACATAGCATCATGGGCAGAGCGGAGAGTCAGTTGCTCAAACGAGTTATATTTGTGACCCCCAACAGCTAATAAGCTAAACCTAGATTCATAAATAAGACCAGGGATGAGGGACTAAATGTGTATGCTGGTGGGCAGGCCTCATTTAAGGGGAGGGCAGCTGTAGGTTTAAGCCAGGTTTCACATAACCCAATCATATCTAAGTGATGATCCATAATAATAAACCATTAATCAACAATGATTTTGAGGACAGTGATCTTATGTTAATGAGACCCGGACTAAGGACCTCAGTGGGGTTGACAGTTGGACTGTTTGGATTTAGGGGTGTTTCCAGAGTAGCCTATATAAGATGCCTGGACGTACGTTTAGGTTTGAGACATTCCACGCGGGTTGTAGGTAGCAGACATGAAATATTTGATATTGCTGGAACAGCCAGTGGGCCATCCTCAATTTCAGTGTCATCCAGTGTAGTAATGGGTATTAAGTTTGCAAAGCATATCCCTCTATGATTTTTAAGGACACCTCTACGGAAACAGTCCACAGTCTCAACTTGATTCATTTCCCTCCCTGGAAGATAAACTGCACTATTGCCATAGTGGATTAGCTAAGCTAATGGATTCCACACCCACATTTGTCATAAACCTTGCAGGGTCTCTAATCACCTGTTCCATGGCCTGTTGTAAAATCCTAATGTTATCCTCCCTGTAAAGCGCTGTCTGTGTTCACAGACAAGATGGCGGCACCTTCCCCAGTCCGGCATCAGCTAGCCATGGTGGCCCCAGAACGAAGGCCAGTTATCAATAAAGCTGAAACCTTGCTGGCTACAAAATTGCGCCAGCCAACTATTTAATGATATCAGCCTGCTAAACACCTCATCATTACCCTGGGAGGGGACGGGACCAGAGACTATTAATTGATGCTGACACATCTTTATGGCAAGGTCACAAGTCCTCTCTCTGTCCATTTTGTGACCTCTGAGTGCTTCATCCTGACATCATTGGTGCCGACATGAATAACTGTGACTGTATCTCGTGTCATGTTCCTTTGTCTGTCTACCCTTCTGCAGCATCAACACCCTAAGATGGGAGGCAGTGTCGGGAGCTCTGGCCCCAGGAATAAATTTTACGTCAACCGGTGGCTGTCACCTGACTTTGCGGGTGATACAATCCCCTATCACTAAAGCCCGGCGTTTCAGCGTGGTGATAGGAGTTGAAGTCACCCTTGGGCTCAGAGAATTCACATCAGGCAAATCCGAGGGGGAGAACCGATTCACAGTTCATAGTGGCAAGTGTGATCGGGGTATCACAACCGGGCACCAAGCCCTACGTGACTTCCGCCTAACCACAGTCCGAAAGCCGTTCTCCACAGCTGGCGTTTCTAGGCTGATGCTAATGGGCACGCTAGCCGGCCCAACACGAACCTCGTCTGGAGCGCCTGTAACCTTTGTCTCCACTACGGACACGGCTCTCTTAAAAGAGCCACCCTAGCTGCCTGCATCATGCAGGATTTACGTAAAGTGTAAAGTAGTGTACTTTGTGCACCAGAAAATTCAAGAGTATAGACAAGCAACCGCAAGCTAACCACTAACGAATATGCTAACCACTCCTAAGGTTCACACAGGAGTAAATTAATGAGCTAAAATTCACAGCAGTTACACTGAAAAAGTAACAGATGTATTAGACTGGTAGAAACAGTAATAAAAAGGAGGGAGGAATAAAAAAAAACACTCCTAAAAGTAAACCACTCCTAAGATTAACAAAAGAGTAAAGTAATGAACTAAAATTCACAGCAGTTACGCTGAAAAACTAACAGAAGTATTAGACTGGTAAAAAAAATAATAATAAAAGAAACGGCATTGGGGGCGGTGGAGTCGACCTAGCTAACACAAGCTAACCGCTAGTGATTCACAACAGGACTGTAGTTAAATAAGATTCAGAATAGATACCCTTAAAAACCAAAAGGAAATGTTAAACAGAAATAAAAGAAATGAATAGCTACAACCTTGTAGGGATTGGAAGAGCGTCACAACAGCAAACAATCAGTCGGAAGCAAGTTGTCAGATCTGTGAGCCAGTGCCTTCAAAATGTCTATTTGTCCACAACCCAATATACACAATATTTTGTTTACTGTCATAATCTAGTAAAATAAACCAGAAAGTATTCACGTGAGAAGCTGAAATCATAGAACTCTTTTTTTTTTTTTTTTATGTGACTCAAACAATCAATTATGAAAATAGTTGTTGATTAGTTTTCAATTACTTAATTTTTCATGCAGCTCTACGAATGACATAAGCATATTAGATCACTTGTGTAACAAGGTCCACTGTGTACGCATCTTCAACCTGATATGATATGAGAGACGAGAGTGAGCACTGCTGTGTTTTGGCCGACAACTGTAAAACTGTATTTGGAACAAATGCCATCAGTGTGTCCTGTCTATCTGAGTTGGAACAGGCATCCATAATGGTTTCCTGTTCCCTTTTGACACATCCGGTGTCCTTAAACCACTCCAGCTCTGCCTGTTTGTATTTCTGTTTGTGTTGGGGTTTTTTTTTTTGTACACTCGATCCAAACATTCACACAGATCAAAACACAAATATTCATTTTCATGAACACATGGCAAACCTGACTGAAACGAATCACCTAAATTTGAAATCATTTATTTGTTTCCCTCTCTTTCTCTTTTTTTTCTCTTCTTTATTTAGAATAGTTACAGGTGTAGCGGAACCTTCTTTGGGAGCTGTTAGCATGACCTCTTACTGTCAGTTTATTCCCTGTGAGATGAAAGGAAACAGAACTTTAAGATTGTCATTTCTAGAGCACATTTTATTATTCTTCCACTTCTCTGATGTTGATTTGGAGATATTATAGCAAATTGGGTGGATTTAAGCACTGAATTTTCAGTTATTATATTCCGCAGCATTGTTTTCAATCACTTCTGTGAAAATACCAATCACATGCTTCAGTAGAGAAGAGTGTGCACTGACCTCCTGATGTGATCCACTAAGCTGGTTGTGTTTCTCTACTAATCTGTGACTTAATCACATTTCACAAAACAGCTTGTTGTCATATTGGGCTTTACTCCTTCAGACAGCGAATCCCAGAATGGCCCCAAAATATGGATTTGGCTTAGACAGGTGCCATTTGAATCTGTGCTCTTGTGACAGATCACAAACCTTTTAGTTTGCTTTCACTTCCTGTTCAGTGTCTGCACACTCATAAAGAATGAAAGTAAATGTGCTGTTTCAGTCCACACAGTAAAATAACAGAACAGTATACATGTAGTAATTTTACATGGTGAAATTATTGATCCTAGGCTCATTATGATATGAACATAATACAAAGTGACTATTTTATTTAGTTGGGCAGTAATTTTATGTTATGGCTATATGAGAGAGAACAATATGGACTTCAAATGATTTTCTTTTTTATTGTTTCACTTAAATACTGTAGGTTATGAATGTAAATGTCTGCCAACTTCTGTCTGATGTAGCTGCAGTATATTTAAGCTACTCATGTTTTTAAGATGTGCTGTAATATCAGTATGAAAAGAAACGCTGTCTGTAAACTCCGTTACACTTACATTAAAGCTGTCTGATAACATTGGTCAACATAATTTTTCGTGCATGGATTTTTTTCCAATGGATTTTGAGTAATTTGGGAGCGCTGAAGCCATATCTGGTGTTAGTTTTTGCCAATCACATCATGTTTTGGAGATATGAAAACTTATTTCTCGTATCAAGCATTGAAGCAAAAGCTGCAGTCTCACACACCTCTTCGGCACCATAAACAATATTACGGCTCTTGTTAACATTTTGAGAATCTGGTTTAAAACTATGCTTTTGAAGCTGCTTTTGTGCATGATTAGTGGTGTCAGACGCATGAGTGAATGAGCAGCTTTTGCGTAATCCATAAGGAACATGCAGATTGCAAAAAAATTGTGATGTGATAGAGGAAATCTGAACTCATATTCAAATTCATCACCCCAGAATTACCCTAAATCGGTTCTCAAAGTCCATGCAAGAATTTTTTCACCAGTACATGATTATTTTGCATTGGAATATGTATTTATGATTAGGGATGTCCCGATCCGATCACAGGATCAGAAATCGGGCCCGATCACGTGGTTTCAGACTTGATCAAAATCGGACGTTGCATCCCGATCAGGAATCCGATATAGATTTTATCCTCATGATTTTGATCAGCGCTATTTCAGGCTCATTATTGCAGATTAATGGGCCTTTCATGCGTTGGAAGCGTCAGAGGCGTGAGACGCGTTGCTTTTTAGAGGCGTCAGAAGCATCGCTTTAGCTCTGCTTTTGACGCGACGCATCTGACGGGAGCGCGCGTTGCCGCTTGTCGGCAGGCTGACGCAGTCAAAGTTCAACCCAATCTTTTTTTTTTAATTGAACAAAATAAAAAACATAAGTTCAATTGGACATTCTCGCACACGTGTGCGGCTGAAACCGATTCCAGAGGAGAAAAGGGAACAAGAGTTGCGCGATGAATTTGTGAAGAAGAGGTGGAATTGTAACCCGGACAGAGGTGGGGGGAGTTACGCGCGCAAAGTTTCTTTCGCAGAAAAGCTGTTTGTGTGTTTACGCGCTCAGCCTGACGCGTCAATGGAATGACAAGAGGATGATGGACACTTTCCCACTGAAACGCTTGCTCAGTCATCCTTCCGTGCGCAGCAGGACCCGGTGCTGACCAAGTCCTCAGGATGATGATCTGTCATCTGATTAACAAAAAGAAAAAACAAATTGTCCTGTGATCGTTTGTCTGCAAAACGGAGCGAGAGATGGTGTGCGCACGAGCCACGTGCACACTCATCACATTTAGGAGCGCGTCTTAAAGAGCTTCCGTCTTCATTCACGTTCACTGTGCTGCTCTGAACTTGTTGAACACTGATAAACGCTCTGAGTTGTGACGTAGCTTTGCTCTGTCTAATAGGAACGACGTGTTGGGCCAAAACACGGCACTGCATTTATATAGCTCTTTTCCATCAGCATCAGATGCTCAAAGTGCTTTACAATTATGCCTCACATTCACCCCGATGTCAGGGTGCTGCCATACAAGGCACTCGCTACACACCGGGAACAATAAGGGATTAAAGACCTTGCACAAGAGCCCTTAGTGATTTTCCAGTCAGGCAGGGATTTGAACCACAGATCAGTGCAGAAACCACATGTCTGAAGAAAAATCCTTGGAAATGTTGTGTTGTTGTTGTTTGTTACCTCAAAATTTCTGAAATATTTCATCTATAAATTAAAACCACCTGTTATTTCACATTAGATAATTTGTTGTTTAACATAAGGAACCTTTGACATTTATTTTTAGACAAATAAAATAACATGGAAATTTGTACATTTTTTTAAGTCTGGTAGATTATTACTTGATTGTTCAAGCTACCTCAAGGAGAAGTGCACTATTTAAAATAAGGTGACTAAAATGAAATTATTATATATTTAGCGTTTGTTCATTGTTCATTCAGTTTTTTAAAGTATCGGATCCGGACTCGGTAACAGAGTTTCACACATTTTGACCCGGCTGTCTCTACCCACTTTGGGGTCTTCCTGAATGAGGTCTGTCTATCATGAATCCAGTCTCGATGAACTTCTTGTGGGTGTTGAGGATGGCGTTTCAGTCTGGTGCATAATGTGGTCCATAGAGTGCCCGAAATTGTTGCTGCACTGCATTCACCTCCATCCATGCAGCAGTTTTGCACCTCTGTTCTAAAGCATGGCATTTCAAGAAAACGGAACACTACAAATTTGCACTTGGAAAAAATTCTCAGTCACTGAAGAGGGCAACAGCACAAGATTAACACCCTAGTCGTATACCTGTAAAGAAAAGAGAAAATAAAATCCCTGATTGACTTTTGAAACACCCTGTACAATCATCAACCTCCAAATGGTTACCAGTAGGTGCGATTTCCCACCATGAATTGCGGGCCATTTGTGCATCTTTTTCAGATTCTGTGTTTATAAAGTTGGTCATATTTGCGGATTTTTCTAAACTAAACGTATTTGATCCATGATCAAAATGTTATTGGTGGGCGCACTGCAAAAACTATTACAATATGACGGGAGAGGAATGAGTGACAAATCGCAGCCCTTGCAGTCTCCATTGTTTAGCAGGTGTGTGTCAGGCTCCGGAGAGTGTTTGCAGGGATACAGAGGGCTGTGATCTAAAGCGGTTTGGTTCCCACACCCAGGGATATGTGTGAAACTTAACACTATATTGCCGTACAGGCAGCAAGCAGCATTTTGTTAATCACCAGCCTTGAATTACGCCCTGCCTCGTTTAGGTCCTGTGTCTGAGCACGGATTGAAAAAATGAAATGCCTGGGTTTTTAATCACGGAAATACGGTACCTGCTTTCCGTGAAATGGCGAGTGTCTGTACTGAACTACATGCGAGAGGTTTTTAATGAAAATGCATTGTGATTAGCGGGGGGGTCCGATGTGGGTGAAAATCTGTTAAACATTCGGTAAATACAGCTTTTATTACATGGAAAACCATACAACAGCATTGCGACTTTTGCTTTTGTCCAGTGAATGCCCTGTTTTAAAAAAAAAACACGCCTCTTAAAAAGGGAAAACCCATATATAGGTCGCACCTTTTTCCTGCATCATCAGCTCTTTAATTTAGGATTTCTATGCATTGTTGTAGTGTCCTTTTTATTATTGGCATTTATTCTTTTATTATTAGAATTTATATTGTTTATTGCTTTGATTCCAGGGAAAGTCCAGTGTAAATAGTTGTCATTATTCTTACTATTAATCACGTCTGTGCATTTTTTGTTGTTGTTTTTTTTTTTTTTTTACCTATTTATTTTTCGGTGCTCAAGTTACAGGACCTGCCAAACTAATGTAAAAAGTAAAAGCTTGTGACTTATATTCCAGAAAATACAGTAATTAAAAACAAATATGGTTAAATTAGCATCTGTCTCCAAAACTAGATGATTTGTTGCCAGAGCAACACACTGCCTTTTGCTCTAATTGACTTTCTCATCAGTCAGAGCATTGGGTTATTTTTAGTTATTCTCATGCAAGCAGACACACAGATAAATGGAACCAATCACATATCCTCTTCCCACCCTCAGGGATAGGTCAAGGATATTAAATTATGTAACTGTTGTTCATCAAAAAACCTGTTCTTTCGAAAAGACAAACTTGTAAGCTTCTGAACCTATATGTCTTATATTTGTAGTGTTAACATGAGAATGCAATGAATAGACATGCCATTCACATTGAATAGTGTTTTATGTGAAAGAGGAATGGTTTCGTCATTTAGGGACATACTGGTCTCTAATCATGAACACAGGAGACTTAATTGGAATCTGGGACGGTGAAAATTTTCGCTGTAATGGGCCCAGGGGGAATTGAGCTTCAGATATTAGGTCCATGCTGAGCCTGAGGGTGTACACAAAGTTCTCTGTATAGACTATCAAGTGAAAATAAAACACTGACAATTAGGGCTGCAGATTTGGCTGTTTTGTCCTTCATTTGTGCTTTATTCTAAATGATTTTTAAAAGGTTAATCAATGTGTTGTACAGCTGTTTTGTCATCTTGATCAGTAAAGCCATTCACATTATGCTCCTGCTTTCTTCCCTCAGGGCAATGCCAACATTGTGAGAGAAGTGGACGTAGAAAAGGTCATTGTGTTCGAGAATCCTTTTGTAGATGCAATCAAGAGTTTATGGAATGATCCAGGAATACAAGAATGCTATGATCGAAGGAGGGAGTACCAACTCTCAGACTCCACCAAATAGTAAGTGGGAGTGAAAAGAAAGTAGATCACCCAGAGCACTTGGTACTGCTGAGCCTAAATATCTAATACAGTCGGGTACATAGGCATTCGGACAGTGGCAGTTCTGTAATTTTTCCTCTGTACACACTACAATATAGTTAAAATTAAGTAATCAGTATGTGCTAGTGTAGATCTTCATCTTTAATTCAAAAGACTTAAAAATATCAAATTAACCATTTAGCAATTAGCCCTTTTTATGAATAGTGTCCTATTTTCAGAGTCAACTTACGTAGGTTATTGACTGACGAGCAGTCCAGGTCTCCTTGGGAATGTCTCTTCACCCCAAGAGAAGACCACATCACACATTTGAGAACAAATACCAGGGATCAAAAAGGGAGAAACCCAAGAAGAGAGAACATGTTTCACATGGTGAATTGTACACAATGTTGATCTCAAGCACACACCCCAACCTGCCTTTACGCAGTTCAACTTAAGTGAACTATATATAAGAACAACAAACAGGGTGCTCTGCCAAGCACTGCCACCATGGGGGGGGAAAAAAAAAGTTGTGATGATACAATTTTTGGTGGGTTACAATACCAGTGTGTTCAGACAAAATCTGCTCTCATAGGGGTTATGAATTCAAGCCAGTTCTTCCAAAAATGTTTTTTTAGTAGAGAGGTCAGCTTCTCCATCTTGAAAATTTCCAGGATGATGCCCACCCAATCCTCCAGTGTGGGAGGAGTTGGACTTAGCCATTTCCTGGTAATAGTTTTTTTGCTTGCCACCAGAAGAATTTGTAGTAATTTTATCTCTTCTTGTTTTTATAAATGGAGTGTACTCCAAGTAAAGGGATTCAAAACTTAAAGGTATTTGAATATTAAAAACTTTACTTAAGGAGTCATGTCCATTGGAATTTCCATATCGCATTACAGGTTGCCTCACCTAGCTTAATACCTGCTTCCCTTTCTCATTTTTCTTTAACATACAAAGGTGTTATTATTGCTAACCAGAGATCGAGCAGTGTATAGACTGGAGATGGATTTGGAAGGAGTCACTGAGAAGGCAGATTTAATAATGAGGAAAAACTTGGACTCTACCTCAGAGAAATCTGCTAGCTTACATTCCTGTTCAATATATGATCTTACTTGAAAATATCTGTGTAGGTCACTCTGTTTGAAACCATGGTTTTCCTGTAGAAATTCAAAACAATGTATAGAACTCCTTGGTGTAAGTGAGAAATAAGTTGTAAGATTGGTGTTAGTCCACAGTTTAAAACAGGAATCGCCTCTGTTTGGAATGAAATCTGAGTCATCTATTCAGTGGCATCTTAAATGGATGCAAGATCTTGAGTTGATTCCAAATGTGATAGCTGTTCATTGGAACTGTCAATTCCGAGGTCCAAAGAGTAGTCAATGCAAGGGGAGGGGGCCATTATAAGTCTGGTGGGGGGAGTGCCAGACAGAAAGCAAAAACCTTAGCAGTTACAAAGACAAGAATTTTGTAACTTCTTACAATGGAAAGCACAGATGAGCTAAGTAACAGTAAGAGGTCTGAAAGGGCATGGAAGACAACTAAAATGGATGATGGCAGAATTCTTTCTTTGGTAAACAAAACTCCACAACATCCAGTTCAAGACCTGTCATTGTCGTCTCCAATCCAGATGTGTCTCCATTAATGCAAATAGAGAATTGATGTTGAGATGAAAACCACTGGTAACATTCACAAACATGAAGGCCATAGGGGTGTCGGAAAAAATCGATTCACGTCCGAATCGCGATTCTTATTTATTACGATTCTGAATCGATCCAAAATGTCCAAGAATCGATTTTTAAAAAGCATCTTTTTTAAACATTTTCTTGCTTACTCGCTGCGTGTACTGTACTTTGTCAGGCAACGGCTTCCATACTACAGCGTCCCCGCGAGGGGGGGGCGGTGGTCCGGTGTGCTTTCAAACACTCGTGAGCTGCAGAGTTTAGTCTCTGTAGCTTAGCATGGCGGATGACGAGCTAATTCAGCCAGCACCGTCTTTGCTGAAAGCAAATGTTTGGGCACATTTTGGATTTTATTATTTGCTGCGTAAGAAGAAGCTTGACATGACTTATGCAGTGTGCAAAATCTGCAAAATGAAAGTCAAGTACTTCGGAAACACTTCAAATCCGCAAGCCCACATGCTACGTCATCACCCGGAGCTAAAAGAGGGGAGCAGCATTATCTGCCGACTACTGACCAGCGCTTTGCTAAACTGCCAGCCAACTCCAAACGAGCAAAGCAGATAAGTAAATTTGCATCTAGAATCACTTGATTAACCTTGTAAAGCTGCATTTTCTTAAATATAAACATTTTTTAAGTAATATAACTATTTCTCAGAGCTCTTTGAATCGAAAATCGATTCTGAATCGAATCGTCACCCCAAGAATTGGAATCGAATTGAATCATGAGTTGTTGAACGATTCACATCCCTATAAGGCCATATTAGACTTTACCAGAAAGCATCTTTAAAAAAAAAAAACTGCCTCGTTCTTGAACACTTTTCTTTGGAAAATGCAATCAAGATGAATGTGTACCAGAATGATAAGAATATGGATAAGGAAAGGAGTGGCTCATGATCGGAACTATAGAGTGTATGCACGTTATGTAGTTAAACCCAGAAGCCAACAGTATACCAACATGCTTGATGGTAAACAAAGCGACAGCAGCTGTGTTCTCTCGACCATATACTGCATTGTCAGCTCTCACAAGGTGGACAATTGGACTCAAACAGATTAATAAAAACATAAATCAAATGGCTTTAATACTGTTTTAAGACCTTTGGAGCTCAGATTTTATTAACTATCGATAAAGTCTAACCTGTGGTGCTGTCTGATCTCACAAGCTGGACAACAGGACAGTCCACATGTGACATCATGACTCAAACAGTTTCAGACTGTTTTCAGCCTGTCAGAGCTCCATGAGGGTGTTTAATTAACAACAGTTAAAGCCGAACCGGCGTTTTTGTGGATTAACGTCTGTAAACACACAAACTCCTGCATTTGTGACAAAACAATGACAATCATTAAAGCAAGTTACTTTGGTATGAAAAGTATTTAGTATGTATTTTACCTGCATGTCTGGCTAAGCAGGAGGAACAACATAATCTTACCCGTACACTGTGGATACGTGTGATTTTCCTTGCCGCCATTCAAAAAAACAAAACCATGCACAAAGCAACTCACTTTTGCTGTGATGATCTGAGACACGTCTTATGATGATCTTGTTCACGGACCCTGCAGTGAAGTATTTATATCCTTAACAAAATAGTTGTAGATGTCAGAGTACTGAATATCAGGGACATAGTCACATGTCAGCAGCTCCAAAAACATTCGCAAAAAATACAGGTCCTGAAGGCCAGTACACACCATGTTTGTCATATACCTATCCTTTGCTGACTTCACCACAAAAAAGGATTTTGCTCCTAGGTTGCGGAATTTTGGATCTTTCAGCTCCTGTAAATAATTGATTTCTTTCAGCCATTTCCCATCTGACATGCAGGGTGTGCTTTGAGAACATCCGTGTATATCCTCTATACCAGACCTGGGCAAACTGCGGCCCGGGGGCTACATGCAGCCCTTTGCCGCCTCTGTCCGGCCCTCATGAGGTCTGTGATTATTATTACATATATTAAAAATGTCAAGCTTGTGTGTTGCAAATCATTAGAGAGGTTTATTTAGGTATATTTAAATATTTACATATTATTACAATAATAAAAAATGACCTATAAAAGCTATTAAATAGGTAATTTTTTTGTAAAATTTGTAATGGGAGACAGCCGAGTTATCGATGGTGTGGCCCTCGGACATAATTCAGGCTCCCTATGTGGCCCCGTGTAAAAAATTAATTGCCCACCCCTGCTCTACACCATGTCATCTGTCAAAAATGGTGGAGATGGTGTTATGCGCAGAGGTGGGAAACACCGGCTTCATTGAGTAAAAGTTTCTTCCATGTATTGCTTCTACCTGTGCACTTAAGAGATGATTTCACTGATTAGCTTGTCTGCCTGCCTGAAGAGTTGAACTAAGTTCAGTTAGCTAGTTTATTAGGTGAATGAAACAAATATGTGGTAGGTAGGAATTTTACTCACTGAAGCAGGAATTACCCACCTCTGGCATTATGGCATGGTTGTATGGTGTATGGTTGCCAGTGGAACTGGGCCACTGATGTTTATTGATGATGTGACTGCTGATGGAAGTAGCATAATGAAATCTGAAATGTTTAATAGGGCTGCTGTACTATCTGCTCAGATTCAGATACCTCTTAGGACAGTGCTTCATAGTACAGATGGATATTGCTCAAATCATACTGTCAAAGCAACTCAATAACGTTTTGATGTAAAGAAATGGAATATTCTTTAGCAGCCAAGTCATTCACCTGAACTCAACCCCACACAACCTTTTCACTTACTGAAGACAAAACTGGGGGCAAAAAGATCCAAAAACAAGCAGCAACTGAAAAAGGCTGCAGTAAAGGTCTGGAAAAGCATCTCAAGGGAGGAACCTTGGCATTTGGTGATGTTCATGGGTTCCGCACCTCAGATAATTATTGACTACAAAGAATTTTCATCCAAGTATGAGTTAATGTGTTCTTCAAAATGAGAAGGTATGCTGGCCTTAGATGCCATGAACTGAACCTGGAAGTAAATAGATCGAGGTTGAATGAGAGAAAAAATTTATGTAGCAATCCAGCTATTACGTTTTGGAACAGTTTACCACCTGAAGTGGTTCTCTCATCCAGTATCAATGCTTTTAAAGCAAACTGATTTATATTATAGTGTAAATGCCACCAGGTTTTAGAATTGTTAATAACTGTTTTATTGTAACTTTTAATAATGTTATGATGTGTCATTATATACATTTATGTATACAGTATTTTACACAATAAAATTAATTATGAACAGTAGAGCTTCTATTTGTGTTCCTGTTTGGGCTGGGTAGTACAGCAGTCCTGGTAATCACTGGTGTAATAGTACACCACGATATGGTTTGTGCAATACTGTCAATGCTGTGATAACACAATACATGTTGGGGCAACTTTTTGAAAATGCCATGGAAGAATAGCAGACAAAATAATGAAAAACCATATCCATTAATTTTGAGATCCGTACACATTCCTGTGCCAAATCAACATTCAGATCCACCGCGTGTCTGCTGTGACGACCTGAGTGAAACAAGGGAGATACCGAAGGGACTTGCTTTTTTGGATTAAATCTGAAAGCCTACACTTCAGTTGCATCTTGTTGGCTTCATTTCAACTCCATTGTAGTGGTTTACAAAAGTAAACTTTAAAAATTGTTACTGTCCAAATGCTTATGTATCTGACTGTATTTATGGATGTTAATTAGTGCACAGTGTGCCCACACTTACCATTTGCTTCAGAAAGTTATTTTAGCTGATCTACAATTCATAAGGAAATTGTGTATTCAATCAGGGTTATTTTTTTGTTTTGTTTTGTTTTTATTTTTGATCACCTGCACTGTCTTTGCAAATGTAGCTTAACTGGGAGTGTCACTGACTAACTGTCTTTACTGTTTGTTGTATTTGCTATGTAAGAAAGTCACATGTTTCCAGCTGTATGTTAGGGGTTGGCTGAGCTGATACTATTTTTCATTTTTCTGTTGGCTGGTATTGTATTTTTTATGCTATTGCTGAGAAAAAACATACATTTAAAAAGTTGGAGAGAAGTAGAATATGATGTTTAAAGTGATTCACTTCTTCCCACTACTATTCAGATATGCATTTTTTTGTTGATATTCTTTTTTTCTGTATTTTGTATTGGAAAAATAAGGTGAATGTGATGTGATGTTTTGATGACAGATCTGATGTTCAGTGATTGTGTCTGTCTGAATAAATTCATTCATTCAAATAAAAAAAAGTTTAGAGTTTGGAGAAGAGTTGATGGTTTTGGCATGCCAACTCAAGATCTCGTTCCACTGAGTTCTGTTTGTGAGCTTGCGACCCTGAGATTTCAGCCACTCAGCCACGAGAGTTGGGGTAATTTACTTTCGGTCGTCTGCCAGCAATGCACTTGTAAAAGATGCAGTTTCTATGCATTTTCTTACGTTTTCTGCCATGGCTTCAGCAAGTTATCCTCTCGAGGTATGTTCAAAATGTAGCTTGAATGAAGTTCTTGTTGATTTTAAATCATATTCAGAACAAAAATTGCTAATATTATTGATAAGAGCATGCAGACTGTCAGCAACTGTAGTGGAAAATCATGGTCAATAATTAATTATTCATAAAACAAGTATAAAAATACAATAAAAGCACACTTTGTCATTTAAAAAAGCATCATAGTAAAACTCATAAATATAATGATATAAAACTCATCAATCACAAAAAATCAAACACCATAAAAATAATCATAGTATTTCTTTAAAGTAATAGCACTTGGAGCATTTACCACATGATGAGGGAGGTTGTTTCACAAAGTTACACCTCCATTTGGGGAAAAAAAAAAAAAAATTCTTGAGTCATATCTGCGTCTTTGCACCTCAAAAAAATGGGAGAGTGACTTCTCAAACATGAATAAACTTTATTTTGGGGGAATAAATTTATATATTCTGGTGGGGGGGCTTAGTCAGTCCACTAGCAACATGCAGAGTTGTGTGCAATATCAGACATTTGCAGGCATCACTGCAGCAATCTCTATTCCCCCCCCCCCCCCACAGGATTTAAAAGAAATATTGGCCGGCATCAGTCTTGAAGATCCTGATTGATTGTTCCAGAAGAACCACCCTCTTTTACTAAACAACAAAACTCATTGTTAAGAACAATTAATTTAATTTAAATAATTTATTTCGATATCACTGAGGTATCACACGTTCAATATGATGAAATATGCATCATTTATTTCAGTCTACACAAATCAAAGAAAATATGAGAGACATCATGAAGGATCTGACACCTGCCTTCAGTTTCTATCAACCTGCCAAAACTGGAAAAATCACCAGCAAGCCCAGTGGTTTCGTATGATATTACATGATTTAAATTGACACAAAAGGTAGTTTCAGAACTGTGCACATTGCTAGAGAAGCATCTGTGTCCTTGCATCATCAAGATATCCAGGATATCTAGGATCAACCATGAGGCCTCACAGGTGGCATTCTACCAGACGGTGGCTAACAGGATGATGCAGGTGACCGCTGTCACCGGAGACCACCAGCTGACCATATAGCAGGCACTGCAGGTGTTCACCAAACTTTGTTGAGCAGTTCCCAGTCTGGCAACATGGACAGCCTTGTTGGGCAGATCTCAAGCCACACATTTTTCCCTCAAATAAAATAGTGTTTAAGTAAAACTGAAATCAGTATTTACAGAATTGATTGAGTTAATTTTGTAAAATCAATATATACACACAGAAGTGAATATATCAAGTACAAACTGAACAGAGAACAATAAGATCTTAATAAATTAAAATAAATAGAAACTGTATCCCTGTGGAAGCGTAGACAACAACAAATTTAGCACCAAGTTTTGGACAAGAAAACAGCAACAAATAGCACCAAGATTCGCACTAGAAAATAATGGACGAGAAGATAAACTAGTCTTTTGGACCAGAAATCACATTTTTTTAAAAAAAAAGGTTGAGTTCTTCTTCCCTAGCTGATTGGATAAAATTGACTTTAACTGTCTTTTAAAACTTACCTGGTTGCTAATTGACTGCAAGATCTATATTTTATATAAGATATATTTGATCTGAATAGTTCCAGACGTGTGGGATAAGGCGGTTATATCTTGATCTTTCAACCTACCAGTTGTTTGCGAACCTTCGCAGTAATAACAGTGTGGCACTGACAATGCATTTTAATTTTGACAGCAGGGTGACTTTATGAGCGATAATCTGGGCAGCTACAAAATGCAAGGATTGGTAAATTATTCAGATTAATTGATCAAAATATATGTTAATCATTAACCTTATTTTGTGATGTTTGATAGCGTCGATTCCCAGCAGAATATTGTAGTTTATAATGCCCGAGAATTAAGTGCTGGCTGCAGAGCAAAAGACCGGAAGTAAAGAACCCCAAGTCCTCTCGCACATAGGCAGCACAACCTCAGCCCCCAAGATTAGAAGCTGGCATTCCATCTCTCTACTTCTATGGTATTATATATTATATAGATCTTTATAATTTGATTGGTGGTTTGTATGTTACGTGATATGGATTATTCATACCATTTGCCATTGTGTTCCCTTTACGTGTAATTTTGGTTCTGTGTGTTTTGTGCTGCTGCACGCCACCATGTGCTCACACTAGCGGTGACGGCACTTATCTTAAAAACAAACAGCGGCCTGACAGTGCCCAGACTCGTGGGGCAACGGACGGGAAGGTTGGCCGGGTTGGCCCTGCCACAGGCCGGGTTGGCCCCGCTGAGTGAGACGGGGCATCTCGGTCTTTCTGCCGAGCTTTGGCAGACACTGTAGGGCCGAGAAGGGCATAAGTCCCTTTTCTCTTGTTTATAAATGCGTAAAATATCAAATGACAAGGATCTGTTTTAGGCATTATATAAAACAAGTAATTTTTTTTGTTTGTTTTTTTTTTCATTAGTGCAATCGTACAAATATTTCATGAGGTGAAAGCTGGAATGTTCCAGTCAACTCTGCTGTGCCTCGTTGAATGGAACATTTCATCTTTCACCTCATAAAATATTTGTACCATTGCACTCATAAACATTCATTATTTGTATGTTATAAATCTCAATGGTGCAGTTCTTTCAAAGCTTTGCTCCACGTGTTTTTTTTTTGGGGGGGGGGATGGCTTCACTGTCCTGTTTCTGACCTCTGTAGTTACCTGAATGCTTTGGATCGGATTGCTGAACCATCCTACCTTCCTACTCAGCAGGATGTTTTGAGGGTTCGAGTCCCAACCACTGGCATCATAGAATACCCGTTTGACCTACAGAGCGTCATATTCAGGTGAGCGCTGAGATGAATGTGGCTGTCTTGTGTAGTATTTACTTATGTACTCTTTTGTTTTGCCTTTGTCACTGTCCCAGCACTGGAGGTCAGTAAAAGCACAGAAAATGATCTGAAAAATCCAATCCACTTTATTTTTATAGCACATTTTACAAACAGAATGCTACCAAAGTGCTGCACAAAAATGGAGTAAAACAGTGCTCTGACCATGAAAATAGTATAAATACATTAAAACTATAAATAAATGAATGACTATATCATTAGAAAGTACAAAATAAAACCATAGGTAAAATCCTTAGTAAAATATCATAAAAGTACAGGTTAAAACACTTAAAAGACAACAGAGGACCATACAACTCACATGGAGCTAAAAGCCAGAGAATAAAAGTGGGTCTTTAGGCAAGACTTAAAACACTCCACTGTGGGGGCAGTTCGGACGTGGAGGGACAGAGCATTCCAAAGTCTGGGACCTGCCACAGAGAAGGCTCTGCCACCAAAAGAAATGGGTAATAAAATCAGTTCAGTGATTTGTAGTATTTATGTAACTTTCATAGTCATCTCGAGCATGATGTTATCAGCCCTGAAGCTTTTGTTGAAGATTATGTTCCAACAATGCAATTCTTAAAGAAGGATTTTGACATAAATGCCTATAAATGTTGAAAAGGATGCACTTTCTGAACTCTGTTTTAATGAAGTATTGAAATATTTGAACAGGATGCTGAATCTCATTTAAAATTTGAATGCAGTGACTTTACAGCAAATTTCTATTTTTCAACTTTATTGCAGAGTGGCATTCAAGATTTGAGCATTCAGTAGAATACAAACCTTCTATGTGTGTTCATATTTAATTCTCCAAATTCCGCTCTGAGTCTTTGCTGTGAGAATGGTGTATTCTAAAGGGAACAAATGAAATGTGCTGGAAGAAATATAACAGCAGATGGTGCTCAGTTTCTGATGCTTTGATGTGTTTGCTTCTCAGTCTCTTAATGAGTAACAGAAACTGAATTTTATTGGAACGGTTGAGTTCACTGCTAAGCATTTGTTTTAGTATGAGCTTCATCTATTCAAAATGGGGATGTCCTTGGAGCAAAAGGAGACTTAATGATTTTACCACTTATTGTGTGTATACTCCCTCTATGACAGGATGGTGGATGTGGGTGGTCAGAGGTCAGAGAGGAGGAAGTGGATCCACTGCTTTGAAAACGTCACTTCCATCATGTTCCTGGTAGCACTCAGCGAGTATGACCAAGTTTTGGTGGAATCGGACAATGAGGTGAACAATAAATAAATATATCCACTTAATAAAAATATGAGCACAACTCTTTTGTTTTTGCTCCCATTTTTCATGAGCTGAACTCAAAGATCTAAAACATTTTCTTTATAGACAAAATACCTATTTCTCCCAAATATTGTTAACAAATCTGTCTAAATTTGTGTTAGTGCGCACTTCTCCTTTGCCGAGATAATCCATCCCACCTCAATGATGTGGCTAATTAGATTATTGCACAGGTGTGCCTTAGGCTGGCCACAATAAAAGGCCGCTCTGAAATGTCGGGTGGGGGGGGGTGTCAGAAAACCAGTCAGTGTGCCCACCATTTGCCTCACGCAGTGCAACACATCTCCTTTGTTGGTCCACTCCTCTTCAATGGCTGTGTGAAGTTCCTGGATATGGGCAAGAACTCAAACATGCTGTCGTATACACTGATCCAGAGCATCCCAAACATGCTGAATGGGTAACATGTCCAGTGAGTATGCTGGCCATGCAAGAACTGGGATGTTTTCAGCTTCCAGGAATTGTGCACATATCCTTGCAACATGGGGCCGTGCATTATCATACTGCAACATGAGGTGATGGTTGTGGATGAATGGCACACTAATGGGCCCCAGGATCTTGCTACGGTATCTCTGTGCATTTAACACCCCATCAATAAAATGCAACTGTGTTCGTTGTCCATGACATACGCCTACCCATACCATAACCCCACCGCCACCATAGGCCACTCAGTCCACAACGTTGACATCAGCAAACCGCTCACCCACACAACCCCACACATGCTGTCTGCCATCTGCCCTGAACAGTGAAAACCGGAATTCATCTGTGAAGAGAAAACCTCTCCAATGTGCCAGATGCTATCAAATGTGAGAATTTACCCACTGAAGTTGCTTACGGCGACGACCTGCAGTCAAGTCGAGACCTCGATGAGGACGATGAGCATGCAGATGAGCTTCCCTGAGATGGCTTCTGACCGTTTGTACTGAAATTTTTTGGTTCTGCAAAACAATTGTTGCAGCAGCTGTCCGGGTGGCTGGTCTCAGATGATGTTGGAGGTGAACATGCTAGATGTGGAGGTCCTGGCCTGGTGTGGTTACACGTGGTCTGTGGTTGTGAGGCCGGTTAGATGTACTGCCAAATTCTCTGAAATGCCTTTGGAGACGGCTTATGGTAGAGAAATTAACATTCAATTCACAGGCACAAAGTACCATGCGCCACTGGATTCCTGGGCCCGTATTCACGAAGCAACTCAAAGCCCTCTCAAAGAGCTCCTGACTTAGCCTAAAATTTCCTGGCAAGGAATCTTAGCCTAAGAGTGACCCAGCAGATGTCTGAGAGCAACTCTGAGCAAGGAGGGGACAGAAACTCCTATATTTGTGAGGAGGCGGGGTTGACCCCGTTGCTAGGTATGACACAGTCCTCTAAGAGATGTGATTAGTTGTCACGGAAAGGGGAGAGAAAATAAAAATAAAAAAACAAATGCACTCCACCATCCTAGTCATGACTGGACAGTGAAATCAACTGATCATATAACCTGAACCGCATTAAGACATGCAGTCGTCATGGAAAATAGAAAATGTCCCAAGATGACTCATGCAATAAATTTGGAGAAATCAGTGACCTAATTGAATTAAATGAGGTAATTGATGCTGCTACTGAGACTGACACACCACTTACCGATTCCCCAAATTCTCAGCCTTATCCTTATCTGTAAAGAACCTGGTTGTTCAGGTTGTATTTCGGGTTCTTACCTGCAGAAACCAGCGATTAAGTTGAAAAGTACATCTCCTCCCTGAAACAGAGCCCAAATGCAAATGTCATTCAGTTTTGGAAAGAAAATTCTGCATCCTTTCCATGACTAGCTAGTAGTTGTTGTTGTTTTAATAGTGGTGTTCAGCATTCCAAGTGGCTCTGAAAATGCCAATGTTCCCTTCTTAGTTGCTGGCCTGTTTTCTTTTTTGGTTCCTTCTTCGACTCTCATTTATTCGAACTGGATAAATGAGAAGTGCTCACTAACACAGATTTAGACAGATTTGTGAACAGTATTTGAGAGAAGAATTTTGTGTACAAAGACAATGGTTTAGATCTTTTGAGTTCAGCTTATGAAAAATGGGAGCAAAAACAAAAGTTTTGTGTTTATATTTTTGTTCAGTATACTGTATAGAGTAGTGAAAAAAGTGTGTGTGTGTGTGTGTGTGTGTGTGTGTGTGTGTGTGTGTGTGTGTGTGTGTGTGTGTGTGTGTGTGTGTGTGTGTGTGTGTGTGTGTGTGTGTGTGTGTGTGTGTATATATACACACAGTATGGCACATAAGTATTTGATCCACTGCCTGTTTTCCAGTTTTTCCCACCTACAAAGAATGGAGAGGTCTGTAATTTTTAATCATAGGTACGCTTCAACTGTGAGACAGAATCTAAAAAAAAATTAGAAAATCACATTGTATGATTTTAAACAATTAATTTGCATTTTATTGCATGAAATAAGTATTTGATCACCTACCAACCAGCAAGAATTCTGGCTCTTACAGACCTGTTGATTTTTCTTTAAGAAGCCCTCCTATTCTGCACTCTTTACATGTATTAATTGGACTGTTTGAACTCGTTACGTCAGTCACACCCCAACCTCCAACCCAATTAATCACACTCCTGCCTATCCATTATGGACAAGACCAAAGAGCTGTCTAAGGACACCAGGGACAAAGTTGTAGACCTGCACAAGGCTGGGGTGGGCTACAGGACAACAGGCAAGCAGCTTGGTGAGAGGGCAACAACTGTTTGGTGCAATTATTAGTAAATGGAAGAAACACAAGATGACTGTCAATCTTTCTCGGTCTGGGGTTCCATGCAAAATCTCGCCTCGTGGGGTAAGGATTATTCTGAGAAAGCCCAGAACTACATAGGAGGACCTGGTCAGTGACCTGAAGAGGGGTGGGACCACAGCCGTAATGATTACATTAGTGACACGCTACGACATCATGGTTTAAAATTCTACAGGGCAGCAAGGTCCCCCTGCTCAAGCCAGACCTGTTTGAAGTTCACCAGAGGAGGCATGGGAGAAGGTTATGTGTTCAGATGAGACCAAAATAGAGCTTTTTGGTATCAACTCCACTCGCCGTGTTTGGAGGATGAGAACAACCGTGAGAACACCGTCCCAACCGTGAAGCATTGGTGTAGAAACATAATTTTTGGGGGTGCTTTTCTGCAAAGGGGACAGAAAGACTGCACCATATTGAAGGGAGGATGGATGGGGTCTTGTATCATGAGATTTTGTCAAACAGCCTCCTTCTCTCAGTAAGAGCATTGAAGATGCGTTGTGGCTGGGTCTTCCAGCATGACAATGACCCCAAAGACACAGCCAGGGCAACTAAGGAGTGGCTCCATAAGAAGCATTTCAAGGTCCTGGAGTGGCCTAGCCAGTCTTCAGACCTGAATTCAATAGAAAATCTTTCGAGGGTGCTGAAACTCCAAACCTGAAAGATCTGGAGAAGATCTGTATGGAGGAGTGAACCAAAATCCCTGCTGCAGTGTGTACAAACTTGGTCAAGAACTACAGAAAACGTCTGACCTCTGTAATTGCAAACAAAGGTTTCTGTACCAAATATTAGGGCCCCTTCACACATAGTGTGAATTTGGTCGAATTGCACATGAAGAGCGCAAGAAGCAGGAATTGTGTGCAAAACGTGTAAAATTGTAGCTGCTTCCAACACCTCGTACACCTGTTGCTACAACTATTTGCGCATACCAGTAGCTGAAAGACAGAGTGTGTCTGCTCCTGGATACCCCATCTTGAGAACGCAGAACACATTCCGTGTTTGGAAGGACATGAACTGACAACATTCCTCCTTGAGCCGCGTGTCTCTGCTTGCTGTCCTCACGTGGAAATATATAAAACATCTTTCACCTTTGCGCCGGGTTGCAGCAGCAGCACACAGTGTACACCATCCATGTCTTTGTTGACTTCAGGCATTTTTCCGCACTGATTACAGGCCAGCAATGGTAGCGCAGTGGTAATGTTTCCGTCTGGTAATCGGAGCTTTTGGGTTTGTATCCCGTGAGTAACGTGTTTTTTTTTGTTGTTTTTTTTTACCAGGGTTATTTTACCACAGGGTTCTGTATTGCGTTCCCTTTTATGTATTATTTATATCAACCCAGTGATATTCACCAATTATACAGCTGGTTTTTATTTTATTGTTCTCCACATCTGCGGCATGATGTAGTGCAGCTGCTCGCACTCTGTTCCTGCTTGAAAGACACTGTTGCGTGTGAGAACTGTCACACCGGGATCGTGCACGCTTGCCTGTCGGCTTGATGTTCGCGCGGTTCGCTCATACGAGCTGTTTTGCTGTGAGTCGCCCTGAGTTGTACTTATTCGTACTGTGTGAAAGGGCCCTTAAGGTCAGTTTTTCTATTGTATCAAATAATTATTTCATGCAATAAAATGCAGATTAATTAGTTAAAAATCATACAATGTGATTTTCAGATTTTTTTTTTTTTTTTTTTTTTAAATCCCTTTGGCAGCTCCCTTGTTTTCACACAGGGTCGCCACAGCAGATCCGAGGTGGAGCCGCATGTTGATGGAAGTGTACCTACAATAACAATTACAGACCTCTCCATTCTTTGTAGGTGATGTAAACATATGACTACAGTACAGTTTAAAAAGTGTCTGCAAACATTGAGGGCAGTGATTGTGACAGAGTGAGGAGTACTGTTTTTTGTTTCGTTTTGTTTTTGTCAGCTTGCTCACAGATGTCTAGTCGTTTCCAGGCCAGGCCCAACCTTCTCACCCACTTTGTTGAACATTGGTTCATTAGTTTTTCACATGTGGGCTAAAACATGTTCTTTTGGATTGAATAATAATGATTTTAGATCTCAGAATATTTTAGTAATTTGATAAGATGTAACTTCCTCCTTTACCAGTGCGCCTGTGAAGAAAAGCTAGTCTTCATTTCCTTATTCATTTGCCCTTCCTTCTCGTCTTTTCCCTTGGAAAGCATTTGTAAATTATTAGCCAGCTGTTTTGAATGCAGCCTCGGGCTGTCTCTGCTGAAGGGGACACCCTGTGCTGTTCAGTTTTTTTTTATGAGACTTTGTGTTCAGTTGTGTCTCTGTACATTTGGGTTTTTCCCCATTTTTTTTTAAACCTGCTTGAGTTAATCTGTGCTCTACTAATGAAATGCATTCCTGTAAATATGAGGTCTATTAGAAAAGTATCCGACCTTATTATTTTTTTCAAAAACCATATGGATTTGAATCACGTGTGATTACATCAGACATGCTTGCACCCTTGTGGGCATGCGAGAGTTTTTTCACGCCTGTCGGTTACGTCATTCGCCTGTGGGCAGTCTTTGAGTGAGAAGTCGCCCACCCTCTCATCGATTTTTTTTCATTGTTTAGGAATGGCTCAGAGACTGCTGCTTTGTTTGATCAAAATTTTTTCAAAACTGTAAGGCACAACTGAGTGGACACCATTCGATAAATTCAGCTGGTTTTCGGTAAAAAATTTTAACGGCTGATGAGAGATTTTGGTCTGGTAGTGTCGCCGTAAGGACGGCCCACGGTGCGCGATCTGCGCTTCGAGGTGGCAGCATCTCGCTGTTTCAAGTTGAAAACTTCCACATTTCAGGCTCTGTTGACCCAGGAAGTCGTCAGAGAACAGAAAACTTTCAGAAGAAGTCGGCATGAGGAGTTTATTCGGACATTCCATTGTTAACGGACATTTTGTAATGAAAGAACGTGCGGGCAGAGTCGCATGTCGGGCCGGACCGACCGCGGGGGGTCGCGACAGGAAAAACACCTCCGTTGGAAACCTTAACGGGCAAGTTGGAACATGCCCAAGCTGTTAAACTATTTCTCAGTTACTCACTTGTTGAAAGCCATCAAAAGCCGCCTGAATTTTACAAATGGTTTTCAACACGGAGGTGTTTTTCCTGTCGCGGCGCACACAGATTCGCAGAGTCGTCACGGAAACGACTCGGCGAATTTGCACGCACGTCTTTCATTAAAAAATGTCCTTAAACAGTGGAATGTCCGCATAAAGTCCTCATGCTGGCCTCTTCTGAATCTTCTCTGTTCTCTCACGATGTCCTGGGTGAATTAAGCCTTAAATTAGGATGTCTTCAGGTCGAAACAGGCGACTGCGTGACGTCCCGCTCCGTGGGAAGTCCTTACACCGACAGAAACACCCCATAATCTCTCATCAGCCGTTAAACTTTTCACCGAAAACCAGCTTAATTTCTCCAATAGTGTCCACTCGGATATTCCTCACAGGTCCAGAAAAAACTTTGATAAAGCAACGCGCGGCGTCTCGAGCAGTGTGTGAAACAAAGGAATTCAGCCAAGAGGGCGGGACCACATCTCACTCAAGGCCTGCCCACAGGGAAATGACGTCACCGACACACGTGAAAAAACTCACGCATGCGCACGAGGGTTCAAGCATGATTGGTGTAATCGCACGTCATTCAAATCCATATAGTTAAAAAAAAAAAAAAAGTGTTGGTTTCTTATCTAATAGACCTCGTATATATAACTAATGCTCACTTTCACAGTTTTGTTCCATGAAACACTAAAGTCAAACACAAGAGACAAGTTAAGCTCTTGAAGGCTACAAGGCAGCCCTCCTTGCTTTCTTTGATGCTGTCCCTTTGGTGCGGTTAACGTTTATTAAAATGTCAACTTAATGAGTGCAAAAGAGTGTAGCTTAATTAAGTGAGGCATTCTGTCGTCTCTCTCTGTATGTTGTCCTCTTCTTCCCCCTCCAAACTCAACCTTTTCTCTTTAGAACCGGATGGAGGAGAGTAAAGCGCTCTTTAGGACAATAATCACTTACCCCTGGTTCCAGAATTCCTCCGTCATCCTGTTCCTCAATAAGAAGGACCTGCTGGAAGAGAAGATCATGTACTCTCATTTGGTTGACTACTTCCCAGAATATGATGGTGAGTAACACCCACAGTGTTTGCCACTTAAAAATACCAAGCACATCTTCACCACAAAATGTAAAATCATGGCAGTTTAGCAAAAACTGCCTGTGTTGGATAAAATGGCCACTGCCAGCTAAATCAACATGACAACCTACGATGCTCAGTAATGAGGGCCCCTTCACACATAGTGCGAAGTTTGGTTGAAGTGCGCACGAAGCAGGAATTGTATGCAAAACATGTAGAATCATACCTGCTTCTAACGCCTCGTACACCTGTTGCTACAATTATTTGCGCACATCAGCGGCTGAAACACAGAATGTGCGCTGTGCAAACCCATCGCACCCTCTCGTGGCAGGTGTTGGCCAAAATTCCAGGTGACACGCACAAACATCTAAAACTGCTCGCATGGCACTTAGAAAATGTGTGGCCAGTTGCACTCTTGGCGTGACAACAGACTACAGACCATCAATGTCATACTCACAGTGAAATTTGTCTAAGTTCCCCACGAGTGTGACTTTGCAAACACACTGACACGTGGGTGTGTGCGCTCCGCTGACAGGAGGTGTGGCTTCCGACAGAAAAAGCTGTGGGGATCTGTCATTCTGGACAACACTGGCTGTGTTTGGACAGACATGGACTAATAACTGTTCACTGCACTGCAAATTTTCCCCGGATTTCACAATTTTCATTTCACAGCCCTGTTATATGTAGAACATGGATTAAAGTTCTCCGTCACCACAACGGATTTCCGTCATTGGGAAAATTTAACCAAATACATGCGCGCACGTGGTGTCCTGCATGTTTTGGGGGAGAAATATGATACTCTCTCTGTAAAAGCAACATCCCATTCTGCGCTAATCAAAGCAGCAGCAATGTCAGCGTGGATGGCGCCGCACAGCGGAGGAAGGGACTGTGTGAATTTTCACTCCTCTCAGCTCTGTTTACTGCTTGCCATGAGCCACTGTCCTTCTCCTCTCTGTCTTTGTGGGAACATTGGCAGAGCTTCCCCAAGTAGAGCAAGGTGTGGCTTTGCTTTGAACTAATGAAGCAGTGCTTCGATGGTTTGTTGTTTTATTTCGCTTTATCTTAATTTTGCCCTGCTGAAATCCTGAAGAGCATATGTCTGTGAGTAATATTTACCTTTTTATGTTAAACTGACCTGTTTTGGTCTTCTGAAACAGTTGATAGATGTATTTTATAACTTAAAAACGGGTCAGATGCTAACACATTAGCATGTCTATGGCGTTTTCAATGTTAAAGTTAACATTAAGCTGTTCGCATCTCAGCACGTTTGTGTGCATTTGTTTTCTGTATAATAATTAATGGCTCAGCATTTGTTGTCGTAAGAGTCAAATGTATTACGAATTGTAATATTTTTTTATTTATTTTTATTTATATATTAATAATAATAATACCAACAACAACAATAATAGTAATAATAACTAATAATGCTACAATACAATTTTAGAAAACAGACAAAAAGAGCCTGATTAAAAAAAAACACAACAGTAAATATAAAACCAACTAACAATGACCATAAATAAATAAATATAGAAATAAATAACTTTCCTGTGAACACCCAGTGACTCTTACACCTGCACTTCATCCCTGTTTAATTTAAGTTTAATGACAATTTGTTTCGGTCAAACCACATCTAAGCTGTGTTTTTACACAAGAAAAAAATAAAATGCAGTAAACTGCACATTTATGTCTTTTACATGAAAATATCTTAATAAAGATAGCATATTACACTTTCTTCAGGCCTTTAAAATACTTTTGTGGACTCTTGCTGTAATGTTGTCAGTTGTTGAGATAGTTGCTTAGAGGCTATTTAGAATATATTTGTATACTGTATACTGTTTGTTGTAATTATTGAGCAAAAAAAAAAGAGTGTGCACCCCTACTACGCCACATTTTGCTGGCATTGATTTTTGCTAGGAAAAAATTTCAGTCGGATGAAAATTTTTTTTTGCTTTAACCCATGATGTAGACAGGTGTGTGCCTTTCCAAATCATGTCCAGTTGACTGAATCTACCCTAGGTGGACTCCAGCTAACCTGTAGAAACATCTGGAAACCTGGAAACAGGATGCACCTGAGGTCAATATTGAGCATCATGGCAAAGCCTGTGAATACTTGTGTACATGTGATTTCTTAGGTTTTTATTTGGAATAAATTTGCAAAAATCCTAAACATGAAAAAAAAAATGATGTTGTCATTATGGGCTGTTGTGAGTAGAATTTTGGGGAGAAAAATGAGTTAAACACGACCAGAAGTAAAGCAGTTTTTCTGTCCGCCAAAGCCAGGGTACAGAATGGTTCATAGAATGAAAGACAGGTGGTGAAACAACAAGGTTGAAGAGCTACAAAACCTTGCAAATAAGAATGACTCTTAGGGCCTATTCTCAGCCCTGAGGGCAGTCTACAGCCCAAGAACTAATGCCATAGCCCCAGTAAAATCCACTGATAACACTTTACTGACTAACATGAAAGACATCACCAAGCGCTGGAAAGAGCACTTTTGAAACCTGCTTAACCAACAGGGCACCGCTGTCAAAAATGTTGTTGCTAATCTTGCAGTTCACCCTACAAAAGAAGAGCTGTCTACTCCAGTTACCATGGAAGAGCTGGAGAAGGCACTGAAAGAGACCAGAAGAGGCAAAGCACCAGACCAAGATGGCTTTCCACCAGATGTCCTGAAACAAGGTGGCCAGGCTCTAAAGAACCAACTGCTTGTACTGTACAACACCTGCTGACAAAAATAACAACTTCCCCACGACTTTAAAGATGCCCTGATAATCACCATCTACAAAAAGAAGAGAGATCGGAGTGACTGTGGTAACCATGGAGGCATATTTCTTCTATCAAGTGCTGGCAAAGTCCTTGCGAAGATCATGCTCAACAGGTTAAATATACTCTCTGAGAGCATTCTTCCAGAAAGCCAGTGTGGCTTCAGTTACGTTATTCTCCCTTCGACAACTCCATGAAAAAGCAGCAGAACAACATCATCCCCTGTACATTGTGTTTGTGGATTTCTCGAAGGCCTTTGACACTGTCAACAGAGAAATACTGTGGAAGGTACTCAAAGCCTATGGTGTCCAGAGATGTGGATCAGGCAGTTTCATGATGGAATGACGGGACGAGTGGTAAGTGGAAGTGACATCATTGAGCCTTTCCAGATCAACCATGGCATTAAACAGGGCTGTGTACTTGCACAAACACTCATCACACTCTACCTAGCTGCTGTTCTGGAAACTATGTCTGAAAACTCCAGCAAAGGCATCTACATTCGCTCGTACATAGACCGAAAGCTTTTCAACCTGGCATGTTTGAGGGCTGAAACGAAAACAAGAACCATCTGTGGCAGAGAACTACTATATGTTGATGATTATGCTCTGGTTGCCACAGATCCTCCTGACATCCAAGAAATTGTGGACCTATTCCATGCGGCTGCAACGCAGTTCGGATTAAAGATAAATACTACAACCACTGAACTGCTGTTTCAGCCTTCCCCAGACTGCAATGACCTAAGCAGACCTGACATAACTGTCAGTGGTGAGGTCTTGAGAAGTGTTAACAGCTTCACATATCTGGAGAGTAGTTACCAATAACAACTTATCAGATGCTGAAATTGAGAGAGGAATCCAGTCGGTAACAAAAACTTATGGAGCATTACACGGACGTCTGCGGTCCCACCATGACATTAAGCTACAAACCAAGATACAACACTGTTGGGCTGCTGACCCTGCTATATTCAACTGACACCATGACCCTCTATAGATGGCACATCAAAAATATCACGCGAGTCCAGTTGCGTCACTTACGCGCAATCGTGCATATCAGGTGGCAAGACAGAATTCCCAATGAGGAGGTGCTGAGCTAAGACTGTCAATGCTGAAGCACTGATCACATCAGCCCAACTGAGATGGGCAGGCCGTGTTAAAAGGATGCCAGATGAGAAGCTATCCAAAACAGTCTTTTATGGTGAGCTGGCATCTGGAAGATGAAGCAGAGGTTGTCAGAAGCTGTGGTACAAAGATGTGGTGAAGTGACACATGAAGAAGTGTAACATTGACCCCGATACATGGGGAAAAACAAGCAACTACAAGACCCCTATAGCGGGACATAGCAAGGAAGTACACTCAACAAAAATATAAATGCAACACTTTTGGTTTTGCTCCCATTTTGTATGAGATGAACTCAAAGATCTAAAACTTTTTCCACATACACAATATCACCATTTCCCTCAAATATTGTTCACAAACCAGTCTAAATCTGTGATAGTGAGCACTTCTCCTTTGCTGAGATAATCCATCCCACCTCACAGGTGTGCCATACCAAGATGCTGATTAGACACCATGATTAGTGCACAGGTGTGCCTTAGACTGTCCACAATAAAAGGCCACTCTGAAAGGTGCAGTTTTGTTTTATTGGGGGGGATACCAGTCAGTATCTGGTGTGACCACCATTTGCCTCATGCAGTGCAACACATCTCCTTCGCATAGAGTTGATCAGGTTGTCAATTGTGGCCTGTGGAATGTTGGTCCACTCCTCTTCAGTGGCTGTGTGAAGTTGCTGGATATTGGCAGGAACTGGTACACGCTGTCGTATACGCCGGTCCAGAGCATCCCAAACATGCTCAATGGGTGACATGTCCAGTGAGTATGCCGGCCATACAAGAACTGGGACATTTTCAGTTTCCAAGAATTGTGTACAGATCCTTGCAACATGGGGCCGTGCATCATCCTGCTGCAACATGAGGTGATGTTCTTGGATGTATGGCACAACAATGGGCCTCAGGATCTCGTTACGGTATCTCTTTGCATTCAAAATGCCATCAATAAAATGCACTTGTGTTCTTCATCCATAACAGACGCCTGCCCATACCATAACCCCACCGCCACCATGGGCCACTCGATCCACAACATTGACATCAGAAAACCGCTCACCCACACGACGCCACACACGCTGTCTGCCATCTGCCCTGGACAGTGTGAACCGGGATTCATCCGTGAAGAGAACACCTCTCCAACGTGCCAAACGCCAGCGAATGTGAGCATTTGCCCACTCAAGTCGGTTACGACAACGAACTGGAGTCAGGTCGAGACCCCGATGAGGACGACGAGCATGCAGATGAGCTTCCCTGAGACGGTTTCTGACAGTTTGTGCAGAAATTCTTTGGTTATGCAAACCGATTGTTTGAGCAGCTGTCCGAGTGGCTGGTCTCAGACGATCTTGGAGGTGAACATGCTGGATGTGGAGGTCCTGGGCTGGTGTGGTTACATGTGGTCTGCGGTTGTGAGGCTGGTTGGATGTACTGCCAAATTCTCTGAAACGCCTTTGGAGACGGCTTATGGTAGAGAAATGAACATTCAGTACACGAGCAACAGCTCTGGTTGACATTCCTGCTGTCAGCATGGCAATTGCACGCTCCCTCAAATCTTGCGTCATCTGTGGCATTGTGCTGTGTGATAAAACTGCACCTTTCAGAGTGGCCTTTTATTGTGGGCAGTCTAAGGCACACCTGTGCACTAATCATGGTGTCTAATAAGCATCTTGATATGGCACACCTGTGAGGTGGGATGGATTATCTCAGCAAAGGAGAAGTGCTCACTATCACAGATTTAGACTGGTTTGTGAACAATATTTGAGGGAAATGGTGATATTGTGTATGTGGAAAAAGTTTTAGATCTTTGAGTTCATCTCATACAAAATGGGAGCAAAACCAAAAGTGTTGCGTTTATATTTTTCTTGAGTGTACATCACTGTGACTGAAAATAAGTGCCTGCAGGTATACCAAGCTGCTCACAGCGGAAGGCACACACCCCTGACCCAGTCACTGCACCAGTGCAAACGTTGTGGACGGTCCTGCTGCTCTAAAGCTGGACTGGCTGCACATGAACGATCGTGTAAAGTGTAGGCACACCAACCAGTCAACATCGAAAATGATGGACTGTCGATGATGATGTGCGTCATTACAGCCAGGGCATTCCGTGCGAAATTCTGCCTGAAACAGTGTGAGGGATGTACGAGTGCGCGGTCAATATTACCCCTCCATATATTTCAGTAATAAAGGATTATTAACCGAGTGACAGTTGTGTACGGGGAAATATCAGACCGAGGTTTTAGTACGGACCGAGCGTCAGCAAGGTCTGTAAACATGCAAACTTGCAGTATCGCCCGAATATGTTGCTGACAGTGTTGAGCTCACTCACTTTCTTCACCTCCGCGAAGAACTTGCTAACAAATGGTCCTGTCGTTAGCTGGTAAGCTTTCAATCTGTGTGTTTTTTCCAGTGCAGTTGAGATATTTATGGAGTGCATTCACGTCTGACTTGGTTTTTCTAATCGTGTTTTTAGCTTCCTGGTTTGTGTTGGGTATTTTCTCCTCCAAACATTTTTTAAAACCTTTAACAAGACAAACAGAGTCAAGAAACACCAGTGAGACAGAAAATCAAATATTACGCGCGGAGTGCGGCCAGGCTGTACACCAAGGCTACACTAAAGTCTGGCCTGCTTTTCCGCTCTTTTTATTAAGAGACGCCCTCATCACATAAACAAGAAACTTGTCCTAAGGGTGGGGGTAATGACGCAAGACAAGTTTCTTCCCATAACATAAACGCATACGTCAAGTGCAGCTGTAAGGAAGAACACTTCAGGTCAGCACATCTCGTTCGTCTGTTGCAGGTATCAGCTGTTCTGCATCTGCCTGAAGTGTCCTGTCTTCCACACTCCTTCACACTAAACACCACATCACAATAGTCAAAACGTTCTCTTGCTCCCAGTCGTTAGAGGCTGCGAAAACAAAGTTATGTTATAACAATAAGTACATCCAGTCCTTCATTCCCAGCTCAGATTGACCCCAGAGTGCTAAAACAAAATTGAATTCTCAGGATTGCATTAAGACAGGTGCAAAACAGCACATCTCCGTTCTCATGAGAAAGAAGACAAAGCTAAAACAAGGTTGAATAACACATACATTCTCAGGGTGAAGTGCAAAACAGCACAACACCGTTCTCATGAGAAAGACAAATGTACAAACGTTTAACAGTGATAACATATATACAAAATCTTTAACATTCCCCTCCTGTTTATCGCCTGTTAAACATACAGTAGGCATCACTCAGCTTAGCACTTCTTTTTGAGATTTTCACTAAGAGGTTCATCATGGTATGTTTTCTCTATAGGCTTACACCCCAGAGGTGATGTCATCATTGTCACCATCATCGGTGTCTGGGTCATCATACTTCCATTGGTCTGGGTACAGGTCAGGAGAGCCATCGTCCTCCTTGTCGTCATCTGTCCCCAGAAGTGGATATGATGCTGGACCCCCTCCTGGTCCTGGACTTATTGCTGTGGTTATCATTCTATTTACAAGGCCTCGGAGACATGGAATACAACAACATCCACACAATGTTAGAATTGCAGCAAATACTGCTATAGACACTAATAGTGAAGAAATCAAAGACCTCCATTTTCCCATCCCTTCCAGCCACCAATCCCAGCCTTCGGTGTTTACTCCACTGTGCTCTTTCATCTTCCTGTTCAACGTTCTCAGCCCGTCAATGGCTTGAGTGAGACTGCCGTCTGCAGCTGTGTTGTTGGGAATGAATGTGCAGCATTGTTCTCCGAACATGGCACAAACACCTCCTTTCTCTGCCAACAACATATCCAGAGCAATGCGATTCTGGAAGGCCATAAGGGACGTGGCTTCTAACTGTGAATGGACAGCCTTAAATCCTTCCTCAGTCCAATTTCCTAATTTCTGTACATTGTAGTGGATGTAGTTTATTCTGTCCACGTTTTTATTAATGGAGCACCACCAACAGATGGAAGATTCGAATCCAGCTGCTATTTGATTAACCAGTTTATACTCGTCAGGCACTCCCCTGGGGACTCCTATTGCGTCAATATATGTTGGATTTCCCACTCCTTTCCAATCTCTTTTCACTCTATGTCTGGCTACGTCTTTCTGCCAATCTTCAGGAATAAGAGAGGCTGCATATGTCGTAACGTCTTCAGGGGTCATGGGTATGGCTTCAACTGGTAACAATAATGATATTAATGCACAATAACCTGACACATTTCGTGGCAGTCTGTCAAAGATTCTGTTATCCCCACACCACCACCATACGTCACTCCTCCCGACAGGTTTGAATGTGGGAGTACTATGGACCACATTCTTACACCAGGCGGTG
Organism: Thalassophryne amazonica; assembly: GCF_902500255.1. Lineage (NCBI taxonomy): Eukaryota > Metazoa > Chordata > Actinopteri > Batrachoidiformes > Batrachoididae > Thalassophryne > Thalassophryne amazonica. Next base: position 59,936,712 of record NC_047107.1, on the reverse strand, counting down.
TGGTTTAAGCTACCCAAAGTCTTACTTGTCCCTGTCAAGTGTACACATGTATGGTTAGCATGCCCAACTTTGCTTGAGAATAAAGGTTTAATCTTAGTCAATTTGGTCACTGGATAGATCTTGTCCCACTTAGAACATTTGTTGTTTGCCGCAATGTATGTCTGTGTCATAGCAGTCAGTAGACAGTCTTTGGGTAATGCTGCCGGTATTACCTGTAATATAGGTCTGGGTCCCATACACACAACACAGTCCTTCTTTGCTGCTAGTCCTGCTTGTTCTGCCATTAAAAGCCAATTGTTATTTTGTCCACTAATTCCTGTAGTTACTAGGAACCAGTCATCTGCCTTCATGTCTTTTGTGCCTTGTACAGACACCCCCTTTGCTTGTATGGGCACCCCCTTTGCTTGTATGGACACCCCCTTTGACGTACTTAAGTCGGTCAATATTGGTTGCTGTACTCTATCTGTTTCACAGAGGAAGAAATGGAAATACGGATCTTTTCCTTGTTTGTATACCCAAAGGAGGAACAACCAACAGTCTCCCTCTATATCAGGTGGGAATATGGTTCCTTTTTCTGTGGTATTCACCACTATAGACAGCTTATCATCTGTTTGATACATTTTGAGACTTTGACTCTGGTACTTAGCCCACTCGGTTTGTGCCCATCTTGGTGTCCATCTACTCCATTCATCGGCTACCAACGTTTCCCATCTCCTATCTTGTTGATCGTTGGTCATATACCATGAGAAACTATTTCCGTAATTAGTCCCTCTGTCACCATCCGGCATTCCATGGATAAGAGCACTATATGGTACAGAGATGATCACAGAAGTATTTCTAGGAATGCAGGCCTGTACACCAAATCGGTATGCATTATTCCCATCACAGCTATGTACTGTGGCATTGATTATCGGACTGGGGTCTTTGTTACTTCTTTTTGGTCTCTGCAATCTGTGGATGTGATCCGTATTATCATGTCCCGTGCTCATGGCTTTTAATAATAATACCAATTCAAAAAAGAAAAGTAGCATAACAAGGACTGTCCGTGGGGTCCAGAAACCCCCTTTCTTTTTATCTTTTTCTTTCGCCATTTCTGCACACTACAGCACACCTATGTTCAGAACAGTGGCTTCTTAATGTCTTCTGCTAGCTTTCGTGTCTAACCTGGATCTTAACACCAAGCTCACACACTATTACTAGTCTTGTCCTACTGTTCTTACTGTTTGTCTGTGTCTGCAGAAATGACTTTCTTACAGTGAGTTAAATGAATCCATGTACTTCTTTCCCCAATTTTCAAAGCTGTGGGTGTTGTGAGTAGTACTTGATAGGGCCCTTCCCATTTAGGTGAATGCCAGTGTTTTCTCTTGATGCTTCTTATCAACACCCAGTCTCCAGGTACCACTTTAGGGTCCTCCTGTGGAGAAATGGGATCATCAGTGTTTGGAACTCTCCCTCGTTGTCCTTCTAACATTTTTCTCATGTAATCCGCCAAATTGGCTTCCTCAGGTACATCCCAAATTTGTCCATAATATGGCAATCGATATTTTCTGCCAAACAATGTTTCATACGGTGTCAACCCCATGGTACTAGTTATGTTTATATACATTTTTACCAAATCTACACAATGTGTCCATGGTCTGCCTGTTTCCTCCATTGTCTTTCTAAGTCTGTTTTTTACTGTTCCATTCATCCTTTCCACTAATCCGGCGCTTTGTGGATGATAAGCACAATGATTTTTGAGATTAACCTGTAGTGCTTCTCCTACGTATTGCACTATTGCATTAACAAAATGCGCTCCGTTATCTGAATAGACTGTTTCTGGTATTCCAAATCGTGGGATGATGTCTTTGCATAATGCTTTAGCCACTGTAAGTGAATCTGCATGTTTTGTAGGGAACAATTCTACCCATTTTGAGAAGGCATCAATTATGACTAAACAAAATTCCTTCCCTTCATGTTTACTCAGCTGTATATAATCCATATGAATCACTTGAAAGGGATATTGTGGTGTTGGAAATTTACCTCTTTGGGGTCTCAAATTGCCTTGTGAGTTGTGTTTTGCACATATCATGCATGCTCTACAATGCTGTTTTGCATATGCATCGAACCCATAAAGACAAAAAATAGATTGCAATTGCGATATCATACCCCCTGATGAGACATGCGTCACGCCATGGCTCATAATAGCTGCCCATTTAAACATATTTTTTGGCAATATGGGTTTCTTTTGTGGTCATACGTACAAGTCATTTGCATACGTAGCGCCTTTAGCTATCCACATTTGTTTTTCTCTGTCTGTTGCCTGCTGTTGCATATCAGCAAGCAGTGTACGACCTATATACAAATCTGGAGTTGTTTCCTGTATAACAAAAATAGAAGAAGCTGCTGCTGCCTCTTTTGCTACTCTGTCAGCAAAATCATTTCCTTTTGAAACACTGTCAGAGCCTTTAGTGTGAGCCGCACATTTGCATATAGCAATTTGTTGAGGCAACTTCACAGCTTGCAGTAGGGCAGTTAGGAGAGTGGCATGAGTCACTGGCTTTCCAGATGATGTCACCATTCCACGCTCTTCCCACAGTTTTGCAAACACATGCACTGTGCTGAAAGCGTACTGGCTGTCTGTATAAATTGATACGGCCGTACCTTGAAACAGATAGCAAGCTGCAGTTAAAGCAACTAATTCAGCTGCTTGTGCTGAAAATGACGATGGCAATGAAGCAGAATCTAATACTTCTGAATTTGTGACGACAGCATATCCAGATTGTGTTTGTCCATAAGCATTTTTGGTGGAAGAACCATCCACATACACGATTGTACTGTTTGGGATGGGTGTGTCCCGGAGGTCTGGGCGTGCTTTTGTACAAACTGTTGCTACATCAAGACAATTGTGCGGCTCACCATCCTCAGGTAAAGGTATCAATGTGGAGGGATTCAATGTTGTACAGCGCTCTATCGTAAGGTGTGGCTGTGATAATAGCAAGGACATGCACGAAAGATGTCTTGCTGGGGACAAAAGGCTCATGTTTGTCTGCAACAAAAGTGCAGAGACTGCATGTGGAACTTTCAATGTCAACTGATGGAATAGAACAACATTACTGCTACTTTGAACAGCCATAGAGGCCGCAACAACAGCCTGTACGCATGGTGGTAAAGCACTTGCTACTGCATCCAATTTAGATGAGTAGTAGGCAACTGGCCTCAATTTTGAGCCATACACTTGAACCAAAACACTAGTCATGAACTTATTCTTACAATCAACTGTTTGAGTAAATGGTTTACTATAATCTGGTAGTGCCAAAACTGTGGATGACACTAATGTTTGTTTTACTTTTACAAAGGCTTCCTCAGCATCTTTGTTCCATTCCAACACGGTTGACATTGAAATATCATCTTTGTACATCAAATCAGAAAGTGGACTAGTCAACTCTGCATAGCAAGGAATCCATGCCCTGCAGTAATTTGTTAATCCAAGAAATGACATCATCTGCTTTTTGGTTTGTGGTTTTGGAGCGTGCAAAATTGCTTCCTTCCTATCAGACAGGATCGTGCGCCCTGTGGCTGATAACTCATGTCCTAAATATTTTACTTTATCCCTACACAACTGAACTTTGTTTCTACTCACTCTGTGGCCATTGTCAAATAAGAAACATAATAATGCTACTGTGTCAGTTATGCAGTTTTCTCGTGTGTCAGAGGCAATCAAAATGTCATCAACATACACTAATAGTTGGCTATCTGCCGGTGGAACGAAATTGGCTAAACATGCTGACATGACTTGAGAATAAATAGTTGGACTCTCTGCGTAACCCTGCGGTAATCTAGTGAATGTATATCGTTGTCCTTTAAAGGTAAAAGCAAACCAGAATTGACTATCTGGGTGTACTGGCACAGAGAAAAATGCATTACTTATGTCAATTACTGAGAAACTATTAGAATTTGGTCTCAGCGAATTTAACAAGGTGTGTGGATCTGGGACACATGGTGCTCTTTTAATCACAGCAGCATTTACTGCCTGCAGATCTTGAATCATTCTCCACCCCACTGAGGGCGGAGCCTTTTTCACAGGAAATATGGGTGTGTTACATGGTGAATCTGGACATGGCACTATTACTCCTGCTGTTAATAAATCCTCTATTACTGGCCTGATTCCTTCAATTGCATCAGGTTTCAATGGATACTGTCTTACACATGGTCTGTATTCTGTTTTTGGCCTTATAACTACAGGTTGTGCATTTTTAATCAGTCCTACGTCTGAAGGACCTGTTGTCCACAATCCTGACGGTACTGAAGAGAGAAGATCATCTTCTTCAGGACTCAACTGAAACACTCAGGATTGTGAAGTGGACACATCAATGTGTGTTCCAGCTGTCAGCACCAATGAGACATTAACTGGCACTTTATACAATTTAGTTGATGGACTGAACTCCGTTCGTGGTCCAACTCTGCTCCAATCAGAGGCTGACAAAGCTGTTATGACTGTCAGTCCCAATTCTTGCCATTCTGTCAAATATGGCTTACAAAGTGACATATGTAATGGCATACCTGTGAATTTCAATTTTGATACATCTTCAGTGGCGCCTGTTACTGTTATGACGGCTATTGAGTTGCCATCATGAATCAAATCGGTCATTGTCAGTTTCACAGGTGAAACATTTTTCAATTTAGTTTCATAGTCACCATCCGGACCTGGAGGATCTTTATGCCACATTGTGACATGCAGGTCAGGTGGTGACATCTGTTGTTCAGGATTTTTTAGTAGGGCTGTCGCTTGCAAGACGACATCTTTACCCCATCCTGCAGCATCTTCTTCTGAGATGTCAAATGTATAGTAATAGTGGAATGTGGGGTCAGCGCTTTCTTCTCTTATTATGTTAACGCCTCCTGTGCGTTCAACAACTAATTTCCCTTGTTCCACAATTATGGACAAGCCCAATGCAGTCAATCCGTCTCGTCCTAGGAGGTTAACTGGACATTGTGGCATGCTTAACACTGACATAGTACACGTCAGGCCAAATGGATCTGTCAACGTTATGGGTTTGGTGATAGGGACGTCTGATGTTTGTCCATTTGCAGAGCGAACCCTAAAGAGTTCGTTGCTTAATTGATGGACAGGTATGTTGTCATTACATGTGGTTCTACATGCTCCTGTATCACAAAGGAATGTCACTGGTCGTCCATTTACCAACAAAGTCACTTCTGGTTTTGGTACCGGATTTCCCAGCAAGGCACACAGATCCATATCGCAATCAGACTGCCTATATGATGTGGAATCATGGATTATGGATTCTAGTCATTGTGGATACTGTGGCTGAGGAGGATTATTCCGTTGTGGAATTCCTCCTGCTGCTCCCTCAGTAGGTGGATTCGGACAATTTCTATACATATGTCCCTCTCTTCCACAGTTCCAACAAATCAGGGGACCACGTGGTGGCCCTCCCTGTCTGGGCTGCTGTTGTGGTTGCCATGGTCCTTGACGTTGTGGCTGTCCACCTTGTCTATTTTGCCATGGCTTTTTGGGGCGTTTGCACTGCTTCTGCTGTCTTAAGTTACCCTGCTGGTAATATATTTCGTCATCTCCATGTGCTACATACACTCCTTTGTCGCTGTTTCTTGTCTTTTTCTGCTTTAAGACTTCTTCTGCATGACAGCAGTGTGTATGTGTGTCTTCCAATGTGCCTGTAGGCAATCCAATCCAATGTTTCTGTATCCAAGCTTTTATATCCTTATTGGAATGTTGGATCAGAGCGTTTTTCAATTGTTGTTCATACACAGGTGTTTCTGGCAATATGCCACTATGGACCCTAAACACATTCTCAAATCTGCACCTAAACTCTGTCCATGGCTCTCCTTCTTTCTGAGTTGTCCTGGTAATTTCAGTATAATTTATCTTTGGTCCTAACACTCCTTTTGCACGTGTAATCATAGCTTCCACTCTTGTTTTCAAGACTAGATCATCATGTGTCAGTGGTACGCCTTGTTGATCTGCAGGATTCCAGTCTCCGCGTACCTGACTCCATTTAGGGCCACATGCTTTCATCCACACCTGTTGGACTTCAGGTCCATTAAGGTGGTAAGATGTTCTAATGTTTTCTATATCCTGCATAAATCCCTCAATATCGACATGTGGCGATGGTATCATGTCGACTGCTGCTTTGATATCATCAGCATTCCATGTCCGATAAACGAGCATGGTTGGTAGCTGTCCTGCTGTTTCTGCACGAGGATTTGGTACTTCTATCATAGGATAGGCACCTCCCTGATCACTATGTTCCACCATGGGAGGGGCTGTAGGCACTTTTGCTTGACTGCGTGTTTGTGGTTTTTCTGGTTTTTCTCTTTTTACCTTAGGTTTTACTGCCAAATCATACTGTGGTGGCGGTACATCGTCATCCTCTGGTAGAGGAGATAAAGGTCTCTTTGCCACCGACGATCCAGCCGGCGGTGATTGTTGAGGCTGTTCTGGCTCTCTGTGCTGAATTATCACATCTTCTTCTGCCTTACCTACAGCTTTCTTTTTTCTTGCTTTCTCTAATCGTCGCTTCTCTGCTCCTTTCTGTCTGTTCTCTGCTTCCTCCTCCCAAAATGCCACTAAATCTGCCCCTACTTTCTGCATCTTTTTCTCATCACCTTTATGTTCCCGTTCTAACTCCTTCTTCAGCTTTTGTATGCTGATCAGGTTCAGTCGTCCGTCAAAGTCATGTTTATTTATCCAGGTCTCCAATTTCTTTGTTGCTTTTGGATTTTTTGCCTCCATAACTTTCCAGTCGTCAGTTGATAAATTTTCCTTATTTTTAGACGTCTTACCCCCCATTTTTATTATCCCTTGTTATAATTTGGACTTCAGACGGGGGCACACCTAGGGTGTTCTAAATCTGAAGTTTTCACACTTTCTTTGGACGTGACAATTAATTTGCCGTCGTGTGGTTGATTCCTTTCACCTCCCCGTAGGAAGCGGAATCACTTGCCTCTGCTTCCACACGCACGGTTGTCACTAACGTTGTCCAAAGTATTACACTTTCACACAGTTATTTACACTTGCGCAAAACACTATTTACACATAGAAACACTCCTAATAATCGTACGCGTATTCTTATGTCAGGGGAGCTCGCCCTCCCGTGAAATTTAACTAATGTCCTGCCTTAGGGGACTCCGCCGTCCCTGCCAAATTTAACTACCTTTTTACAGTGCACATATTTCTACCCGGGATTTCCTTTACGTATTAAAACAGAGGAGTCCGTATCCTCCTTCCGGAATTTAACTACTTGCGTCCCTCGCAACCGTAGAGGAGTCCGCCCTCCTTACAGAGTTTAACTGTGTTTCATTAACAGACGATTCTGTATCATCGCTTACGGAGTTTAACTGTTTTATGTGATCACTTTTATCCCCTACCGGTACGCGTATATAAACAGAGGAGTCCGCACCCTCCTTACAGAGTTTAACTGCTTTGCATTAACAGACGATTCTGTATCATCGCTTGCGGAATTTAACTGTTTATGTGATCTGATCACCACTCACTCAGTACTGTTTACAAAGAAATTTTACTCACTGACTCGACTTCCTGTCTGTCTTCTTCGGGAAAATCTCGTCAACCAGACGATGCCAACGGTGGTCGACAATTGCAGACACGATCAATCGATCGATCAGACCTTGGCCAAGGATTTACGTCTGGACTTGACGACCTCCGCCGGACACCTCCGGTGTTGTTGAAATCCCGGACGAGCCCCCAGTCAATGTTGGGTATTTTCTCCTCCAAACATTTTTTAAAACCTTTAACAAGACAAACAGAGTCAAGAAACACCAGTGAGACAGAAAATCAAATATTACGCGCGGAGTGCGGCCAGGCTGTACACCAAGGCTACACTAAAGTCTGGCCTGCTTTTCCGCTCTTTTTATTAAGAGACGCCCTCATCACATAAACAAGAAACTTGTCCTAAGGGTGGGGGTAATGACGCAAGACAAGTTTCTTCCCATAACATAAACGCATACGTCAAGTGCAGCTGTAAGGAAGAACACTTCAGGTCAGCACATCTCGTTCGTCTGTTGCAGGTATCAGCTGTTCTGCATCTGCCTGAAGTGTCCTGTCTTCCACACTCCTTCACACTAAACACCACATCACAATAGTCAAAACGTTCTCTTGCTCCCAGTCGTTAGAGGCTGCGAAAACAAAGTTATGTTATAACAATAAGTACATCCAGTCCTTCATTCCCAGCTCAGATTGACCCCAGAGTGCTAAAACAAAATTGAATTCTCAGGATTGCATTAAGACAGGTGCAAAACAGCACATCTCCGTTCTCATGAGAAAGAAGACAAAGCTAAAACAAGGTTGAATAACACATACATTCTCAGGGTGAAGTGCAAAACAGCACAACACCGTTCTCATGAGAAAGACAAATGTACAAACGTTTAACAGTGATAACATATATACAAAATCTTTAACAGTTTGTAACGAAAATACGTGTTGTGGACCGATTGGGAAAATATCTAACCGGTAATCAGCCAATCAGAGTGTGCATAGTGTTGCAGCCATGTAATAAAATAAAATGGTAAAATGATAAAATGGTCACTATCGTTTAAATTGAAGTGGCACCCTCCGGGGCTGAAGAATCAAGCCAGTGTGGAATGCCAAATCTCCCAGATGGAGGAGTTTGAGTATCTCAAGGTCTTGTTCACAAGTGGCGGCAAGGTCAAGCATGAGATCGATTGAGTGATTGGGGCTGCGCCTGATGTTTTATGGACATTGTACCAAACTGGTATGAAGATGGTGATGCTCCAGTCGATTTACGCTCCTGTCTTCACCTATGGTCATGAGGTTTGGGTAATGACTGAAAGATCAAGGTTGTGGATACGAGTGGTGGAAATGGGGTTCCTCCATTGGGTATCTGAGCTTACATTCAAGGGCAGGGTTAGAAGCTCTCATGTTCACAAGGGACTCAGAGTAGAGTCGCTGCTCCTTTGCACTGAAATGAGCCAGCTGAGGTGGTGTGTGTTTCTGGTGAAGATGTCTCCTGTTCTTGCGAGCACGTCTGTCTAGGACCCAGGATATGTTGGCTGTGTTATAGCTCCCAGATGGCTTGGGAAAGCTTCAGAGTCGCCCCAGGAAGAGTTGGAGGACTTGGCCGATGAGTGTGTGGCCTGAGCTACTTGGTTTCCTGCCATCGTAACCCTGCTAAGCTTCAGAAAATGAATGAATCAGAAACAAAATACTGATAATTTGCTTGCATATGTAACTTAAAAATTTTGTATCAAGCTTAAGCTATTAAAATGTACGAAAAATAGGTGCCAAAGTTTTCTTCTATTGTGACACAATCTAGTATGCTTGCGCGTGTGCTACCAGGGATTTTGGGCTCCATCAAAAGAAATCTTACTGCCCCCATATTATTTTGTCTGTATTATAATTGTATTAGGGGCCTCTCTGGGCCCCTGTCAATCATAGCCCCCTAGAATCCTTCTCTTTATTCTCCCCTTTTTTCGGCACCCATGTGTATATTCATCTAATATATAAAGCTGACCGTGTGTGTGTGTGTGTTCACTATGCACAGCCACAGTAATTAAGCACAATCCACACCAAACTTGCTATGGTGACTGGGGGCATCAAGGGGGAGGTCATTGGGGCCCTTAAGTTGAAAGCGTACATGCGCAAACGCATACACATGGTCAGCCATATATATTAGATCACGACCTGCTCACTGGAGCCCTTATTTTCGCAGTTCACATGGTACTCGGGTCAGGTAGCAAGCATCACACTTTATTAGACGTAGTAGCAGCTCGTGAGGGTGCACCTTAATTATAATCCAAACGGGCCAGCGTGCGCCATGTGCCAGTTAAAGTGCACGTTTCTTCAGTTAAAATGTACCTGCTGTGCCAGAACATTGCAGTGATATGACATGCATCATTCACTTGAGTCTCATGAATGTCACAAATTGGTCTCTGAAAATTGATGATGACATCATACACATAATGTAATGCAACTTACTGTACCTTAACTAAAATCACATGAAATATACAATGACATGGCTAAAATTCTTCTTCATTACCCGTGAGTAGAACAGGTAACAGCTAGGAATATATTGTGTGTGTGTGTGTGTGTGTGTGTGTGTGTGTGTGTGTGTGTGTGTGTGTGTGTGTGTGTGTGTGTGTGTGTGTGTGTGTGTGTGTGTGTGTGTGTGTGTGTGTGTGTATTAAAGGTGTCACGATTTAGTAAGAGTTCAGTTTTTGAATTTGGTTTTTTATATACTAACTTTAATCTGTGAGCAGCCACTTTAGCACTGTGAGACAAAGTCTTAAATACTCCCCCATTTAATATTTATGAATTGGATTATATCTCTGGTCATTTATACTGGGATGAATTTACTGTGACCACAGCCCCGAACCCGGTGGTGGACACCGGAAGTAAGGGATGCCGTCAAGCTGAAGGAGTCCTACTTATCTTTGTTGGTAGGTGGGACCACAGAGGCAGCTGACAGGTACCGGCAGGCCAAGCGTGCCGCAGCCCGTGCGGTCGCAAAGGCAAAAACTCGGGTCTGGGAGGAGTTCGGGGAGGCTATGGAGGAGGACTATCGGTTGGCCTCGACGAGATTCTGGCAAACCGTCCGACGCCTCAGGAGGCGGAAGCAGCTCTCCACCAGCACTGTTTACGGTGTGGGTGGGGAGCTGTTGACCCTGACTGGGGATGTTGTCGGGCGGTGGAAGGAGTACTCCGAGGATCTCCTCAGTCCCATCGTCACGTCTTTCGAAGAGGAAGCAGAGACTGGGGGCTCAGAGGTGGACTCATCCATTACCCAGGCCGAAGTCACTGAGGTGTTTAGAAAGCTCCTTGGTGGCAAGGCCCCTGGGGTGGATGAAGTCCGTCCTGAGTACCTTAAGTCTCTGGATGTTGTGGGGCTGTCTTGGTTGACACGCCTCTGCAACATCGCGTAGCGATCGGGGACAGTGCCTCTGGATTGGCAGACCGGGGTGGTGGTCCCTCTGTTTAAGAAGGGGGACCGGAGGGTGTGTTCCAACTTTAGGGGGATCACACTCCTCAGCCTCCCCGGTAAGGTCTATTCCAGAGTACTGGAGAGGAGAATTCGACCGATGGTCGAACCTCGGATTCACGAGGAGCAGTGTGGTTTTCGTCCTGGTCGCGGCACACTGGACCAGCTCTACACGCTCCATCGGGTGTTCGAGGGTTCATGGGAGTTCGCCCAACCAGTCCACATGTGTTTTGTGGATCTGGAGAAGGCGTTCGACCGTGTCCCTCGGGGTGCCCTGTGGGGAGTGCTCCGGGAGTACGGGGTCCGGGGTCCTTTGCTAAGGGCTATCCGGTCCCTGTACGACCGCAGCAGGAGCTTGGTTCGCATTGCCGCTAGTAAGTCAAACCTGTTTCCAGTGCACGTTGGCCTCCTCCAGGGCTGCCCTTTGTCACCGGTTCTGTTCATTATTTTTATGGACAGAATTTCTAGGCGCAGCCAGGGTGTAGAGGGGCTCTGGTTTGGGAACCACAGAATCTCGTCTCTGCTGTTTGCGGACGATGTGGTTCTGTTGGCTTTGTCAAATCAGGACCTTCAGCGTGCACTGGGGCGGTTTGCAGCCGAGTGTGAAGCGTCCGGGATGAAAATCAGCACCTCCAAATCCGAGGCCATGGTTCTCGACCGAAAAAAGATGCTTTGCCCTCTTCAGGTCGGTGGAGTGTCCTTGCCTCAAGTGGAGGAGTTTAAGTATCTCAGGGTCTTGTTCACGAGTGAGGGACGGATGGAGCGTGAGATCGATAGACGGATCGGTGCAGCATCTGCAGTGATGCGGTCGCTGTATCGGACCGTCGTGGTGAAGAGAGAGCTGAGTAGGGGGGCAGAGCTCTCGATTTACCGATCGATCTACGTTCCGATCCTCACCTATGGTCATGAGATTTGGCTCATGACCGAAAGACCGAGATCGCGAGTACAAACGGCCAAGATGAGTTTCCTCCGCAGGGTGGCAGGGCGCTCCCTTAGAGATAGGGTGAGGAGCTCGGTCACTCGGAAGGAGCTCGGAGTCGAGCTGCTGCTCCTCCACGTTGAAAGGAGTCAGTTGAGGTGGCTCGGGCATCTTTTCCGGATGCCTCCTGGACGCCTCGCTGGAGAGGTGTTCCGGGCACGTCCCACTGGGAGGAGGCCCCGGGGAAGAACCAGGACACACTGGAGGGATTACATCTCTCGGCTGGCTTGGGAACGCCTTGGGGTTCCCCCGGAGGAGCTGGGGGAGGTGTGTGTGGATTGGGAGGTCTGGGCGGCTTTGCTTGAGCTGCTGCCCCCAGGACCCGACTCCGGATAAAGCGGAAGAAAATGGATGGATGGATGGATGGTTGAATTTACTGTGCAGGGTGGTTTTTGTTTTATGTAGGGCAGACCGAAGTGTTGACCCAGACCGCCTTCAATATTTTGAACATTTTAAGTTTGGTTTATTTTTGTGCAAATGACGGCATCTCATAAAACCTCACTCTGTAGAGATTTGAAATCTGTGTAGGCAGTGCCGCTATTCGTTATTCGTAGGTAATTTTACACTAATTCATAAAAAACCGACAACTCTTGTAAGCTGGTGCTGTGCTTGAATCATCGGAGTGATCTCATATGGGGCAGTGATTCAACACAAATGCACATTGGTACACTTTTGTTTTTATGTTCATATTTATTTCAGAAGAAAAAGGTAAATTAACCAATGCCGTTTTATGCTTCCAAAGTTTCTGGGTGGAATAACGTAGTTGTAAGACGTCTTGTGAATCACATCAGAGATGTCTGGTTACACAAACAGCATCTTTAGATTTATTTAATTATTTCTTGCTAACTTTTACGAAATGAGGAACATATCAGATTTATACAGAAATGCAGCTGTTTCTGAGCATATTCTGCTATCTTGCATTATTTTGTTTTGAGTGACCAACCAGCTGACGTTACGCTGCCTATTCACTGGGATTGACAGCCGCTGTGTCGCCTTGCTCAGTATTTGCATAAAATAGACTTCAGGTCTATTTTGGCCTCGCCTAGATGGCAGCACAATGACCACTGTCTTGTCGCTCGGAAATGTCCACTCCGATTGAAATGAATGGCAAATTGTCGCTTTGCTTCTGTCGCTTGTAGCTAATGTAAGTGTAGCATGAGGGGGCTGACCCCACCTCCTGCACAGAGCAGGAGATAAAAGTCTTGGGACAAGAGCAGCGCTACTCGCTGAAATATCAGTGACTTACGGAAACAAATGGGCACATGTGTATATTCATACTGTGCAGGGTCATACTGTGTATTCGGTGTACAGTTCTGTGCACTGAACTGTCACTTGTGTGCCTTACAATTCTATACAAATCCATGTATTGTGACACTGCTAATATGTATGTGTGTGTGTATATAACTGGCAGTTTGATTGCAGACGCATAAAACACTGAATACAACCCCTGGCAAAAAATTTTGAATCACCAGCCTCGGAGGATGTTCATTCAGTTGTTTAATTTTGTAGAAAAAAAGCAGTTCACACACATGACACAAAACTAAAGTCATTTCAAATGGCAACTTTATGGCTTTAAGAAACACTATAAGAAATCAAGAAAAAAAGATTGTGGCAGTCAGTAACGGTTACTTTTTTAGACCAAGCAGAGGAAAAAAATATGGAATCACTCAATTCTGAGGAAAAAATTATGGAATCACCCTGTAAATTTTCATTCCCAAAACTAACACCAGCTAAATCAAGAAATATATTTAAAAAGGCAGTTAAAATTAATATGATTCAGAAATACGACCTGATGTTGTAACTTTGAAACCACATGTATACTTTTACTGTATAAAAAAATAAAAGAGAAAGGAAAGAAAAGGGAAGAGGAAAGAAGGGGAGAGGGAGAAAAAAGGGAAAGGGGAGAAAAGAGGGAAAGGAAAAAAGGGAAGAAGAAAGAAAGGGAGAAAAGAGGGAAAGGAAAAAAGGGAAGAAGAAAGAAAGGGAGAAAACGGGGGAAAGGAGGGAAAAAAAGAGGAAAGGAAGAAAAGATGGAAGGGAGAAAAAAGAAAGAAAAAAAATTTTTCTTCCTTTTTTAGACATTTTGATTCTAATGTTAATAATGTGATTATTATTTAATTTGTAAATTAATCTTCTGTAAAAAGGGGTAGATAATATAAGTTCGCTTCTTTCTACCCCCTTTCATTCAGGAGTATTGTTACGTTTATGTTTTCTGTTGGAATGACTTCTGGTTGTGTGGTTGGAACTGAATGGAAAAAAAAAAAAAAAAGACTGGTGCTACTGTTTCAGAGATGTACTGATGGCGTGTCACCTTCTCTTGTGCAGGTCCGCAGAGGGATGCCCAGGCCGGTAGGGAGTTTATCCTCAAGATGTTTGTGGACCTGAATCCAGACAGCGATAAGATCATCTACTCTCACTTCACTTGTGCCACTGACACAGAGAACATCCGGTTTGTCTTTGCAGCTGTCAAAGACACCATCCTACAGCTCAACCTAAAGGAGTACAACTTGGTGTAGGAGGCGACCCACCCCATTGACTGACACAATCTGTGAAAACATGAATCATATACACATGCATTTAAGAAAAAAAAATGGGGGTGGGGGGAGAATCTAATGGTTGCATAATACTAATTTATTTGCCATTTGTTGATCTCTTGGTCCCTAAGGGCTGAGCAAACTAAATGTTATCTTGCTATTTAAGGAATTGTATTAAATGTCAATTTTGAAGGATTTGCTGTTGAATATTCACAGCAGCAGTCTTCAGTTTTAGGCTTTGTGCATTGTGAAGGTTTTGTTGTTTTGTTTTGTTTTTTTGACAAAAAAGAACCAACATTGTGCACTCAAGGTTTGGGGTGTGTGTCTTGTCTGTCGATCTGATGTACCATTGCCAGTACATGCTCTCCTACCACCTGCATTTTTATAACAAGAAAAAGACTGTCATTATGTTTTTTTGTTTGTTTTTTTAAACCTCTTCCATCCTTAACTGTCATTTCCACAGACTCGCCGCAGACAATACTTTCGCAGAGCAAAAATGAAGTCGCAGATCTTTATTAGATTGCTTTTGTTTTCTGATTGGCAGGGCTAGTTAAATTTGTGTAAACTGTGATTTCTTTTTTTAAGTTCTTACTGAAAAATTTTTAAACAATTATTATTGTATTGACTTCTGTACCATCTCCTGAGTAGAATGTGTACAGTGGCCACTTGACACCATCTTTAGAAGTAATGAGAAAAGCTTTTTGGTGTGTTTTTTCACTGAAGAGAAGGTGGGGCTCGTCACATATCATCATGTCCTCAAAGTCATGGACACAGTGGTTATTTTACATCAACTAGAGGGTGTTAAGAATGTTAAAATTTAACAGACCATGGTGTTAAATGATTGTTCAACTGTGCCACATTAACATTTTTTATTTTGATCGTATTACATATACATATTTATTGCCAATGCCAAACCAGCTCCCACAACAAACTCGACTCAGTGCCGTCTGTTCAGTGTTTGGAACAGGAACCACGTGGTGATCCGGTGTGCGGACTGGCTTGTGAATCCATTCATTAATTGCTGTAGTTCTAAAATACTCAACAAAGTGAACTGTATTTTCCCTCTCATCTTGGACTTAGCAGGCAGACAAAGAAACAAGCCTTTCCCTGCTGTCTTTATAATTGGCCATTCACAGCCCAGCTCTCTTAATTGCTGTCATTTGAAAGCAGAGTAGAAAAAAAAAATTGACTTGTTTCTCTGTGAAAGGGCAGAGTGTTAATATTCAGTTTGTACCAAAGTAAGTCTTGTTCCTCGTTTAGTAGAGGACCCACCCATTGAGTCTGTGACCAGTTTTCTGGGTTTAAGTTTTCAATGCAGATTCTTGGAGATTGGCCCAAAAAATGAGATTTTAGCCGAGGTAATTTTTTTTCTAAGTGCGGGTAACTCCACTAGGGGCGATAAAGAAAATGGCGGTCAAAATCAATATTTTGGCATATTTTCACCTTTATGTGACCTACAACACTAATTTTGGTGTCCAAATCTATGTTTTTAGGGACAAGGAATTCAAATATGACCATAAAAATCACATATTTGTAACCTAGAGAGTGCTGTAGAATGTGTTGGACAGTGATACAATTTTTGGGTTTTCGTGGTAATATATATATGTTGAATATGTAACAGTGTTTGCAGTCCATTTAATTGACAAGAAAAACACATTTCATAATGCAAATAATGTATTGAATGTAGTTGAAGATGACATGCCAACATCTAATGAAAGTGATGGGGATGATGAATACAGTGATACAGAGGATGAATGACTGAATCCCAATTATGATGTTATGTTCATAATATGGTTGATTTAAAGAGATTGCCTAAATGCTAGTGTAAATGTAAGAACTTAAACATATTTAACCCAATAAGAAACTTGATATTGTAAAACTGTGGCTGCTATTTTGCTGAGATGTATTATAAAGAAGTGGATATTTTGATGATTGACTTACTGTAGTTACAGTGTACCCAACATGTACTCACTATGTCAGCATATTGACCTCCCATAACTTGATATATGACTGATATTGCCATTCCTGACTTTCTTGTCATTTCAATGGACTGAAAATACTGTTGCGTATTCAACATATATTACCATGAAAAGTCAAAAATTGCATTACTGTCCAGCACATTCTACAGCACCCTCTAGGTAACAAATATGGTCATATTTGAATTCCTTAACCCCAAAAACAGATTTAGACACCATAATTAATGTTGTAGTGCACATAGAAGTGTTAATATGCCATAATGTTGATTTTTGGTCGCCATTTTCTTTATCGCTCCGTGGTAGTTAGCCCACACTTAGAAAAAAATTACCCAGAATAAATCTCATTTTTTGGGGGCCAATCTCAAATAATACTCTCGGAAAATTGGTCACAGATTCGATGGGTGGGTCCTCAACTAATTGGCACCTTCAGGTTGCAGTTTAGATATTTTTTATCATAATTATTATTATTCAAGGATTCAAAGGAATTTTATTGTCATATGCACAGAAGAACATGTTCCCTGCACAATGAAATGTGTCTACTGCATTTAACCCATCCTAATTGCCAGTAGGAGCAGAAGTTGCCATTAGGCGCCCGGGGATGATTATTATTATTATTAAATTTGTAACAATTCTTGAAGACATGAGCCTGTAATTTACATTTATTGAGGCATAGTGCAATTACGAATGCTATAATCATTGTACATACATCTCTCTCTCTCTCTCTCTCTCTCTCTCTCTCTCTCTCTCTCTCTCTCTCTCTCTCTCTCTCTCTCTCTCAGCATCTACGTTGGCTTTGTAATCATTACTTTTGTTGGCAGATTGAATGTGCGGTATTGAAAATGTGTATCTATATAATTGTATGTCTAATGACTAATTCATTTTGGAATAGAAGTTATTTACATGTTTGCTTTATTTTTTTAAGAGAATGTAAATTTTGTTGTGCCACTTTTCCCCCTCTAGCAAAGAAATGTTTGGCTTCAGAACTGCACAAAGAGGAACATTACTATCAAATAACAGATTTAGAATGCTCTTTGGTTAAATTACCTTTTAGATTAAAAAAAGTTCAGATGGTGTATGAGCTACGGGTGCATTTTGCTTTCATTATACTTAATGTCCAGTATCACTGCACTGTAAAAACTCAAATGTACCAAGTATATTTGTCTAATGTGTAGTCATAATATCTAATTACAATTAATATGACAATTAACAAGACAAATTGCATAGTGCATCTTAAAAAGCATGTTATTTCAGTTACCTGAAATGAAACAACCTTTTTTTTTCCACTCACCAGAAGATTTTTAAGCTGCTTTTATTTCTAAAAGATGTAACACTTGCCAATACTCATAAAATTATAGGTCAGAATGGGTTTTGTCAGCAAATTTCAATTTATTTCAGCACTTAAAGTTAAAACCCAGCTTGTTTTGTGTGAAAAAAATCTGCCAATGGATCAAGTGAAAATTCACTGAAAATCTCTTGAACCTTGCAGAGAAAACTCATTTTGTGCCTATATTTTGTAAATATTGGGAAGTGTTGCATCTTTTACAAACAGAGCAGATTAAAAAAAAAAAAAAACTCAAGGCTTTTCATCTCAGATATGACTTAAAAACAAGATGTTCCCAAGACATTCACTTCAGATTTTTATAACACATTATCAAAAACAAGCCCTTACTGAAATTTTACTTGATCAGTTTTGTCATACAAGTGTAATATATTTTGACTAGAAATTAGCCAAATATATTTGGTAAGATTTTGATTTTGCAGTGTGCCACATTTCATTAGAATGTCTGGTGTTATAAGTGTTAGGAAATGACAGCATAGGGAAAAACACATTGCCTTATTGAGTAATCTGTGCCTCTTTGATGTCCCTAAGGCACCTGTTGTGTTTATTTTGTGTGCTGTACAAGCTGTCTCCAAAAATGACTTCAATTTGGAGTGTAGCTGTGTCAGCACTTTATTAGCACATGGATTTCTAGCCCAAACACAACCCGTAATACTCAGTCAGCAGGTTCGTAATGTCTTAAGGTGTACGATCCATGTCATTTTATTGCTGTGAGATTGATAAACGGTAATAGTACCCATTAGTGCTTTAGATGTGTGACAGTATTTCCATATATAGCTTTACTTTCCTACTGTGCCAGATTTCTAATCGTCGGAGTGAATTGAGGGCCTTCTGCTAAAAAAAAACACAGACTTCAGCATCCCAACAGTGATTAAAAGTATTATCCCGTCTCACTTGCAGTGTACTTGAAGTCTGAATTGTTACAAGAAGCACTTATCAAGTGCTGGGGGGCAACTTCTCAAACACTTCACTGTATGCAATTGCCTGATGAGATGTTTTGAAGCTGGACTGTGGTTTATGATCACAAGTCTGCATCCATCCTGTTTACCAATTGTTAAGTGTAAAAATTGTTAGATCCCCTTCTGCACTGAACTCACTGAGGAGAGAAATTGATGTTCATAAGCATTTGTAACTAGTAAACAGTAAAACAGTCTGTCCATTACCAACAAAGTTAAGATTACTGGTTTTCTTTGAGAGGCTGAGATTTTTTTTTTTATTATTAATATATTGTGATGCTAACAAGACAGGTTTAGAGTGATACTGTTTGCTGTTTTACAACTCTGTGTGAAATAGAGACAGTCATCTTTAAATTGTGGGTGGATTTTCCCCCTTCAGGATGTCTCATTCACCTGTTTTGGACTTCCAGTGCGATGCAGTGTTATGTGTCCACACAGACAAACAGTGTGTAGATCTACAAGGTTGTGATGGTCTCTGTCTGCATTGATGGGAACTTCTCTCAATCTTTTTTTTTTTCTTCTTCAAAATCTGTGACTATTACATCAGGATCAATGAGCAGGAAGTTCTGCTCAGTGATCTCAGTGGTTCAGCTTTAAGTGAGCATAAATGGGATCCAGTTTGGAAAATGACTTGTAATCTCAAGCAACCCATAGAACTCATTTCTCCTCCCCACAAACTATCTTTAAAGACTGGCAACAAGTCTGACACATGGAATGTCCAACCATTTTTATGCCCCTGTACAATGAAGTGTATAGACATAAAGCCAATGTGTGTCAAAGGTCAGGTTTTGTGATGTATTGATGCTTCCATTCTAAATTATCTTAGATCACAGGGAAGAAACATATTAAATTGCTTCTGAGGTGTTTGATCCTGCTCAAATGCAATCAGCCCCACAGACGTGACAAAGTCATCAGCTTGGGGGGGGGGGTTCCCTGCGTGACCTGATTGGAAACGGGGTTATTTGTACTTTCTTTGTTTCTGCCGATGACATGTTCAATCTTTCTGTTTTTGTAAATGTTCTTGTTATAAAGCAATCATAGACTGGACTTTTCAAATGTGTATTATTGAGAATGTTGTTCGAAAAGAGGAAAATAATGTGGATAAAACAAGAGTAAATTGCACAAAAGGTCCTCAGGGTGGTTATTTTGAATCAAGGTGAGCTGCATTTCAAATATATGAATTAACCTCTATAAGTGTTAGCCTAAGATGGTTTTGATCAATGTGTGAAGTATGGAACTGCTTTTATTTCAGGAAGCAAAACCGATACCAAACAAGCACCAGTGACCACCTCATCCAGGCAACAAACTCACAAGCATTTTCAATTTACACCTGCTCCTTATTTCCATCATGCATATAAGATTATTCCCTCCAACAATCCCAGACATGTCCTGCAGGTGGCAGACAGGTATATGGCGTATGACAATCAAAACTAGAGTGTCACATTTGTACAGCGCAAACTTCTGTCAACGCTGTTTTTACTTTTTGATTTATGAATTCTTTTTCATCTAATTTTCACAGAACATTGGTTATCACTCCTCAGTCCTCACTAGTCTCCCAGTTCCTGCCACTGAAAAACATCCCCACAACATGATGCTGCTGCCACCACCATGCATGTAGTCATATACAGCAAGAGAAACAAAATTCTTACTCTGCTGTCCACACTGTAGCAGAGTTACATATTACTAGTAAAAAAAATTGAATGGAAAAAACCACAATAAGTAAAAATGCAATAGCAAAACTATCTGATATATAGTTGTATGCAAATGTTTGGGCACCCTGATAATTTCATGATTTTCCTTTAGAAATCATTGGTTGTCTGGATCAGAAATTTCAATTAAATATATAGCAGACAAACACATTGTTATTTGAGAAGTGAAATGAAGTTTCTAGTATTTACAGAAAGTGCAATAATTATTTAAACAAAATTGGGCAGGTGCATAAATTTGGGCACCCTTGTCTTTTTATTGATTTGAATACATTGAGCACTCATAATTGGAACACAAAATTGGTTTGGTAAGCTCATTTACCCTTGACCTTACACAGGTAAATCCAATCATGAGAAAGGGTATTTAAGGTGGTCATTTGCAAATGTTTCCCCTTTTTGCATCTCTTCCAATGAGTGGCAACATGGGAGCCCCTAAACAACTCTAAATGACCGGAAAACAATGATTAGTCAACATCATGGTTTAGGGGAAGGATACAAAAAGCTATCGCAGAGATTTCAGTTGTCAATTTCCACTGTGAGGAACATAGTGAGGTAATGGAATATGGCAGGCACAGTACTAGTTAAGGTCTGAAGTAGCAGGCCAAGAAAAATCTCAGATAAGCTGAAGCGAAGGATGGTGAGAACAGTCACAGTCAACCTACAGACCTGCTCAAAGATCTACAACATGATCTTGCTGCAGATAGTGTCTCTGTGCATCGTTCAACTATACAGCGCACTTTGCACAAAGAGATGCTGTATGATGCTGTAATGTAGAGGAAGCCTTTCTGCGTACATGCCACAGAGTTGCTTGAGGTATGTTAAAGCACATTTGGACAAGCCAGCTTCATTTTGGAATAAGGTGCTGTGGACAGATGAAACAGAAAAAGAACACAGCATTCCAAGAAAAACACTTGCTACCTACAGTAAAATTTGGAGGTGGTTGCATCATGCTGTGTGGCCAGTGCAGGTACTGGGAATCTTGTTAAAGTTGAGGGCCACATGGATTCCAGTCAATATCAGCAGATTCTTGATAACAATGTTCATGAATCAGTGACAAAGTTGAAGTTGTGCCGGGGCTGGATCTTTCAACAAGACAACAAACCTAAACACTGCTCAAAATCTACTAAGGCATTCATGCCAAGGAACAAGTACAACGTTCTGGAATGGCCTTCTCAGTCCCCAGACCTGAATATTATTGAAAATCTGTGGTGTGATTTTAAGCGGGCTGTCCAGGCTTGGAAACCAACAAACCTGAGAAGAATGGTCCAAAATACCTTCAACTAGAATCCAGGCTCTCATTGGAAACTATAGGAAGTGTTTCGAGGCTGTTATTTCTGCAAGAGGAGGATCTACTAAATATTGATGTATTTTTTCTGTTGGGGTGCCCAAATTTTTGCACCTGCCTAATTTTATTTAAAGAATTATTGCACACTTTCTGTAAACCCTAGAAACTTCATTTCACTTCTCAAATATCACTGTTTGTCTGCTATATGATATATTTAACTGATATTGCTGATCCAAACAACTAATGATTTATAATGGAAAATCATGAAAATTATCAGGGGTGCCCAAACCTTTACATACAACTGTATGTATACAAAGTGTCTGATACCTACAATTGAATATGCAATATACAGTGGGATGTGGAATGTGCAATGCAGTTATGCAAAATGCAAGTGTGTACAAAATGTACAGTGATGACATCACTGTACATTTTGTACATGGTTGTGAGTCCTGTCAATTGTTGAGTAGTCTGATGGCAGAGGGGAAGAAATAGTCTTTTAGTCTTGATGTTGTGCATTTCACACTTCTGCACATCTGGCCTGATGGTAGAAGTGTGAACAGTCCGTGTTGTGGGTGGGTGGGGTCTTAGAGTATGGAGGTAGTTCTCTGCGGTGGCAGATGCTCTGCAGAGAGGGAGAGCTGTTGATCCTCGCAGCAGTCTGAACCACTCTCTGCAGGCAACTGTGGTCCACAGCAGTTTTTAGCTGTGACACAGTTACAATGCAGCTGTAGATGTTGCTGAGGATCTTTGGCGACACCATGCCAAACTTCCTCAGTCACCTCAGGAAATATGGCTGTGAGGTGTTTAGTGTCCAGGTGAGGTCCTCACTGATGTAGACACACAGGTATTTAAAGCTGCTCACCCTCTCCAAGCTCCCAGATAAACAGTGATTGATGTCTCCTTCCTCATGTCCACTGTCATCACCTTCATCTTGTCTATGTTGAGGGTGCCATCCTCACACGATGACACAAGCCCGGCCACCTCCCTCCTGTAGGCCGCTTCATCACCTCTGGTGATGCAATGGATCACTGCAGTGTAATCTGTGAACTTCAAGATGATGTTTTCTTTGTGGGAGGGGACACACTCATGGGTGAACAGGGTGTAGAGGATGGGACCGAGGACACATCCCTGCACCGAACACTCCATTTTAATACAATAATTAAGTTAATGTAACTCAAACTTTGAAAAAGTTATAGTCACTTATTTCCATTAATTAAACTAACTCAAAAATTAATTGTTGTCATAACAACTCAGTTCCTTTAAGTGCAATTAAAGTTTTGGGGCATTTAAGTGTTGGTGATGTATTTACTGTGCATTCCACTCAATTATTTTAATTGAGTTTATGTAACGGAGGCCAGCAGGTGTCGCTGTGCATATGTAGTTAGTAAACCTCACTCCCAACAGCTCAAAAGAATTCTCTGGTCACAAGGCCAGAGCCCCGGCTTTTAGTCTTCTGGTTAGAGAGTCCGACTTCCATGCTGGAGATCGTGAGTTTGTGAGGGGCGCGAATGGGCAGAGTCAACAAGTAAACCAACGAATGCATCGAAAAATCTAATCCAAAATGTAATGCAAAATTTTTAGGGAGTAATAAGTCACTTTTTTATTGAAAAACATAAACTAAATTTACATAAATTTAATTAACTATAAATTGTTAAGTTGCTAAAACTTTAACAATTAAATTTGTGAAAATTATTTTATTTAAGTTGGCAAACTCAAATGGTTTAAGGCAATTGGTTTCCTTCAAATGGTTTGAGTTCAACTAACTCATTGAGTTTTACAGTCTGAGGGGTGCCAGTGTTGGTGATGATGCTGGCATGAAGTATCAATCCTGACAGGCTGGGGCCTGCACACTTTTCAAATTGTTGACCTAAATAAACTCAATATTTGTATGTGTGTTCTTTCTAAACCATAACAGTAACATTTCGTACATAAAAAAATTGTTAAATTATGAACAATGATTACAGTTTTCAAATGGGATATTATGAAAAAAGTGAGGAATAAACATAGTGCCACATGGAAAAAAAACTGAACTGTTAATTTAAGGATGTTCGTTGACAGAATGTGAGCCACTCTCATTACTGATGCAGACAGATGACAGAGGTTGACAAGAACGTACCATTTTGTGCGTTTTTATTTGTAAGTGTGGCCCCGCCCTCCTGATGGATAAAGTTCAACAAGTGTCCCTCAGCCTCAGACCAACCTGATCAAACAGGACCTTTCTATGCCTCTAAACACTTTCTTGAGTGTTCACTCGTAAAGTAAACCTTTTTTTTCTGGGATTTTTAAATCACATTGTCTTTCTTTATTGTTTAAATTGCTGTCAGTGGGAGCGGAGAAGGAAACGATGCTGTGCGCGCTGTATCCTCAGTGAGTGCGCGCAGCTGGAACAGACGATCTAAGTGAAGGCGTGAGCAGGTTTCGGGTGACGGGGTGAAGGATGGCGGGCTGCTGCGTGTCTGCGGAGGAGCGAGAGAACCAGAGGATCAACGAGGAGATCGAGAAGCAGCTGCGGAGAGACAAGAGGGACTCCCGCAGGGAGCTGAAGCTGCTGCTCTTAGGTGAGAAGAACACTGCGGCAGCAGGAAGACGTGTCTGAATATTTGTTTTAATCTTTAAGAAACCTGACATATCTTAATCGCATAAATGTGTCATTTTAATTTATTTGAGTGTTTATCCTGCACGAGCAAACTTTGTAGTGTGACGTGAGAGAGAGGAAGGAAAACGCACTGGATATGTTAGAATATTAGCCATGATTTTGTGAATGGATGAATTCAGCGTTGTTTGTTTCTTGTTTCCCCATTGCTGCTCTTTCTCCGGATGTGCCTTCGTGTGCGTTTATATTCCTGAAAGAGTGAGGGCGTGCGTAGCTGTGCGCCATCGTCTGTGCCAAACATTTTACGCGCGTAATGTAAAAGTTCGCGGAAAGGCTGACGCGCATTGGAGGCTTTTTGTTGGAGTGGAGGCGTGTGGATGCTTCCTCTATTGGGTTGGATCCTAAAAAATAAGTCATTTATGAGGCGGAAAAGTCAACCAGAAGGTGTGAATGAGAGGAATTGTTTTGTACAAAGCGTCAGAAAACTTATCTTCATTTCTCACTGGGTCAGCAGGATGACATCATGTCATTCATGGAACCTTCTGATGCCTCGGAAACACAAGTGTGTTTTCTTTTTATAGTGAAGGAGAGTGCGGATCAGCGTGTTTTCCTGGAGCACTTTCAGCAGGTGCAGTGACTACACAGGTGGAAATCGTACAGGGTGGGTTAAAAGGGAACAGGACCACCCCACCCCCCAACACACACACACACACACACACACACACACACACACACACACACACACACACACACACACACACACACACACACACACACACACACACACACACACACACACACACACGTACACTCAATTCCCACCGTCTTAAATGAAGCAAGTTCAGAAATGGAAACTCTTGCACTTCTTTGAACAGCCGTGTGGTTTCTCAGAATGCAAAAGATGGACAATCACGCCCTACACACACACATATATATATATATATATATATATATATATATATATATATATATATATATATATATATATATATATATATATATATATATACACACACACATACATACATACAGTAAAACTTGCATATTGTCACCTTCCTAAAATAATGGTCTAAGTCATGTTTTTGAGAAAACAGAAAGGTAAATAAATGGTAAATGGACTGCATTTATATAGCATTTTTCCATCTGCATCAGACGCTCAAAGCATTTTACAATTATGCCTCACATTCACCCCGATGTCAGGGTGCTGCCATACAAGGCGCTCACTACACACTGGGAGCAATAGAGGAAAAGGCCTTGCCCAAGGGCCCTTAGTGATTTTCCAGTCAGGCAGGGATTTGAACCCATGATCTTCTGGACTCAAGCCCAACACCTTATCCACTAGACATCATTAGTGATTGATTTTAGGAAGCTGACGATATAATGGATTCAGGTGGACCAGTGAATTTTGTCTGTTATAATCAAAATCCGCTAGATGTATAAAATTGATAAAATCAGTTATATGTATGTAACAGATTAGTTACAGTCAGGAAGCGCTGAACGATCTATGGGGAATGTCCAGCACAAATTAGGCTTACATATTTACTTGATTAAATGCCTGGCCTTGAATAGAGGCCTGCCTCATTGAATGGCTGGGTCAAAACTTAGTCTGAAAAAAATAAACACCAGGCATTATTTATGCTTTAAGCTTATGATTTATCTGCTACAACTCCATAACTCTGTGGTCATGCAATGATGTCAACATGTGTATGACCCTTTTAAACTTCTCTGTCATGTTAATGCAATTTATGGCAGGAACAGAGGCTTTTTTCTGGATCAGTTTGTCCTTCAATGAGCTCCACTTGTTGATAGAATTATCATCCTCAAATCAATGTTATTCTCCTCCATGAATTGCGGGTCATTTTAGCATCTTTTTCTGAATCCATGTTGCAAAGTTGGTCATATTTCCAGACTTTTCTGCCAAACGTTCCTCTATTTGATGCATGATTGAAATGTAATTAGCTTGTGAAATGCAGAAACTTTTAAAATATGATAGGAGAGTAAGGAGTGAAAACATAAAAGCCAATGTGCAGCCTTTGTGGTTGCCATCATTTAACAGGTGCACATCAGACTACCGAGGGTTCGCAACCATGCAGAGGGCTCTGATCTAAAGCGGTTGTCTTTGGTTTGCCACACCCAGGGATATGTGTGAAACTTCACACCATATTACAGTGCAGACAGCATGCAGCATTTTGTTAATAATTGCCGGCCTTGAATAAAGGCCTACCTCATTTAGACACCGGGTCTGAGCACAGTTTCAAAAAAACAAATGCCCTGGCTTTTAATCAAGGAAATATGGTACCAACTTTCCTTGAATCGGCGAGTATCAGTGCTGAACTTAATTTCGTACCTCTGTTGCAGCTGGGCATGTCCAGACTGCTCTGTCTGGTAATAATAATAATAATAATGACTTTATTCCAGACTCAAGAGTACATAGATACATGATATGTACATAGGTCCATATCTGGGCAGTTACAAACTTATAGAGAGAAGTCTGTATGTACTATCCGTAACCATTGGGTCCTAATCCTGGACCTATATTTTAAAATGGTGTCAAGAATAGCACATATAATGGGTTTCACAGACTTGTCTAAATGCTGCATGAACTGATATAGCAAATTCCTGATCACAACCTGGCAACACTATATGTTAAAGACTGTGCAGTGTTCTCTGTCTCTCTGTCTCGTTCTCTGTCTCTCTCCCTCTCTCTCTCTCTGTATGTGCATTTTATTATCATTATTTTGAAATTAAACCATTTTCTTAAAACAAACAGACAAAATACAAAATATGGTATTAGGAAAGACTTTTTCCATAATTATATCTTGAAAAATGGGTTGTCCTATATTTGGGTCAATACAGTATATCAATGGTGAAAGTGCAAAACCTCCTATCTTTTATTTTCCATGAAAATGAGGTAGATAGTGGACATGGTACAGGAAGACTTTGTCTACATTTTCTCTCTTTGCCTAAGCTCGATATGCACTGTGCACGAGGAAGTTGCAACATATCAAAACCTCCTATCTTTAAAAGCAGCAAAAAACAAAAGTGCAAAACCTTCCATCTTTTCAGCAAGCATCAGACACCAGGTTGGCAGCACATCTCAATCAACCCATAAGCTTTTAACTATCATATCTCATTTAAAAAAAAAGCTTACAATGGTGATTACTTTTCATAATGAAGCATTTGTAGTGGAACAGCTTTGTTTAGAAAACAAAAGTGCAAAATCTTCTATCTTTAAAATCAGCAAAAAGCAAAAGTACAAAACGTTCCATCTTTTCAAAAGTGAAAGTGCAAAACCTTCTATCTTTTCAGCAAGCATCAAACAACAGGTTGGCAGCACATCTCAATCAACCTGTAAGCTTTTTACTATCATATCACATAAAAAAGCTGACAATGGCAATTATTTTTCATAATGAAGCATTTGTAGTGGAAAAATTTTGTTTCGAAAGCGAAAGTGCAAAACCTCCTATCTTTTGGAATAGCCTTCAGACAACAACAATTGAATGCGGCATCCCTGCTTATAGACGTTTTTTCAATTCCTTTACCCAGGAATCTCACTAGAAATCAGGTAAGAGTCTGATTTATTTTATAGGTAGCATATATTTTGCCAGATACGGCAAACATGCACCTAGCGATATTTGACTGGATCTCCTCGCTGATTGGCTAGTTCAAATGACGTCATCGTAGAGGGCATTTCAACATGGCGGCACCCTCGGCATTGAGTGTTGGTGCTAATTTTTCATCTTTAAATGCTGAGTGTTGGTGCTAATTTTTCATCTTTAAATGCCGTTTTGGGTGCCATAAAGTCGTTTTGGAACAGAAAATCACCTATTGAGGATTCTCGGACACTAATAGCAGCTCAAAAATGTGGCATAGCTGTGCCCGAAATTATTTCCACCATGTGACGAAAATTATTTCCACCATGCCGGAAATGATTTCCACCACCGCGCCCAAAATGATTTCCACCGGCGCTTTTCGCCACGCGGTGGAAATAATTTCGGGCATGGTGGAAATAATTTTTGCAGTCTTGGTAATTTTCTGTGTAGGGTGAGGATGATAAATGGTAAATGGACTGCATTTATATAGCGCTTTTCCATCTGCATCAGATGCTCAAAGCGCTTTACAATTATGCCTCACATTAACCCCGATGTCAGGGTGCTGCCATACAAGGCGCTCACTACACACCGGGAGCAATAGGGGATTAAAGGCCTTGCCCAAGGGCCCTTAGTGATTTTCCAGTCAGGCGGGGAATTGAACCCATGATCTTCTGGACTCAAGCCCAACACCTTAACCACTAGACCATCACCTCCCCCTGATAAACAACTTTTTTTTTTTATTTGGCCTTAAGTGGCCTCATTTTGTGTAGCTAACATGATAAAACATTCAAAATGCCATGGTAAACGGAAATAATCTCTTAGATTTGTGATTTCTAAAACCTGCAAATCCAAGACAGAATAAAAACGAAAATACAAAAGTCCACGTCGGCACGTGTGTTTATCCTGTTTTTTCTCTGTCAGTGTCATGTCTGCAAAACCATCGATCAGTCCACCCCTGAAAGTAGTGAATGGTAAAATATGCCAATTTTCAATAATGAAAATCACTAATATTGAGCTATTATCATGAATGTGAAATAAGGAGATCTTAAACTCCGATCACCTTTAAGTTCCCGCCCGACCACGGCCGTTCCATTGTGAATAAATTTAGATGGCTGGCAAAACAGTGTAAGCCATGTATGGCGAAATATCATCCAGTTCAACTTTGCTGGAGTTGATTCATCACAGGTTCTGGTACCGATGACGTCATTTGAATTAGCCAATCAGATAGGAGATCCAGCAAAACATCGCTAGCTGTAAGTTTGCCATGTCCACCAAAATATCCACTGCCTATTTTATAATGAAACATTTGTGCACAAATTTTTCACTTGGAATTCCCAAAATTCTGTAAAATTAGCACATTTGAAAATATTTGTTGACGGTTCATTGTAATATCACAGCAATAACAAACTACTTGGAAACTCTTAATTGTCGGTATTCCCACTGATTATGTACATACATGTGGTGCAAGATTATTTAGTCTGGTGAAATTAACAGGGGCTAGGTTGTTCAGAGATCTTTCATAATAAGTTTTAAACTGCATATATAAGATGAAAGTGTTGTGAAAGTGTCGTGACACGGACCCACAACAGGGGGCGTTAATGAACGGACAATGGATAAGCCAAAAAGTAACAATTTAATGTTGTGAATCACACAACGACGTACAGACAATAACAATACAGTGACTGTCAATCATACACCAGGTGACGTGTGGGCAGGCTCGACGATAGAAGACGCCTGGCGAGAGAAAAGCCGGATCCACACAGCTTCCACCGCCAACGGAGCTGAAGAACACCGGAGCCGCAAAGCCCTGCGCCCCAGGTGGCCGCTGTCTTCAGCAGTCAGACCTGGTACTGCTGGCAGAGAACAGAGACAGTCCAAATGAGTGTGAGGTCACACACTCAGTAATCCCACAGTCTGTATTCAGTAAAGGAGGGAGAACCTCCACCTCCAATCACACACTCGTGCAGCTCCTGTCTAACCACTTATCTGGTTGGAGTGTGAAGCGAAGCCGTCGCTGATCACACCAAACGCCAATCCCACAGATAAGGACACACCACAGGAAAACGGCTGCAAAGAAATACAGATTATTACTCAATGTTTTGAGTCAGCAGAGAAAGTTACCTGATTGGTAGTTGATTTCTCGGCGGGGAGGTGGAGTTGCAGTCCGGCCTTTATGGTGGTGGTGATGAGTAGTGGATGAGTGACAGCTGGTACGGATGATGAGTGACAGCTGTCACTCCTGGTCGCTCCGACACCCTCTCGTGCTTGAAGCCCGCACTTCAAGCAGGGCGCCATCTTGTGGTGGTGGGCCAGCAGTACCTCCTCTTCAGCGGCCCACACAACAGAAAGTACAAAACCTATCTTTTAAGGATAGTTGTGATTGTGCAATATTTGTGATTGTGCATGCAACATTGGAGGACATATAGTGTAAATATTTGAAAGGATCTTTAAAAAACACTAATTTCATCATATTTAAAAGAATGCATAGTGATATTATTAATTATTTATAACAGGAAAATTTGTTTTATCATAATCCTTACTGGGTAGCGAGAACCAGTTCTTTTCGAGAACCGTTAACAAATTATTTGATCCACCGATATCAATAGCCTTTTTGCTTAATGATTCCCTTATCGGTCCTTCAGAGCAGCTGTTGTTTTTTTTAAGGTGTTTGTCGGGGAAATGATAATTTCTCTACGTTGATTACAGACCCTGCAGTGGGTCTGTAATCAACCATTTCTGTAACAGCTCCACTTTGAAGCTTGAACCAACGAAGCAGTGCTCTGACCCGCTGCTTCGTTGATTCCTTGCTTTGCTGCTTTTTAGAAGCGGCAAGTCCGCTTCTTAACTCCTCTCAAAGCCATTTAAAGATAGCAATCATGGTTCACTTTTGTGCGGATTAAAGTCACTAACTAGGACTCTTGTCTGGTTGCTGGCAAGAAACGAGAATTGTCCTCTGTTCCGTTCGCACAGCTCCAAATGCTGCGCTGCTCTCTGCCGAGTCAAGTTAGAGTCCGGTCAGAATTAACTGCTTCAAAGTGAATCCGTTTTAAATTAAATGACACCTCTTTCCAAACACTGTAAAACAGATAATAAACTACAATTGACCAAAACGTTTTTTTCCTCCAAAAATGAGACAGCCTGCGTTCTTGATGAATTACATCCTGACGTGCAGCACGGCTGAGTTCAGCTCAGCTCAGCGCTATGGAGTGACATTCATGCCATTAATGTCTGAAAGGAAATGCTTTTGACAAAAACTGCAGATTGTTTATTTCTATTTAAGTCCAGAGTTCAAGGATCCACCTTGTAGAGTTTATTATGTCCAGAGATTAAGGATCCAGTGACTAATTTCATATTTATTTACTTTAAGACTCAATAAAATGTTGTTGACATAGAAAACCTGTAAAGCCTACTTTTAGTACACAGAAAATTCACAAGAGGTATCAGTAAGGGAATCGACAAGGAATTGGATCGATAAGCGGAATCGATAATGGTATCAATATCGATAAAATCTTATCAATACCCATCCCTAATCCTTACTGTAAAATTTTAGAAAAATTCATAACAATTGTTTCCAAATGCTGTCATATCTACTGTCTTCTTGATTGTAAAATACTTCTTTTCCTGGTTATATCTTTTAGAAAGATGGCTAAAAATGAACTATAGCAGACTAAATGTGACGTCACGACCTAACACTGATGCTAACGCTGATGCTGATCATGATGATGACGTCATGATAGAATGTGCTTGCCATTGATTGATTGATTGATGGGACGATGCAGTTATTATAATATGGTCATATGATGTTGGTCCAAAATGCTGCAGTTTTCTTGAAAGATTTTGACAGGAAAGTGGTAAAATACATGATTATTGTATTATCTAATGTTTTTGATTTGGGATTCCAGAATACTACTGGTTGTCCACTTCTGGTTGCGATGTCTGACAAGTGGACTAGTTGTCATAGCACATTCCTCTTTGTTAATCAAAAATGGTGTTCTCAAACCATTATGACAGGTTGAAATCTAAAACAAATTAATAGGTTTACCACAGAATACTCATACAGATGTAAAATTCATGTATGTAAAATATACTTATTCTAAACATTACACTTAAAATTCACAACTGTTACTTTGAAGACCACCTCTTATTTTTACTGGTGCTTTCATACATTTTCAGAATCTGAAAGTGCAAAACATGTCTTTTGTGGAGCAAAGGCCATTGTTGAAGATGTCTACCTCGCTTTAGAAAAATAACTGGCGGATTTAAGCCTATCCAATCACTTTCAGAGTCCAAGATATCATTTTGTTTTTGGTCATTTTCTCAAAACATGCCAGAAAAAAAAATTAGGAGGTTTTGCACTTCCGCCATTGATATAGAATAATAGTAAGAAGGATTTCCTCCATATACATTGAATACAGGTACAATTTTGACTGCATTTTTTGTGTCCTCTTGAAGAACTGGTCTTCAGAAATATTTCTGACATGAAATTTTCCCCCATGAATGGTTAACAATGTGGTCCAGTCTTTCATAGCTGACATGTTCTGCCTTCACATGTTGGCTGTTGAAAAAAAATTTGACACAAAAGCCAACCTTTGTCACCGCAGCAGTGTGGGAGCACTTCAGGGACACGAGTCACCACTGAATCTTCAGTCAGTGGTGTGTTTGAAAGCCACAGCTAGCTGCTGCAGGCATATCTCATGCAAAAGTCATGCAAATCCATAGACCAGTAAGTAACAAACCACTGCTTCACCACCACTGCTCTCTGACAAAAGGTTTCATATTAACTATATATATATATATATATAAGTATGTACGTGTGTGTACCTGGAAAGTATTCACAGCGCTTTATTTCTTCCACATTTTGTTATGTTACAGTGTTATTCCAATGTGGAATAAAAAAAAATCCCTCAAAATTCTACTCACTAGACCCCATAATGACATCAGGAAAAAGTTTTTTTTTTTTTTTTTTTTTTGCAAATTTATTAAAAATAAAAAAGTAAGAGAACACATGCACATAAGTACAACCCCATTTCTCAATGAAGTTGGGACGTTGTGTAAAATGTAAATAAAAAGAGAATACAATGATTTGCAAATCCTCTTCAACCTATATTCAGTTGAATACACTATAAAGACAAGATATTTAATGTTCAAACTGATAAACCTTATTGTTTTTGTGCAAATATTTACTCACTTTACTCACTAAATGGATGCCTGCAACACGTTTCAAAAAAGCTGGGACAGTGGTATGTTTACCACTGTGTTACATCACCTTCCCCCCCGTGATGTGACCCTTGATTAGCGTAAGCAGGAATAGAAAATGAATGAATTAATGAACCTACAGTTCTTGTTATACCTTCATGTAGGCATTTTTCAACATTTTCATATTTTTCACTTATTACAAAGGAAGTATTTATGTTATTGTGAGAGTAATATATCGTAATATATAATCAGAAAGACACAGATAAGACTAATGTTGTACATCTTTGACAGATGTACAGTCGTGTCCATAAGAATTTGGACAGTGTCACAGTTTTTTGGAATTTTGCCTCTGTACACAACAATGGAGTTGAAATGAAACATTGTTCTCTTTAATTCAAGGGGTTCAATAAAATTGTTGCATTGGCCATTTAGAAATTACAGTTATTTGCATAAATAGTGCCTCCATTTTCAGAGACCACAAATAATTGGTCAAACTAAATATAAGGAATATATTCAATTTTGAGGCAGAACTTCAGAAAGGTGGAGATGACATTCTCCTGGTATTTCAATCAAGCATGAAGTGCTCTGTGGGAGTGGTTGTATTATGTTGTTGTCCTATGTCACCTTCTCCACATATTGCCAAGAGTGACCACAGAGCCAGCAGGACTTTCTGATGAGCTTTGTATGTCTGCTGGGGTCATCGGTGTTTACAATCTTAAAATTAAATTTCAAATTTAAATTAAAATTTTTTTCCATTTTTTCCACATCAACAAGGACAAACTGGCTTATGGACAAACCAGTGTATTATTGTTGTGTGCCAAATTCAAGAATATTGGTTAGAAAATATAATTTTCTGCAAAATTAGGTTTGTTCCTTTCCCACATACAGTGAATGAGGAACTCCCCATATTGGCACAATGAAGTGTTTGTCCCAATGTCTGGTAAAAATTCAACCATTCTGTCATTCTTTAATGAGAGGAAACAAGGATTTCAGGTGAGTTTAATTCATCAGCGAGCAGTAGTCACACTTGGAAGCTAACACACGTGACATTAGGGTGGTCCTCTACAGTATGCCAAAAATAAAGGTGCTTCCTCTAAAAGCTGCTGCAATTCCACACCAGAACAGAAAATATTCATGTTGTCTGCAAATAACACAAATATTATTACCTTTAATAGCCTACAGTGCATCCAGAAAGTATTCACAGCGCTTCACTTTTTCCACATTTTGTTGTGTTACAGCCGTATTCCAAAATAGATTGTTTTCCTGAAAAAAGATTTTTTAGATTTTTGCAAATTTATTAAAAAAAACCCTAATAAATCACAACAGTAAAATCACCAGTGTAAAACTAATGCTGACAGTGTTAAATTAACACTGACAGTGAACATATGGTCCCACTGACCAGATTAGGACCGTATGTACACTGGCAGTGTTACTTTAGCACTGGTGATTTTACTGTGCATGTACATACATATTCACAGCCTTTGCCATGAAGCTCAAAATTGAGCTCAGGTTCCTCCTGATTCCACTGATCATCCTTGAGATGTTTCTACAGCTTAATTGGAGTCCACCTGGGGGTAAATTCAGTTGACTGGACACGAATTGGAAAGGCACACGCCTGTCTCATATAAGGTCCCACAGTTGACAGTGCATGTCAGAGCACAAACCAAGCATGAAGTCAAAGGAATTGTCTGCAGACCTCTGAGACAGGATTGTCTCGAGGCTCAAATCTGGGGAAAGTTACAGAAACATTTCTGCTGCTTTGAAGGTCCCAATGAGCACAGTGGCCTCCAACATCTGTAAATGGAAGAAGTTTGGATTCACCAAGGCTCTTCCTAGAGCTGGCTGCCTGTCTAAACTGAGCAATCATGAGAGGAGGACCTTAGTCAGGGAGGTGACCAAGAACCCTATGGTCACTCTGTCAGAGCTACAGCATGCCTCTGTGGAGAGAGGAGAACCTTCCAGAACAGGGGTAGGCAACCTGTTCCAGAAAGAGCCATGAGGGTGCAGGTTTTCTTTGCAGCCACTGACTCCACCAGGTGATTTCACTGATTAACTGATTCCATCTGCTCAAAGTGATATTAACCAGTAAAATCACCTGGTGGAGTCAGTGGCTGCAAAGAAAACCTGCACCCTCATGGCTCTTTCTGGAACAGGTTGCCTACCCCTGTTCCAGAAGGACAACCATCTCTGCAGCAATCCACCAATCAGGCCTGTATGGTAGAGTGGCCAGATGGAAGCCACTCCTTAGTTAAAGGCACATGGCAGCCTGCCTGGAGTTTGCCAAAAGGCACCTGAAGGACTCTCAGACCATGATAAACAAAATTCTCTGGCCTAATGAGACAAAGATTGAACTCTTTGATGTGAATACCAGGCGTCATGTTTAGAGGAAACCAGGTACCATCCCTACAGTGAAGCATGGTGGTGGCAGCATCATGCTATGGGGATGTTTTTATAGAGGCAGGAACTGGGAGACTAGTCAGTATTGAAGCAAAGATGAATGCAGCTATGTACAGAGAAATCTCAGACTGGGGTGATGGTTCATCTTTCAGCAGGACAATGACCCTAAGCCCACAGCCAAGATATTAAAATAGTGGCTTCCGGACAACTCTGTGAATGTCCTTGAGTGGCCCAGCCAGAGCCCCATCCAACCTGATGGAGCTTGAGAGGTGCTGCAAAGAGGAATGAACAAATCTACCCAAACATAGGTGCACCAACCTTGTGGCATCATATTCAAGGAGACTTGAGACTGTAACTGCTGTCAAAGGTGCATCAACAAAGGATTAAGTAACGTGTCTGAATATTTATGTACACGTGATTTCTTAGTTTATTTTTTTTTTAAAAAATTGCAAAAATAATTAAAAAAAAAAAGCGCAACCTTTTCCATGTTGTCATTATAGGCTGCTGTGAGTAGAATTTAGAGGGAAAAAATGAATTTGCTCCATTTTGTAATAAGGTTGTAACATAAAATGTGGAAAAAGTTAAACGCTGTGAATACTTTCTGGATGCATGATACATATGTGATTAATATACATGGTAAACATGTTTGGCCCTAAGACCGACCCTTGATGTATCCCCAGTTAATATTCATGAATCTAAATTTATATTGGTGTATTTGTACAAATTGTTGTTTGTTAAGTAAATAGCTCTGTAACCAATCGAAAACAACACCTCGGAAACCATAC
Organism: Thalassophryne amazonica; assembly: GCF_902500255.1. NCBI lineage: Eukaryota > Metazoa > Chordata > Actinopteri > Batrachoidiformes > Batrachoididae > Thalassophryne > Thalassophryne amazonica. The sequence goes on along the minus strand of NC_047107.1, from coordinate 59,900,400 downwards.
TTCTCCATTTTACTAATCAATATATCATGATTGACAGTTAGATTGAAGCCACTGCTCACATGAAGAGACGTAACAGCCGCATTACAGACCTTGGATTGGTGGACACAGCTGATATATCACTTTAAACTTCACAGATGATGCTGGATTAAACTCTTTATGAAGTGGACACCAGCCACCCCCCACCCCTCCCATCTTCCAAGACACTTGACTTGTAAAGAAGGTGCATTCAAATGCAGATGATTTGTCTAAGCTACTATGTACTTGCTGAGTTTTCACAATGCCATGCAAAACAGCAGCGGCCTGGGTACGTGGTGACGGCACGCAGCCACACACAAGTTTAACACACTTCACTAAGAAAAGACAAAAACCTGTGCGTACAGATTCATAAACATCTGCTGGTATTCTCAAGCGCATGTGCACAAGCACAGAGACTTCATATATTCATGTGTGTGTTAGCTCACATTTGTTTAACAAATGGAGTGCCACATGTGGGGTGAATGAGGGAAATTAGGACTTTGTGATGTAAGAACTGAACAAGAATGTGTGAGAAACAGTCCAACTCTTTATAACACGATCATTATGTCACACCGTGGTCTACGTAGCACGTGGGACATTCCGTTTTCATGGTAGCATTTGTATGTAACACATTCTTGTGAATTTGATTGATGCTAGTACATGTAGACACTTGATACTTAAGCCGTGAATACCCCATGGGAAGTAGATGAGCTCCCCATGGGCTGTATATATTTTGTGGGGGGTTTTTATGCATATCTTTAGTATTTTAAGGACAGACAGGAGAAATCTCTGTGGCTCTGCATATGCCCAAGTTTGTGTGAAACTGTTATTATTGTGGCAATTATTGTGATTGATACAGAGAACCATGTGTATCATTTTTTGAATAAGAATAAGATGGCCAGTTTTAATGTTGTTAGATTTCATCCAATCAGCATAACTGCAAGAATTTTTTATAGAAATGTCTCTAAGGAGGGCCATTTGAGATGACTTCCAGTGTGGAGTTAGATATACGCAGCTCTGTAGAGAAACTAATGCCTGTAATGTGGATGAAATTGTCTTGTGAACATAACTTATTACCGACACATGGTGGACACTTCAAACACAGGTACACCCCGTGGAGGATATGAGCTGATTTCCAATTATGCTCTGCCTCCGCTGATCCACACAAAGAAGTGGCCATTGTCTTCAGCTGCTCATCAAATTGGGGGATTTCAGCCAAAGGTAACTGGAAAGATGTTTTTCAAATCATTCATTGTGCCTGTGTGGACTATATGGATAGGGCAGCAGTCAGAAGTCACTATTTCCACATTTCCTGTAGTTCTTGACCATGTTTGCACACTGCAGCAGGGATTTTGATCCACTTCTCCATACAGATCTTCTCCAGATATTTCAGGTTTGGAATTTCAGCTCCCTCCAAAGATTTTCCATTGACTTCAGTTCTCTAGACTGGCCAGGTTACTCCAGCACCCTGAAATGCTTCTTGAGCCACTCCTTAGTTGCTCTGGCTGTGTGTTTCAGGTCATTGTCATGCTGGAAGACCCATACCAAAACAAAAATCCGCACAACCTGAGTGCTCCAATGCAAAAAGCTTTATTTGGACACCAATAATAGCAATGACATTTCAGGCGCTGCCCTTCTTCGGACATATTTTGTTTTGATATTTGTGTCATTTTTGATCCAGCACGCTGTTTAATGCTGCGTTCACACTGGGCGCGACCACACGCCACAAATTCCACAACATGCGACGGACGCGCCACCATCGCCCGGTGTGTAGCTCTGCTTTCGCTGCGAAAATTCACCCCAGTGCATCATCAAATAGGAGGAGCTTCCATTCCGCTCGCCGGCTCCAGTTGTTAGTCAAGTTAACATGACGGACCTTGATCACATGGAGCGAGTTGCTGTGCTCTTAACTGTTGTGGAAAGCTGACAAACGTCACCAGCGGCGCCGTCCCTGGGTTCACAACGTCCTCATGGTGAGTTTCATTATTTGCTGCAGCAGCTGCATCTGGATGAAGGCCGCTTTCAGCGGTCCTTCCACCTCTGCAGGACCCAGTTTGAGGACCTCCTGTCCCGTTCACGCGTGCACATGTAAACAATTTAAAAAAACACTCCGCTGCCCCTGCTTGCTCTTCCCCCAACAATTCTGTCATAATTGTGTTATAAACCAGTCATCATTTGTTTTATTATACATCTGTGTAGTTAATAAATAAAATAATCTTCATGGACGATTCGCTCGCGCGCGCACGTGACAAAAAGAAAAAACTCTCCGCTGCCTGCTGCGGGGCTGCTGCTCGCTCTTCCCCCCAAAACTCTGTCATAATTGTGAAATAAAGGACAAAAGGGACATAAGTCCTGCTCACAGGCTGGCTACCAGAGACAGGACATGTTCACATCCAACTCAGTCAAACTCCAGACATCTCCACGTCACTACATATCCAGTCCCTGATTGGTCATTGTGGCGCGACAAGACGAAAAAGTTCAGATTTTTCAACGCGACGTGACGCAACGCAATATCGTGCTACAAACATGCCAATCGCTCAAAATCGCTTCACTCGCGTCGCTTCATTCGCATCCATCGCATCGCGTTGCGTGGCTTGGCGTCACAACGCCTCCTTCCATAGGGATTACTCGGCAACCTGTCGCTGCTGTCGCTCGCATCGCGCCCGGTGTGAACGCGGCATTAGACATTGCTCTTTTGAAAAAAATGACGGGCCACTGGCCGATTTGAGGAAAGTGGGACTGGAGTAATATACCTGATTAAAAGCCCGCCCGTTTATTTTTTTCACACCATGCTCAGACTCGAACCCACAGCCTGACGTGCACCTGTTAAATCAGACACAAAAGGCTGTGGTTTGACACTTTTCTGCTTTCACTCCTTCATCCGCCATTATATTTTAATAGTTTTTGCAGTGCGCACGCTGATTACAAATGGATCGAAAAGTCTGCAACTTTACAACACAGAGTTTGAAAAAGAGGAAATTATACAGTTTACCTCTGAATTAGAGGAGGTGACTGTAGAAAGAAAAGCTTGTTGAGGGTCAAATTAGTCCAGAATAAAGCATAATCCAGTTACGGAGAACTTTAAAACTGTCATGCACGTTGGCGTCATGACACGGAGTTACAGAGCTGCAGAAGCATAAATCAGGCTTTAAATGAATTAAATAAATCATCATAAATTGTAAATTTATGTAAATCTGATATCTTAACTATTTTTATATTTATTTTGATAGTACCTGTACCTGGATGTGTTGCTGTATGTGGTTAAATGATTTTTAAAAATGTTGAAAACATAAAAGCTTAATTCAGTAGTTCAGCACAGTTGGAAACAAAATGGCGCCATGTTCTTAGTTGACATTATTCTCCTCAATCAAGGGACTCTAGTCAAAGGGAAACAAGGTATGACAACAATAAATCAAACATGAGGTAACACTGGAATCAACTACGAGAAAAAGCAACAAAGCACAACATTCAGGCAATGAACGAGAGGTACGCGTGTATAAATTCACAGAGAGGTGATCACACAAATGGGAGACAGGTGAGGGTAATCGCTGACTGACAAGAGCTGGGGAGAGACACAGGAAGAAATTTAACAAAACACACAATTAAACTGTGACCAAAATACAAAAATCAGGAAGAACTAATTACAATAAATACAGAAACAAAATCATGATCAAATAAACACAGGAATGAAACACAGAATAAAACCAAACTGTAATAATTCCAGAACTGCAGAACTTTTAAATAAACATTAAAACATACAAGGGTACAGACACCAGACACAGACATGAAAACCCACAAGAACCCCAGTTAATAACAACACCAGGAACAGTCACTATGGGGTGGCAGCAGATAAAGGCAGACAGATAAGATCATTACAGGTGCCTTTTTTGGCAAGGAAAGGTTTTTAGGCCCTGCCTTTGCAAATAATGCTGTGATATTTGGGGACTCAATGGATATCTTGATTGCAGCACTACTAGAGAAGCAGAGTGAGGATTCAATGTTTGGATTTGCGATTGTCCTGGATCAAGACTAAGATCCAGGCTTTTAATGTGGTGAAACAGTCAAACTCATGGTGCCATTTTGGGTAGAGACATTCATTTATCTTGGCAGTGACATTTATACCACTGGATCGGTCTTTGAGATGCTTATGCAGAGAGCTTATGCAGTTATGATGTTGCTGGACAGAGGTGTTTGGCAATGCCAATATATTTGCAGGAGATACGTTTGTCTGGGTTGTTGCCATCCAGGACCCAAGCTAGTTCTGTAGTGTGGTGGATACAGAAAGCAGTGGCACCAATGCATGCTTCCAGACCATTGGGATATACACTAATCGGCCACTTCATTGAGTTCACCTTGCTAGTACTGGGGTGAACTCCTTTTTTCCTTCAGAACTGCCTTAACAGGCTTAACTGTTTGTGTCACAGATTGGGCAAGGTTCTGGAAATATTCCTTAAGATTTTGGTCAGTATTGACATGGTAGCATCACATGATGGTTTCCACACCTTTAAAACACGAACAGGATTTGAATTGTTGATACAAGGTAGGATGGACCCATGCTTTGACGTGGTTTTCACCAAATTCTGACCGTACCAGCTGTATATTGCAGCAGAGGTTGAGACTAATCACATCAGGCAACATTTTTCCAATCCAACATTGTCGAATTTTGTTTACCCCGTGATCATTGTCACATCAGTTTCCTGTTTATAACTAAAAGGAATGACACCCAGTTAGCTGCTATTGTAGTGGGCATCTGCCCTGAGATATTATTCTGCATAACTTGATTCTAATGAGTGAATATTGGAATTACTGGTGCCTTTATACCAGGTTGAGCCAATCTGGTCCTCTGTGATCCTCTGTGATCTTTGTCATCAACAAGGTATTTGTGCACCGACATCTGCCACTGCTTACTGGATGATTCTTGTGTTTTGTAGAGATGGTTGTTCATGAACTTCTCAGTTGAACAGCAGTTTATGTAATGCTCAAACCAGCCTGTCTAGGACCAATGACCATGCAATGTTCAAAGTCACTCACGTCATCTTCCTTCTCCATTCTGATGTTTGGTTCCTCTTGGTCATGTCTACATGCCTAAATGCATTTAGTTCAGGCCATGTGACAAGCAGAGGTGTCAAATCTGGCTTCAGAAAGTAAAAGTCCAACCACATATTTGTTCCATCTTCCCAATAAACCAGCTGATTGTAATTAGTTCAGCTCTTCAGGCAGGTGGATGAGCTAATTATTCAGATCACCTGTTTTAGGTGCACAGGTAGAAGCAACAATTGGGAGGGTTTTACTTTCTGAAGCCGGATTTGACACCTCTGGTGACAGGTGGCCAAACAGATATTTGCTTTCATGATCAGTTGAACCAGAACACCTACAGTACTATGAAGCAGCTGGTGAGTGTTCAGTATAAACCATTCATCCCGCATCTTCAACAATCTGCCTAATTCATAACTGAAACTAGATGGCACATATCAACAGGATATCTCAAAATTTCTGAATGTTTTTCAATTCAATTTGGTGGAAATGTGGGCCTGGAGACAAAGGTAAGTTGCCAAAAGAGTTTGAGGTGAGTGATCTGTCGGACCGGACAGAGTGTATCCTAGACTCTTGAAAGTCTGTGCAGCTGAACTGGGTGAGCCTTTACAGCATGTCTTCAACCTCAGCTTACATCTTGAGAGGGTACCAACTTTGTGGAAGACATCATGCCTCATCCCTGTTCCAAAGAAGTTACATCCCAGTGAACTGAATGACTTTAGGCCTGTTGCTCTAACATCTCACATCATGAAGACAATGGAGCAGCTATTACTGCACCTTCTCAGACTCCCAGTCAGCCATGCACTCGATCCACTACAGTTCGCGTACCAGGAAAAAGTAGGAGTGGAAGATGCTATCATCTATCTATTGCACAGAGCTCATTCATACCTAGACAGAGGAAATGGTGCTGTGAGAATCATGTTTTTTTTTCCAGTACCTTTCTTCTTCTTCATCTTCTTCACCTTTATTTAACCAGGTAAAAAACTCATTGAGATTAAAATCTCTTTTTCAAGAGTGACCTGGCCAAGATGGCAACACAGAAGAAAAGTAGTTACATCAAACACAAGACACACACATTCAAGAAACAGAATTGCAATACATAGTTACAGAACACAATTACACAGTCCAGTTGTCCTTAACTCTCTGTCCTTTATGATTGTTTTAAATTCTCCCAAAGTTACAAGATGTGTCAATTTGAGGTCCTTCTGCAAAATATTCCATGTGGACGGGGCAGCAACTTTAAAAGCCTTTTTGCCCAATTCAGTTCTGACTCTTGGGACCTGCATCAGTATAACGTCCTGAGAGCGCAGGCCATAAGCGCTGAGGTTTCTACACATATATGAACACAAATATGAAGGCAGAAGTCCAAGAATACATCTATAAATAAAAATCAGCCAATGAGAGCGTCTACGAACAGACAAGGATGAACAATGTGCAGCGGCATATAATGAGCAGTGATGTACACGATAACTGCAGCCAGTAATAAAACGTAATGCACAATGGTATACAGCATCCAGTTTCAATAAAAACTGGTGAGGAGCATTCATAAAAAGCAAGTCTCCATAGTCCAACAAGGGCAGAAAGACTGTGGTGATCAGTTTTTTTCTAGCTTGCAACGAAAAACATGATTTATTTCTAAAAAAGAAACCCAGTTTCAATTTCAGTTTAAAAACAAGTTTATCAATATGCGATTTAAAAGACAAGTTCTCATCAATTAAGATGCCCAAGTATTTGTAAGATGTGACCTTTTCAATTTCTGCTCCGTAAATGGTTGACAACTTAGGAATGGGAAATGGAAGCTGCTTGCCATTTGAAAACAGCATAGTTTGTGACACTTTTAACACCATTCAGCAATGACAGATAAGCTGCTGCAGATGAGGGTAGACCCACACCTAGTTTCATGGATAACACGCTACCACACCATGAGACCACAGTTTGTGAGGCTGAAGGACTGTGTCTTTGGGACTGTGATCAGTAGTACGGGTGCTCCACAAGGAACTGACCTCTCTCCTGTTTTGTTCACCCTCTATACGTCAGATTTCAGTTACAACACTGAGCTATGCCACATGCAGAAGTTTTATGATGATACAGCTATTGTGGTATGTATTCGGGATGGACAGGAAGGGGAGTACAGGAATCTGGTGAAGGGCTTTGTTGAGTGGTGCAGAGCAAACTATCTGCAATTGAACACTTCCAAGACCAAGGAGATGGTGGTGGATTATAGGAGGTCTAGATCCCCTTCACTCCCACTCTCCATCGAGGGGGTCAATGAGCAAGTTGTTCAGACCTATAAGTGCCTGGGACTGCACTTGGACAATAAACTGGACTGGACAGCTAACACAGATGCACTCTACAAAAAAGGGCAGAGTCGACTTTATTTTCTTAGAAGGTTGGGGTCCTTTAACATCTGCAGTAAACTCCTACTGATGTTTTAGCAGTCTATCATCGCCAGTGTTCTCTTTTATGCTGTGGTATGCTCGGGCGGCAATGCCAAGAAGAAGGACACTGGACGTATTGACAGACTGGTGAGAAAAGCTGGCTCTGTGGTTGGCACTGAGCTGGAGTCCTTAGCGTCGGTAGCTGAGAAAAGGACCCTCAGCAAACTGCTGTCAATCATGGCCACCCCTTACACAGCACACTAAACAGGCAGAGAAGCCTGTTCACTGTCAGATTGCTCTCTCTGTCATGTTCAACAGAAAGGTTGAGGAAATCCTTTGTTCCGTGGGCCATTCAGCTTTTTAACTTTTCCCTCAAGGAACGGGCAAACATGGATTATTGGGTTTGAGTTTCTGACTTTTTAATATTTATTTATTTATTAGAATTTTTAATGCTTGGAGATACTTACTTACTGTGTTTTTTAAGATTCATTCTTATAAACCTATAGTATGGACATAGTGACTCACCCTATGCATTGCTCCCCTACTGGTGCATTTACAGTGATTGAACGGGGAACGTACCCTCACCATGAATGTCCACTCTTAAGGTGTTTGTGCTTTTTCCTTGTCTTTGTGTGTGTTGAATGTACTGTATAAGTATGTGTCTTGAGTTACGGGGTGTTTAAATTTCCTTTTGGATCATTAAAGTATCTATCTATCTTATGTAGATGTAAAGCTAACTGTACTTTCATTTGCAGACATACGTTTACATACACCTTGTGTTATGTGCCGACGCGGGTTGAGGAGCGGACCTGCGTCTGACTGAACCCAGCGCTAAATAACCAGAAAGCGGTTCCAAAAAACAAAACAATTTTATTATCCCCCTCTTGTGCAAAACTCGGTGTACAACATAAAGTGCGTTTGTCTGGCGGAGTGAAGGACGGCGTGCTCTCCAGCGCCCAAAGGGATCGAAGCCCGGCGCTTCTGGACTCACATTCACCGCCAAACACCCCCCAGGTGGACACGACAAACTGACTCTGTGAAGGATAGAAGAGGTGAAGTAAGTCAACAGCTACAACTAATATCCTTCAAAGGCACACACTATCAGCAACACATTCAGGTCTGAATTTAAGCTTTATGTAAATGGGCAGCTTCTCACAACAGGTGGAGGATCATCTGTCCGCACGCCACGGCCGTGAGAAGCGAGCTGCACAACTCTCATCAATATTCACATATACTGCGTAACAAAATACCAAATTACTGTTAACACTTATTCAGACAATCAATCACCTCTGATGTGTGCTGACAGCATGTGTCCCTCACCCATCCTCCTTCACAGGCACGATGTGTCAAACCCAGGCGCGGTCCTCAGCGTCTCACAAACGAACGTCACAAGGTTGAGCTCCCGGCAATTCTGCTTGAATCACTCATGGCTTAAATGCAGAATGCCATCTCACTATCTGCTTCAGCTGAAAGTCTCCAAGGCCGCACGTGAGCATTATCCACAGGTGCCGCAAATCATGCTGATGAGTGTGAAGGACTCTTCTGCCAGCACCTTCTCCACAGACAAAAACCAGTTTGCATACCACCTGGAGAGCAAAGAAAAGAAAAGAACACCAAAATGTCCAGCCAAACCTCCCCAACACACAACGGTACCCCCCCTTCAACGGGAAGCCTCCCGGCGACCGAACAGACCAGGTCCGAGAACAGCACCTCCCTCCGGGGTCCTCGTCAGGAAGCAGACGGCGTAACGCTCCCAAGGTCCACCGCAGACAGCAGGACAGGGCACCGCAGCTGGAAGGCCGGCTGGCATCAACAAAAACCCCAAAAGAGTCCCAAGTACAACCTGACATACAAGAAAAACACAAAACCCACCCAAAACCTCCCCAGGGGACCGTCCCATCCAACCCCGGGAAGAAAAATAAAACTCCCAAATGCAAGAACCCAACACAGCCCCAACAACACAATACAAACATAAATTCACACAAAAAAATAATAAACAACCCCCCCCAGAACGACTTGCAGAGCCCAACACCCCCCAGAAGACCTTTACCGCCAGTGCCAGGAGAAACAGCCAAAGCCGGAATCCCACAGAGGTCCCCAGGTACACATGGAGCAACAGCGCCCCCCCAGAGGACCGTACCATCAACCCCAGGAGGCACCCTCCCCACAACCCAGGAACCCCAGACCCAGCCACACTTGGCTAGTCGGCCCCACAAGCCAATTCCCCCCCAGAGGACCGTCCCATCAACCCTGGAGGTGGAACCTGGAAGGAAACACAAGAAACACAAAAAATCCAACCCCCGGGGGCAAATAAAACAACCGACAAACCCTGTTACCTCCCCCAGCACCCCGAAAGACCCCAGATCACTCCCAGAGCCCTTCGTCGGCTCAATTTTGGCGAACGGCACAAAATTACTAAGCCAGGGAAGGGAACAGGAAAAACTAACCCGGCCCCAACCCCGAAGTGCAGCGGAAAACCGGAAATACGTCCGGTGCCCCAACCCGACCATACCCCCAGCTTATCGGGAGGGGTGGAACTACCGAAATGGCGAATGGCAACAGATCGGCCCACCCCTCCAACTGAGGTATGTTCCCGCTGCACCACACCCCAGCAACACCAATGATGAACGGTCAAAGGCCCACCGAGGCTGGAGTGGAACCGGGCCCTAACCAAACCAAAAAAACGCCCCTGACAACCCCCCCCCTAGGTGCAGAGGTCTTCTGAGAACACTCAGCATGCCCAACCTGCACCACCCCACAACCCACAAGACGAACAGTCTTAGGGGAGTGAGGTTGGGGTTAGGGAAGCAGGGAAATAAAAAACAAAACAAAACGACCCCATCCCAAAGAGAAAATACCTAAATACAAATAATAAAAACCAACGATTGACTGAGTCCAGCCGAGCTCCGAACCGCCAGTCGTTCACTCCACCAGAACTGCCTCTAAATCCCCAAACAATTTATAACCCCTTACAAAAAAACAAAAACAGCCCAAATAAAATTTTTTTTTTTTGTGTGTCCATTATTTTGCCTGTCCCAGAACACCTGGAGATATGTCATCACTGTTTTTCTTGACGCTTATGTGACGTGGCAATATGGAGGCTTCAGCTCGTCCGAGCTGCATGGGCTCATCCGCAAGAGGAGCCAGAGGTCCCGTCGGAGGAGTCTCAGTGGAGCAAAGAAGAGGCAGCCCAGAACTGTGTCGGGGAAAGCCCAGAAACGAAAAGACCCGCTCTGATGTCCGCCCTCTCTCGCGTCCACGCTCCTTTATCCGATCATCTAGACGAATAACCAAAGATATTAGCTCATCTAAATCTTTTGGTTCCTCACGGACTGCTAGCTCGTCTTTTAATGACTCGTTTAAACCATCCACAAACACTCCTCTTAAAGCTGCGGCATTCCAACCGGACTGAGCAGAAAAAATTTGGAAATCCACAGAATAATCCGGCGCACTCCGCCTCCCCTGCCTGAGATTCAGCAACCGTTGGGCAACGGCATGAGCAAAAACCAGAGAACTTTGCATCAAAAACGGAGCACAGGCTTCAACGTTTCCCGCATAAGGCTCCGGATGACAAATAATCGGTTCGGAAGCTGAATCTCTGGGTGACGGAGTTATCTGCACTGGTATCGATAGTGCCGCAGCTGGAGCAGCAGGAAGCGGAACGGCTTGCGCTGCAAGCTCTGTAACGCGGGCATCTGTTTGTTTAATTTGGTTTGCGAGATGCTGTAATTGCTCCCATATTTTCTCCAAGTGTTCTTGAACTCTTTCGGCAAATGGAACTGCTTCTGCCGCTGGGTCCATTTTAGAATGGCCGGGAACTACTGTTATGTGCCGACGCGGGTTGAGGAGCGGACCTGCGTCTGACTGAACCCAGCGCTAAATAACCAGAAAGCGGTTCCAAAAAACAAAACAATTTTATTATCCCCCTCTTGTGCAAAACTCGGTGTACAACATAAAGTGCATTTGTCTGGCGGAGTGAAGGACGGCGCGCTCTCCAGCGCCCAAAGGGATCGAAGCCCGGCGCTTCTGGACTCACATTCACTGCCAAACACCCCCCAGGTGGACACGACAAACTGACTCTGTGAAGGATAGAAGAGGTGAGGTAAGTCAACAGCTACAACTAATATGCTTCAAAGGCACACACTATCAGCAACACATTCAGGTCTGAATTTAAGCTTTATGTAAATGAGCAGCTTCTAACAAACAGGTGGAGGATCATCTGTCTGCATGCCATGGCCGTGAGAAGCGAGCTGCACAACTCTCATCAATATTCACATATACTGCGTAACAAAATACCAAATTACTGTTAACACTTATTCAGACAATCAATCACCTCTGATGTGTGCTGACAGCATGTGTCCCTCACCCGTCCTCCTTCACAGGCATGATGTGTCAAACCCAGGCGCGGTCCTCAGCGTCTCACAAACGAATGTCACAAGGTCGAGTTCCCGGCAATTCTGCTTGAATCACTCATGGCTTAAATGCAGAACGCCATCTCATTATCTGCTTCAGCTGAAAGTCTCCAAGGCCGCACGTGAGCATCATCCACAGGTGCCGCAAATCATGCTGATGAGGGTGAAGGACTCTTCTGCCAGCACCTTCTCCACAGACAAAAACCAGTTTGCATACCACCTGGAGAGCAAAGAAAAGAAAAGAACACCAAAATGTCCAGCCAAACCCCCCCAACACACAACACCTTGGCTAAAATCTTTGAAAATCAAGTTTTTCCTAGTGCACATATTCCATTTTATTAAACAAAATATGACATATGTAGCCTGGCGAAATGAACACTGCACAGGACACAAGAATTATCTTTTGGGATTCTTTAATTCTACACAAAATAAATGAGTGGTTTAGGTTACAATTTTTACAAAGTGAAAATACAAAATTTTAGAGTAAATAAAACCAGGAAAAGGTGACTAAAATTCAGGGTTCTCCGTTATTTACCCTCTAACACTGACCCCTTTCCCTGATACAAAACTATGTCCTTTCTGGAAATTTCCAGTGTAGCCTCAGTGCACTCAAAAAATGCCCCTTTAATCCATTTTTGCAGAAACACAGCCACAAACTATCACGTTCCCAAACATATACAGCTACATAAAACAAAATGGCTGTGCAATAAAACAAGACAAAGAAAACACAAACCAAATGGAAGAAAAGAATATAACTAAAAATGAGGAAGAGAATATAACTGTAGTGGCTCTCTCTCCAATAATGTGGGCCCCCAAATGCAGCCTATTTGACGGGCGTGGGGCCCCTCGCCGTTACCAACAGTCTTCCATATTTCCCAGGACCATCCACCGGCTACAGTCATCTGAAAAACCCCAGGGGCCTCATGTACAAAGCATGCTTATGCACAGAAACCTGGAGTATGCCCGTCTCCACGCCAACGTTCAGATGTATCAAAAGTGAAATGACTGTGGAAATGTGCAGTGCGTCACGTAAAAATCCTGGCTGGCGTATGGACGTATCCACACCTATTGTTCCACTTTGGACATGTAAAGGTGATGCTGGGAACCGTAAATAGTGTGAAAACAAGAAGTCATCAGAGTGATGTGCACATCAGAGACACATTGATGAACAATTAATGCACCCACGTGTTTGCAGTTATATGGATGGATATAAAAGCATGCGCACAGTGATGCATAAAATGGCACTAACAATGGCTGTGTTAGCGTTGATAGAGGACGTTGCAAATGGTGCAATCCGACATGAGCATGTACTCAGGGAACGTGAGGATTTACTTGCAAATGACGATAATTGGCTGATAAACCGAATTCAATTCCCAAGGCCACTTTTACTGGAGTAACCGGTCCAGAGCACAATACGGCGAGGAGCCAGGGGTTGCCGGTGCCCACACAGATGCTGACCACGCTGGGCGTCCTGGCATCAGGGGTATTCCAGTGGGAGCTGGCTGATCAGTCAGGCACGTGCCAGTCAACCTTGCACGGAGCCACCAGCTGGAACAGAATCATCCTAATCTCATCCAGGTGCATTCCAACATAACAGTGCATTTTGCAGCGAGAGCCGGTTTTCTGAATTTAATCAGAGCTATTGACTGCACACATTTTGCTATAAAGGCGCCATCACATAATGAATTTGGTTTTGTTAACCCTTTACCTACTGAGGCTATAAATGGACGATTGGTTATAATTTTTTATTATAGCAATAAAATTAAGAAATAATGTTCTATGTTTGTGTGCTTTGGTACCCTTTTCCAAGAGTACCTGAATTTCAATTATATTACACCTGATTAACTATTTATACACATTATTTGTAAGTTTTAGCATTTAAAATGAGAAAAAACACAAAAATGAACTTGATTTTTTTTTTTCAGTTTTTTTAGTGAAAAATGTTATGTAAAGGAAGTTTGGATTTCACATTTTTAACAGGAAGCTGTACGTGTTTACAATCAAAATAATTAATTTTGTGTGTCTAGAACTCAGAAACAGTGCAGAAACGTAAAGTAAACATTTTACAAGGTGAAAATATCCAAAAAGTAACCAATTTTAAAGTGCAGAACCAAACCATATGAATAACAACAAACAAAGTGCAAAACTATATATAAATATATCAATTATTATCTGTATTATTAAAATGTGCAATAAATCACTCATTTGATCACTCATTTTGTGCAAAATTATACAATATGAATAAAACAATAAAGTGTCAAACTATATACAAATATATAACCAAGAATCAAAATTAGATCTAAACTACATCAGTCAGTGTGGTACTGTTTGTAACAGTTTCTGTCTGGCTGAAGACAGAGGCCAATTTTACAAAGTTTGCACATCCAGCAGATTGACCTCTTGCAAACCTTGCAAGAACGCCACCCCTTTGTGGATCGCTGGCAAGTTGGGTTTCCACTGCTTGTTGGCACCGGGCAGTGGCTTGTGGCTGATGGACACACATCATCACACACACACCTTCACAAATGAAACTAACACCCTGCCTTTTCCTCAAAAATTACTACATTTATGTTTGCTGTCTGTCTCTGTACTTTTCTGTCACTTTTGTGCTCTTTTTCATACTTTTCCCTCGTTTCAAAAGTCACCGAACGCACTTTACCGTAATATATGCAACATATAGCATACTGTTGGAAACCACGGGTTCTTGGCTTGCTGTCAGTGTTGAAATTTTTCAGATTGAGGGCTTAATGAGAACTTACGGTAATGAGAATCAGCGGTGCACTAGTGTGAAACTTATGTGTTGTTCCTCTGCGTGATGACGTCACAGGCTTATGTTTACCGTAATACACCATATCTCATTGGAAAGCCCTTGGTGTTAGCTTAACAATGCACTTTGAATCATTCGGATTGGACAAACTATGGCGGAGTTACGGTAAAAAAAAATATGCATATGGAAAATATGGTGTGGGCGCCATCGCCGTAGATAAAGGGTTAATAGGAAACATTTTCATTCCATCAATGTTCAAATCATATGTGGTGCACAAATGGACATCAGGCTGGAGGCTGCACAGTGTGCGATGGGGGTGCTGCTTGGTGGTTAAATAATTTATCCTTGTACTTGTTCTTAAGAAAAACCAGCGCGGACACATTTGGACATGTGTGCATTCAAATATTTTTTTATTATTATTAATATTTTTTCTTTTTCTTGATGCTGGAATAGAGCTGAGCCTCTTAACAAGCCCCCGACTGTGTTCAGCATTTGTCAATAAAAGTGTGTGTAATGTTCATGTCACACACTGTCAGCCGCCGTGCACCTAATATCTTTTTACTTCAGTGTGTGTGTGCAGCTCAGTTCAGCATTTACACACACAAACATACTTATTTAATTTCTGTTTTACATTACAGCGAGCTGAGAGAACGGCAATCTAACCACAGCTTTCGATGTTTTTGCACATTGTCTCTGAAAATTCTTTAATTTTTATACACAACAACGGAGAGACGATGACAGGCATCATCAAACACACAACACTCCACACTTATGGTGTTGTCAGCACAACACAACCAGACTATTTGACATTTGCATATTCAGATAGAGGCGTGGCCAGGTTGGAGTTTGGTGCGTGTGCACGTGTGCTAAATTCCACGTTCAGTGGGATGTACAAACTGAACGTGCATGCATTCATGCCTACGCACACTTTGATACATCTGAATATATTTGTGCTTACGCCTGATTCAGGGGTTTGGCAGACACCAACTTTTAGTAGAAAGTCAGCGCAAGTCTTTGTACATGAGGCTCCTGGTCATCACTCTTGAACAAACACTGCGTGTTGCAACCAGGAAGACAGAAAACGTCCCAGATCTCATGGTCCCCCTTTCATGGAGCCCCAAAATCTAAGAGTATCCCAATTACAAAATGCCCTCTGGTGGTGGTAAATGTGAACTGCATTATGTTTTTCACCTGGTTACGCATATATTCATTATTCCAAAGCTGATCTTCGTGATCAGCTGTAAACATTTGTCTAGATTTTTCAAGTGAACTTTGAATTAATGGCTTCTTCCTTTCAGGTCATGGTGATGGAGTGGCATCTTAAAAGTGGATGATCTCAGTCTCACCTCTCTGATTTTCTTGCAGAATTGTTCTACTTGCACTGTCCCACTGATATGCACATGCCTATTCCTGTCCACTTTCATCTCCCATGAAAAATCTCAGCATCTTCAACTCTACCACCTCCAACTCCATCTCCTGTCTTTCTATTATTGTCAACACCTTTAAGTTATAGACTGTAAAATATAATAAGTTGATTTTACTAAAAAAAAAAAAACAAACATACACAAACTTGCTGCCTTAAAAAAGTAACTTATGTTGTGTTAAATGAATCAGATTTGATTAACTAAATTATTGTGAGTGTGCAGTACTCAAATTAATTTAAATAATTGGACTTGTTCATTTTGAATTACCAGTACTCAAACTTAAAAACCTAGATTATAGTAACTTGTTTATTTTGAGTTTGCAGTACTGAAATAAATTAGATTACAGTAACATATTTACTGTGAGCATTCAGTACTCAAGTGACATCTTAATTCTCTTTAGTTTTGCTCATTCATCATATTCAGGTCAACTTAATTTTCTTGAAGCTACAGCAAAAGCTACGGCTAACTGCTAACTTTTAGTATTGACTCCAGTACACTGTCAGCTACTGGCAAGCCAGTTTTGCATTTAAGCACCGCCAACACTTCTGAGTATTAACAAAGGCGATCACAAGCACAAGCCCAACATAAACAACAAGTCAGAGCTTCTGCCTTTGAGTGCCCTGCCCACTGCTGTAAGGAAGAGTCATTTTCTTTCAACATGGAACAATACTGATGTGTAGCAGAAGACATTAAAAGCAAAGCAGTTTTGACTCATGGTTTTGATTTATAAACCAAACTAATTCTGGAGAGTTTATCAACAATGAGTAAAAACAGGTTGGAGAGAGCACTGGTAGTCCAAACATGGACTCACCATGGACGTGTGTGGACGGGAATGCACAAAGTAAATGAGGCAGATCCGTGCATGTCTGAAAGAATGCCCCAAAGGACACTGGGCACGAAAAATTTATTTTTCAAATTTGGCTTAAATGGGATACATCGAATAAAGCATGTCTTCCAATCTCACAATACTACTTACTTATTTAAAATGAGTTTTCATAACAGGTTGATGAAAACTGAGTTTGGTTAACTTATCATAATTTATTTGTATGTTAGCATTTACAGTGTACAGCATAGCTGATATCACCACTGTCTTGTAAACTTTCCCTTTCATGCTTGCAGATACCTTTCTACCACAAATTACTCCTGCCGCTCCATCCTGCCTGAAGTCTCTTCTTCCTCTCCGCGCTACCCCCTCCACTACTTTGAATAGTTAACCCTAAGCATTTAAACTCATCTACCTTTACCACCTGAATGTGTTTCAATCTAATTATTGCACCAGGTTCCCTCTCATTCTCTCACTACTATACTCCGTCTTGCTCCTCCTGACTCCCCTCTTCTCCCCATTGCATACCTCCACCCCTCCAGGTTTGTTTCAACTCTGACTACAGATCACAGTGTCATCTGTAAGCATCATAGTTCATGAAGACTCTTATCTGATCTCATCTGTCATCCTGCCCATCGCCACTGTCAACAAAAGCTGATCTTGGCTGCAATACAGTATCAATGGCACCTAGAATGCAGCTCTCCTTCCTAGTCAGTTTTTTCTATGTGTTATTAAATTTGATGCACGAACTCTGAACCTATTCATATTTTGACTTTGTGGTGTCTAACAGGGACTGGAGAGAGCGGCAAGAGCACCTTCATCAAACAAATGAGGATTATTCATGGTGGCGGTTACACAGAGGAGGACAAGAAGGGCTATGCCAAACTGGTCTTCCAGAACATCTACACATCCATGCAGAGCATGGTCCGTGCCATGGAAATGCTCACCATACCCTTCGCTGATCCTCAGAACCAGGTACAGAGTTTCACTGGATCTAAACGTTTATTTTATGTGTGTGTGTGTGTATACATATATATTATAATAGTCAAGTGGCCTCTGTGTGTGTGTGTGTGTGTGTGCGTGTGTGTGTGTGCGTGTGTGTGTGTGTGCGCGCGTGTGTGTGTGTGTGTGTGTGGCTTTGGTCACACAGAAACCGGGGAGAGATGACATTTGCTGTTTGCTGGTTTGCTATTAATTTATTGTGTTTTTATAGTTCAGTTGGTTTAGTCAGTCTATTAAGTGCCATGTTGTTACCATGAGTGAAAAGATTCTGAATTCTTTTTCAGATAACTTTCACAGAACATTGCTTATTTCTGCTGTGCACAATTTGTCATTGCTTTTTGGTATTTGGTTTTCGACTGACAACTGGAAGATAGACAAACGAGCATAAAATTGGAACCTCCATCCAATTTTGGTGGTGTAGGTAAAATCAATATCAGGAAAATGAGAGCAATTTAGGCACTTCTGATTGAGATATAATGCAAAATATACACCAAATGGGCTTTTCAATATTAAATTCAAATGTCCACAAAATCCACAATCCGGATCAAACATTCAGAAAGAATTCACAGCGCTTCACTTTTTCTACATTTTATTATGTTACAAGCCTTATTCCAACATGGACTAAATTGATTTTTTTCCCCCTCAAAATTATTTTCACAAGACCTCATAATGATAACATGAAAACAATTTTTTTTTTTTTTTTTTTTTTTTTTACATTTTGCAAATTTATTAAAAACAAGAGCAATCTGACATTTCTGACTTCCACCAATCTGGATCCGGATCACCTCCAAAATTTAATGGAGTCTTCATGGCCTAATAGCTATCTGTGGTGAAAAGTCTGTAGTTTTGATATCTATATATATATATATATATATATATATATATATAGATAGATATATATATACATACATATATGTGTGTGTGTGTGTGTGTGTGTGTGTGTGTGTGTGTGTGTGTGTGTGTGTGTGTGTGTGTGTGTGTATATGTATACACCTTTTGACCCCAAGTTAGGGCTAGGGCTAGATATATATATATATATATATATATATATATATATATATGTATGTAGGAAAAACACCTCCGTGTTGATAACCATTTGTAAAAACCAGGCGGCTTTTGATGGCTTTCAGTAGAGTGAGTATCTGAGAAATTGTTTAACAGCTGGACATGTTCCAACTTGTCCTTAAGGCTTCCAATGGAGGTGTTTTTCCTGTGGCAGTGCGCCGCGCCGGCTGCCTGCCAATGCGCCAATCTGTCCGCACGTCTTTCATTACAAAATCTCCTTTAACAGTGGAACGTCCGAATAAACTGCTGATCCCGAGCTCTTCTGAAAGTTCTCTGTTCTCTCACGACGTCCTGGGTCAACAGAGGCTTAAATTTGGAGGTTTTCAGCTCGAAACAGGCTGATGACAGCGCCTCAGGGTGCGGTGCGACGTCCCGCTCCATGGGAAGTCTTTAAGGCGACAGTAAGACTCCATAATCTCTCATCAGCCATTAAAATTTTCACTGAAAACCAGCTGAATTTCTCGAATGGTGTCCACTTCGATGTGCCTCACAGGTTCTGAAAAAATAAAGCGCCAGTCTCTCAGGAAGAAGTCAGACAAAGGAATTCCGACAAGGGGGGTGGACCACTCTTCACTCAAAGCCTGCCCACAGGCGAATGACGTAACCGACAGGCGTGAAAAAACTCTCGCATGCCCACGAGGGTTCAAGCTTGTCTGATGTAATCGCAGGTGATTCAAATCCATATAGTTTTTGAAAAAATAAAAAGGCCCGATAGACAAACACAGTCATATTTGAGAAGTGAAATGAAGTTTCTACGATTTACAGAAAGTGTGCAATAATTACTTAAACAAAAATTGGGCATGTGCATAAATTTGGGCACCCTTGTCATTTTATGGATTTGAATACATTTAGCACTAATTATTGGAAAACAAAATTGGTTTGGTAAGCTCATTGATCCTTGACCTCATTACACAGGTGAATCCAATCATGAGAAAGGGTATTTCAGGTGGCCATTTACAAATGTTTCCCCTCTTTGCATCTCTTCTAATGAGTGGCAACATGGGAGCCTCTAAACACCTCTCAAATGACCTGAAAACAAAGATTAGTCAACATCATGGTTTAGGGGAAGGATACAAAAAGCTATCTCAGAGATATGATATATTTAACTGAAATTGCTGATCCAAACAACCAATGATTTACAAAGGAAAATCATGGAAATCATCAGTGGTGCCCAAACCTTTGCATACAACTATAGCTGGATGGCACGATGGGTAGGTTGGTGGTAGACAGATGGAAGTTCAGATAGACATTGCTTTTGAGGTCTTCTGTCTCTTTACACTTCAGATCGCTTGGCCAGAGCAAAATTTTTAAACCCCTATTGTCTGTCTGCACAATAATCTACAATTATTATGTGTTGTCTTTCAGGCTAGGCCCCCTCAATTTCAATTCACTTTCAATGTAATTAGCTTATAATGCGCCAAATCACTGCAAAAGTCATCTCAAGGCACCTTACATGAAACAATTCAACATAAAATTTAAATAAATAATTAAAAATGAATTAAAAAAAATTAAAATACATAATTAAAAACTGTTGGGGAAGTGTCGTGACACGGACCCACAACAGGGGGTGTTAATGAAGGGACAATGGAATAGCCAAAAAGTAACAATTTAATGTTGTGAAGGTGCACAACGTGATACAGACAGATACAAATATGTGTTATATCAATCCAACAAAAGGTGACGTGTGGCAGGCTCGAAGATAGGAGACGTCCGGTGAGAGAGAAGCCGGAACCCACACAAGCCTCACCACCAACGGACCTGAAGAACACCGGAGCCGCCAAGCCCTGCGCCCCAGGTGGCCACTGTCTTCAGCAGTCAGACCCGGTACTGCTGGCAGAAAACAGAAACAGTTCTGGATGAGTGTGAGTCCGCACACTCAGTAATCCCACAGTCTGTGTTCAGTTAAGGAGGGAGAACCTCCACCTCCAATCACACACTCGTGCAGCTCCTGAGATAACCACTTATCTGAGTGGGGTGTGAGGCGAAGCCGTTGCAGTCCACACCAAACGCCAACTCCGCAGACAGGGTATCCGTCCCAGGAAAACAGCTGCAAAAAGAGATCAGACTAATACTCAAAGTTTAAGTCAGCAGAGAAAATTACCTGTATGGTAGACGATTTCTCAGCGAGGAGGTGGAGTTGCAGTCCGGTCTTTATAGTGGTGGTGATGGGTGACAGCTGGTGTTGATAGATGACAGCTGTCACCTCCAGCGGCTCCGACGCCCTCTCGTGCTTGGAGCCCGCACTCCAAGCAGGGCGCCATCTGGTGGTGGTGGGCCAGCAGTACCTCCTCTTCAGCGGCCCACACAACAAAAACAGAAATCAAAAAATAAAACATAAAAAAAGTATTCATAAGAAAGAGAATAAAAATAGGTTTTCAGTCTTGACTTAACAGTGTCCACAGACTCCGACTGCCTCACGGTCACAGGAAGACTGTTCCACAGGGTGGGAGCACGATAAGAAAAGGCTCTTTGACCCGCTGACTTCTTCTTCACCCTGGGAACACAGAGAAGTCCCGCATCCTGCGACTGCAAAGCCCGGGCTGGCACGTAAAGTTCCACCAGATCAGCCAGATAAGATGGTGTCAGTCCATAAACAAGTCAATAACAAAACCTTAAAATCTGCTCTCACAGAGACGGAGCCAGTGCAAAGACGCCAAAATAGGTGTGATATGTTCAGACCTTCTGCTACTTGTCAGAAGTCTGGTGGCAGCGTTCTGAACCAGCTGAAGACCCCTGATGCTGGACTGTGGTAACCCTGAAAATAGAACATTACAATAATCTAGTCTAGAAGAAACAAAAGCATGAATCAGGGTCTCAGCATCAGCCATAGACAGGATGGGGCAGATCCTCGCTATATTTCACAGATGGAAAAAAGCAGTCCTAGTACCATCCTAACATATGGAGGTCAAAAGACAATGTGGGATCAAAAATTACCCCAAGGTTCCTCATTTTGTCCGTATGATGTATGACACACGAACCCAGGCTGAGCGTCAGCTGGTCAAACTGATGCCGATGTCTCGCTGGACCAAGAACCATCATTTCAGTCTTATCAAAGTTTAAAAGTAGGAAGTTACTAGACATCCAACTTCTCACTGATAGAAGACAGTCCTCCAGGGATTTTATGGGAGTGAGATTTCCCAGAATTATCGGCATGTACAACTGAGTATCATCAGCGTAACAATGAAAGGCAATCCCAAAACTCCGCAGTATACGCCCAAGGGGTGCCACATAAAGGGAGAAAAGCAAGGGGCCTAAAAGAGATCCCTGTGGAACCCCAAATCTCATGTCACCAAGTCAGAGGTAATGCCATTATACAAGACACATTGAGAACGACTGGACAGATATGACGTCAACCAGGCAAGGGCACTTCCAGTAATCCCCAAAAATTCTCCAACCTATTGAGCAAAATATGATGATCCACGGTATCAAACGCAGCACTGAGATCTAACAACACCAAAACGGTAGTGGTGTCTGAGTCCATTGCTCGCAGACAGTGTTGCCACAGTTACTTTGAAAAAGTAATCCAATTACTGATTACTGATTACTCCTTGAAAAAGTAACTTAGTTACTTTACTGATTACTCAATTGTAAAAGTAACTAAGTTAGATTACTAGTTACTTTTTTAGTTACTTTCCCCAGCTGCCGACAACAACCCACGTCAACATGACAATGATACCTGTTTTGCCAAAACTCACTTTATAGTCACCCTTTCTTGACTTCAATGAAAATAAATACTTGTTTTATAAAAAGTAAAATAAAGACCTCTTTCTTGACCTCATATTTAACTGTTGACAGCACTGTAACAGTAAAACCTGCAATTTCAAACCTACATTGTTTATAAATGTAACTATTAAATTCTAACATTTTTCTAACATTTAAATTCTCTCTAAACATTTTACTTGTCGAAATTATTATTATTTTAAGCAATATTAGTAGTTGTAGTAAAAAACGGCTTCAAAACTGGACCTTTAATCTAGGGCTGTTGTGGGGGGGGGCACATCCCTCCCCCACGCCCCCATCCCATCTAGATTCGCCCCTGCTTTGGCGTTTGAGCACAAAGAATGGATAACATTTATTTATGCAGAAAACAGGACCAGATTTACAGGTAAGAAAGTTTTATTGCGTTTTCACATCATGTGGTCCTCAGAAAGAGAGTTTAGGTGCATTTGAGTGGAAAATAGTGTTAGTTGTTGACGCGTCGCCGAGGATC
This sequence comes from Thalassophryne amazonica, assembly GCF_902500255.1. Taxonomy (NCBI): domain Eukaryota; kingdom Metazoa; phylum Chordata; class Actinopteri; order Batrachoidiformes; family Batrachoididae; genus Thalassophryne; species Thalassophryne amazonica. The sequence continues at coordinate 59,877,270 of NC_047107.1, read as the reverse complement.
AGCTGTTTTTAACGAGACGATACGGAGCAGCTCAGCTCAGAATTCTAAATAAAGGAGGAAAAAAGTATAAAAATGTCTTTGTAAAGCTCAGTGCAGGTGTGCTGATCACCGCCCTTTAAGAGGTGATGACGAGTCGAGCAGCTGCAAAAAACCGCGGATGAAAAGCTCACAGCTCACTTAAAGTGGGACGTTCAGTCGAACCCCGACCTCCTGCCCACAGACCAAGTTTAATGCTGCTATCGACCCACAATGAAAAATAATAGTAACGCACAGTGACATGGAGAAGTAACTTTAATCTGATTACTGACTTGGAAAGATTAACGCGTTAGATTACTCGTTACTAAAAGAAGTGGTCAGATTAGAGTAACGCGTTACTCGTTACCGGCATCACTGCTCGCAGAAGATCATTAACTACTTTAGTGAGCGCTGTCTCTGTGGAGTGATATTTCCTAAAAGCAGACTGCAGCAGCTCAAAAAGATCATTCTCAGTGAGGTGGTCTACGAGCTGCCGTGAAACCACCTTTTCTAAAATTTTGGAACAGAATGATAGATTTGATATCGGCCTGTAATTTTTCAATACACTAGGGTCAAGATTAGATTTCTTAAGTAATGGTTTAATCACTGCAGATTTAAAACATTTCGGAACAGATCCAGAGGCCCCCTCCTTATTATATTAATATTAGCATTACTGAATAATTGCTTATTATTTGTGATTGATCACTTAATCATACCAACATGTCATAAAATTGTACACAGTTGTATACTGTAAATTCATTAGAAGGTAAGATTGGAATTACTGTTTGCAAAGTCTCATTAAAAAAAGAAGGAAGTTATGGGTTTGTCTATGTGTGGACAACAGGACCATCTGTGTAATTATTTTGTTTGTGTCCTCAGAGCCACGCAGAATCTGTGCTGGAGGTAGATGTGGACAAAGTAGAGGACTTCGACCAAAGTCTTGCAGTAGCAGTCAGGAGTCTATGGAATGATGCAGGAATCCAGGAGTGTTACGAACGGCGCAGGGAGTACCAGCTGTCCGACTCCACTAAATAGTAAGCAATGCAAGCACCATTAGGTCCATATTTATTTGGATACTTAGTTATTGTATTTATTAAGTGGTGGAATTACAGCAGTTCTCCATTTTAAAGAGACTGAAATAATCTGATGATTGACTGCTGAGGTGTTTCAAACTCCGGTTTGTATTGTTATCTCATTTTCTCCCTGAAAGTTCAGCAGATAAAAGAGCTACTGAGTGGAGAGTGGTGACAGAAGCCACCGAGATGCCCGTGACCATTCTGAAGGAGTTATGAGCCACAGTGTCTACAACCCCAATTCCACTGAAGTTGGGACGTTGTGTAAAATGTAAATAAAAACAGAATACAATGATTTGCAAATCATCTTCAACTTATATTCAATTGAATACACCACAAAGATAAGATATTTCATGTTCAAACTGATAAACTTTATTGTTTTTGTGAAAATATTTGCTCATTTTGAAATGGATGCCTGCAACACATTTCAAAAAAGTTAGGACACTGGTATGTTTACCACTGTGTGACATCACCTTTCCTTCTAACAACACTGAATAAGCATTTGGGAACTGAGGACACTAATTGTGAGTGTCATGATTGGGTATAAAAGGAGCATCCCCAAAAGGCTCAGCCATTCACAAGCAAAGATGGGGCAAGGATCACCACTTTGTGAACAACTGCGTGAAAAAATAGTCCAATAGTTTAAGAACAATGTTTCTCAAGGTTCAATTGCAAGGAATTTAGGGATTCCATCATCTACAGTCCATAATATAATCAGAAGATTCAGAGAATCGAGAAATTTCTACACATAAGCGGCAAGGCTGAAAACCAACATTGAATGCCCGTGACCTTTGATCCCTCAGGCGGCACTGCATTAAAAACCGACATTGTGTAAAGGGTCTTACCGCATGGGCTCAGGAACACTTCAGAAAAACATTGCCAGTTAACACAGTTTGTCACTACATCTACAAGTGCAAGTTAAAACTCTACCATGCAAAGCAAAAGCCATACATCAACAATATCCAGAAACGCCACCGGCTTCTCTGGGCCCAAGCTCATTTGAAATGGACAGACGCAAAGTGGAAAAGTGTGCTGTGGTCTGATGAGTCCACATTTCAAATTGTTTTTGTAAATCCTGGATGTCATGTCCTCCGGACAAAAGAGGAAAAAGACCATCCAGATTGTTACCAGCGCAAAGTTCAAAAGCCAGCATCTGTGATGGTATGGGGGTGTGTTAGTGCCCATGACATGGGCAACTTACACATCTGTGATGGCACCATCAATGCTGAAAGGTACATCCAGGTTTTGGAGCAACACATGCTGCCATCCAAGCTTTTTTAGGGACGTCCCTGCTTATTTCAGCAAGACAATGCCAAGCCACATTCTGCACGTGTTACAACAGCGTGGCTTCATAGTAAAAGAGTGCGGGACCTGTCCAGACCTGTCACCCATTGAAAATGTGTCGTGTATTATGAAGTGCAAAATCAACCTGGTCTCACGGCAAGTTGTGATTCAGCAGCACAAAATATACATTAATCTATTGGTCTGTGATATTGTGACAAAAAGCGCCTCATTTTCATCATGGCAGCGCAAATTCATTCTCATTCATTCCATGATGGCTGCACAAAATTAAAAGTGAAACGGGGGGTCGTTATGGTTAGGGTGGGGAGAAGGAGTAAGATTAGGTTATGGTTAAGGTTAGGGTTCGGGGTGCGAGTAGGGTTAGGAATAGTGAGTTACAAAAAGCTCCGTCACGAAAATTTGACTCATTTTGTCACGGGAGCAAGAAAAAAAAAACGTGAGAACGGGCTGGCAAAATACGACAACGGAGACCCCGGACTGTTGAACAACTGAAGTTGTACATCGGGCAAGAGTGGGAAAGAATTCCATCTGCAAAGCTTCAACAATTAGTGTCCTCAGTTCCCAAGCGCTTATTGAGTGTTGTTAGAAAGAAAGGTGATGTAACACAGTGGTAAACATACCACTGTCCCAGCTTTTTTGAAACGTGTTGCAGGCATCCATTTCAAAATGAGCAAATATTTGCACAAAAACAGTAAAATTGATCAGTTTGAACATTAAATATCTTGTCTTTGTGGTGTATTCAATCAAATGATTTGCAAAGCACTGTATTCTGTTTTTACATCCCAACTTCAATGGATTTGGGGTTGTATGATTAGAGAAGAAAACGTAAACTATAGCCTATAGTGCCATCTGGAAAACCTGAGCTGAGATTTCATATTTTGTCTTTATGTGTTCCACTCCTGCTTAAAGCTGTGAGTAGTGAAGCAATACCTAAAACCTGTTGTCAGCACAACCTCTCCAATCACAGCCAGTGATGCTTCTAGCTCCTTCAGAGCGTTGTATTTTAGGGAAACCTGTTCCGGATCTACCGAATTGTTTACACTATTCATGACTGCATTAATCGTATTTCAGTTTTGATAGGTTTTGCACTTCTTTTTCTTCTTTTGTCTCAAAAACCTGCCTAACATGTCCTTGTTGTTTTGCATGACTTTGCACTGCAAACATGGGCCCGTTCCCCAGTTTGGACTACTAAATGACATCCTTTCATTAATGCTTACCAGTCTACATGAAGCACAGTGGCTTGTTGGGTAGCACGGTGGCTTAGTGGTTAGCACTGTTGCCCACAGCAAGAACGTCATGGGATCGAATCCCTCCTGTGACCTCTGTGTGGAGTTTGCATGTTCTCCCTGTATTTATGTGGGTTTCCTCCCACATTCAAAGGCATGCAGTTTAGATGAACTGGAAACTTTATAACTGTCCAGGTCTCCCTTGCAAAAGAAATCTTGATCTCAACCTGTTTAAATAAAAATAAAATTAAAATGAAACCATTAGAGTTAATTTGAATTTCTTTTTTGCTCCACTTTAGAAGCTGGACAATGTCCCCTAAGCTTGACAAGCTTGATGATCAGTGTCTTGCTTAAGGACACTTTGGGAGCAGGATCAGTGGATTGAACCTACAAAGCTTTTGGTTATGGACAGTCCACTTTCCTGCTTGACCTAGATTTTTCTTTGAATCTTGTTGCCCCTTTGACAACACCACTTTGATTTGTAGTTTTGGGTTATATGAGGTCTATTAGAAAAGTATCCGACCTTATTATTTTTTTCAAAAACCATATGGATTTGAATCACGTGTGATTACATCAGACATGCTTGAACCCTCGTGGGCATGCAAGAGTTTTTTTCACGCCTGTCGGTTACGTCATTCGCCTGTGGGCAGTCTTTGAGTGAGGAGTCGCCCACCCTCTCGTCGATTTTTTCATTGTTTAGGAATGGCTCAGAGACTGCTGTTTTGTTTGATCAAATTTTTTTCAAAACTGTAAGGCACAACTGAGTGGACACCATTCGATAAATTCAGCTGGTTTTCGGTAAAAATTTTAACGGCTGATGAGAGATTTTGGTCTGGTAGTGTCGCCGTAAGGACAGCCCACGGTGCCTGACGGCGATCTGCGCTTCGAGGCGGCAGCGTCTCACCGTTTCAAGTTGAAAACTTCCACATTTCAGGCTCTGTTGACCCAGTAAGTCGTCAGAGAACAGAGAACTTTCAGAAGAAGTCGGCATGAGGAGTTTATTCGGACATTCCATTGTTAATGGACATTTTGTAATGAAAGAACGTGCGGGCAGAGTCACATGTCGGACCGGACCCGGCCGCGAGGGGTCGCGACAGGAAAAACACCTCCGTTGGAAACTTTAATGGGCAAGTTGTTGGGAAAGTGTAGGTACACGGACCCACAACAGGGGGCGCAAATGAACGGACAATGGAGGAAGTCAAATAACAACACTTTACTGTTGTGAATGGGCACAACAAATACAACAGATTACAACAATGGACAAAAAGCCAAATCACAAAAGGTGTCGTGTGGGCAGGCTCGAAGATAGGAGACGTCTGTCCAAAGCAGAACCGGAACCACACGATTTCCTCCGCCACCAGACCCCGGGAATACTGGAGCCGCCAAGTCCCGAATTCCCAGGTGGCCACTGCCTCCGCGTGTCGGACCTGGTACTGCTGGCGAGGAACAAAGAAACAATTAAATGTGGGCGCGTTTGCACCCAGCAATCCGCACGGCAGGAAAACTACCTCCACCTCTTGTTGGAAAAGGAGTCTGTTATACAACGCACAAAAGTCACAAAAGGTTACTGTCACACAGTTAGCTGAGAATGTTACCTTCCAGGTAGAACGATATCTCGGCAAAGAGGTGGAGACGTCGTCCTGCTGATGTACCCCTGGTGATCAGATGATTGGTAACAGCTGTTGCAGGTGATGCGTGACAGCTGTCACCCTGGCTGCTCCTGTGAGGCGGCTGCGCCCTCTGGTGCCTGGAGCCCGCACTCCAGACAGGGCGCCCTCTGGTGGTGGGCCAGCAGTACCTCCTCTTCTGGCGGCCCACACAACAGGACCCCCCCCTCAACGGGCGCCTCCTGGCGCTCGACCAGGCTTGTCCGGGTGGCGGCGGTAGAAATCGGCCAGGAGGGCCGGGTCCAGGATGAAGCTCCTCTTCACCCAGGAGCGTTCTTCGGGACTGTACCCCTGCCAGTCCACCAAATACTGGAAGCCCCGGCCCATCCTACGGACATCCAAAAGCCGGCGTACAGTCCAAGCCGGCTCGCCATCGATTATCCGGGCAGGAGGCGGCGCCGGACCCGGAGTACAGAGGGGTGAGGTGTGATGTGGTTTAACCCGGGACACATGAAACACAGGATGGATCCGCAGTGAGGCTTCAGCTTCCGGCCTCACTGCGGCTGGACTGATGACCTTAAGGATCTTGAATGGGCCGATGTATCGGTCCTGTAGCTTGGGGGAGTCCACTTTGAGGGGAATGTCCTTTGTGGATAACCACACCTCCTGCCCTGGCCGATACGCAGGGGCCGGGGTCCGCCGATGGTCTGCATGGGCTTTTACCCTCATCCGGGCCTTTAGCAAAGCAGAACGGGCGGCACGCCACACCCGACAACACTTCTGTAGGTGGGCCTGGACCGAGGGCACACCGACCTCTCCCTCAACCACCGGAAACAACGGGGGCTGATACCCCAGACATACCTCAAAAGGGAAGAGGCCGGTGGCTGAAGACACCTGGCTGTTATGGGCATACTCGATCCAGGCCAAATGGGTACTCCAGGCCGCCGGGTGCGCGGCAGTCACGCAGCGCAAGGCCTGTTCCACCTCCTGGTTTACCCGTTCTGCTTGCCCGTTGGTCTGAGGGTGGTACCCGGACGAGAGACTCACCGTGGCCCCCAGTTCCCGGCAGAAGCTCCTCCAGACTTGCGAGGAGAACTGGGGACCGCGATAAGAGACGATGTCTGTTGGAATCCCATGCAGCTCGACGACGTGGTGGACCAGGAGGTCCGCTGTCTCCTGGGCTGTTGGGAGCTTCGGGAGGGCCACGAAGTGGGCCGCCTTGGAGAATCGGTCCACTATCGTGAGGATGGTGGTGTTACCCTGGGACAGCGGGAGGCCCGTGACAAAATCCAGGCCGATGTGGGACCAGGCAGCGGCTGGAGTAAACCTGATGCCCTGCGATGGTCAGCCTTGCCCCTGGCGCAGGTGGTGCAGGCCTGGATATAATCCCGGACGTCGGCTTCTAGGGACGCCCACCAGAAGCGCTGCCGGACAACTGCCACGGTTCTTCGCACCCCTGGATGACAGGAGAGCTTGGAGCCGTGACAGAAGTCCAGGACTGCAGCCCTAGCTTCTGGTGGGACGTATAGTTTGTTCTTCGGCCCAGTTCCGGGGTCCGGGCTTCGTGCCAGGGCCTCCCGGATGGTTCTCTCTACGTCCCAGGTGAGGGTGGCCACGATAGTGGACTCCGGGATGATGGGTTCCAGTGGATCCGACAACTCCACTTTGACTTCATCTTCATGTACCCGGGACAAGGCATCCGATCTCTGGTTCTTGGTCCTGGGACGGTAGGTGATCCGGAAGTCAAAACGGCCGAAGAACAGTGACCAGCGGGCTTGCCTGGGGTTCAGCCGCTTGGCGGTCCTGATATACTCCAGGTTCCGGTGGTCAGTGAAAACCGTGAATGGCACGGACGTTCCCTCCAACAGATGTCTCCACTCTTCAAGAGCCTCTTTCACCGCAAGGAGTTCTCGATTGCCGACGTCATAGTTCCGTTCGGCCGGGGTCAACCTGCGGGAAAAATAGGCACACGGGTGAAGGACCTTATCGGTCTTCCCGCTCTGGGAAAGCACAGCTCCTATCCCTGAGTCCGAGGCGTCCACTTCAACCACTAACTGGCGACTAGGATCGGGCTGCACCAGAACGGGTGCAGACGAGAAGCGCCGTTTCAACTCCTTGAACGCGGCATCGCAACGATCCGACCAGGTGAAGGGGACTTTTGGTGAGGTCAGGGCTGTCAGGGGGCTAACTACCTGACTGTAGCCCTTAATGAACCTCCTGTAGAAATTTGCAAAGCCGAGGAACTGTTGCAGCTTCCTACGGCTAGTGGGTTGGGGCCAGTCTCTCACCGCCGCAACCTTGGCCGGATCAGGAGCGACGGAGTTGGGGGAGATGATAAACCCCAGGAAGGACAAAGATGTGCGGTGAAACTCACACTTCTCGCCCTTCACAAACAGCCGGTTCTCCAACAACCGCTGCAGGACCTGACGTACATGCCGGACATGAGTCTCAGGATCCGGAGAAAAGATGAGTATATCGTCTAGATATACGAAGACGAATCGGTGCAGGAAATCCCGCAAGACATCATTAACTAATGCTTGGAACGTCGCGGGGGCGTTTGTGAGACCGAACGGCATGACCAGGTACTCAAAGTGACCTAAGGGGGTGTTAAATGCCGTCTTCCACTCGTCTCCCTTCCGGATCCGAACCAGGTGATACGCATTTCTAAGATCTAGCTTAGTGAATATTTGGGCTCCATGCAGGGGCGTGAACACTGAATCCAACAAGGGCAACGGGTATCGATTACGAACCGTGATTTCGTTCAGCCCCCTATAATCAATGCATGGACGAAGTCCGCCATCTTTTTTACCGACAAAAAAGAAACCTGCTCCCATCGGGGAGGTGGAATTCCGGATCAACCCGGCGGCTAAAGAGTCCCAGATGTAGGTCTCCATTGATTCACGCTCAGGTCGTGAGAGGTTGTACAGCCTGCTGGACGGGAACTCAACGCCTGGAACCAAATCAATGGCACAATCGTACGGACGGTGGGGGGGAAGGGTGAGCGCCAGATCCTTACTGAACACATCCACCAGGTCATGGTACTCCACCGGCACCGTCCCTAGATTGGGCGGGACTCTGACCTCCTCCTTAGCCTGGGAACCGGGAGGAACCGAGGAACCTAAACATACCCGATGGCAGGTCTCGCTCCACTGAACCACTACCCCGGACGGCCAATCGATCCGGGGATTGTGTTTTAACATCCAAGGGAAACCGAGAATCACACGGGAGGTGGCAGGAGTCACAAAAAACTCGATCTCCTCCCGGTAATTTCCTGACACCACCAGAGTTACTGGTGGTGTCTTATGTGTGATTAAAGGGAGTAGGGAGCCATCTAGTGCCCGCACCTGCACAGGCGAGGTAAGCGCCACCAGAGGGAGCCCTACCTCCCTGGCCCATCTGCGGTCTAACAGATTCCCTTCAGAGCCCGTGTCCACCAGTGCTGGGGCCTTCAGGGTTAAATCCTCATAAAGGATTGTAACTGGGAGTCGTGTGGCAATATGGGTACGTCCCACGTGAATGTTTTGACCCACCCCTAACCCAGTTTCTAGGGGCGGGCGTTGGTGTTTTAACCGCTCGGGGCAGTCCCTCACTTGATGCTCTATTGAGCCACAAACAAAGCACGCTCCGCGGGCCAGCCTCCTCTGTCTATCTGGTGCCCTAAATGTGGCCCTGCTCGTGTCCATAGCTTCATCAGCAGGGGGAGCTGTAACCACACGGAGCGTAGAGGCCGTGGAGCGTGGGGAGGGCGGAGCTCGGTTGGAACCGGAAGGGAGAGGGACGGCGCATGCCCGGCCACGCCCTTCGTCTCGTTCCTGACGGCGTTCTTCTAACCGATTGTCTAATCGTATAACGAGATCAATAAGCCCGTCTAAATCCCGCGGTTCGTCCTTGGCCACCAGGAGCTCCTTCAGGACCAACGACAGTCCGTTTACGAAGGCGGCACGGAGGGCAGTGTTATTCCAGCCGGACCTCGCAGCCGCGATGCGGAAGTCGACTGCATAAACAGCTGCGCTCCGGCGCCCCTGTCTCATTGACAACAGCACGGCTGAAGCGGTCTCTCCTCTATTTGGGTGATCGAACACTGTTCTGAACTCCCTCACAAACCCATCATATATCAGAAGGAGCCGTGAATTTTGCTCCCAAAGCGCTGTAGCCCAAGCGCGTGCCTTGCCGCGAAGCAGATTAATTACATAAGCTATCTTACTAGCATCAGTCGCGTACATGACGGGACGTTGTGCGAAGACGAGCGAACACTGCATAAGAAAGTCCGCGCATGTCTCCACACAACCCCCGTACGGCTCTGGAGGGCTTATGTATGCTTCAGGGGAAGGTGGGAGGGGTCGTTGAACGACCTGTGGAACGTCACTGTTGCGCACAGGATTGACAGGAGGGGGAGCTGCAGCAGCGCCCTGAGGGCGCGCTTCCACCTGCGCGGCGAGAGCCTCCACCCTGCGGTTAAGGAGGACGTTCTGCTCGGTCATCAGATCCAGCCGAGCCGTAAAAGCGGTGAGGATTCGCTGCAACTCACCGACCATTCCTCCTGCAGACGCCTGTGCGCCCTGCTCTTCCATTGGCCGTTCAACAGCCGGTTGACACCCCACGGGGTCCATGACGTTGGCCGAGATATCCTGTTGGGAAAGTGTAGGTACACGGACCCACAACAGGGGGCGCAAATGAACGGACAATGGAGGAAGTCAAATAACAACACTTTACTGTTGTGAATGGGCACAACAAATACAACAGATTACAACAATGGACAAAAAGCCAAATCACAAAAGGTGTCGTGTGGGCAGGCTCGAAGATAGGAGACGTCTGTCCAAAGCAGAACCGGAACCACATGATTTCCTCCGCCACCAGACCCCGGGAATACTGGAGCCGCCAAGTCCCGAATTCCCAGGTGGCCACTGCCTCCGCGTGTCGGACCTGGTACTGCTGGCGAGGAACAAAGAAACAATTAAATGTGGGCGCGTTTGCACCCAGCAATCCGCATGGCAGGAAAACTACCTCCACCTCTTGTTGGAAAAGGAGTCTGTTATACAATGCACAAAAGTCACAAAAGGTTACTGTCACACAGTTAGCTGAGAATGTTACCTTCCAGGTAGAACGATATCTCGGCAAAGAAGTGGAGACGTCGTCCTGCTGATGTACCCCTGCTGATCAGATGATTGGTAACAGCTGTTGCAGGTGATGCGTGACAGCTGTCACCCTGGCTGCTCCTGTGAGGCGGCTGCGCCCTCTGGTGCCTGGAGCCCGCACTCCAGACAGGGCGCCCTCTGGTGGTGGGCCAGCAGTACCTCCTCTTCTGGCGGCCCACACAACACAAGTTGGAACATGCCCAAGCTGTTAAACAATTTCTCAGTTACTCACTTGTTGAAAGCCATCAAAAGCTGCCTGAATATTACAAATGGTTTTCAACACGGAGGTGTTTTTCCTGTCGCGGTGCACACAGATTCGCCAAGTCATCACGGAAATGACTCGGTGAATTTGCGCGCACGTCTTTCATTACAAAATGTCCTTAAACAGTGGAATGTCCGCATAAAGTCCTCATGCCGGCCTCTTCTGAATCTTCTCTGTTCTCTCACGACGTCCTGGGTAAATTAAGCCTTAAATTAGGATGTTTTCAGGTCGAAACAGACCGACGACGGCGCCTGGAAGCGCTGCACGACGTCCTGCTGCGTGGGAAGTCCTTACACCGACAGAAACACCCCATAATCTCTCATCAGCCGTTAAACTTTTCACCGAAAACAAGCTTAATTTCTCGAATAGTGTCCACTCGGATATTCCTCACAGGTCCAGAAAAAATTTTGATAAAGTAACGCGCACCGTCTCGAGCAACGTGTGAAACAAAGGAATTCAGCTGAGAGGGCGGGACCACATCTGGCCTGCCCACAGGGAAATGACGTCACCGACACGCGTGAAAAAACTCACGCATGCGCACGAGGGTTCAAGCATGATTGGTGTAATCGCACGTCATTCAAATCCATATAGTTAAAAAAAAAAATAAAAGGGTCGGTTTATTATCTAATAGACCTCGTACTTTTTAATTCTTTCTGCCTCTCTCTCTCTGCAGTTATCTCTCTGATCTGGACCGAATCGCACAACCCTCTTATGTGCCTGATCTGCAGGATATCTTGAGAGTCCGAGTACCCACCACGGGGATCATCGAGTACCCCTTTGACATGGAGAACGTTATCTTCAGGTGTGACACAACATGCTGAAAGTGGTTTGAATACTTGAGTATCAGTTGCGGATCTCAGGTTTTCCCAAGTCCAGGTAAATTAAGGGACAACATGTTACACAGTGGGGCCAAGTGTATGTCCAACATCCAGGAAGGTGTTTATATTTCACCAGTCCTTCTTTTGCTGTTGGCTATAGTCAGATTTGAAGAAAGATACATTGTTGAATATATTTTGCAAATTGTTCCTTGTTGAAACACTTTCTGTACTTTTGAAAAGATGAAAAAATAGAAAATGACACTTTTTAGATTTATTTAAGCTGTTGTGCATTGAAAACACAATATACGAAACACCTCAAATATGTAAATATATAATATTGCATGCACACACCAAAGCAGACAAGCACTGAATATCCCATTGAGCCTCTCTCTTCATACTTTCGGTCTCTGACGAACATAAAATGACTACGCATTACATGGAGGAACATTCATGTTATTCTGTGTTCAAGCCTGGACTCAATTAACATTACGTTTTCAAGTGGGAGATCAGATATTTCAATAGTACTTAACTAATTAGTTATACTAAGAGCTTGCTGCTACCTGCTGTTGGACGATTGTTTTTGAGCAGAAAAATTCAAACTAATTTATACAGTACATAACCACTTAAATAATATACTGTACCCAGTATGATCAAACAGAAGTTCTATTTTATGACTGTTTACATATTAAGAAAAGGAAAAAAAAAAGGTGAACTAATTCTATCATGTACCCTCTAAGCCCCAGGACCAAACATGCTAATTTTAAAATTCTCAACATTTGTCCATCCAATGAACTACTAAGAATGAAATTTAATACTGTACCCTGTATGGTACTGAATTTGAAATCACAGAACATCTGATGGTTTTTAATCGATTCTGTGACATTTATGGAAGATTTACCAGACAGGCTACCAACCATAATCCCACTTCTTACTCCCCTCACAAAAATAAAATATTGTGGTTGTTGTTAATATGAAATCTATAAAGAGTGACTTTATTAAAGAATCTAATACTCCTGGCAAAGTTTATCATCCACACATCCAAACAGAGGCAAATTAAATCCCACTTATAAGCTGTTAAGAGACGTCACGGCTGATCTTCTCACTGACTTAAAACTAATGAAATGGAAACATACCAAGTGTCTTCTCAGATCTTGTGAAGAACTGAATATATCTGACAAAAGCAACTGTTTATTTATTATTATAATATGTATATGTCGCAGACATGAACGAGTGAAGCTCTTCAGTATCTCACCATGTTATTTAGGTCCTTCAGACATTTTTTTTTAGCAAATGCTTCAGGGGAGCATTAGCATGGCTAAAACCTTTCAGCTTCTGGGGGTCACCGTCCACACAGACCCCCTGCCTTTTTAAGCATTTTTCTTTTTTTTCCTTTCAGCTTCAGGGAGAGCACCCCCCCCCCCCCCCCCCCCCCATTACAGCCCTGCTAAACCCCTGCTACTTTAAGCATTTTTTATGTAGATGTAAATTAATATTCAAAGTTTTCAGCTAGTTGACAGTAGGGCTGTACAATGTGGCCAAATGATCATATCTCAATATTGTCTCAAATGTACTTTCAGTCAAATTGTAGCTGAACTTTCAGGTCTTCTTTTTAAGAAAATCCTCCTCTACACCATTTCAACAGGAAGCTGGATTTTATATTTTTAATTAATTAATATCAAGTTGTAGAGATTTGCTTTCAGTTTGAGTTAAGGAAGATAATTTTAGAAAAAAAAGTATTTGAAATGGAATAAACAAATTAAATGTGTGAAATACCAAGTGTTCCAATACAACTGAGAAACACTGAGGAGCACAATCTTACATCTCATATATAGTGCAGCAGATAAGAGAATATTTAGAGTGGAATCCTGCAAATGGTGATACAAACATCAAATTTGGCACAAATAATCCATAGACATGAACTGTTTTAAAAAAAAACTGATTGGCCACTTGAATTTTCAATAGGCAGCCAGGTAGGGTTCAATTGAAGAATTACACAGGGGTCAAAATTAAAAGATGCTCGAATCATATAGAAAACTACACCACATTATTTGTCTGATCATAAAGATTCCAAAAAAGGTATAGTTTGGACAATCTGTGACTGAATGTTATGGAGTTATGAGGTAAAAGCAGCAAAGGTCAGTTTCAGTTTGTACAGGGGTCAAAAGTTAAAGTTGTTCCATTAATTTTGCTCCAGCTGTATTTGTGCTGAATTCGATGCTTGTATCACCATTTGAAGGATTGTTTCGGTTATCTGCTGCACTAATAAGCCAGCAGAGCATGAACCAGCTGCTCACTGTTAGCTTAAACATGTGTATAAGGCAACCCGAATTAAAGGAGAAATGCTGCTTTTAACAACCTGGACCTCATTTCTGGCATAAAATACGGTCGTTTACTCACCAATATAACTTTGGTGTCATTAGAAGTCCATAGTTCAAACGACGTGTTCAGTTCAAATCTGGAGCAAACATGTTTCTTCTTCTAAGGTGGATTAGAACCTTTTGTGGTACACAGCACAAACTACTGGACCGGAGGAACCTAGCAGTCAATGTGACTCACTGATTTCAAAATGCAGCTCTTTCAACCAGACGTGTGGTGCCGTGACATGCCAATCATCTGGGTCCAATCAGATTTCAGGGGAGTACAGTGAAACCCTGGCCTCCGCTCTAGCTCCACCCATGCCAGGAATTGTTCAACATTTGACATTTCCTGTTTCACTGTGACTGAAAATTTAGCACTTCCTGTTTGAGTGTGAGATTGCCACTGAGTTCCTGCGAGATTCCATGGGATCTCGTCTGTCAATCCAGGAAGTGTTTGACATTTGAACATTTCCTGTTTTACTGTGGATTTGAAAATTTGCACTTCCTGTTTAGGATGCCCTGCACCGTGACCGAGCTTCGCGACGCTTCGCTCGTATAATTTCTTCTCACACAGTAAATTGACCATATATAAGAATTTATTGGTGTTTTGATGAGACCAAAGCAGTTTAGGGGCTAACCAGATTTCAGCAGGGGCCTGTCAAGGATGACCAAATATCACCACAGGTTACTTCTAATGCAGAATTTCTTCATTGCTGTTATTGTGGCAGAATGGTGGATGTGGGAGGTCAGAGGTCAGAGAGGAGGAAGTGGATCCACTGCTTTGAGAATGTTACCTCCATCATCTTTCTGGTGGCACTCAGCGAGTATGACCAAGTCCTTGCTGAGTGTGACAATGAGGTGATTACATTTTAAAAACAACCTCCAGTTTGTAATATGTTTAGATCTGAATATGAATGAATTCTTATTTGGTTTCAGTTTTTCCTGTTTCTCTGCTGTTTCTCCCAGAACCGCATGGAGGAGAGCAAGGCCTTGTTTAAAACCATCATCACCTACCCCTGGTTTCAGCAATCTTCTGTCATACTCTTCCTCAACAAGACCGACATCCTCAAGGAGAAGATTGTGTACTCTCACGTTGCCACCTACTTCCCTGAATTCACAGGTTAGTTGGTTGGTTGGTTGGTTGGTTGGTTGATGGGACTGTAGCAACGTCATGAAAATCTATTTATGATACTGGAAACAATGATCAGAAATTTACTTGTGTCCATAGGCTTATGCGCATGTTTCACAGAGGTGTAACCAGCAAGACGTTCTCCTGACCTACAATAAAAGTTCCAGCTAACAATTTTCTTTTTATCTCCTCTCATGAAGCTGTAGAGAACAATGCTTTCTGCTTATTTTAGTCTTTAGTTTAAAGGCAGAACAGACTTTGCCCTGTTGCTATGGATGTCAATAGAATCACAAGCCACTGCAGCTAACAACAGTAAGTAGCAAGGTCGATACGCTAGCTACTGTTACTAGTTATTGTATATACAACCCCTGGCAAAAATTATGGAATCACCGGCCTCTGAGGATGTTCATGCAGTTGTTTAATTTTTTAGAAAAAAAGCAGATCACAGACATGACACAAAACTAAAGTCATTTCAAATGGCAACTTTCTGGCTTTAAGAAACACTATAAGAAATCAGGAAAAAAAATTGTGGCAGTCAGTAACGGTTACTTTTTTAGACCAAGCAGAGGGAAAAAAAATATGGAATCACTCAATTCTGAGGAAAAAATTATGGAATCATGAAAAACAAAAGAACGCTCCAACACATCACTAGTATTTTGTTGCACCACCTCTGGCTTTTATAACAGCTTGCAGTCTCTGACGCATGGACTTAATGAGTGACAAACAGTACTCTTCATCAATCTGGCTCCAACTTTCTCTGATTGCTGTTGCCAGATCAGCTTTGCAGTTTGGAGCCTTGTCATGGACCATTTTCTTCAATTTCCACCAAAGATTTTCAATTGGATTAAGATCCGGACTATTTGCAGGGCATGACATTGACCCTATGTGTCTTTTTGCAAGGAATGTTTTCACAGTTTTTGCATTATCATCTTGAAAAATGATTTCATCATCCCCAAACATCCTTTCAATTGATGGGATAAGAAAAGTGTCCAAAATATCAACATAAACTTGTGCATTTATTGATGATGTAATGACAGCCATCTCCCCAGTGCCTTTACCTGACATGCAGCCCCATATCATCAATGACTGTGGAAATTTACATGTTCTCTTCAGGCTGTCATCTTTATAAATCTCACTGGAACGGCACCAAACAAAAGTTCTAGCATCATCACCTTGCCCAATGCAGATTCGAGATTCATCACTGAATATGACTTTCATCCAGTCATCCACAGTCCACGATTGCTTTTCCTTAGCCCATTGTAACCTTGTTTTTTTCTGTTTAGGTGTTAATGATGGCTTTCGTTTAGCTTTTCTGTATGTAAATCCCATTTCCTTTAGGCGGTTTCTTACAGTTCGGTCACAGACGTTGACTCCAGTTTCCTCCCATTCGTTCCTCATTTGTTTTGTTGTGCATTTTCAATTTTTGAGACATATTGCTTTGTTTTCTGTCTTGACGCTTTGATGTCTTCCATGGTCTACCAGTATGTTTGCCTTTAACAACCTTCCCATGTTATTTGTATTTGGTCCAGAGTTTAGATACAGCTGACTGTGAACAACCAACATCTTTTGCAACATTGTGTGATGATTTACCCTCTTTTAAGAGTTTGATAATCCTCTCCTTTGTTTCAATTGACATCTCTCGTGTTGGAGCCATGATTCATGTAAGTCCACTTGGTGCAACAGCTCTCCAAGGTGTGATCACTCGTTTTTAGATGCAGACTAACGAGCAGATCTGATTTGATGCAGGTGTTAGTTTTGGGGATGAAAATTTACAGGGTGATTCCATAATTTATTCCTCAGAATTGAGTGAGTCCATATTTTTTTCCCTCTGCTTGGTCTAAAAAAAGTAACCGTTACTGACTGCCACAATTTTTTTTCTTGATTTCTTATAGTGTTTCTTAAAGCCAGAAAGTTGCTATTTGAAATGACTTTAGTTTTGTGTCATGTCTGTGATCTGCTTTTTTTCTACAAAATTAAACAACTGAATGAACATCCTCCGAGGCCGGTGATTCCATAATTTTTGCCAGTGGTTGTAGGTATCTGCTCAACACAATGGTCAGTGTAAATTCAACTTACATAGATTTCAAAATTAAGCCTGTTCCTATCTTAGGGCCCTTTTTTTTTTCAATATTTTTATTGGATTTTTACACCAATAATACAGAATACGGGTATACAAAATATATATGCATTTTTTTTTTTTTAAAGAACAGAAGAACAGAACAGAACCAACCTTCTACAGTGCACAGCACAATCATACCTGAGTAATAATATATTGAGAAAAAAAACAAACAAAAAAAAACTGCTACCAAAAGGTACAATCTGAAGAAAGAAGACCAATCTTAACAAAAGTATTAAGATGTGCAATGTAGGCAGCGTAAAAAAATAATAGCAATAATAATTATCTATCTATCTATCTATCTATCTATCTATCTATCTATCTATCTATCTATCTATCTATCTATCTATCTATCTATCTATCTATATATATATACATATATATATATATATATATATATATATATACATATATATATATATATATATATACACACACACATAAAGAGACAAAAGAAAAAAATAAATAAAAAGAGGGGGTCTTTATTGTGCAAAGACAAAAAGATAAAGTACTGAGATGAAAGGGCCAGTAAGTAAATATGACCAAATAATTAAAGTTGAGTTAATCCAGATAATATAAAGGGCAATCATACAATAATACAAGGGTCAAGCATAAAATACGAGGTCTGTGATAAAAGTAATGGACCTTATTATTTTTATTATTATTATTATGGATTTGAATCACGTGTGATTACATCAGACATGCTTGAACCCTCGTGGGCATGCGAGAGTTTTTTCATGCCTGTCGGTTACGTCATTCGCCTGTGGGCAGTCTTTGAGTGAGGAGTCGCCCACCCTCTCGTCGTTTTTTCATTGTTTATGAATGGCTCAGAGACTGCTGCTTTGTTTGATCAAAATTTTTTCAAAACTGTAAGGCACAACTGAGTGGACACCATTCGATAAATTCAGCTGGTTTTCGGTAAAAATTTTAATGGCTGATGAGAGATTTTGGTCTGGTAGTGTCGCTTTAAGGATGGCCCACGGCGCCTGACGGCGATCTGCGCTTCGAGGCGGCAGCGTCTCGCCGTTTCAAGTTGAAAACTTCCACATTTCAGGCTCTGTTGACCTAGGAAGTCATCAGAGAACAGAGAACTTCAATCAATCAATCAACTTTTTTCTTGTATAGCGCCAAATCACAACAAACAGTTGCCCCAAGGCGCTCCACATTGCAAGGCAAGGCCATACAATAATTATGAAACACAGTCTACGTCTAAAGCAACATAACCAAGGGATGGTCCAGGGTCACCCGATCCAGCCCTAACTATAAGCCTTAGCGAAAAGGAAAGTTTTAAGCCTAATCTTAAAAGTAGAGAGGGTATCTGTCTCCCTGATCTGAATTGGGAGCTGGTTCCACAGGAGAGGAGCCTGAAAGCTGAAGGCTCTGCCTCCCATTCTACTCTTACAAACCCTAGGAACTACAAGTAAGCCCGCAGTCTGAGAGCGAAGCGCTCTAATGGGGTAATATGGTACTATGAGGTCCCTAAGATAAGATGGGACCTGATTATTCAAAACCTTATAAGTAAGAAGAAGAATTTTAAATTCTATTCTAGCATTAACAGGAAGCCAATGAAGGGAGGCCAACACGGGTGAGATATGCTCTCTCCTGCTAGTCCCCGTCAGTACTCTAGCTGCAGCATTCTGAACCAACTGAAGGCTTTTTAGGGAACTTTTAGGACAACCTGATAATAATGAATTACAATAGTCCAGCCTAGAGGAAACAAATGCATGAATTAGTTTTTCAGCATCACTCTGAGACAAGACCTTTCTGATTTTAGAGATATTGCGTAAATGCAAAAAGGCAGTCCTACATATTTGTTTAATATGCGCTTTGAATGACATATCCTGATCAAAAATAACTCCAAGATTTCTCACAGTATTACCAGAGATCAGGGAAATGCCATCCAGAGTAACGATCTGGTTAGACACCATGCTTCTAAGATTTGTGGGGCCAAGTACAATAACTTCAGTTTTACTTGCAGAAGAAGTCAGCATGAGGAGTTTATTCGGACATTCCATTGTTAACGGACATTTTGT
This sequence comes from Thalassophryne amazonica, assembly GCF_902500255.1. Lineage (NCBI taxonomy): Eukaryota > Metazoa > Chordata > Actinopteri > Batrachoidiformes > Batrachoididae > Thalassophryne > Thalassophryne amazonica. The sequence continues at coordinate 59,858,197 of NC_047107.1, read as the reverse complement.
AATGAAAGAACGTGCGGGCAGAGTCGCATGTCGGGCCGGACCCGACCGCGGGGGGTCGCGACAGGAAAAACACCTCCGTGTTGGAAACCTTAACTGGCAAGTTGGAACATGCCCACGCTGTTAAACAATTTCTCAGTTACTCACTTGTTGAAAGCCATCAAAAGCCGCCTGAATTTTATAAATGGTTTTCAACACGGAGGTGTTTTTCCTGTCGCGGCGCACACAGATTCGCCGAGTCGTCACGGAAACGACTCGGCGAATTTGCGCGCACGTCTTTCATTACAAAATGTCCTTAAACAGTGGAATGTCCGCATAAAGTCCTCATGCCGGCCTCTTCTGAATCTTCTCTGTTCTCTCACGACGTCCTGGGTGAATTAAGCCTTAAATTAGAATGTTTTCAGGTCGAAACAGGCCGACGACGGCGCCTGGAAACACTGCACGACGTCCCGCTCCGTGGGAAGTCCTTACAGCAACAGAAACACCCCATAATCTGTCATCAGCCGTTAAACTTTTCACCAAAAACCAGCTTAATTTCTCCAATAGTGTCCACTCGGATATCCCTCACAGGTCCAGAAAAAATGTTGATAAAGCAACGCGTGCCGTCTGCAGCGGCTATTCAGACAAAGAGATTCCGACAGGCGGGGTGGAGCACTCCTCACTCAAGGCCTGCCCACAGGCGAATGATGTCACCGACACGCATGAAAAAACTCACGCATGCGCACGAGGGTTCAAGCATGTCTGACGTAAAAACATATGAATCAAATCCATTTATTTTTTGAAAAAAATAAAAAGGACCGCTTTTTTCATCACAGACCTCGTATGTGAATATAGCTGAAATTCTTTTACGGTTACGTGGGTAGCTTCCGGGTCTGTAGTGTCCGAATATGATCAAAAAAAAGTTGCCAGATCTTAATAAATTTTGAGGTGGATCCACATAAAGTAAATTTAATTTTTTCGAGTTTGCTTAAATATAAAGAGTCATTAATCCAAATTCCAAATGATGGAGGAGAGGCTGATTTCCAACACAACAATATCCTACGTCTTGCCAACAAAGTGAGGAATGTGACAAGATCAGCTTTAAGTTTTGGTATGGCGACTCTGTCAGGAAAAACCCCAAACAGTGCTGTTAACGGATCAGGTTGAATGGTCAGCTGGACAACTTCTGACAATGTTGCAAAAATTTTGGTCCAATATTGTTGAAGTGATGAATATGACCAGAACATATGGATTAGTGATGCAGGTGTTGTGTGGGCCGCTGAAGAGGAGGTACTGCTGGCCCACCACCACCAGTCGGCGCCCTGCTTGGAGTGCGGGCTTCAAGCATGAGAGGGCGCTGAGACAACAGAGAGTGACAGCTGTCACTCATTTACACCAGCTGTCACCAATCACCACCTTCCCTACAAAAGCCGGATTATTACTCCACCTCCTCGCCGAGAAATCAGCTACCATTAAGGTAATTCTCTGCAATTCATACTTTCTGAGACTAATTATTGTTCTGTGTGCAGCCGTATTCCTGAAGTCTGTAATAATTGGATTGGCATGCAGTGAGAGTCTGCGACGTCTTCGCCTCTCACTCCATCCAAGGAGCAACTGTCAGGAGCTGCACGGGTGATTCTGTATCGGAGGTGGAGGTTTTCCCTCCCTGAAGACCTGTGGGTGAAGGATTACTGGGTGTGTGGATACACACTCACCATTAACTGTTTTCATCTTCTGCCAGCAGTACCAGGGTCTGCAACAGAAGACGGTGACCACCTGGGGACTCAGGACTTGGCGGCTCTGGTGTTCTTCAGGCCGTTGGTGGTGGAAGCTGTGTGGGTCCCGGCTCTTCGATCGCCAGAGGTCTCCTATCTTCGAGCCTGCCCGCACGTCACCTTGTGTTTAATTGGCATTATATATTTTTGTCTGTATCCAGTTGTGCGTTTCACAACATTAAATTGTTACTCTTTGTCTTATCCATTGTCCGTTCATTTGCACCCCCTGTTGCGGGTCCGTGTTACGACACCTTCCCAACAGGATTTCTCGGCCATTCGTCATGGATCCCGAGGGGCGTCAACCACAGCTTGAACAGCCAATGGAAGAACAAGGAGCGCAGGCATCAGCAGGAGGCGTGGTAAGTGATCTGCAGCAAATCCTTACCGCTTTCACCGCTCAGTTAAATCTGGTAGCCGAGCAGAATGCAGTCCTCAATCGGAGGGTGGAGGCTCTCTCCGCCAGAGTGGAAGTGCGCGACTCGAGCGCTGCTGCAGTGACTCCTCCTGCTGGCCCTGGGCCACATACAGACGTTCCACTGGCCGTTCAACAAACCCCCCCACCGTCCCCTGAAGCTTACATAAGCCCTCCAGAACCGTACGGAGGCTGTGTCGAAACGTGCGCAGACTTCTTAATGCAGTGTTCACTCGTTTTTGCACAGCGTCCAGTTATGTACGCATCAGATGCCAGCCGGGTGGCTTATGTGATTAATTTGCTTCGAGGTGAGGCACGCACCTGGGCTACGGTGCTTTGGGAACAGAATTCGTGGCTCTTAACGTCATACGCTGGGTTTGTACGGGAATTCAAACAGGTGTTTGATCATCCCAACAGAGGCGAGACCGCCTCGAGCGTGCTGCTGTCAATGAGACAGGGGCGCCGGAGCGCAGCTGATTATGCAGTCGACTTCCGCATCGTGGCTGCGAGTCCGGCTGGAATAACGTTGCGCTCCGCGCCGCCTTCGTAAACGGACTGTCTCCGGTCCTGAAGGAGCATCTGCTGGCTAAGGAGGAACCGCAAGATTTCGACGGGCTTATCAATTTGGTTATACGCTTAGACAACCGGTTGAATGAACACCGTCGGGAGGAGGCCGGGGGGCGTGGTCGGGCACAAGCCGTCCCTCTTTCCTCCGGGTCCGAAAGGGTGTCGTCGTCCCCACGTTCCACTGCCAGAGGGCTCCGTGTGGCAACAGCTCCCCCTGCTGATGAAGCTATGGACACGAGCAGGGCCAAATTAAAATCAAATATCAGACAAAGGAGGCTGGCCCACGGGGAGTGTTTTTACTGTGGCTCTTGTGAGCACATGTTAAAAGACTGCCCCAAACAATCAAACTCCAACGCCCATCCTTAGGAACTGGGCTAAGGGTGGGCCATAATATGCACATGGGGAAAACCCATAAATCTGCACGAATCCCAGTAACAATCCTGAGTGGGGATTTAACCCTTCACGCCCCAGCACTGGTAGACACGGGGTCAGAAGGGAATCTGCTGGATAGCAGATGGGCAAGGGAAGTAGGGCTCCCTCTGGTGGCTCTGCCTTCACCATTGAAGGTGCGAGCACTAGATGGCACTCTACTCCCGTTAATTACACATCAGACACAGCCCGTGACCTTGGTTGTGTCTGGGAATCACAGGGAGGAGATCGTGTTTTTTGTGACACCTTCTACCTCCCGAGTGATTTTGGGATTTCCATGGATGGTGAAGCACAATCCCCGGATTGATTGGCCGTCTGGGGTGGTGACGCAGTGGAGCGAAACCTGCCACCGGGAGTGTCTTGGATCCTCGGTTCAAGCCGGAATCACAGCTAAAGAGGAGGTCAAAGTCCCCCCCAATCTGACGGCGGTGCTCGAGGAGTACCACGATCTTGCTGACGTCTTCAGCAAAGATCTGGCACTCACTCTTCCCCCGCACCGACCGTACGATTGTGCCATCGATTTGATCTCGGGCGCTGAGTACCCGTCCAGTAGATTGTACAACCTCTCATGTCCGGAACGCGAATCGATGGAGACCTACATCCGGGACTCCTTAGCCGCCGGGTTGATTCAGAACTCCACCTCCCCGATGGGTGCGGGTTTCTTTTTTGTGGGTAAAAAAGACGGCGGACTCCGTCCATGCATTGACTACAGAGGGCTGAACGAGATTACGGTTCGCAATCGATACCCGTTGCCCCTGTTGGATTCGGTGTTCACGCCCCTGCATGGAGCCAAAATATTCACCAAACTAGATCTTAGGAATGCGTACCACCTGGTTCGGATCCGGAAGGGAGACGAATGGAAGACGGCATTTAACACCCCGTTAGGTCACTTTGAGTACCTGGTCATGCCGTTCGGCCTCACTAATGCCCCCGCGACGTTCCAAGCATTGGTTAATGACGTCTTGCGGGACTTCCTGCACCGGTTTGTCTTCGTATATCTGGATGATATACTCATCTTTTCTCCGGACCCTGAGACTCATGTCCAGCATGTACGTCAGGTCCTGCAGCGGTTACTAGAGAACCGTTTGTTTGTGAAGGGCGAGAAGTGTGAGTTCCACCGCACGTCTTTGTCCTTCCTGGGGTTCATAATCTCCTCCAACTCCGTCGCCCCGGATCCGGCCAAGGTTGCGGCGGTGAGAGATTGGCCCCAACCAACAAGCCGTAGGAAGCTGCAACAGTTCCTCGGCTTTGCAAATTTCTACCGGAGGTTCATTAAAGGTTACAGTCAGGTTGTTAGCCCCCTGACTGCCCTGACCTCCACTAAAGTCCCTTTCACCTGGTCGGATCGGTGCGAAGCCGCGTTTAGGGAGTTGAAACGCCGGTTTTCGTCTGCACCAGTTCTGGTGCAGCCTGATCCTACTCGCCAGTTCATAGTGGAGGTGGACGCCTCTGACTCAGGGATAGGAGCCGTGCTGTCCCAGAGCGGGGAGTCCAACAAGGTTCTCCATCCATGTGCCTACTTTTCCCGCAGGTTGACCCCCGCTGAACGCAACTATAACGTGTGCAATCGGGAACTCCTCGCGGTGAAGGAGGCTCTTGAAGAGTGGAGACACCTGTTGGAGGGAGCTACGGTGCCTTTCACGGTTTTCACGGACCATCGGAACCTGGAGTACATCCGGACCGCCAAGCGGCTGAACCCCAGGCAAGCCCGCTGGTCCCTGTTCTTCGGACGCTTTGACTTCCGGATCACCTACCGTCCCGGGACTAGGAACCAACGATCCGACGCACTGTCCCGGGTGCACGAAGAGGAAGCCAAGGCCGAGTTGTCAGACCCCATCGAGACCATCGTTCCCGAGTCCACTGTCGTGGCCACCCTCACCTGGGACGTGGAGAAGACCGTCCGGGAGGCCCTGGCAAGGAACCCGGACCCGGGGAACGGTCCTAAGAACAGACTCTACGTCCCACCAGAGGCCAGGGCTGCCGTCTTGGACTTCTGCCACGGATCCAAGTTCTCCTGTCATAGTGCATAGGACCGTGGCAGTGGTCCAGCAGCGCTTCTGGTGGGCGTCACTGGAAGCCGATGTCCGGGACTATGTCCAGGCCTGTACCACCTGTGCTAGGGGCAAGGCGGATCACCATAAGATCAGGGGCCTCCTCCAGCCCCTGCCTGTGCCTCATCGCCCCTGGTCTCACATCGGCCTGGACTTCGTCACGGGCCTCCCGCCGTCCCAGGGCAACACCGTCATCCTCACGATAGTGGACCGGTTCTCCAAGGCGGCCCACTTCGTGGCCCTCCCGAAGCTCCCGACGGCCCAGGAGACAGCAGACCTCCTGGTCCACCACGTCGTGCATCTGCATGGGATACCATCGGACATCGTTTCGGATCGTGGTCCCCAGTTCTCCTCGCAGGTCTGGAGGAGTTTTTGTAAGGAACTGGGGGCCACCGTGAGTCTCTCGTCTGGGTATCACCCACAGACGAACGGCCAGGCAGAGCGGGCGAACCAGGAGTTGGAGCAGGCCCTCCGCTGCATAACCTCCGCGCATCCGGCGGCCTGGAGTGACCATCTGGCCTGGATCGAGTACGCCCACAATAGCCAAGTCTCATCTGCTACCGGCCTCTCCCCTTTTGAGGCGTGTTTGGGGTATCAGCCCCCGTTGTTCCCACTTGTGGAGGGAGAGGTCGGGGTCCCCTCGGTCCAGGCCCACCTGCGGAGGTGCCGCCGGGTGTGGCGGACCGCCCGTTCTGTCCTGTTGCAGGCCCGGACGAGGGCTAAGGCCCATGCAGATCGCCGGCGTTCCCCGGCCCCTACATACCAGCCTGGGCAGGAGGTGTGGTTATCTACTAAGGACATCCCACTTTAGGTTGAATCGCAGAAACTCAAAGACCGGTTCATCGGACCTTTTTCCATAGTCAAGATCCTCAGCCCGGCCGCGGTGAAGCTGAAACTACAAGCTTAACCCAGTGTTTCACGTCTCCAGATTGAAACCATACCACGCCTCACCACTCTGCACCCCTGGACCCGTACCACCTCCTGCCCATATCATCGACGGGGAGCCAGCATGGACTGTTTGTCGGCTCCTGGACGTCCGTCGGAAGGGCCGGGGTTTTCAATACCTGGTGGACTGGGAGGGGTACGGACCCGAAGAACGCTCCTGGGTGAAGAGGAGCTTCATCCTGGACCCGGCCCTCCTGGCCGATTTCTACCGCCGACACCCGGACAAGCCTGGTCGGGCGCCAGGAGGCGCCCGTTGAGGGGGGGGTCCTGTTGTGTGGGCCGCTGAAGAGGAGGTACTGCTGGCCCACCACCACCAGTCGGCGCCCTGCTTGGAGTGCGGGCTTCAAGCATGAGAGGGCGCCGAGACAACAGAGAGTGACAGCTGTCACTCATTTACACCAGCTGTCACCAATCACCACCTTCCCTACAAAAGCCGGATTATTACTCCACCTCCTCGCCGAGAAATCAGATACCGTTAAGGTAATTCTCTGCAATTCATAATTTCTGAGACTAATTATTGTTCTGTGTGCAGCCGTATTCCTGAAGTCTGTAATAATTGGATTGGCGTGCAGTGAGAGTCTGCGACGTCTTCGCCTCTCACTCCATCCAAGGAGCAACTGTCAGGAGCTGCACGGGTGATTTTGTATCGGAGGTGGAGGTTTTCCCTCCCTGAAGACCTGTGGGTGAAGGATTACTGGGTGTGTGGATACACACTCACCATTAACTGTTTTCATCTTCTGCCAGCAGTACCAGGGTCTGCAACAGAAGACGGTGACCACCTGGGGACTCAGGACTTGGCGGCTCCGGTGTTCTTCAGGCCGTTGGTGGTGGAAGCTGTGTGGGTCCCGGCTCTTCGATCGCCAGAGGTCTCCTATCTTCGAGCCTGCCCGCATGTCACCTTGTGTTTAATTGGCATTATATATTTTTGTCTGTATCCAGTTGTGCGTTTCACAACATTAAATTGTTACTCTTTGTCTTATCCATTGTCCGTTCATTTGCGCCCCCTGTTGCGGGTCCGTGTTACGATACCTTCCCAACAGCAGGTGTTTGGTGGCAACGGTCACAATCTGGACTAACATTAGGATATACCCTAGAGAGTCTAGCCTTAGTCCAGTGAGTGCAATGCACTATCTTACATTGAATTAAACCATGCCTGGCACACAGAGAAGAACCATGTACCCGATGGAGGATTGTTTCCCATAAATCATCCTGGATAACAAAGCCCAAGTCTTCCTCCCATGCCGCTTTGATAGTTAAAATATGAGATTCACGTAAAGAACACAGTCTCTCATATAGGCATGATATAAGACCCTTTCGTGGTGGGGGAGGCAGGAGAAGATTCTCAAAATCCTGGGCAGGAGGTTTAGATGGAAACAAAGTAGTTTTCTCTTTAACATAGCTTCAAACTTGTAAATAGCGGAAAAAGTGGTTTTTTGGGAGATCAAATTTCAAAGAAAGCCAATCAAAAGATGCGAAAGTACCCTCAAAGTAGAGATCATTGAATGATTTAATACCAAGAGAAGACCAGAGGGAAAACGCAGAATCAATCAGGGAGGGCCGAAATAAAGGGTTTTTAAAAATAGGGGATTGCAAAGAAAAGAAGTTAAATTTAAAGTAGCGCCGAAACTGAAACCAAACCTTCAATGTTGTGCCTACGATTTTATTATTAGAGATTTCAGTGGCTGGTAACGATTTTGGAGCGTAAACCAGAGCTGATAAGGATGATCGCGCACACGATGAGGTTTCCAAGCTGAGCCAAGCTGGGGTGTTGTCCAAGTCATCTGACTTAAGCCAGTATGTAAGAATGCGGATATTAGAGGCCCAGTAATAAAACATAAAATTTGGTAACGCCATTCCACCAACATTTTTTGGTCTCTGTAGATATGATTTACGGATCCTAGATGGTTTATGATCCCAAATAAAGCTGGTAATAATTTGGTCCAGTTTACTAAAGAAAGAGACAGGGATATAAACAGGGACACATTGGAAGAGAAAAGAAAACTTCGGAAGCACATTCATTTTAACTGTATTAATTCTTCCAGCAACAGATAGATGAAGTAAGGACCATCTGTCTAAATCCTGCCTAACCCTATCCACAAGAGGCTCAAAATTAAACTTGAACAGGTCACAAAATTTACTTTTAACTTTCACCCCTAAATATGTAAAACCTTCAAGTGCAACCCGAAACGGAAGGGAAGCCAATGGATAACTTCGAGCCGCAGAATTCAAGGGAAAAATTTCACTTTTGCCTAGGTTTAATTTATAGCCACAAATACAGCTAAACTGGTCAAGAATTGAGAGAACAATGGGAATTGAGGAAGCTGGTTTTGAAATGTAGAGAAGCAAATCGTCAGCGTACAGGGAAACCTTTTGTTCAAGGCCAAGTCTCGTGACTCCAATGATATGTGGATTAGATCTAAGTGAGATGGCCAATGGTTCTATGGTGATCGCAAAAAGTAATGGAGACATAGGGCAGCCCTGTCTAGTGCCTCTAAAAAGAGGAAAAAAGTTTGAGTAAATATAATTTGTTTTGACACAGGCAAGTGGGGTAGTGTATAAAAGCTTTATCCATGAGACAAACTTATGACCAAATCTGAATCGTTCAAGCACATAGAAGAGGTAACCCCACTCGACCCTGTCAAACGCCTTCTCAGCGTCCAAACTAAGTGCAAATTCGGCTTCAGCAGAGTCTGTAGGGTTGTAAAGTATATTAAACAAGCGTCTAAGGTTAGAAAAGGCATATCTACCTTTAATAAATCCAGTCTGGTCAGGACTGATTACTGATGGTAATATGGTTTCCAGACGAAGGGCCAAAACTTTTGCAAGAATTTTATAGTCTACGTTTAGAAGTGAAATCGGGCGATAGGAGCCACAGGACAGCGGGTCCTTATCCTTCTACAGGATTAGGGATATGGAGGCCTGTAATAAAGAAGCAGGAAGAGATCCAGATTCAAATGAGTGATTAAACATCTTCAAAAGGAGAGGGGCCAATTTAAGAATAAACTTTCTATAAAATTCAACAGGAAATCCATCCTGCCCAGGACATTTAGAACCCTGCATACTATTAATAGCCTGAAGAACCTCCCTGACACCAATAGGCTCCTCCAACTTAAGACTCTGTGCTCTATCCAATACAGGACAGACAAGGTTGTCAAAGAATGAGTCCAAAGACGGAATACTAAAAGGACATTCAGAGATATAAAGTGATGAATAGAAGTTCCGAAACTGATTAATTATTTAAGGGTCAGATGAAACACCACCAGGGGTTTGGATCTGTGGAATAAGATGTGCCGTCGACACGCTACGGAGCTGATGAGAGAGGAGTTTAATGGCCTTGTCACCGTGCTCGTATTGGGCGTGTTGTGCCTTCAACAACATCTCCTCAGCCTGGACTGACGATAAGCGATCAAATTCTGCCTGCAAAGACAATCTATCATTATATACTTCGGGTAAAGGAGAGGTGGCATACAATTCATCCAACTGATGAATTTGAGTTGTAAGTTCTAATAACTTTGCCTTTCTTTGCTTCACATCAAAACTACTGTAGGAAATATGTCCCCGTATAAAAGCCTTAAATGCCTCCCACAGAAGGGAAGGCGATACACCGGGTGTATCATTTGTGGCAACAAATAGATCAATTTTTGACACCACAAAGTCAGCAAACTTATCATCAGACAACAGACGCGTATTCATGCGCCACGGGACAAAAGAGAAAGTGCCACCGCCCACTACCAAGACCAATGTCACTGGGGCATGATCTGAAATGACAATAGCATTATGAGCACAGGCACGGATATGAGGTATGAGCCGACTGTCCAGGAGAAAGTAATCAATACGTGTGTATGTATGATGAATTGGGGAGAAAAAAGTGTATTCTCTCAGAGTAGGATTAAGAGAACGCCAGGCATCAACAACTGAGAATTCCTTGAGAAAATTATTTACAACTTTGGAAGAGTGTGATTGTCTGATAGAATTATTTGATGATCGATCCAGCTGACTCAACCAACAGTTGAGATCACCACCCAAAACCAAAAAATGCGAGGATAAATCTGGAATTTTTGTGAAAAAGGAACTAAAAAAATTACAATCGTCCCAATTGGGAGCATGCACATTAGCCAAAATAAATTTTGTATCAAAGATACTTCCACTAACAATAATGTATCTACCATTAGGATCAGCAATGACATTAGAACAAACAAATGGCACAGATTTGTGAAACAGAATGGCAGCGCCCCGAGCCTTACTTTGAAAAGTTGAATGATACAACTGACCCACCCAGCCCTTCCGAAGTCTAGAATGATCTGAAATTTTCAAGTGAGTTTCCTGTAAGAAAGCTTTTTGAACGCCTAAATACTGTAAATGATGGAGCACTTTACTCCTTTTAATAGGTTGATTTAATCCTTTACAATTCCAGCTACAAAACTTGAGAATTTGACCCTTCAGTACATTACCCTTATTGGATTGTGACATTATTTAACAAACACCAAATAAATAAATAAATAAATAAAATAAAGTCAATTTAAAAAAAAAAGAGGGATGACCCATTGCAAGCACGTGAAGACGAAAAAACCTGTGCCAAAACAGTGCAACAAACAAAAGAAGAACAATCAAACATACCCCTAATGGCTGAAGCATCTTCCCAAACAAGATGCGCGCACACCCCCTTTTGCTATCCACTAGGTACCTCCGTCCAGTCATCCAGTGACCCAGCAGAACTCAGGCTTCCGTCCAGCAGGAACAAAATATATATACATTTTTTTTCCCACAGTTAAGCATATGGAAATTTACCAAAGAATAATAATAACCAAAAACAAATGAAACAAGGCAGAAAAGGGAATCTGAAGACAGACAGGGAGAGGGGAAAAAAAAAGTAAAATAAAATTAGAAAATAGTAATAATAATTAATAATAACAAAATAAAATTATTTTAAAGATAGATAAATAGATAAATAAAAAAGGGGAAATAAACAACAACAAAAAAACAATAAATATGCAAATTTGTCTCCTCTTCCCCCTAATAAAAACTAATAACTGAACTAAACTCCAAATTTTTTTTCCCAAGTATATATAGCATTAAAAATAGCTAGGTAGCACTAAAAATAATAATAATAATATAAAATTTAAAATAAAGATTAAAAATAATAAAAAAAATTTGGGGTAAAACAAAATGTAGTAGCTAAAGCACACTAAAAAGATTAATACAGGTTTTGAGTATATTTCTTATTGTTACATGGGAAACAAGGTACCAGTAGATTCAGTAGATTCTCACAAATCCAACAAGACCAAGCATTCATGATATGCACACTCTTAAGGCTATGAAATTGGGCTATTAGTAAAAAAAAGTAGAAAAGGGGTGTTCACAATAATAGTAGCATCTGCTGTTGATGCTACAAATTCAAAACCTTTATGTTCAAACTGCTTTTTTAGCAATCCTGTGAATCACTAAACTAGTATTTAGTTGTATAACCACAGTTTTTCATGATTTCTTCACATCTGCGAGGCATTAATTTTGTTGGTTTGGAACCAAGATTTTGCTCGTTTACTAGTGTGCTTGGGGTCATTGTCTTGTTGAAACACCCCTTTCAAGGGCATGTCCTCTTCAGCATAAGGCAACATGACCTCTTCAAGTATTTTAACATATCCAAACTGATCCATGATACCTGGTATGCGATATATAGGCCCAGCACCATAGTAGGAGAAACATGCCCATATCATGATGCTTGCACCACCATGCTTCACTGTCTTCACTGTGAACTGTGCCTTGAATTCAGAGTTTGGGGTTGTCTCACAAACTGTCTGCAGCCCTTGGACCCAAAAAGAACAATTTTACTCTCATCAGTCCACAAAATATTCCTCCATTTCTCTTTAGGCCAGTTGATGTGTTCTTTGGCAAATTGTAACCTCTTCTGCACGTCTTTTATTTAACAGAGGGACTTCCCTTACCAAAAAATAGTACTGATAAGTATATAAAAAGTAAACTGGAAGTATACTTGAAACATACTTGCATGTACTACTTTTTGGGTTTGCGGGGGATTCTTGTAAATAAATTAGCTTCACACAGGCGTCTTCTGTCACAGCACTTACAGGTAACTCCAGACTGTCTTTGATCATCCTGGAGCTGATCAGTGGGTGAGCCTTTGCCATTCTAGTTATTCTTCTATCCATTTGATGGTTGTTTTACATTTTCTTCCACGCATCTTCCTTCCTTCCCACTGTAGCCAAGTGCTTGCTCACAGGGGGTCGTTTTGACCGTTGGGGTTTTACATAATTATTGTATGGCCTTGCCTTACAATATAAGGCGCCTTGGGGCAACTGTTTGTTGTGATTTGGTGCTATATAAAAAAAAATTGATTGATCTCTGTTTTTTTTTTGTTTTTTTTGTCCATTTTAAAGCATTGGAGATCATTGTAGATGAACAGCCTATAATTTTTTGCACCTGCATATAAGTTTTCCCCTCTCTAATCAACTTTTTAATCAAACTACGCTGTTCTTCTGAACAATGTCTTGAACGTCCCATTTTCCTCAGGCTTTCAGAGAGAAAAGCATGTTCATGTGCTGGCTTCATCCTTACATAGGGGACACCTGATTCACACCTGTTTGTTCCACAAAATTGACAAACTCACTGACTGAATTTCACACTACTATTATTTTGAACACCCCCTTTTCTACTTTTTTTTTTAATAATAGCCCAATTTCATAGCCTTAAGAGTGTGCATATCATGAATGCTTGGTCTTGTTGGATTTGTGAGAATCTACTGGTACCTTGTTTCCCATGTAACAATAAGAAATATACTCAAAACTTGGATTAATGTTTTTAGTCACATAGCACTACTATTATTCTGAACACTACTGTACACATTTTAACAACCTGAAAGCCACCAGACCAGCTAGAACCGAACTGTGGGTTTCGGGAAAGTCACCTCTGCTTTTCTTCTCGCTGGATTTATTTCTTCCATGACTTAGTCATTTTCACACTGGTGAGTCCAAATTTTCACTTTGTGTTCATCTGTTATTGTCTACAAAATCACTCTTTTGCACACATGCGTTCTGCGTAAATGCTCGTTCTTAGACTTTAGGAATGTGTTTGATTTCAAAAGAATGATTGACTGACAGCGTGGTGTTCAGCTAACAACCTGCCGCTGAACACCACAAAAACAAAAGAATCCTGGACTTCAGGAAGAACAGGGCTGACCCAGCCCCGCTCTACATCCAAGGGGACTGTGTGGAAAGGGTCAGCTCTATCAGGTTCCTGGGAGTGCAGCTCTCTGACAGCCTCTCCTGGACTGCCAACACCACAGTGGTGGTGAAGAAAGCCCAGCAGCGACTCCACTTCCTGAGGGTGCTCAGGAGGAACAATCTGGAGGAGAAGCTGCTGGTGTTGTTCTACAGAGCCACCATCAAGAGCATCCTGACATACTGCATCACAGCGTGGTACGGGGGGTGCACAGCAGCAGACAGAAGAGCGCTGCAGACGGTGATCAAAATGGCCCAGGAGATCAGTGGTTGCTCTCTGCCAAGCCTGGAAGACATTTCCAGCTCTCGCTACCTCAGCAGAGCTGCCAGCATCAGCAAAGACAGATCCCACCCCAGCAACCACCTGTTTGACCTACTACCCTCCGGCCAACGGTATAGGTCAATCAAAACTAGGACAAACAGACTCAGGGACAGCTTTCTCCCCAGAGCGATCACTGCACTGAACAATAACAAATCACTCTAATCCGCATCTTCAAGTTTCTTGTGCAATATCTGTAAACCATGTGCAATTTTCCCATGCAATATGATTCCACAGTTGTATATAATTCTCATTTTACATTTTACTTGGTCCACATTTTATTTTACCTTATGTTTATATTAGTTGTACATATACTCTGAATAATTTACCGTTAAATTTCACTATCTTTTATTTGGCTAAAAATACCTTTTTGGAGTTGCACCTAAATGTCGTTGTAATGCAAATTATTGATTCTCTGATTCTGAATGATCTGAAAATCAGATGATCATTTTTAATTTGCAGCCCTCATAATCGCCTTATCACCTAAATTTGGAGCTGCACAGAGAAACCAAAGGAAAAAGAAAAACTAAAAAAAAAAACAGAAGGGGAGGTTTGTTTTTAATGTGATGAGTTCGAACACAGGGTGAGCTCATGTGAACCCATCTTCCACCTGTACTAGACACATCTGATCCCTGAGACTAAATGCTTGCAAAGTGAAAATCTTTAAAAGGGATTGTCATCCATCTGGATGTAATGTGTTGATGGGTTTTACGGCGCTGAGCTGATCCGTCAGCATGTGAGGGATCACTGAGTGCACGCTTTGAATGGTGACATCTTCAAATATTACGCTCAGTCAGTGGCTGAATAAGAGTTTTCTGCCTACCAGTGTGGCCCCCGCACCAGCACACTCCGGCGTGTGACGTAATTGCGGGGAACAAGATTAACATATCCTGAGATTCTACGTATTGTATTGCAGATGTTAAAAGGCACCTGAGTTTTTACTGACATATGAACACATTCTCAGTAAAAATGACTGATGTGGTGCTTTTTATCAATGGACAGTCTTAAGGGCCCCTTCACACATAACATGATTGAAGCCAACAGGCGTGAAAAACCGGAGCTGCCTCAAACGCCTCATACAGCTGTCGCGCACACCAGCGGCTGAAAGACAGCGAGTGCGCTGCGAGTGCCATTCGACCCCCTCTCAGCAGGTGTCGGCCAAATTCCAGGTGCCACACATGAACATCCAACACCACTCACTGGGCACCTAGAAAAGGCGGGGCTCTTTGCACTCCTGACACGAGAGTGGAGTACAGATGACCACATTCAAGCCGTCTGTGAAAACTGTCTAAGTACCACACGGGTGTGCCGTTACCAAGCAACACCGATGGGTGTCACTGTGCCGAATCTCCCCCCGCCCCCCCCCACACACACACACCGCTGTATACTTGCAACTCAGCTGGAGGACATATGTCTTGCCATCAAAAACATGAACAACACTCCAGCAATGCACATGTGTGGGCGGGCTCTCATGCTCTCATCCATTCCAGCTGACAGTGCAGGTCAGTGCACATGATGTGGTAAATTAAAAACACAGAGAACAGGACAATAAAAAAATACATACAACAATAACTACATGCATAATTACATAACAAATATAAAAATAAAGAATCACATAACAAAGGAACAGAGTGAGACTTTTGTCTTTGAGCTGAGTTCGTTCAGTAAGGTGGGCATGTCCACGCAAGCCGCTGCTGTTGAGATTGGTGGACCCGCAAGTCACAGCTGGAGAACACATATGTTATATGATGGACATGACCTTACAACTCTCCACTGTGAAGCGTGTGCTTGACCATGCTGTTCTCACATGGAAATACATAAAAACACATTGCCTTTGCAACAGGCAGGAGCGACCATGTCAGCACGCACGCTGTACCATGTGAAAGGAACTATCTGATCATGTGTACACTCAGCTGGCAATTTGAATGTCATGTCACCCACATCAGCTATGGTCCACATGGTGTGGTGTCTTTCGGTGCGCCGCTGGCTGGACATGCACGCGGGGCCGGCGGGACACGCCGTGCCAGCAGATGGACATGATAAGAGCGCACTGCTTCATTCATGTCTTTTCATGACTCTATGTCTTTGACCATGGGTCATATACAGAGTAACAGAAGGATCACACTTGTATTGTCTGCTCAACAAGAGGGATTAATTATCAGAAATTGCAGTGGGGTTTTTTTGTGTGGTTTGTTTTTTTTCCCCCACAGCAGCAGCACAATGTGGTGTCACACGTTCCAGGTGCTCGCTATGTGTTCATGTCCACGCACAAGCTTGCACAAAACCTTCACCGCATATCGTTCACGCCTGTCTGACCGTGCATCCCTCCCGACAGCAGGTGGAATGTTTTGCACTTCCCCATTTAGTGTTTTGTTCGCGGTTTTTCGGCCATTTTCTGCTTCTTTCGCCCAATTTCGTGTTATGTGTAAAAGGGCCCTAAGATGGGGGGGTGCTGTTTGACACCATGGAGTGAAGACATGCCTCATGAGGCTCTGCAATAGTAGGAACAAAACATTAACTTTAAAGCACACTTTTACTTTTAAACCAGCCTCCAACATGTTTTTTTAATGGTACGCTGTTAATTTTTGGGCCGCTTGATTCATTTGCGGGTGACAAACTTCTTTGGCGACTTCTGGAACAGGCCATGGCCGCCACCTCGAGCCTTGCTAGCTAGCATCAGTAGCAGCTGTAGCCACAACCACGTTCAACCCCGGGCCAGGAACGGTATTCGTCCTACACCTTTGGGCTGGTTCGCTGACACCCGCACTGTGGCACCGGGACTAATTATTGTCGCGGACACGGGTGAGCATAAAGTGACTTTTCCAAACTTCTGAAGTGTTAAGGCTAACCATTAGCCCCGTTCGGCTGGCTACAACAGTGACGTCACCGTGTGCACCAGCTTTCTCCTGGTCGGATTTGTTTTGTTATGGACTACTTTACTCGCTAAAAGAGAGGGAAACGAAGGGTCGATCTAAACGTGTTACTACCGAGCCGGGTGTAGGAGCTGGTGTTCCATGTCAGGATGAGGCTCTGGTGGAGAGGGACGAACAGCGCTCGGACGCATCGCTCAGTGTGGCAACATTTACCAAGGCGCTAGAGGGCTTGAAGCAGGATATTTGTATGACGTTTGACTCCAAGATTAATTCCCTTACCCTCACACTAAGGTCGGAAATATCATCTGTGAAAACTGAGCTTAAGGCCAATGTAAACGCCATCCAGGCCCTTGTTGATGCTCAGGGGACCACCATCAAGGAGCTGGAAATTTCTGCTACCTCTTGCAGTGATGATCTGACCTCTCTTCAGGCCTCTGTGTCCGGTTTGGCAGAGAAGGTCAAATATCTACAGGTTAAATGTGAGGATCTTGAGGGAAGATCGAGACGCAATAACCTTCGCCTTATTGGGCTGGCTGAGGGGGTCGAGCAGCCCAATTCCAGAGAGTTTGTCTCACAACTTCTGCGGGACCTCTTGAGATTGGAGGATGCGCCACTGTTGGATCGAGCTCACAGATCTAACAGGGAAAAGCCTAAAGCAGGGGCTCCACCACGACCGATTATCATCAGAGTGCACTATTTTCATGTAAGGGAGCAAATACTGCGTCGTGCGGGAGCTGCTGCACCTCTTCTCTATCAAGGCAAGAAGATCTCCATTTTTCCTGACTTCACGTCATCAGTAGCCAAAAAACGCTCACAGTTTGCTAATGCTAAACGTCTCCTACACTCATGTCCTGTCGTTAAGTTTGGCTTATTCTACCCTGCGGAGCTAAGGATCACACTGCCGGATGGAGGGGTACGCAAGTTTTCTGACCCCAAGGCTGCTACAGATTTCATTAGTAAGACACTGGGGACCACGACTTCTTCAGATTTGTAAATTTAACTTGATTGGAGGCTGATGGGACTCTTGTTCATTATTTTTTAACCCATATTGGTGAAAATTAATTTTATTGAAAATCCTGTGTTAAGTTCCATATCAATGTAGGGTATAGCACATAGCACTACTATTATTCTGAACACTACTGTACATATACATATTTGCTCTGAAATTGTTATGGATGGGTTGATTTTGTGTTCGTGGATCTTGTATTGTGCTCAGGGATTTTTTGGGAGGGTGTCATGTGATCTAGAGTGCCTGAAGTGAGAGAGTAGCGTCAACTCAGACATGGTGCCATTTTGGTTTCAACTGTGCTGAACTACTAAATTGACCTTTTATGTTTTCAACATTTTTAAAAATCATTTAACCACATACAGAAACACATCCAGGTACAGGTGCTATCAAAATAAATATAAAAATAGTTAAGCTATCAAATTTTCAATTTATGATGATTTATTTAATTAATTTAAAGCCTGATTTATGCTTCTGCAGCTCTGTAACTCTGTGTTATTCAGTGACATGTACGACAGTTTTAAAGTTCTCCATCGCTGGGTTATGCTTTATTCTGGACTAATTTTACCCTGAACAAGCTTTTCTTTCTACAATCATCACCTCCAAATCAAAGATAAGCTGTACAATGTCATCTTTTTCCGACTTCGTGTTGTAAATGTGCAGACTTTTGTGATCCATTTATAATCAGCATGCGCACTGCAAAAACTATTAAAATATGATGGCAGACAAAGTAGTCAAAGCAGAAAAGTGTCAAATCACAGCCTTTTGTGTCTGATTTAACAGGTGCATGTCAGGCTGTGGGTCTGAATCTGAGCACGGAGTGAAAAAATAAACAGTCAGGCTTTTCATCACGGAAATGACTCCGGTCCACATGCGAGGGGTTTTAATGGAAATACATTGGGATCGGACGGGGCCTTTTCTCCGATGTGAGTGAAAAATCCGTTGCACAAAATCAGTTATATATAGTGTTTATTACATGGAAAACAATCCAAAAAACTTTGAGACTTTCTTTTGTCCGGTGACGGCGAATATCTGGTTTATACGATGACTGTTTAGTTGAGTTTTACTGTACATTTTACCTCCATCTTTTTTTCCAACCTTGCACTGGGTGCACAAGCAGAACTGCTGCATTTAATGACTATCAACCAGGGCTTAATTTGAGGGGGAGCAAGCCGGAGCGCGCTCCGGAACCTCTGACGTTGGCTCCGCCAGCTATTTATACTGGATCCGGTGATCCGCCACCTCTCTTGACTAACAAAATATATTTAAAAAAAAATCACCGTGATTGCTATCACTGCCACTCATACCGCCCTCCTGTCCGCTGTGCGGAATTGTGCCAAATCTGGCAACAGGTCCAGAGGCTACGTTCGCTGTTTTGATCCGGATGTTGACCGTAGCCACCGAGAGAGGACTTGGATTCTTTGTGGGTCCCGCATCCGTACCCCCGGAAGCAGTGAGCGAAGGGAGAGCCATGCATTGTGTTCTGCGTGTGTCTGTTTATAATCATCTCGCACAGAAGAAAAAAGAGTGTTTACACAAGAGACAAAAGTGAGAAAATGTTAATGCCTGTTTAAGAAAAGTGTGTAGTGAGGGGTTTTAAACCTTAAAACATCTATAATAATTGTAAAAAATAGCGCTGACTACTTCGCGGATTTCGTTTATCGCGGGTTATTTTTAGAACATAACTCCTGCGATAAACTGTACGTCATTAAACAGGAATTTGTACTCTATCCGGTTTTGGTGTGACTAGTGTTATTAGGCCTACAATACATGCCCAGTTTATTTTCGGTGTGGCGCACAGCGTTGTTCGCAAGACCCCCCCGCCCCCCCCGCCTTTTTTTTTTTTTTTTTTTTTTTTTTGCACCGGAGCCACCCATCCTCTGTGCTCCGGGACCTCCCACTTTACAAATTAAGCACTACTATCAACACAGGTGAACTGCAGCCTGATGCACGGATGCGCACACCGGTGAGACTGTGCAGGATTGTCTTTTTTGGACTGCTTTTAAAAAGTCCCTCAACTTCAAAGCACGTCCTGCTGCTGCACTGCTCTCAGCCCACAAAGATGGAACCAGACAGCAGAAAGAGCACAAACAAACATCAACATCTACAGCAGCAGGGTGATAATAGCATTCCCACAATATCACTTTCGATCTTCGGGATGAAGAGTTGACAAGTAGTCTGAAGTCATCTTCCCATGTGTTTTCTCACCGCATCTGCTTGGAGTCTGGAGTTTTCTGCCTACGAGTCTGTGCATGCGCGGGAAAGTCGGAAGTAAACAACAACAGCGTTCTCTTCGATACGGACGTCAGTAATATTCTCTGGGAAGGGAATTTCCAGCCATTTATCTTAAGTATGGAAACGTTCACAATGGAGACAATCACAGTGCTAACAGCGCAGATTTTTACATTTATACTTGAGTTTTGTAATCTGTTCACACACATCATCATGGCCATTAAATCATGTGATACTATTCTTCTTGGAACACCTGTTCTACTTATGGCACATGGACAGCGCGCTCTGCCAACAGGTTGTGCACATCTGCCTGTACATTAAAAAAAAATATAACGCAATGCTAAAATACTCTCTGCCGTATGTGCATTGTCTTCTTTATTATTTGCAGGTGTTTAATTGGTATTCCAGTGTATCCTAGTACAAAGTGTGTGTGTGTGTGTGTGTGTATATATATATATATATATATATATATATATATATATATATAAATTATACATTTATTTACACTCATTATTAAGATCCTATTGTTGTCATGACCCGTCCAGTTCCAGGTTTCAGCCCTTATTTTTCCTTTTTATTTAGTTCTGTTCCTTTTGCCCCAGCCTTGTTTTATTAATTGCCTTTTTCATCATGTGTTTATTCTATGTTCTATTTTTGCTTTGTCACTTTCTTTCTTTGTTACTTTTACACTTCAGCCATGTTCCAGTTCCATTCTAGTTTTGTTCTATCAGTCTGTTTTCATGGTTCATCATTTAGTTATTGTTTGCCTATTGTTTTTGCTGTTCTCATTTCTGTTATGTAGTATGGGTATGCCAGGTTTTGTTATCACTTAGTTTCTGTTTTTCTTATAGTTTTGTCTGTCTGTTCCACTTGGTTTTGTCACTATGTGTTATTTCCCATGATTCTGTTTATCATGTTCTGGTATGCTTTTCAGTCCTGATCAAGTTTAGAATTGTGTTCATGTTTTTCTTTGTATGATCTTTAGTTGTCAGGTCCAGGTTCATTGTTATCACAGTCTCTTCTCTTCTCCGCTCACTTACACCTGCCTGTCATTCTCTCTTTGTCTGCACTCCTCTCAGGTCTCTAAGTTGTCATGTCCAGTCTCATTGTTTTCACAGTCTCTGTCTGATCACTGCACTCTCATGCCCCGCACCTGCACTTTGTCATCACTGTTGGCCACGCCCCATTCATCTGTCCTTCACTTGCCCATCTGTCACCGCCTTTCTGCATTTCTTTTGCCTCTTAGTTGTCACCTGACCACGCCCCCTTCCAGGCCCTTCCTCCTCCACGTGCACCTCATTATCTGATTAACACCTGTCCTTATTTAAGCTGCTTCAGTTCACTTCCTCCCTGCTCGTTTGTTGATTCTTTCACCCACCAGCACCTTGTTTCAGTCCTGTTTTGCCAAGCCTTGTTTTTTGACTCTGCTCTGTGTACCGGATCCTGCCATTTGCCTCAGCCCTGACAACTCTGTTTGCTTGTGTACTGACCCAGCTTGTTTTTGACCACGTCCTCTGTCTTGTCCCTACCCGGTACTTTTGCTCCGCGGACTGCTTTCCTGTTACTGAACCCTGGTCTGAATTAAACCATCCTTTACGCATATGCCCAATGGTGAGCCTGCATTTGTGTCCATCCTCTCTCTGTCTGTGTCTCGCCTCTGCCCAGTCCTGACAATTGTCTTACTTACAATTTGTACATGTACATAAAGCCCTTCTATCAATCAATCAATCATAAACAATATTTATTTATGAGCTTTTGACAAGAGCGGAAGTTAGCAGACATTAGCGTCTTGTAAATCAGTCTACAGGTGTTATCAGGTTATAAAAACAGCCTTTTCAGTTTTAGAACTGTTTAGTTCTCACTAGATTTTACATAATATGACAAAAACTTTATATTAACACACAAATGAAATGGAGTTTGCAGCTAGCTACCAGCCTGTGATGTCACCACGCTAACTTCCGCTAAATGTCTTATAAATGACTTCAGAGGTGTAATTAGGTTCCAAAAACATTGTTTTCCATTTTAGAAGCATTTATTTCTCACTAGCTTTTACAGAATATATGAAAAACATGTTACACTCAACAAAAATATAAACGCAACACTTTTGGTTTTGCTCCCATTTTGTATGAGATGAACTCAAAGATCTAAAACTTTTTTCACATACACAATATCACCATTTCCCTCAAATATTGTTCACAAACCAGTCTAAATCTGTGATAGTGAGCACTTCTCCTTTGCTGAGATAATCCATCCCACCTCACAGGTGTGCCATATCAAGATGCTGATTAGACACCATGATTAGTGCACAGGTGTGCCTTAGACTGCCCACAATAAAAGGCCACTCTGAAAGGTGCAGTTTTATCACACAGCACAATGCCACAGATGTCGCAAGATTTGAGGGAGCGTGCAATTGCCATGCTGACAGCAGGAATGTCAACCAGAGCTGTTGCTCGTGTACTGAATGTTCATTTCTCTACCATAAGCCGTCGGCTCGTTGGAGAGGTGTTCTCTTCACGGATGAATCCCGGTTCACACTGTTCAGGGCAGATGGCAGACAGCGTGTGTGGCGTCGTGTGGGTGAGCGGTTTTCTGATGTCAATGTTGTGGATCGAGTGGCCCATGGTGGCGGTGGGGTTATGGTATGGGCAGGCATCTGTTATGGACGAAGAACACAGGTGCATTTTATTGATGGCATTTTGAATGCACAGAGATACAGTGACGAGATCCTGAGGCCCATTGTTGTGCCATACATCCAAGAACATCACCTCATGTTGCAGCAGGATAATGCACGGCCCCATGTTGCAAGGATCTGTACACAATTCTTGGAAGCTGAAAATGTCCCGGTTCTTGCATGGCCGGCATACTCACCGGACATGTCATCCATTGAGCATGTTTGGGATGCTCTGGACCGGCGTATACGACAGTGTGTACCAGTTCCTGCCAATATCCAGCAACTTCGCACAGCCATTGAAGAGGAGTGGACCAACATTCCACAGGCCACAATTGACAACCTGATCAACTCTATGCGAAGGAGATGTGTTGCACTGCATGAGGCAAATGGTGGTCACACCAGATACTGACTGGTATCCCCCCCCAATAAAACAAAACTGAACCTTTCAGAGTGGCCTTTTATTGTGGACAGTCTAAGGCACACCTGTGCACTAATCGTGTCTAATCAGCATCTTGGTATGGCACACCTATGAGGTGGGATGGATTATCTCAGCAAAGGAGAAGTGCTCACTATCACAGATTTAGACTGGTTTGTGAACAATATTTGAGGGAAATGGTGATATTGTGTATGTGGAAAAAGTTCTAGATCTTTGAGTTCATCTCATACAAAATGGGAGCAAAACCAAAAGTGTTGCATTTATATTTTTGTTGAGTATATATAAACAAAGCATTTTTAGAGCAACCTGGCACTGATGTCACGGTGCCGCTCTAGTCTGATTGGCTGTCACCTCCACCACTCAAATCAAAAAATGAATGTAACTTCTCTTAAAATAGGTCAAGGTTAGCCATCTTTGAACTTGTCTAAGGTCTGTGTCTCAAGAATGTTCCCTGTGAATTTGAAGACTGACAGACAGACGGACGGGCAGACACAAAATCTTTACAATTCCCGATGGCCATATTTGATGGCCTTGGGTAACAAAACCACAAGGTCATGGGATGGGCCACACTTGTTTTGTGTTTCTATAAGAGGCGATCGAGTCACCTGTTTTACCGCACTGAGCGTGCACTGCTGCATCATGTGCACTTCCTGTGCATACCCAGTGTCATAGGCGGGCTTTAGGGTGCCTTGCCCACCCTCACAATCAGTTGAGACCGCCCTGGACGGACAAGCCTGTCAGTCATATGCCAACCACAAACATGATTCATAATAGTATTGATAAACATTCTGTGCTTCATCTGATCTTTACCAAAAAAAAAAAAAAAAAAAAAAAAAAATCAGATAAACTTAATGAGTGATCCAAAACCACTGATGTAAGAGACACAGTGTCAGTATTTGCAACAGTAATATCACTAGCGAGAACCAAATCCAAGATGCTTATGCTAACGTGAGTCCAACTCTGAATGCATTGCTGGAATGCTAATACATCTATAATCTCCATGAATGATTTGCAGAGGGGGTCAGAAGACTTGTTTACATGAATGTTGAAGTCACCAACAATCAGAATGTTATCTGCACAGATTTCCGGATTAGAAATGCTACTGCTATAACCTATAAAATTATTCATGGACTGGCACCTCCCTACCTAGCTGACCTAATTAAACCTTACGTACCGGCCCGGGCTTTACGTACTCAGGGTGCAGGACTACTTTGTGTCCCTAGGGTGAATAAGAAGTCTGCGGGTCACAGAGCTTTCTCTTATCATGCCCCTGTTCTGTGGAATGATCTCCCTGCGTCAATAAAACAGTCAGATTCTGTGGAGATTTTCAAGTCCAGACTTAAGACGCTCTTATTTTCCCTTTCATATGGGTAGCATACTGGTACAGTTTTGTTTTACGCTTTTTACTCTAATTCATTTATTAGTAATTGGAGCGGGCTGTGGCCTCAACTTTACCTAAATTCTGGGTCTTTTCGTGAAGTTTAGGGCTAGTGGCTGGCGATCACCTTAGTATTTCTTCTGCTTTTCTTGTTGTTTAATGCTGGCAAATTATACAGTATTTTTTGTCTTTCTGATGCCTGATTCTGTTTTTTCTCTGTTTAAGGTGCAGCTCCATCCAGAAATGGGAGTTGTATTTGTGTTGGCGATCCTCCTGTCCTGTGCGCCAATAGCATTTCTTGTATATTTGTCCGTGAATTGTTCTGTCAGTTGTTCTGTAATTTATGTTTGTAGCATGGCACAAGCAGAGGGTCACCCCTTTGAGTCTGGTCTGCTTGAGGTTTCTTCCTCAGAGGGAGTTTTTCCTTACCACTGTTGCTCTTGGGGGTTAGTAAGGTTAGACCTTACCTGTGTGAAGCACTTTGAGGCAACTCTGTTGTGATTTGGCGCTATATAAATGAAAATAAATTGAAATTTAAGTTGAAATAGAAATAAATTCACCAAATTCATCTAAGAATTCAGAATATGGGCCCAGGGGCCTATAAATGGTGACAAAGTAACATGTATGAGTTTTATTCTTCTGACTTTGGCTATACGTGGCATGTTGAGCAGAGAGTCAAGTGTTCAAATTGGTTATATTTTGGACCCCCAAGAGCCATTAAACTAAATCCAGATTTATGAATTAAAGCAACACACTTGCTTTGTATATTCCAAGGGATGCAATTAAATGTGTACACCAGTGGACAAGCTTAATTTAAAGGGAGGACAGTGGTAGGTTTCAGCCATGTTTCACATAAACCAATCATGTCTCGGCAGTGTTCTAGAATTAGATCATATATCAACAGTGACTTTGAGGGCAGTGACCTTATGTTAATGAAACCCAACCTAAAAACCTCATTAAGGTTGGCATTTTGACTGTTGCAGTTTGGATGCTGTTCCACTGCAATATATGTAAGTTTTCTTAGATTAGACTTGAGTTTATGAAGTTCCACACTGGCTGAAGGTAGCAGACACAAAATATTTGATGTTGCAGAAACAGCCATTGGGGCACCCTCGGTTATAGTGTTATCCAATAATAACTGGCACTAAATTTACAAAACATTTTCAAAACGCTCTTCATGGATACCTCTGTGGAAAGAGGCCACAGTCTCAACATGAAAAAAAATGCGTTCCTGGCACATAAACTACACAGTCACCATAGTGGATTTCCTGTGCTAGTTTTCCTTCTAAGGTAATGGACTCTACACCTACATTAATAATAGTCTCTGCAGGTTCTCTAATCACCTGCTCCATGGCCTGCTGTAGAGTCCTAATATTACCCTCCCTGTAGAACTCTATGTTTGCAGATAAGATGGCGGAGCCTGCCCCAGTAGGTTGAAGGCCGTCCGACATCAGCAAGCCACGTCAACCCCAAGAGGAGGGCCAGTTATCAATAAAACTAAAACCTTGCTGCCTGCAAAACTGCGCCATCCACCTGTTCAAAGATGTCGACTTGCTAAATGCTTCGTCATTACCCAGAGAGGAGAGGACCAGAGACTATTACTCAATGCTGACATTTTTTTAGCGTAGTCACAAGTCCTCTCTATATCCATTTTTGTAACCTCTGATTGTTGCATCTTAACATCGTTGGCGCCGACATGATAACAATGTGTGTATAACTGATTTTGTGTTCCTTCATGTGCCTGTCCTTGTGAAAAGTCAGCACCCTAAGGTGAGAAGCAATATCGGGTGCTCTGGGTGCAGGAATACACTTAAAGTCAGCTAGTGTCTGTAATCTGACTTTGAGAGTAGTAGAGTCCCCTATCACTAACACACAGTTTTTTGGCTTGGAAGACAAGGGTAGAAGTTATCCGTGAGAGGAATCAATAAGCATGTCTGAAGCTGAAAAATGGTTCACAGTCAGTAACGGCAACTGTGAGCTGGGTACCAAGCCTTATTGGATTTCTTCTGCCTAACAACAGTCCGAAAGCCATTGTTTTGTTGCCAGCAGAGCTAAGATAGTGCTATTGGCCATGCTAGCTGCCCTGACGCTAAGCATGTCTGGAGTGCCCATAATGTCTAACCCCACTGAACTAAGGAGATGTTAAAACTTACAGACATGGCTCTCTAAGAGGACCACCCCTTCTGACAGCATCACACAAGTTGTTTAAAGGTTTTGACCAGCTGTGTAGCGAAAGTTAGCACAAGCTAAGTGCTAACGAGAAGCTAAGCACCCCTAAGATTCTCAAGTAATTAACTGAAAGTTGTAGCTGTTGCACTTAAAGACTAACAAAAATAATGCCTAGGTAACTGCAATCTGAGAAACAATTCACGGTTTTAGAGTATCCCACAATCCTTTGTGCACTGGGGAGGGAGGTTTGATAATGGCTCAGCCTAATGCTAACTTTAACATTGAAAATGCCATAGACATGCTAACGTGTTAGCATCGGTCCCGTTTTTAAGTTAGAAATTGCATCTATCAACTGTTTCAGAAGACCATAACAGGTCAGTTTAACATAAAAAAGGTAAATATTACTCACAGACATATGCTCTTTAGAGTTTTAGCGGGGAAAAATTAAGATAAAGCAAAATAAAACAAAGAACCAACGAAGCAGCAGATTGAAGATTGACACACTGCGTCACTGGTTCAAGGTTTAAAGCAAAGCTGCACTGCAGAAACAGTTCATTATACAGACCCACTGCAGGGTCTGTAATCAATGTAGAGAAATGATCATTTTGCTGACAAACACCCCCAAAAACAATGGCCACTCTGAAGGACTGATAAGGGAATCGTTGAACAAAAAGGCTATTGATGTCGATGGATCGAATAATTTCTTAAGGATACCCAAAAAGAACCGATTCCGACATGCAACCCTAACAGCAACTTTTTTTTTTTTTTAATAAAACCTATCCTATAAAATCCTGAATGGTTGTGTGGCCTCTTATCTGGCTGAGCTGCTGCAGCCGCAATTACCGGTGTCGCAGACCGAACGGTCCCTCCTAAAAATTGGTTCACCCTGCCTCCACTGCGCATGCATCATTTTGGAGCTCAACAGCTTATCTGAGATGGATTCTCTTCACCCAAAGCAATCAAAGGGAATAATGGGATTGTTAACCATCAGATGACAAGGTAAAACCTCTTAAATCATTCTAAAGTCAGTTTTAAGCAGAAACCAGGCCGTTTTAAGCAGAAACGAGGTGATAATCGGTGACGCTTTGAAATGATGGAGGTGCAGTGAATGCAGCAGGAGCAGTTCATCATGGCTGCTCTGCTCTGATTGCTTCCTGTCTTTCGTTATGAAATAATGCTGAATTTATGTGGAAATGATTGATGTACAAAAGTTTCAGATATCTGTCGTTCAGATAGATGACTGGAGTGCAGTTTTAAGCAGAAATGAGGCGATAATCAGTGAAATACTGCCAACGCTCCAAAATGATGCATGCGCAGTCCAGGCAGGGCAGGCCAATTTTTGGGGGGACCGTTCTGTCCGCGACACCAGCATGTACACTGCAAATCCAAGAGACCGATCTATTGTGTGTTCTTAGGTTTAGTAAGAAGATGGCAGGCAGTAGAGGGTTTGTTGTGGTACACCAGCTGAATCTACCAGCTGAAAGTAAGCAGTTGATTTCTATGAGTACTTTCAAGTCCAGACTGAACTTAGTATCTTTCTGGGATGCAACTTTTTGCAAGTAGTTGGAGACACAAATTTGCATCAAAACACATGAATTAGTGACAAATTTCACGTGGAATCACAGTGAAATGAAGATACGTTTGCTCAGGATGGTTGTGGGCTGCTATTATGTGAAAAGAGGCTGTGGAAATACCCCAGAATATAACCACTGAAGGCAAAGCCCTGTAAATGATAAAATAAATAATTTTAAAATAATCTTCTCCATGAAGAACAACAAAGGGTAGAAAAGTGTGGATGTTTTGTGGTGCCAGTGTACTCATCAACTTGTAGAATGTCCAGCAGTGACAGCCCGCTGCATCTCATCATTATTGTCCCCACTAGAACCACTCTCCTCTCCTACCGAGAATGACCAGTATACAGTCCTTCACTGGCTGGATTCCAGGTCCCTCGTGAAGTGCTCCTTGTCATGCTGGTGCGGCCATTTCTGTGTGATGTGGCGCAATCTGCAGCAGTGCTTTGGGGTTGCGCGTCTTTTGATTCTATTTGATTTATTTGGCAACAAGATAAAAAGTAAGCCCCTTCGGCTGCTCCCATGTTTTCACTCAGGGCTGTCACAGCAGATCCAAGAGTTTATCTGCATGTTGATTTGGCGCAACATTTACACCGGCTGCCCTTCCTGACAATTCCACGTTGCATGGATACATGTGGCAGGGGTGGGACTTCAGCCAGAAACCTTCTGCACTGAAAACAAGAGCACTAACCACTTGGCTACCACCCCTGCATGTGGCAACAAGATACATGTATGTAAAATTAATAATATAGTATATAAAATTGCAGTGGATAACACAATACAGTATTTAACTTATTTCCCTTGTAGTCCTCAAAAACAAAACTAACAAATTCAGATCCCATGCATCCTCCTCTGCTGCTACACAGGACTCCTGCAGGCCACTCCTGGCACGCTGGGTTGTAGCTGTGTCGGCAGCAGAGGCAGTTGGCTTGGAGGCTACTAGACTCGCTCAGCCATGATGATCACACCACTTCCAGAAGAGCAGTTCCTCTCCGATCACATAAAAGGAGTGTCCCCAACATCTCAAGCTGTCTCACGGAAACTAAACTGAGGAGGGCTAGAGATGCTCATGACAACTCAGTGAATATTTTGAGAGAAAATGTGTAGTGTGAATTTTTGGTTCAAAATTCAAGTGACAAGAGCGCTGCCCTACAACTCGTGGGGAGATTTTCCCCCATGAAATTTCAGGAACTCCCTTCTGAATGCTGTTCACAATTTGTCACAGCCCGGCAATAGACTACCCTTATTTACTACTGCTTAGGGTTAATGAGGATGCATAGCTGTACAAGGGTGTTTAAAAGTTTGGTTTTTCTTAGCTTTTAAAATTAGAGATTTTTATTGGTTTGGGATGCTTTTTAATTATTTTTTTTAATCAGTTTTATTTATGTGTGCATTGTTGGAGTTGTATGTTTGGTTTTTATCTTGCTCAGTGCAATGGAAAGAAATATCTAAATATTATTTTACAGAAATAGTCACAACTGCTGTATTTTTCATTTACAAGAATTTATTGGTGGGGGGGGGAAACCACTGAAATGATTGTCTTGAATTTTAGGACCTCAACAGGATGATAAAGCCGCACAAGAATTCATCTTGAAAATGTACCAAGATCAAAACCCAGACAAGGAGAAGACACTCTACGCTCACTTCACCTGCGCCACAGACACGGAGAACATCCGCTTCGTTTTTGTGGCGGTCAAAGACACCATCCTTAGACACAATCTGAAGGAGTTCAACCTGGTCTAATAGGACGCATAGGAGGGTAGGAAAGGACACACAGGAGAGTACAAAAGGACACATAAAAGCTAAACAGGATGCATAGGAGAGTAGGAAAGGACTCATAGGAGCCAAACAGGACACCTAAAAGACAACTATTACAGCAATAAACTTTCTTGGCAAATTACAGAGAGCAATTTTTTTAAGTGAGAATATTTGTAGAAATTTTAAAAAATACACTAAGAGAATGATAAAGTACTTTGGAAGTTGAGAAAATCAGAAATGCATTCAGGTCCTCAAGTACTTGCAGAGGGACAAATCTAATGTTGCCTCCATACATTGCCGTAACATAGCTGAAATTAAACAATCAACACTTATGTGCTTGTTGCGCAGACTTTCAGCTTTAATTCAAAGGGTTCAACAAAAATATCACTGAGCATTTTGGAATTACAGCCTCTTTATGCAGTTTCTCCACTCTCAGAGCCCATTAGTACAGTAGTGGACAAACTGTTTTTAATGCTAATGATTACTTTTACACCCTGTTTTCTTTAGACAAGTCAGGGAATGGATGTGAACATTTTCAAGTCATTCATCTTGGACTTCACTGACATCAATCATTAAGAAATTCAAACAGTATGGTACTCTATGGCAGCAGTTTTCAAAAACAGAGTGAACTGGACAAGAAGGTGCAAGAAGTGAGGGAAGCCACCACAACACCCTTGACAGCTCTGGCTTTTGTGGTTATAATGGGAGAAAGTGTCCATTGTCCAACTTTTGACTGTTACATCAACACTTCATGATGGAGTGAGACAGGAATTTCTCAAAAGACTTTTTTTCTAGTTTGCCAGAAGGCACATGGGAGACTTAAGCCTATATCTGATTTTTTGAATTCCAATCCTCTGGGCCACTTCTTGGTGTACATCAAGTCCAAGACATAATCTTTAACATCTTCTGGCATGTATAAAGAAAACTGGCTGTAAAAGTGATAAAAAAAATTAACAATAATCCTTAAATTTAACTCATCCAATTACCTCTAAAAAAGGAACGATAAATCCTAAATTGTTAATATTTTTTTAAACAGTCTACACCTCAAACATGTCTATTATTTTGTTCATCTCCATCATGGGGGTGTAGAGGCAGAATTACAAACACTGTCGCTGTTCAAATACTGAAGGACCTGACAGTGTATTAACTGCTAGATTCAACAGATCACAGGTGATGAGAAGAACTGATATTACAGTTTAGTGAGTACATATTGCTGAGAAAATATCAAGTGTGCATCAAAAAAAAAAAATAGTCTGGTATGGGTGTCTTATGTAGTCATGATATCACAGCCAATTCACTCTTATTTTACATCTAAATTTTTCCAACAATGATGTGCTTTGAAAGCAACTTTCTGGGTTAAAGACATTTTTCTGTTTTGCCGTTTCTGTTCATATACTTTTCAATAAATTTTTACTTTATTATAAAGTACTTACTTTGTGTGATAAATCCTGAGCAGACCACATAAACCGTGAGACATTTTTATTTCTTGGAAACATTTTAAGCTACAGAAGTGAACATGTTGCTTCACCAAAACATAACAGACAGCAAAGAAAACCTTTATAACTGTGAATGACACAATATGCATTAATTTCTTTTAAATATTCTGCATAAATCAACATATTTGGCACTGCATACCTGTGGTATAAAAAAAAAAAGTAAAAATCCCTAGGTCACAGTTTGCAATGCCACAATACAGACGATTGTGTGATGATATATATATATATATATATATCTGTATATGTACAGAGAATATTCTGTTAGATCAATATACAGCAGATACATGACAGATAAGTGCAGTATAAAAATAACATGCACCTAAATTGCAGTAAACAGTGTTTATGTTGCAGAAATACATCAAGGAAAAAAAGTGCGTAAGAAAATATGACGCAAGGACAAATGAAGTACTGTTCAGTTTCCCTTTTACAAAATCCGTAAAATGAACTTAAGCATTAAATGTCTCCAGCAGTTATGTCACATGTTCAGTACTAAATATTAGTGCTCTTACTGCAAAATATAACTTCAATTATGTTTAAGCACCTGAAAGTGAAAAAAATGTAAAAGTGATATTAAAAGGACAAGAATGAGAACAAGCTTAAGGCTTAGAAAATTTATATTGCTCAGTTTGCAAGAGCATTCCACATACAAGCAGGCAGTGATGACTTTTCCTTTCATCAATTTGTAAAAGATATGATTAACAACAAATATGCATAATGCATGAAGCCAATGGATGAGTGCAATTACACGTTGTGTTTGATTCTGTCTGGTATAAATGCCATGAGAAAACTTTGGAGCACATAGCAGAAGGAAGCGTTAGGACATATAAAAGTCCACACAGGTGGAGCTAAAATAGCATGCAGTGATGAACAAAGGCACTGACACACAGTGTGGGTGTGTGTGTTTATTTTCTCTCCACGGGTCAGTATTTGGGTAAACTCTCTCTTGCATCCTCCAGTTTGGAAAGGACCCACTGCAAGTGAAGGAAAAAAAGTAAGAACAGAAGACCTGCAAAACACAGGAAGTAAAGAAACACATTTAACATCCAGTAATTATACAAAAAAGTATGAACCTTGGCAATCTCAGGAGTTTTGAAGTTAATGATTTTCCCAAACTCTTTGGCATGAAACACAGACTTCACTCTCTCCTGGAGAACACAAAAAGAGTTGACAACTTTGAGTGCTGCAAATAACTAAAGTGCATAATTTCTGTCAATCACAATAATCCAGACAATTGAGAGCAACAAAAATCTTTGAGGTTAAAATACAAACCAATCAGATATAACACTGTGACCACCTATCTAATATTGTGTAGGTCCTAACCGAACAGATTCCCATAGAAACCCATGTTAAAATGTCCAACCTTAGAGGAGAGATAAATATGGTAACAGCCTAGCACAAAAATAGTTTTGCCTTTATAGCTAGTTTCCTGCTCCATGACAACTGTATGAGATTATTGTTTTTTAAATAACTCATTAGTTTAAGACATTTTAAACCATAAACTTGTGACTGATTAGGAGCACTGTGGGTGTGTGACAGGTAGCGTGTGCTACTGAGCTGAGACTGCAGAGTTCAGAGGTCACACTGTGAGCTGTGGCTTCTAGGTGTTGTGGAAGACCATGTCTGTCCTTATTGAGCATTTAATTATAAATATCTGTAATAATATGGCTTTCTGTGTGGTTGCTTGTCCGAGCAGATCATCAAAGACACCTGTACTCCAGTATTTCTGCGGAGTAAAATTTTAGTGTTTTTTTTTTTGTTGTATGTTTGTGGCGTTACCTTCAGTAACTTCATAAAATGAAGTCCAGTTAATCCACAATTCCTGAGAAAATAAGCGGGTCATAATTTTTAACACCCACCCCAAAGCCACCCATCATGAAAACTACTGCCCAGTCCACAAAAACATGATTGACTAAAGCAACCAAATCAAGGTAAGCCTGTTAGGTTTGTCTGGTAACTGAGATGGGTGCGTGTTCAGGCTTCATTCATCCCAAACAGGGTTATATGCACATGCTCTTTACCCATTTATACTTTGGCCAGGACATAGGCCAACCAACAGACTTTGAGTTTCAAAACGGCTCTTCCAGGTATATACATACTGTCCAAACATTTGTCTGGTGCTGCATATACAGTATGTGATCCTGACCCATTGAGGCATGAACTCCAATAGTGTGCTGTGCAAGGGTACCAATTAGAGATTTTTTTAACTGAACATTTTCGAAGGAAAAATCTATTCAAAATGGGCATTTTTAATCATAGCTTAGATGCATTTATTATAGTAGGTCAGAATTTGAGTTCACAGATATTATTGAATGCAGCATGAATTTCAAATCTTGAGTATGTGCTTCTTCTTTGTCGTAGGAAAAATTTCAAGGAATAACTCATATTTACTGCAAAATCCCCCAAATATATATTTTCCAAGCGATAAAATTAGCTGTATTTTTTGTCTGTGGCAAGACTAGGTTTTCTTTCTTCCAACAAAAACACCAACAGCAAATACCCTTTTCCTACCTTGGCCTCAATTCGAAGTCGGCGGTCCTCTACAATCATCGGATCCTTGGTGAATTCTTCAAACAGATACTGCCATTCACAGGTGAGCTGGCCAAATGTGCCCTTTGTAACAAAAAATATTCCCCTGGGCGGGAAATGCAAACAGAAAATCTCTTTCAACTAAAAATTCTAAATATGCACAAGACAGCACAGAAATAGGGTTGAGATAGGTTTATCTTTAGATGTATTAGAAAAACTAAACAAAAAACACAAAACAGACATATGTTACACATCACAGTTCAAGAAAATTACAATGGTTCAGTGCTTTTATACACACATGAATTTCTAAATGGTATTTTTTTGTGGGGTATATGTGTGTGTGTGTGTGTGTGGGGGGGGGGGGGGGTAGAGATATCCATGTTATATGTCACTCATCATAATCTGACAGGTTTTTGATCAGGCTTGAAAAAATAGCATGGAGGACTGCCTCAAGCTGCGTTCACACTGGACGCCACAAATTCGCATCCCTCGCCTGGCAATGGACGCGCCACCATCGCCCGGTGTTCTGCTTTCACTGCGCCCCAATGCGTCATCAAATAGGAGGAGCTTCCATTCCGCTCGCCGTCAAGTCAACATGGTGGACCTTAATCACATGGAGCGAACTGCTGTGCCCTATTTGTTGTTGAAAGCTGACAAACATCACCAGCGGCGCCATCGCTGGGTTCACAACATCCTCGAGACGTTCCCAATTCGGGGAGTTTCATTATTTGCTGCAGGAGCTGCGTCTGGATGACGGCCGCTTTCAGAGGTACTTCAGCCTCTCCAGGACCCAGTTTGAGGACCTCCTATCCTGTTCGCGCAAGCACATGTGAACAATAAAACAAAAAAAAACAACAAAAAAAAAAAACTGGCTGCCGCTGATGCAGTGCTGCTGCTCGCTCTCCTCTCAAACTCTGTCATAAACCAGTCACCATGTGTTTTATTATACATCTGTGTAGTTAATAAAATTATCTTCACGGACGATGCGTTCACGCGTGCACAAGGAAAAAAAAACAACTGGCTGCTGCCGCTGCTCGCTCTCCCCTCAAACTCTATCATAATTGTGAAAAAGGACAAAGGGACAAAAGTCCTGCTCACAGGCTGGCTGTCAGAGACAGGACATGTCCACATCAAGTATAAACTCCAGACATCACGTCACTACATATCCAGTCCCTGATTGGTCACCGTGGCGTGACAAGATGAAAAAGTTCAGATTTTTCAACTTGGGGAGGAGGGCAACGCGACGCGATATCGCACCACAAACACGCCAATCGCTCAAAATCGCTTAATTCGCATCTATCGCGTTGTATTGCGTGGCTTGGACTTTTGTGGCGCCACAACACGTCCTTCCATAGCAATTACATGGCAAACTGTTGCCGCCATCGCTCGCGTGTTGTCCGGTGTGACCGCGGCATCAGACTGTCACATATCCACCACTTCTGGAAATAACAATAATATGAAACATCTACCAAAATACATCTTTTTATTTGGGTATGAAACTAAAAAAATAGCTTTACCTAAAGAGCAAAAAAAAAAAAAAAAAAAATACACTCACTTCTTGGTGATCATGAAGAAGTCAGAATCATTGACCTTGGCATGAGCAAAGTATTTGTACCTGGCAAAACGTCCATTTTCAATTTTCTGAAAAGGAGGAGGGAAAACGGGAATCAAGTAAAAACACCACACGGATTTAAGGACAACAGTATGTCTGAATAAGCCAAATCAGCATCATCAACATGCAAGTGCCACGACCGTGCCAAAGCCTCCGGTCAGAGTTCACAAACACCCACTTCATCCAATGAACAAAGCAAAGAAGCTGCATTACTGGAGTGTACGAGCTATTTATCTTTAGCCTTAAAGTTAAATGAGCAGCTTTAAGCAGTGTTAAAGCTGCATGCCAGGGCCACATTGTTCCGTGGATGATCCGTATGGGATACAAAAGTGGAAAAAGAAAATTTGCTCATCATAGGAGTCGAAGCCGCACATCGAATTTGAGCTGCAACTTTTCCATCGGAATTATAAGAACCTGAAAGATGCACTGAGTGGATGAGTGGACTAAATTAAGTTATAATTAATATTTTTACTTTTATCTGTTATATATCTGAATAAACTCAGCCAAATATTTAATAATGTCTATATTGCAGTAAACTCCTGCATAGATCTGCCGATTCATGTGTCATAGTGTGAAGAACAGTACACTGGTTACTGTGAAGGCTCTCAGTTGTCCAGACAGAAGTCAGACTACCAGAGCAAGAATTTTAGCTGAGGAAGCTTCTGCGATTTTAAGCGAAACGTCCTCGCGTCAAGCAACCCAGTCCAGTTGAAGATTCAAGCTTCTCTACTAAGTACACTGGTTACCATTATTATATATTTATATACAGTATATAATATGGGTACACAGAATATAGAATCTATATAAAACCTAGAAACAGAAAGGGCTCAGCCTGCCTACCCTGTGTCTTTCAAGGCCGTTCAAATTTTGCTTGTCTTTCCATATGAGATTAATATCTACATACATGCTGGGGAAACATTTGCTTGGAGCCAATATCTTGTTTTCCCAAACTTTTGACAGCTGTAACAGATCGAGAATTATCAACTGATGACAACTGATGGACTCCCATTCATCTTCTTTAGTTCGTACTAGGGGATCATTTTACAGTGTAAGTGCATAAGCTAGGACCACAAGTTCTTTCATACACTTCCCACCTATTTTGTAGCCCCCATTTGTTTGTTTTTTTGGAAAATTCTTTCAAAACAACTTTTCACCACTAAAAATGTTCAATATTTACATTACTGTTGGCACATATATACTGAGTTTAGGGTAGTTGTGAACTTTGCATATTAGCTCAATATACAGCATGCTCCGCACAGACTGAGATGCTGAATTGGTTTATTAAACTATTAAAGGTGTCTATGCACAAATGTTGCAGAAAACATCTGTAATAGAATAATCAATAATTAGATACAGCCGCTCATGGGCTTCTACAAAAATAATGCATAAATAAATACCTGTACAAAGGTCTCTGTAAAGGAAGTGTAGAAAGTTATATGACTAGCTGGGTGAGGACAGATGGATGAAACAAAGACGATGGCAGACAGTCCTAATGTGCTTTATTGACAGTGAATATGGCAATAATGACTTTCAGAAAGAAAAAATACTTTTGCTACTGAACAGGGGAAAAAAATCTGAAGTGAATATTTGGACATTTACTGCATGTTTTGACAATGGAAAGAAAAGTGTGATACAGTGAAGGAAAATGAAGGTATGCAGTTTCAGATGCAAGTTTACATACACCTTGGCAAAACAACAACAAAAAATCTTAATATTTCACCGACTGTACATATTCCATTTTATCAAACAACACAGGCAAGTAAGAATATCTACTGTAATTCCATGGAAAGTTAGTAAAAATAATATCTACATGGGAGATTTTTCAATTTGTGTTCAACATGTCAAATTTTTGTAGGGGTGAATACTTTAATACACAAAAATGAACCCCTCTTGAAACAACACATAAGATTTCATAAAACCGATGGAAATTATTTGTAAAAGCTTAATTTGGGGGTAAGTGGGGAACCTCTGGGTCTATTTAAGGACATTGTCTGGATGTCTTGGCTTACTTCTAGCTATATTTTTCTTTTCTTAAATTCAAAAGTCTCTTGTTCTACAAGTAGACCTTTAAATATAGTGAACTGTTCCTTAATCAACCCCCTAAGTATGCCATCTAGTCATTCACAAGAAAAGTCCATCAAATTTCTGGAATCTTCCACATTGTTTAAAGAGGCATGGTGTATTTAAACTGCTGATCCACTGAAAGTCTAATATAGTGAATACCAATTTCAATAAATATTGTACCTATTATTTCTAAATACCTTTACATGTAAATAAAGTAGAACTCATGACTGACTTAAACATACAGTTTCATTAAAATGTAAGATGCAGAGTGAAGTAAAAACATTTGAAGGTTTTAGCCAAGGTCTATGTAAACTTATGTGCACAGCTGGAGGAGTGTTGGGGGAAATAATTATTTCCTCCACAGAGATGAACACAAATATGAATCCTAAAACAGCAATAACAACAAAAATGACCACACATCATATTAATATACTATAAACATACCTGTGGCAGCTAAATATAGTATGTCAAAGATCACAATCATCAAAAAACATTTCTTTAGATCTCTAAAGGAAAACCTAGCCAACAGACAGAAAAACCTCTTGCAAAGACTAAAATGGCACTACTCTACAACCGTCACTCAGCTATTCCTTTCTAGCTTCCTTCATCATCACCCTCTTCCTGTGAGTCAGCTTTACTCCACTCACTGATGGCCAACCACCTCTGTGGACGAGAGAGAAGACAGGGGTTGGTTTTGACTTTCAGTCAACAATGCTAGAACATATTCATCACTGATTGTTTCTCTTCCTGAAGATTAGCACCACAAAGTCCTCAGCCAGATCTTCCACCACAAACTATTGGATCTGTTACTCTGGCATTTCCACAAAAATGAACTGAACTGTCATTTACTAAGAAATTCTACACTAAACATCCTTACTAATGCTATACTATCATGACCTATCTACCATAGTCCTTTGTGTCTTCATGTCAAGAGATACTGCAAAGTACAATGAGGTCTTGAACAGCGATCTAATGCGTCAAAATGTAAAGCTGGCCCCATGCCACACAATGACACTATAAGAATGCGTGCTGCAGTAGGACTGCACTGAAACGGGGGCCGCATTGGAATGTGTGTGTTACAACCATGATAAGATCCTGTATATTTGTAATGGGGTCATATTCTGCAACTGAAATTCTGAAATTTCTGTGACGTGATATGTAACTAATCTGATCATGAGGCATATTGCAAGGTTTCCTATACAGGCATAATGGCGTGCGTGCACACACACAGGGGCTTCTGCATTCAATTACACTAAAGATTTGCACTTGACGACACAGACCTGTAAGCATGACACATTCGCTTGTGTCTACACACTGTTATAGGTGTACTCTCCGCTACGTGCGGACTACAGACCATAAAAATTGTATGACTCTACAAATTTGGATAAGACAAAGACAAATAACCCGTTGTCAAGAACTTTAAGAGGAGCAACCACAAGGAAGCCAAAAAAAAAAAATAAAAAAAGGGCAGAGGATCAGTATTCTGCTATGTATCCTCTGCCAGTTCATGCATGAGGTCTGTGACCACAACAACCACAGAGAGTATCATTGTGTAGTGTGCAGCCAGCTTAAATGCTGTCCAAGATATTTTAATCTATGGCATTTATTCATTTTTGCTTTTTAAAACTGAACAGCAGCAAGGAGAAAAATGTGAAGTAATGAGTCAGCTTGCTCATTCTGGCTCTAGTTTTGAGCTCTCTGTAAATGCCCTGTGCTCACCTTTAAAAAAAAATACAAACAGGAAACATGCTGTGGATTAAGAATGGTAACCTGTTAATGAACGTCTTCATAAACCTCTTCAGAACAAATTGGTTCAAATGTAGTGTCTCATTTTCACTGATAGTTTAAGTTAGATTTTCACTTTGTTTTTGACCTGTAGTTCTGCTTGGTGTTATATTTTGGGTTCACTCAATAATGGTGTTTAAGACTTGGTCTATGAATCTGATGTCACCAAATGTCAAAATTTTTTAGGTTTTTTTTGGGGGGGGGGGAGTAAATAAATTAATGGTCAAGTAGGTCAAGTCACAGGTGCATTACTCCATTTCACTTGTAGCCATTGTAATCATACCCCTTGCCATCATATACTATGAGAGAATAGGAAGAAAACAAAAAACAAAACCTTACATCATTAGGTGACACAGGGGCAGCATGTGGACTGACCAATTACTACTTGGCGCAGCCTGTATACATATATGGCTCATCTCAAATAAGGACAGTTTCTCAGTTTGGCAGATGGTGCTCAACACTAACATTAAATATGGTGGAAAGGCTGGATCTAACCTGGGATAGGGAAGGAAATAAATAAGTAAATGAATAAATATTGTGCCAAATTGTGATATAAGGGAGTCTGAAATTTAAAAGACGCCCCCCTGCCCCCCTTTTTCCCCCATTTTGTACCATGAAGAAGCACTCCCTTTAATGAGTTCCTTTGTTATCTGGAGATGGATTGTTCTTTTATTTAGATAACATTCACTACAACAGAACCAGCCATCACTAACACGTCATTACACACACACACACACACCCACACACACACACCCATGGGTACACCCATTTGTCTGTGTTGCTATGGTTTTCAGTCCTGTATGGTTATTTGTTATGATCTGTTGTTGTCTCATGCTGCATGTGTGTGAGACCTCCCTTGCCTATCGTGTGTACTGTCTCCTTGCCTCCTGTGTGTGTGTGTGTACAGTCTTCATGTCTTCTGAGTGTCTTCTGCATGTGTTGTGATAAGTCACCTGCTTGTGTCTATTATCTGTTTCTGTCTGTATGTTCAGTCCCCAGTCTGTGCCCTTGTGTCGTTTCATTTGTTTCGTGTGCGCACTGTTTATTCAGAGTTCCACGTTGCTTTAGTTCTGGATTTAAGTTTTTTTCGTCATGGTTTAGTTCTGTCTGTTTTCTTCGGTTATGTTTGGTTATTGTGATGTTTACTTTCTACTCATTCTTTGATGTCCGTTGTGTCACCGGTTGATGTCTGATTAGTTTTTTGTCTCCTTTTGTTCTGTGCATTTCCACGTATGGCTTTTGTTCCAGTTATTGTTTCACACACCTCTCATCATTAGCTTTTTGTAGTTAAGGTCACACCTGTTCGTTTGTTCTTTGTCGGTTCATTTTCCTGTGTCTGCTCCCCGCGCTCCCTGTAAGTATGTTGATCTCTGTGTTTACCCCGTTGTCGTTTTGTGGCAGTTTGTTTTCCCATTAGTCTCCTGGTCTTTTGCCTGCATCACTACTGGACATTTTTGTACACCTGTCACACTGAAGTGTTTGCTTGTGGCTTCACCATATAAACCAATTTGGTTGTGACATACTCCTGGTGTCATTATTGTCTGCATTACTAGGTTCAGTTTTCTACAAAAACCTAACACACATCAGCAGAGAACTACAACTGTGGGCTGACCCGCACTGTTACATTTGGCTTTTCAAACACTCGGGTGAGAAGCTAAACACCATTTCAGTCTGTTTGCAGCATCCTACTCAATTTACCATCACTATGTGTAGGATTTTCTCACCAATATTAAAACTGAATAACACACAGCTTTAGCCAGCGTTAAAATTATCACAATTTTTTGGAGCAGATTACATGTCAGGTAAGTACATTTTAAGGGCAAATCCTACACATAATGTCTTCACTATCAGCTAAAATGCACATCTCTGACCTCAGTCTCACAAGAAGAAACTTCAACCCACTCCATCCAACACCACTGTTTATAGATGTAAGCACAAAAACAAAACAACAAAAAACTAAATTTATCTCACATCTTGGAGCTGATTACTCCTCAAGTCAAGAATCATGACCCATAACTGACACCAGCAATGAATCTTATTGAAGCTGATGTGCAATGAGACAAACTATGTGAAACTATAAAGTGTTTAAACAAAACGTGAAAAACACGACATATGTCCACATGTACAACAAAGTGCCAAGGAACAAAATTACTGTAAACCACTGTACGTCCTTGAGAAAAGTTGAAAAGGAGGTGTTTGACACTCAGAGCAGGAGCTTGCACAAGAGAGAGAGAGAGAGAGAGAGAGAGAGAGAGAGAGAGAGAGGGGGGGGTGGGTGGGTAGGTGGGCAGAGAAGACCGTGTGCTGATTGTGCCACCTTCATATGTATTAAAATAAAAGAAAAAGTAACAAATGCCACAGTAACATGTTCATCATTCTTTTAAGGGGGGGTTCCTGCATTTTAATTGTGTGCACACACAATGCACAGACTATAGTAGCAGACTCAGTACAGTCCGCGATGATTTATTTATTCATTTAAATCTAATTCTGTCATGATTATGATATCTGAAGCACCTTGGGGTGACTTATGTTGTGATTCAGTACTATATGAAATAAATTGAATTTATTATATAATCAGCTTTATTTCTGGCAATGTCCATAATTATGGAACCGCTGATCCCGCCACTTGGTTTGGGAAGGTAGGGGAAAATGGGAAGGTAGGGGAAAATGGGCAGAGTGGCCCAAATTTGGGTGGGCTGCGGGAGAGCAGGGCGCAGTACCCACGGAAATGAGACAAACTTGGACAAGAAGATGCAAAAGTAAAGGGTCTCAGTTTTCATGATGAATTATGTCTTAATGGATTAATCACTTATCAGCACAGTTACAGAGTAATTTTTTGCTAAGTAACAATTACAGCTCTACTAAAAATGTCATTTTGTTTAATTATAACAAAAAACAGAGCCACAGAGATGGACTGATAACTAAAGTGCATGACTTATTTTACACAAATACAGTTTATTGTAATCAGCAAAACATCTCAAAGCTTTAGAGAACATTAAAAGCAAGCAGGCGTAAAAGGGCTGAGAAGAGGTTTTAAGGCGTTTTAAGGCAAGTATCCACATGCAAGGGAAACTGCTTTTGAAAATCGGCAAATTTAAAAATGGTGTTTATTTGGCAAAATGAAATATGATAAACCATGGAAGTCAATGTCAATTGAAGAAAAGAAATGTCTAAAAATCAACCAAATACTTGTTGCCTGCTGTTCACTAACCCCTGACTATCAAAATCTGATTCCTCTTCTTAATTTTTGGTTATACCTGGAGCATCTGACTCCCAAAGCCTTCCCTCTCCTTATATGGTCGTATGACGCCATCCTCGTGGATGAAGCGAGGAGGACGTAATGATTTAATATCTTGAGAAGTCTCTGCTGCCCTAATAATCGGATGAGACAGAGAAATGCATTATGGGACAAACATTCTCCTTCTAAAACCGCTTTTTACAGGTAAGGGTCAAGGGGAGCTGGAGATGAGCCCAGCGATTATTAAGGAACATAATTCTTCAACTTACAGCCACAGCTGAAACAAAACAGGAGACTACACACAAAGTTTGACAAAACAAACAAGGATTGACACGTCAATACAAATACATGCACAAAGACAGAAATACAAGGACACCTTTGATAACCGCACATTCATACAAACCAGCTCATTATATATATTCATTTATTCATTCACTGTATTTTTTGAAGGATTCATTAATTTATTTATTTATTAGAGGTGTCACAGTACACAGTTCGGTTCACACCTCAGGTGAAACACCACGATTCGGTACGAGTTCAATTTTTACATACAGCAGCTTTAACCTGTGAGCAACACAGAGCTGCCGTCAACTAATTTAGCACTG
This sequence comes from Thalassophryne amazonica, assembly GCF_902500255.1. NCBI lineage: Eukaryota > Metazoa > Chordata > Actinopteri > Batrachoidiformes > Batrachoididae > Thalassophryne > Thalassophryne amazonica. Next base: position 59,815,071 of record NC_047107.1, on the reverse strand, counting down.
AGGCAAAGTCCAAAGTAAACTCTTTCCTCATTAAACGTTTATGAATTGGATTACAGTGCATCCGGAAAGTATTCTGTTTACTGTTATTGTTCTTATTGGTGCTATGCTGCAAATGGAACATTCATTTCCTTGAGAGACCTTGCCCAAGGGGTCAACAAAGTTCTATCTATCTATCTATAACAAACTTTTGTCATAAGTTGCTGGCATTGCCTGTGTAAATTTAAAACTGCGCGTGTGTGTACACTAAACATAATATAAATGCAGCACTTTTGTTTTTACAGAGTTTAAACAACAGCACCAGGCCAGAAGTATGTTTTTTAAAAAGCTCCAAGGAAAAGTAATGCTATCAGCACATCCACAGCACACTAATTGGTTTTATGTCTGACATGAGGAATAAAAACAGCCTTCTTAATGTTTCCTGATGTTCAGAGACATATAGGTGAAATATATGTTAAATACTTCTCATGCAACAGTAACTTGCTTTGATAACTGTCAAAGATACCATACCAGCACATTGGAAGCCCCCCCTCAAACATCCTTTTTAATAAAAGTTGCTTAAATGACCTATCCTAAATTAAATTAATTTTGTGATCCAAACACATCGCAAAAAGCAAAAAGTAGTTTTCACAAGGTTTTTTTTTGGCATTTGCGTTTTACTTGTGACGTCATCTGGCCTTTCTCGAGTTCTGTAAATGTACCAGATGACACATAATAACTTTTGTTTTTCATAGGGAATAACTTAAATTTTTATTCATTAATTATTTTACACATGAAAATTCAGTAAGGTATATCTTCTATTATACATTCCAATTCTAAGGTGGAACTCTACTAGTGTATACTAAGGTATATCTAAATATCTTAAAAAAAGGAGAGCAGAGCCACTTAGGTGCCTGGTCTTGAGAACCAGGGATGGTTGCATGCAGTGGTTTTTTTTTTCCTTTTTTAGATGTATTAATAGTAGTTGCATGACAATGATGTCAATTTAAGAGTTTGCAATATGAAGGTTGCGCATGAGGTGGAACGGATTTGGCACTGTCAAGCACTAAACGAGTTACTTGTGATGAAAACAGACATTTTACTGAAATATGAGGGCTGCCCATAAAGTATAGGTCCTTTTTATTTTTTTCAAAAACTATATGGATTTCATTCATATGTTTTTACGTCAGACATGCATGAACCCTCGTGCGCATGCGTGAGTTTTTCCACGCCTGTCGGTGACGTCATTCACCTGTGAGCACTCCTTGTGGGAGGAGTCGTCCAGCCCCTCGTCGGAATTCCTTTGTCTGAGAAGTTGCTGAGAGACTGGCGCTTTGTTTGATCAAAATTTTTTCTAAACCTGTGAGACACATCGAAGTGGACATGGTTCGAAAAATTAAGCTGGTTTTCAGTGAAAATTTTAACGGCTGATGAGAGACTTTGATGTGACACTGTCGCTTTAAGGACTTCCCACGGTGCGAGACATCGCGCTGCGCTCTCAGGCGGCGTCATCAGCCTGTTTCAAGCTGAAAACCTCCACATTTCAGGCTCTATTGATCCAGGACGTCGTGAGAGAACAGAGAAGTTTCAGAAGAAGTTGGTTTCAGCATTTTATCCGGATATTCCACTGTTAAAGGAGATTTTTTTAATGAAAGACGTGCGGACGGGTCCACGCGTCGGGACGCAGCTGGCGCGGAGCGGCGGCACAGGAAAAACACCTCCGTGTTGATAACCATTTGTAAAATCCAGGCGGCTTTTGATGGCTTTCAGTGGAGTGAGTATATGAGAAATTGTTTAACAGCTGGACATGTTCCAACTTGTCCTTAAGGCTTCCAAGAGAGGTGTTTTTCCTGTGGCGGAGCGTCGCGGCGGCTGCGAACCGACGCGCGGACCCGTCCGCACGTCTTTCATTAAAAAAATCTCCTTTAACAGTGGAATATCCGGATAAAATGCTGAAACCGACTTCTTCTGAAACTTCTCTGTTCTCTCACGACGTCCTGGATCAATAGAGCCTGAAATGTGGAGGTTTTCAGCTTGAAACAGGCTGATGACGCCGCCTGAGAGCGCAGCGCGACGTCTCGCACCGTGGGAAGTCCTTAAAGCGACAGCATCACCTCAAAATCTCTCATCAGCCGTTAAAATTTTCACTGAAAACCAGCTTAATTTTTCGAACCATGTCCACTTCGATGTGTCTCACAGGTTTAGAAAAAATTTTGATCAAACAAAGCGCCAGTCTCTCAGCAACTTCTCAGACAAAGGAATTCCGACGAGGGGCTGGACGACTCCTCCCACAAGGAGTGCTCACAGGCGAATGACGTCACTGACAGGCGTGGAAAAACTCACGCATGCGCACGAGGGTTCAAGCATGTCTGACAAAAACATATGAATGAAATCCATATAGTTTTTGAAAAAAATAAAAAGGACCTATACTTTATGGACAGACCTCATATATGCAGGGGTGGGTGTTCACATGCTCGTGCATTATGATGGTTTTCATCCAGATTTTTATGTTCAATACCCCAATAGAGCACTTCGCTCTCAGACTGCAGGCTTACTTGTAGTTCCTAGGGTTTGTAAGAGTAGAATGGGAGGCAGAGCCTTCAGCTTTCAGGCTCCTCTCCTGTGGAACCAGCTCCCAATTCAGATCAGGGAGACAGACACCCTCTCTACTTTTAAGATTAGGCTTAAAACTTTCCTTTTTGCTAAAGCTTATAGTTAGGGCTGGATCAGGTGACCCTGAACCATCCCTTAGTTATGCTGCTATAGACGTAGACTGCTGGGGGGTTCCCATGATGCACTGTTTCTTTCTCTTTTTGCTCTGTATGCACCACTCTGCATTTAATCATTAGTGATCGATCTCTGCTCCCCTCCACAGCATGTCTTTTTCCTGGTTCTCTCCCTCAGCCCCAACCAGTCCCAGCAGAAGACTGCCCCTCCCTGAGCCTGGTTCTGCTGGAGGTTTCTTCCTGTTAAAAGGGAGTTTTTCCTTCCCACTGTAGCCAAGTGCTTGCTCACAGGGGGTCGTTTTGACCGTTGGGGTTTTACATAATTATTGTATGGCCTTGCCTTACAATATAAAGCGCCTTGGGGCAACTGTTTGTTGTGATTTGGCGCTATATAAAAAAATTGATTGATTGATTGATTGAATGGGCACATTTAAAAATAAAATTGTACTAGATCCAATACGATTATTATTAAAGGGGTCATATTGTGCCAAATCACTTTTTATCTTTTACATTTTCATGTGTTTGATATTTAATGTTCAGCATCTCCAACATCTCAGAATTCTTAACACCCCTGTGACATATGTAACAGAAATAACCCATCCCCTCAGATGCTCTAAATTTACCTCTAATTATTGAAAGCCCCCAAACACACATTCTCACTGGTTCAGGATAACAGCTGTATTCCAAAATCACAACAAATCCTGATACACAAAGTGAAAATTACTACATTACACACACCACCACCTTAATTGAAGTGATAAAAAGTTTTCAAAATATATTTTGTGGTACAGCAATAAATAATGTTCAAAATGTTCATGATGCCACATTTTTGTCAAGGTCATAGACTGCACAGTTTACTTTTATACATTAAAATATTTCTGTAATTGTTTTTATTAAGAGTGCATTTTTTTCTTCATTGTTTTTGTATTTCTGAGAACGTAATACATATAAGCTTGTATGTGCTTTGCGATTTGATGGGCAATAGTAAAAAAGGAAAAAATATTCATATAATTAATTTAAATTAATTGCAAAGCTTGTAATTAGATACATTTTTAAATGCCTGACACACACACACACACACACACACACACACACACACACACACACACACACACACACACACACACACACACACACACACACACACACACACACACACACACACACACACACACACACACAGTGATGTTGTGAACACGTGAACTCGCCTCTTGATCCCCTGGAAAGTGCTGCTGGCCATGTCAATAATACCTCCTGTTGGTCTGGCAACTGCACCAACCAGACCTTTTCCAAATCCTTTAAAGAAACCTGCTGCACCCTCCTTCTGGGCTCCTGCAAAACAAAAGCATACATCAGCACATTAAGAACAAATAAATTATATTTTATATGTCGAGAATTATAGCCAAAATGTTGGTCGCCACAAACTGCCTATTTAGAGCATGAGGAGCATCATTAAATCTGCATGAGGGAAAGACTCAAGATACCTTTAATAGGTTGGTAACAATTCCTGTGATCCCACTGACAAAACCCTGAAAGGAATACATAAATTAGCAAGTAGCAGCAATTTGCTCATTATGGCAGAATGCGCAGCAGCATGCCTTTCTTCATTTAAAATGCATTTTTCACTGATTTATCTGTTGCATAATTTTGAAAAACTCAACTATGACACACTTTTGGGTTTTACATACCGACACTAATCCCTTTCCGCCCCTGGTCAGTCCCTCTTTCAGACCGCTAGGCTGTGTGTTCATTGCCTCTCGTCTCTTCTGCTGATATTCTTCGTCCATCGTTATGGCAGCAACGCCCTTTGCCATTGCACCTGTGATCCTGGAGGCTGCACCTGCTATACCCCCTGAAAGGCAGACATCATCTTTGGATTTACTGTATACGTTGAAATATATTTCTGGTTAAAGTCTGTTTTGTGTGAAAAACTTTTCATTTCATCCACCTACAATTATTATTGTTGAAGACATTGCTTATGCTTCTATGTATCCCATTTGATTTTGTTTGTTTTTTGCAAAGCAGTGAAGGCATTGTGTCTCTGACTTCTTCCCACAGAATTCTACCATTCATCAAGGATATGCTGTGGTTATGACTCTGTTCAGTGCTTGCAAAGACTGGATGTTGGATAAGGTCATGGAATCCAGTGGCTTGGTTGACTTTTTCCATGAGGAAAAGCCCAAGGATCTAGAGCAGAGGTCTACAACTTGTTCCAGAAAGGGCCGAGAGAGTGCAGGTTTTCTTTGCAACCACCCACTCCACCAGGTGATTTCACTGATAAACTGATTCCATCTACTCAAAGTGATGTTAATCAGTGAAATCACCTGGTGGAGTGGGTGGTTGCAAAGAAAACCTGCACCCTCTCTGCATTTTCTGGAATGAGTTGAAGACCTCTGATCTATAGATTTTGTGGATGATGGTGTGATCTTCATGGATGCCCTGAACACAGCGTGAGGAATCTGAGTGTCCGAGTTTGCAATTGTTCTGAAGAAAAACTAAGATTCAGGCTTTCACTGAGTTTGTGGGTTCATCAGAAATTTATTAATTTGTGGTGAAACTGTGAATAGTTTGTGAAGTCATGATGTCACTGGAAGGAAGTGTTTGACAATGAAAATATCTTTGGAGGACAACAAATATCCAAGTCTTTATGTCCCGGTTGTATCTGTGTTACTGTATGATTGTGAGACTGACTCTAATGAGTGACTGAAGACAACGGTCTGTCTTTGGTAGTAGGTAAAATAAGTGATTATTTTGGAGCAGTTCTCTTGTAGACTGGATTATGCACAATGCCTTAGTGCTGAGGATCCCAACAACTGAATAAAACCAAAGAGATGCTTCATGTACCACCTGGCTGTGGCAGACAGATACAGTTGTGCTCATAAGTTTACATACCCTGGCAGAATGTTTTATTTTTTTGGCCATTTTTCAGAGAATATGAATGTTAACACAATACATTTCCCCCCCCCCCCCACTCATGGTAAGTGGTTGTGTGAAGCCATTTATTGTCAAGCAACTGTGTTTACTCTTTTTAAGTCATAATGATAACAGAAGCTACCCAAATGACCCTGATCAAATGTTTACATACCCTGGTGATTCTGGCCTGAAAACAAGCACACAAGTTGACACAAACGTGTCTGAATGGCTATTAAAGGTAACCATCCTTGCCTGTGATCTATTTGCTTGTAATCAGTGTGTGTGTATAATAGGTCAGTGAGTTTCTGGGCTTCTGACAGACCCTTGCATCTTTTATTCAGTGTTGCACTGATGTTTTTGGCTTCTGAGTCATGGGGAAAGCAAAGGAGAGGTCAAAGGATCTGTGGAAAAAGGTAATTGAACAGGAATAAAACAGGAAAGGGATATAAAAAGATATCCAAGGAACTGAGAATGCCAATCAACAGTGTTCAAACTCTAATTAAGAAGTTAAGTGGGAAATGAGGAATGCTGTTGAAACCAAACCATGGTCAGGTAGAGCAACAAAAAGTTCAGCAACAACCGCCAGGAAAATTGTTCAGGATGCAAAGAAAAACCCACAAATAACTTCAGCTAAAATACAAGACACTGAAAAAAAATGTTGTGTTTTTTCAAGATGCACAATAAGGAGGCACTTGAAGAAAAATGGGCTGCATGGTCGAGTCGCCAGAAGAAAGCCATTATTAGATAAATGCCACAAAGTATCCCACTTATAATATGCCAAACAGCACAGAGAACAACATCATTTGGAGTGATGAGACCAAAATTGAACTTTATGGCCACAACCATGTATGTTACATTTGGAGAGGAGTCAACAAGGCCTATGATAAAAAGTACACCATTCCTACTGTGAAACACGGAGGTGGATTGCTGATGTTTTGGGGATGTGTGAGCTACAATGGCCCAGGAAACTTGGTCAAAATTGACAGCAGGATGAATGCAGCACATTATCAGAAAATACTGGAGGAAAACTTGCACTCATCAGCCTGGAAGCTGCACATGGAACGCACATGGACAGTCCAGCATGGCAATGATCTAAAACACAAGGCCAAGTTGACCTGCCATTGGCTACAGCAGAATAAAGTGAAGGTTCTGGAGTGGTCATCTCAGTCTCCTGAGTTCAATATCATTGAGCCACACTGGGGAGATCTCAAACGTGCAGTTCATGCAAGACAACCCAGGAATGAACAGGAACTGGAGACTTTTTGTCAAGAAGAATGGGCAGCTTTATCATCAGAGAAAATAAAGAGCCCCATCCACAACTATCACAAAAGACTCCAAGCTGTCATTGATGTTAAAGGGGGCAATACACAGTATTAAGAACTGGGGTATGTAAACTTTTGATCAGGGTCATGTGGGTAGTTTCTGTTGTCATAATGATTTAAAAACAGTAAACACAGTTGTTTGACAATGGCTTCACCCAACCACTAACCATGAGTGAAAAAAGTTTTTGGGTTATCATTCATATTCTCTGCAAAATGACCCCCAAAAAAAGAAAAAAAAAAAAAATACCATTTCATGATCCCAGACCTGACCTGTTTGTGTCAGCAGTATATCTCAAAGTTAACAGATTTCAGTACAATTAACAGTGGTCTAAGCGGTCACCAGAACGCTCTGATTAGCAACAAGGTTTCATAAGTCACATGAATCAAAAGACCTTCTTTACATGTGCCTGCCTGAACAAAGGCACACTTGTCCCACTATGTTAATATTCCTCTTTAAACTAATATATAAAAGAATAACTGCAAATTATTATGTCAAAAGATGCCAATACTGCCCAAAACAGAAGGTTCAGTGGCCCTCACCTGTGTTCTGGTCGGGGCTGGGATGAGAAAAATTCTTAGAATAGTTGGATAATCTTGACAAAAATAAAGCCACATTTAAGCAATGAAAATCCAAACTGACTTTAATTACTACAGGGAAACAATAAAAGTGATACTAATATATGCAAGCTACTTATTCAAAGCCCTTAACCTCCCGAGACCTTGCCTTGTCCTTGGCAACACTGTTGCCAGAAGCAGAAACGTCTCTCTGATGGTAATGGTGATTATCAATCAATCAATCAATCAATCAATTTTTTTTATATAACGCCAAATCACAACAAACAGTTGCCCCAAGGCGCTTTATATTGTAAGGCAAGGCCATACAATAATTATGTAAAACCCCAACGGTCAAAACGACCCCCTGTGAGCAAGCACTTGGCTACAGTGGGAAGGAAAAACTCCCTTTTAACAGGAAGAAACCTCCAGCAGAACCAGGCTCAGTCTTCTGCTGGGACTGGTTGGGGCTGAGGGAGAGAACCGGGAAAAAGACATGCTGTGGAGGGGAGCAGAGATCGATCACTAATGATTAAATGCAGAGTGGTGCATACAGAGCAAAAAGAGAAAGAAACAGTGCATCATGGGAACCCCCCAGCAGTCTACGTCTATAGCAGCATAACTAAGGGATGGTTCAGGGTCACCTGATCCAGCCCTAACTATAAGCTTTAGCAAAAAGGAAAGTTTTAAGCCTAATCTTAAAAGTAGAGAGGGTGTCTGTCTCCCTGATCTGAATTGGGAGCTGGTTCCACAGGAGAGGAGCCTGAAAGCTGAAGGCTCTGCCTCCCATTCTACTCTTACAAACCCTAGGAACTACAAGTAAGCCTGCAGTCTGAGAGCGAAGCGCTCTATTGGGGTGATATGGTACTACGAGGTCCCTAAGATAAGATGGGACCTGATTATTCAAAACCTTATAAGTAAGAAGAAGAATTTTAAATTCTATTCTAGAATTAACAGGAAGCCAATGAAGAGAAGCCAATATGGGTGAGATATGCTCTCTGATGATTATGATGGATGGATAGCCATGCGTCCTCTTTGCAAGTTCGACAAGGTTTACAAATCATGAAATGGTTTTTTTTCCACCAATCTACAGTTAAACAGTTATTTGAAGAAATTATTTCTTTATTTTTGTTAATGATTTACCTCTAAATTGTAGGAAAACCATGCTATCTGAATTACTCTATGCCAGAAAAAAATTAGGAGACAAGCTGGGTACTAGCTAGTCATAGTTTACCAATACGACTAGTCATCCCAACCCTTTCTTTTCCGAAGTTGTTGATGGAAATTCTGTGGACCGACTCACTGACTCACTCCATTATGCTTATGCTTGCTTTGCTTATCACATGGGGAAAAACTCTGTGCCATTTTGGGCCTTGGGTCAAGAAAGAGTTCATTAGATTTTGAGGCAGACCTGGATCCAAATCATTTCTGGTAATTATGGTACATCAGAAGACTGTTGGACCTTGATGGAGGTATGCACATCATGCATATTTTCTGGAGGAAAAACAAAAGTTAACCTAGCAGTAGGTGTAATAATGTATGTATGTAGCTATACCTGCACAACTCCTATTCTCCTAAATGGGATCAAATACTGTAATATGTTTTTCATAGGAACTCCTGTATATAAGCACTGTTCTTACCTACAGCTCCTCCCACCAGAGCCTTAACCCCAAGAGTCATTCCTTCAACAAACTCTTCAGGCCCCTGAATTGCTCCCTGGAAAACACCAGACACACATTAAAAACAAAATTTTTATGAATATGTCAAGCGAACTATCAGCGTTTTCAGTAGCCAAACTATGGTAAAAGTTGGGATATCTTTAAAAAAAAGTCGTTATGTAAAGATTGAAAAAAAAAAATGCTTCAAATGTGTAGGACAAATGGTGTAATATTTGATTATATGATATCAACTTTATCACAATTACGTGCATGCCAGTGCTACCTGATATGGCTCATAGAAGAAAGCCTCAACTCCCTCTGACAGCCCTCTGATCAGACCAAATGGGTTCCCAAGCACATCCAGGCCCAGCACCAGCACATACATCTGTTTAATAGCCTGAGACATGGTAAATGAAACCTGGTAAGTCACCTTGCATTAAGCACCTTGTGTGTTGTGTTTAAATTGCACATCATTTCTAAGACTTGCTGCCTTAATATGGATAAAAAACATGAATCCACTTGGTTAACATAGCTTTGTCGCGGAGTGTGCATACCTGTTTAGAATAATGTCTGATGACCTCTGACTGTAACTGTTGTGTTGTACAAAACAGGAAGTTCAACTCAAAGAAGGGCAGTCTAGGGGGGAATCAGTTCAGAAGCAGGAAAAAGGGTGAGCCAAACAGAAAAAAACTTAATTCATCAATCACTAACAAAAATAAAACAAAGCTGTTGTCTTTTCTTTATTTTTTGGCCTTGGGGCCTTCTTGTGTGTTCATACTTGAAAACAACATCCTGTACATCAGTGAGTGTGGCCCCAATACTCTTAAGCAGGAGGTTGAGGGACTGGACAGGAATGACTTCTGTCTCTCTTTTTTCCTTCAAGCCATCTTCTCCTCCTGTACTCAGAGAGAAACTCAGATGCAGCTGGAAATACAAAAGACAGGAGTAAAGATGGCTGGTGCTCATACTGAACTTACAGTACAAAATATAGTGCAGTGGAATGCCTTTCAATTTGATTGTTTTGCCATTTTATTTGTGCATATTCCTACTGAGGTAGTAATGTCACTGAAGCTTTAATTTAAAGAATCACTTGTTTCAGTTGGTGGAAATGACAATGCCCCCCTCCCTTCCACACATATATTATCTGACATTGATACTGTAAATATTTATGCTCTCAAACTGTGAAATATTTGGGTGGTTGCCTAGAAACCCTATACAAGTGTGATGTGAGTGGAGACAGAGAAAGGAAGAGGCGGAGCCTTGCTGGCGGAAAGTGTTTGAAAACAGCTCGTTTCTGACTGATCTACATCTGCTGTTGTGGGAATTACATCCTTACTTCACTGATGTTGGCAAGAAGTGGGCTGAGTATTATCTTCTTCTTCCAGCACACTATGAACAGAGGGATGCAATGAGCATGGAGCGTTTAGGCCTTCAGCACCATGAGGACAGTGAGATGGAGTTCAGACAGCTGGAAAGTTGAATCAACTACAAGTCCAATGTTCAAGATCAGATGTTGCATCCACCACATTACAGAACTACCTTGGGTTCTGGATGGCAACCACCCAGGCAGGCAACTGGTCCATCCTCACTTCCAGAAATGAACAATCTACCTAACAGTCAGGTGAAACATGGTTGCCTCCTTGGCCCTTTCCAGTTGCTGAGGTCCTCAAAACTGAGACACCTATGTGGTGGTTCATGCACAGAGGAATGCGCACATGGCAAAAACATTGATGAAAGTACAAGTGATACTCCTCATCTGCATCTCCTTAAGCTCCATTCCTCTGGGATAATGTCATTCCAGCAGTACCAAAGGATCCTCCAAACAGACCTGGTACCAAAAACAGCTGATACAGTAGACCATACTGCAAACAGGACCTGCTGACCAGTGTGTCACGACTGTTTGTGGTGTGTGTGTGTGTAATTACAAGGTAAGGAGTAAAGTAAGCAGCTCAGTCTGGCACCAAACTAACACTTGATCGACTATTTAAATGAGCAGCATTTCTGAAGCTTTGATGACTGAAGGATTATGAAAAGGGGTTCTAGAATACAGATTACCAGGGAGCCATGTGTGGTTGCAACAAGAAGCAAATGTTTAACATGTTTAACCTTTTTGTTGCAGTTATTTGTTCATCAATTCTTTGTGGGGAAATGACAAATTGTGAGGAAAATAAAGATGACAACAATCATACACACACATATTCACCTTGATGGGAGAAATGTGGAAGTACTCATAGAGGCTGATGGGAGAAGTGTCTGCAGCAGACACATGATGCAGTGCTGTCCTGATATACTCTATGTCCTTCTCAAACAGCTCCACCTGATGGAAGAAATCAATCACATATACACACAAAAGCACTTAATTAAATATGTATGAACATAAAGAGGTCCAAACAGACCTCAGTGAGTGTTGCAAATGGTTCCAAATAAAACACAGTGAATGTTAACTCTGTTTTTTGTGACCTCCTGTTCTGAGTTCATGGTGCTGGCATGCTCAGGGGTGAACAGGTCCAAGATGGCATAGAGGAAGCCCAGATCAAGCTTCAGATCCATCTCTTGAATCAATACTTTGAAGTACCTGAGGTGAATAAGTAATCAATGAGCAATGAGGGGAAGAAAACCTTGTACCTATTATCTTAAATAACACAGATTACCATCTACTTGTCTTTCTGACTAGAGAGATAATTTTAGACAGGATTCAAGTTAAAACCAGATCTCTCAGATGAAAAATATGTAATGTTTTGTAATACCTATCAGGGGTAGTGGAGATAAGACTACTAATCAAGTTTATAATCAAACAACACATTTTGCTGTTTTGAGAAGATGAAAATAACAGGAATGTTTATACTTTGTCTCATTTATCAGCAGCTAACCTATTCCACTAGCCAACAAGCTAGTAGATCAGCACACAAACTAATCTGAAAGTTTTAACACAAGCAATTTACAATGACACCTAGAATAATGGAATACTCTACCACATAATGAGCTTTAGAACATGGCAAAGAACACTTCGGCCCGGTTTTATAAAGTGGCCTAATCTTTTAGTCTACTAAACTTACTTAGTCGACTAAGGTTAATCACCCAACATTAGCAGTCTAGTCTCTGTTTCACATTGATAGCTAAACTTGTAGATTAGCCGTCTAACGTTAGTCACCGATTTTCACGGACATAGCGGCCTCATGAGTGCCGATGCTAAGAAACGCCTCCAATGTGCAAGAGTTTTGTTTACTTCTGGGTCAGTCCTCTGCTACAACCATGGCTGGAACTGGGCCTTGAAGAGAAGTGCTCCCGGCCTCGGCATCCATAAACATCTCCAATGGATTATTCTGGTCCCGGAACACCTGCTCCTGCCGCAAGGCTCTCCTTCTGTCCTGCTCCATCAAGTGGTGGTACATGATAGCTGCCATTTTTGAGGTAAGACACTGAGGTTTTGTCGACTAAAATAAGATTAGCCTCTCCTGTAGCAGGCTAAAAACTTTAGTTGGGTAACGCACAACTTTAGCCGACTAAGTGCTTTGTGCAATGACTAACGTCAAAAGATGAGTCGAGTAAGCGAGTTTAATCAACTAAACAAGATTACACCGCTTTATGAAACTGAGCCCTGACCTTTCACAGAGGCATTCACTTAATTTCATACTCATCAAGCGCAAAGGCATGGACGTTTACTCCAGACAACACAAACACAGCAAAACAAAAGCATCATTTAGAAACAGCTGCTGATCAAAAGTAGAACAATTATAGTTTACATGTAAAAACAGCAATAAAGCAAAAACAATGAATAATGTATCAAGACAATAGAATGAGATAATATTTGTAGGAAAATAAATACAGTGAAAGCAAAACAAGGTTGTGAGAAATATTCAGAGTAAAAACAATTACTTGATGCGAGAGATATCGGAGTGTCCTGCTGCTCTGGTGACAATGCTGACATCAGTTAGCGGTTTGGGTTCTGTCAGAAAAATCAAGGTAATATTACACACTCATTCACATAGAAACTACAAATAACTCAAAATAAAACAACACAGACCTGAGTCCATGGTGACAGACTTTGGCAGTTTGACAGGGTAAAAAACATAGGGAAAGATGGCTCCTGGCAGCTGATTCTGGATCTGGAGTTGCAAGAGATGCATAGAGACAGCAACAAGAAAAGAATAAGAACTGTACAACTCCAGCTACACTGAGTACAAATGCAGGCAAAAACAATGTGGGACAACGTGCAGCACTGTGAGACAGATGTGAATATTGTTGATATCAGACAAACAAATCACTGGGATTCATTTACCCACTGGATGGGCGACATTCTTTACGATTTTAAAATGTTTTTCTTTTCACCTGTATGCGATGGATTTGGACACGGTAGGCGCTCTGCCGTGGTGACACACTGTACTCCATCTTAACTCCAGGCAAAAAGTGTCTCCTGAGAGGCGCATTGTAAGGCTGCAGCACTTGCATATCCACACCATTGGGAGTAAAGGACACCTGAGGGCGGGGGCAGGCAATGTTTGTAAATCTACTGGTATTTAATTTCTTATCAATTAATCTGTAAAATATACTGTTATTTTATTGTTATTTAGTCTTGAAAATGTCACAAATAAACACAGTTTAATGCAGTTTTTATGCCAAGATATAGGCTGCTTTTGATTAACTCTCAACTCTATCTATAAAGCAAGAAACGCCTGTGTATTTGGCTCACAAATCTCTCTCTGACTGTCAGATCGGCATCAACTTTCAGATATGGCTTGCACATGGTCCGATGATGTGCATCTTTTATTATGAAAATTTTGGGGGATTAACTTTCAAAAAACCTTTATTTTGACAATAAAGCTTGATTTTGATTAACATTGTAACATTCGTGTTTCCAAGATGGCGTGGCTCGCTGATGTTACTGGTAGAAAAGTTAAACACCATATAGTTTATGTTGCTCGCACCATTTCACAATAAGACGTTTAATGCCAGCATCCCAGCAAACGCTCGGTCCGTACTATTAACACCTCGGCCCAATATGTTCCTGTACAGACCAAGCAAGCGAGGTTAATTATTAGTTAATCACATGCCTATTTTATATATATATATATATATATATATATATATATATTACCTGAATATGAAAGCTGCTGTTGGCTCGTAGTCAGACCTGTTCACTTCACCTCCATAAAGACCTTGCTAATAGATGGTTTGGTCATTAGCTGGTAAGCTTTCAATCTATGTTTTTTCCGATGCTGTTTAGATATTTATGAAGAATGTTCATGTCTGAGTTTTTCTATTCGTGTTTTTAGCTTTCTAGTTTGTAATGAATATTATACATATTCCGGACCGATTGTCATGGGAACCGGTCTGATATGGGAAAGTATCTGACCGGAAATTATCCAATCAAAGCACGCGTAGCGTCGCAGCCATATAATAAAACTGATTATTTATAGGTGTTACACCAAAGGGGCCTATTACTTATGCAAGCCATCATCTTGGCTTTTATCTTTTTAATTAATTTACTAGTGCATTGCCCGTAGTGATCCACAGGCTCTAGATTGGGTAATGTTTATAAAATAGGTAGCTGACATTTTTCAAGGGTGGTAATAAATTATGCAAAATTTCTATAATGAGTTGGAATGGTGTGCGAATCCAGAATGTTTTTAGAACCTCAGACCTCAATAGGTTTTAGGGGAAGAACCCGTTATTTCTTGTTAATTACATAATTTTTTTTAAATGTTAATTTACTGTCTTAATGTTATCAGTATCATTATTATGATTACTATTTTATTATTACTTCTATTTTGTCATTTGATTTTTAAATGGAACACAATGAAAATAAGTGTTTTCACTTTCTTGTGCCACCCATGTATTTTTAAGGTATTTACAATTATGTACTTACATTGAACGTTCGCTTTTAGTATATAGATGATTTACCGCCCCCTGCTGGGATGGCGTGTGAGTCCAGAGTGTAATTATCAATGTCCACTGGTCACGGTTGTTGGCTAATATTCCTAATTTTTCCAAAAATATTAGTCCTATCAACATTCCGTTTTTGGCAACATTCATCCTTGACCCAAAATACATAAGCATACCACACAGCAAATGTCAGCTCTTCCCAGTTTCTCCATGATCAAAGCCATACACACTCACAGAGGCCACTTGGCTATTAATAAATAGATTTCAAGTTGTAGACATTTGCTTTGAGTTTAAGGAAGATAATTTTAAAAATTTTTATAGTGAGAAGATTTACTGATACTGATTTACTTTTTGTATTAGCACTATGTGAAATATCAAGGGGCCCAGTACTTTTGGAGGGCACTATAGATAATGAACATGAAATGGACTGATTTTATTTGTACTAGTTTCAAATTCAAATGATCATTTGTCTGTGACTAGCATAAACACAAAAATACTAACCTGAAAGTTGTTGACTAGGTTGACAATGCTGTTGTCAACAGGTCCAGACTCTGTGTATGCTTTAAAGCTGGTCTCCAGTAGCTCAGTCTCTTTACTGCTCAGAGTCTTCCATCGAGACTTCTTTTTCGGCTTTGATTCCCACACCACATCAGAACTATGACAAGGAAACAGAAGTGCACATTTTTCAAAATTACTACAGGCTATAATACTGAGAAGAGAGAGTGCAGATTGTGTAAATGTATACTATTCAGTTTATTTGGGTAATATACTGCTTATGACATTCATACATCAAGGACATTGAGTGGTTTCATATCATACTTATTTGAATTGTGACTACGGTATGTGCGTCTATGCTGTTCAAAGCAAGAAAGCACTGGTTTAAAGGTGTGCCCTCAAACACAGCCATATATGCCACAAATAATCCTCAGTTACATGGCAATTACTCATTCATGCACTTAAAAAATAATTCTATGGATTTACTGAATCTTTTGGAATTTTTAATGATGCTTAAAGAAGCATTCATCTTAGTCCACATACAGTGTATTCGGAAAGTATTCACAGCACTTCACTTTTCCCACATTTTGTTATGTTACAGCAGGCTGACATGTGCCTTTTACTAAGGAGTGGCTTCTGTCTGGCCACTCTACCATACAGGCCTGATTGGTGGATTACTGGAGAGATGGTTATCAATCTGGAAGGTTCTCCTCTCTCCACAGAGGAATGCTGGAGCTCTGACAGAGTGACCATCGGATTCTTGTCACCTCCCAAACTAAGGCCCTTCGCCCTGATCGCTCAGTTTAGATGGGCGGCCAGCTCTATGAAGAGTCCTGGTGGATCCAAACCTCTTCCATTTACGTGTGATGGAGGCCACTGGGACCTTTAAAGCAGAAATATTTCTGTACTCTTCCCCAGATTTGTGCCTCGAGACAAGCCTGTCTCAGAGGTCTACAGCCAATTCCTTTGACTTCATGCTTGGTTTGTGCTGACATGTACTGTCAACTGTGGGAACTTATTCGTATATGTAGACAGGTGTGTGTTTTTCAAATCATGTCCAATCAACTGAATTTACCCCAGGTGGACTCCAACTAAGCTGTAGAAACATCTCAAGGATGATCAGTGGAAACAGGATGCACTTGAGCTCAATTCTGAGCTTCATGGCAAAGGGTATGAATACTTATGTGATTTATTATTTTTTTTAATAAATAATTTTCAAAGTCTAAAAAAAAAAAAAAAAATCATGTTTTCATTATGGGGTATTGTGTGTAGAATTTTCAGGGAAAAAAATTATTTTCATCCATTTTGGAATAAGGCTGTAACTTAAAATGTGGAAAAGGTGAAGCACTGAATACTTTCCAGATGTGCTGCATGTTACACATGTCTATGTTTGTGATTATCTACCTTGTGATCCCAATGAAGGAGACTTCCTGGCTGGTGCTGTTGTTGACCAAAGACACGCCCACATTCTGCAGGGACAGGATGATTTCCTGTTCAGCTAGCTGTGCCTTCTCACTCTCACAGAGTAGCTTGTAGATTTGACGTTCTTCAGTAAATAGCACAACACGCTGAAGACCTTTACATTAAAAAATAACAAAAAAAAAAAAACCTGAATTGTGTAATTCTCCTATTCAGGGAAAGCAGGACAGTTATAATAAACTGGCAAGGAAGCAGACATATGTTAAATTTTTAAAATTACCTTCATAAAAAGAGATCAGGAAGAGATTCCCCTCGTCGTTTAGATCTTTACGAAGGTCCTAACGAAATGACAAAGTATTCAGAGTACTTACAGCAATTATGCTCACCCCTCAGAGCCTACCAGGCAGAAAAAGGCTTCAGCCAAACTGTTGCTCTAAATGCCACCACAACATTTAACAATGCCATACTCATTTTAATGTCAGGGGTCACACATGTGCATGGCATGACATAACAGTAAAAAGGGAATTTTAATTAAATGTCAACTCATTTAAATACAGTAGTTCTGTTGTACCGTCCTTAGACAAGACATGATCCAGCTTTTCAGGAGGCATGCAAGAGTCTGGTGCCAAGATTTCATATTTTGGTTTTAATGCCCTCTGTGACACTTTATTATAAAGCTGCAACAGGTGAAACAGCAGGCAAAAGTTGTTATATCCACAGTCTATTCTGTAAGACCCCTTTACACAGGACGGTGGCAGTTGTGAGTATGTCGTATGGCTTTTTGGACATATTTTGAGCGGTTTGTTTCATATGTCCTCACTGTTCGTGCGTACTGAGTGTGTGAGAAAGTGTAGACAGAGTGAGAGAAAGAACAAAACAAGCTAAATATTAAATGGTTAATTTTTCTCGCTCATCAGTTTGGATTTATCTTGTGTGTGCGCATGTGTTTCCCCGTTATTCACAGGCAGCATCAGATAAATCTGTAGAAAAATTACATCACTGGACTGGGGAGTAGTGTGTGTAATTCATTATTCTGTCACACTCCCAATCCAGTAGATGGCAGGGTTCTATGGATTTGGACCCAAAATGTGTAGAACACTGCCATCTACTGGATGGGAGTGTAAATTGCATCCAGCTGTCACACAGTCACTATTTATTGTGCTGAATCACAAACAGAATTTCCGGGTTTTCAAATGCCTTTTTGTTGCAAATTTTAAAAAATGACATTTACAAATACATATTTATTTGTAAAAACCAACACACATTACAGTAACCTGTGTGTTGGTTTTTTCAAATAAATCAACCAACCAGTGATGAGGAGGCTCATTTTCCCATAAGGCCTTTTCGCAACTGTGAGTTTTACAATATGATACACTTTATTGTCCCCAAAGGGAAATTTGACTTGGACTTCAAGTGCTCTGCAAACATTTTTGTCTCAAAAATCAATAAATACAACAACAAAACAATGCACTGCTTGCATGCCTATGGAAAATTCATCAACATATTGCACATTTCCCATTATATAATTTACAATTAAAACAGCATAATAAACAAATGAAAACCAGATTAAAACAGATAAGTTAAAGTACATACTTTACTTGTACACGCGCGCGCACACACACACACACACACACACACACACACACACACACACACACACACACACACAAACAAATGTCTGTGCACACAGCCCTTAACACTGCTCCCGGACAACCCCTGCAGCATTCAGGAGTCTAACTGAGGTAGGAACAAAAGAGTTCTTGTATCTGTTCAGTTTGCATTTGGGGACTCTGTATCGTCTCTCAGATGGTAAAAGTTCATACTCCTGATGGAGGATGTGGGATGGATCACAGAGTATTTTCTATGCTTGCCTATAGACAGACTGCTCATAGATGGGCTGAAGGGAAGGGTTCCGGTCCTCCCTATAACCTTCATAGCAGTCTGTGCCAGATGAAAAAGCTTTGATTTTAGCTGAACCGATAAGTTCCCATACCATGCTGCCATCCCGTATCTAATGATGCTCTCCAACACCACCCGATAAAATAAAAACACAAATTCCTGGTCAACACCAAACACCCTAAGTCGATGTAAAAAAATACAGCCTTTGCTGTAAACGTGCACACAAATGATCAATATAGGTTTTCCAGCTAAACAGAAAAAAAAATATCTAAGTGAACAGCTAGATATCTATAAGAGCTTACCTGGCGGATTTTTTTTATCATGAACTATAACTGGAGTCTGGTCCCCAACGCACAGAGGATCTGGAACCATCTCCTGTGTTTTATTTACATTTAGAACCAGGTGGTTGGCATCACACCACTGAACAAAAGACTCAACTTCAGAAAAATAAGATGAGGGTTCTTTGTACTTGTGCAAAAAGGCTGAGGATGGCACTGTCATCAGAAAACTTCAAAATAAGGTTACCAGAGAGACGACTGCTGTATTCATTTGTATATAAAGTAAACAAGACAGGGGAACTCACACAATCCTGAGGTACTCCTGTACTGATAGATCTGAAGTCTGACACTGTGTTGTTTACTTGAACATTCTGAGTCCTACTAGTTAACAATGAATAAAACCATTTCACAATAAGTGGGTCTACAGTCATCTGAGACAATTTGCTTAACAACAGATGAGGCGGCAAAGTACTAAAAGCAGAACTAAAATTGACAAATAAAAGATGTGCATAAGCTTTGGGGTCCTCAAGATGATTTAGGGTCAGATGGGTGATACTATTAATTGCATCATCTGTACCTCACCCATGTCTGTAAGCAAAGTGCAGCGGCTCCAATTCAGAGCTGACGTCGGCTTTTAATAGGGAAATAATATATTTCTCCTACCACAGAAGTTAACACTACTGGTCTACAATCATTACTCTCAGTTGGACAGGGTTTCTTTGGAACAGGAATAATAGTAGATTTTTTTCCCAGAGGTTAGGAACTGTGCGTGTGTGTGTCTACAGACTGCTGAAAAACTGGGCACCAAAAAGGAGTGAGCTCTTCTGTGCAGGTCTTTAAAAAAAAGCAGAAATGCCATCAGGGCCTGTGGGTTTACCCTTACAAGCCTTACTAAACAATAACTTAATTTTATGGGGGTCAACTACCAACCCAACCTCAGTAACAGGAAGAGAGAGAGAGGAAAAAAAATAAAAAAAAAATCATTGTTTGCCTTCTCCAGTTCATCATGAGCTACAAAGTCTTTCCTCTCTGTAGTCATGTTAAGTGCAGCTTTCATAGAATCCCAAAGCCTTCTTGAGTCCATAGACCTAAAATTTTGTTCTGTGATGTTCCTGTGTTTCTTTCTTGCCTCCCGCAGCAGTTGGTTGAGTTCTTTTTGAACTGTTTTTAAACAAGCTCTATCATGTTTTTTAAAAGCAATCTTTTTATGATTAATAGTCTTTTACTTCTCTAGTGATATAAGACTTGTTGTTGGGGTACACAATAATGTTCTTTTTGGGAACCACACAGTCAACATAAAACTTAATATGGTCTGTTATTGTTTCTGTGGCCTCATTTATATCCAAATCATGAAAAATATTCCAGTTTGTGCAAAGTAATGAACCCTTAAGTGCCTCCACACAATCCTGTGTTCATGTAGACACGGCCTTTGTCTGAGGTTTCCTTCTCTTGAACACAGTCTTGTATGTAGGAATGAAATGGACTGTATTATGATCAGAATTTGACAACGGAGGCTTCATTCTAGAACTATATGCATTTTTAATGTTTCCATAGCATTTGTCTAAAACCTTGTTATCTCGAGTGGCACACTTAACATACTGTTCAAAGCCGGGGAGAGACATTTCCAGTTTGCAGTGATTAAAATCTACAAGAACAAAAACAGGGGCCGCAGGTGTACGTTGCAGCTGGTGAACACAGTCAGCAATTTCAGCTGCTGCCCAGGCCGCATTACCGCTGGGAGGGACATAAAACAATACAGATTAAATTTTAATGCTCAAACTTTCAGAATTTGTGCATTACTTTAAAAACTAAAAGATATTTGTGATATTTTCACTTTGTAAAAATGAGAGTTGACATTAATATCAATAAACTGTCTGGAATTACTTTGGTTTTTAAATCACACCATAAGTCAAACCTACTTCGCTGTTTATGCCTTCTGCCACACATATGGGGCACTGTATGTTGAATGTAAATTACTTTTAATTTCTTTTTGGTAGCAGCCTGGCAGCCAGGCCCCTTCTGCTGTGACAGGGTTGAGCTCTGCTTCTCACAGCTGCCTGATTGCTGAAAAACACATAACAGACAGGAACTATCATGTATGATTTTAGGGTTTACAAAACGTTTTTGACCGTTCAGCTTTACTAACTATGCCAGCAAAAAAACGTTAGCAGACTAAAAGTTAGCGAAAGTAAATTTAGCAGAAGCTAACTGGTCCGCTGATGGTTTTCGAAGTTAGCTGAAAAGCTAATCTGCTACCAAAAAGTTGACTTCACCAATTAGTGGTTAACTGATTAGTGGAACTGTGCTCACCACTGTTCTGTGGCCTGTAGACTTTTTATTCACCCTAGGAACACCAAGTGGTCCTCCACCCTGTGAATACAGAGCCTGGGCTGGGCCGGGTTTAGGTCAGCTAAGTAGGGAGGTGCTAGTTCGTGACATGAGCACATCAAGCAGTTGTGCCGTACCATCAGCAGCCTAAAAACCAGGATGGAACCATACAGTTTAAACTAAATTCTGACATGACCATCTGAATGTTGCAGCCTAAATTCAGACTAGTCATACCAGGCAACATGTTTTCAGTGC
Source organism: Thalassophryne amazonica (assembly GCF_902500255.1). Taxonomy (NCBI): domain Eukaryota; kingdom Metazoa; phylum Chordata; class Actinopteri; order Batrachoidiformes; family Batrachoididae; genus Thalassophryne; species Thalassophryne amazonica. Next base: position 59,793,367 of record NC_047107.1, on the reverse strand, counting down.
TTCCTTGTCCTAATTTGGTGAGCCTGTGCAGCCTCAATTTCTTGTTATGAGTTGACAAGCACAGCACCTGGTGTAGCCTTCTGCTGCTACACAGGCAGCACAGTGGCTTAGTGGTTAGGACTGTTGCCTCACAGCAAGAAGGTTGTGGGATAGCTTCCCACCCTTTCTGTGTGGAGTTTGCATATTCTACCCATGTCTGTGTGGGTTTCCTCCAGGCACTCCGGTTTTCTCCCACAAGCAAAAACATGCTTATTTATGAATGTGTATGAATGAGGTGGTGGTCTGAGGTGCCGTAGGTGCAGAATAGCAGCCACGCTTCCATCAGTGTGCATCATGGTAACTGTGGCTACACTAGTAGCTTACCACCACCAATGTGTGAATGTGCGAGTGAATGAATAATAATGACATTTGTAAACGCTTTGTGGTTAAGGTGTTGGGCTTCAGACCAGAAGATCCTCGGTTCAAATCCCCACCTGACTGGAAAATCACTAAGGGCCCTTGGCCAAGGTCTTTAATCCCCTATTGCTCCTGGTGTGTAGTGAGCACCCTGACATCGGGGTGAATGTGATGCATAATTGTAAAGCGCTTTGAGTGTCTGATGCAGATGGAAAAGCGCTATATAAATGCAGTCCATGTACCATTTATAAATCCAAGTCATTATTATTATTATTATTATCATCAACATTATTATTATTATTCAAGGTTCAGTGTATTTTGCATTCAGAAACGATCTTCTGCTTACACTGACTGTAACAAGTGGGTTTTTTCGAGCTAATGCTGACTTTCTGTCAGACTGATCCAGTCTGGCCATTCTTCTCTGACCTCTGCCAACAACGATACATTTTCACCCAGAGAACAACCACTCAGTGGATGTTTTTTTCTTTTGTGGATGATTCAGGAATTGCATGCAAATTTCATTTCACAATTGTGTGCAAGGACAATAAAGACCATGTCTCTATCTGTAATCTTTCTCTGATGACACTAGCGATAACTATGCATTAAAAATTACAGTAAATGATGATTTTCTGAAATACTCAAACCAAGCTATCTGGCCCTCAACAATGATGCCATTTTCAAAGTCACTGTGCACATTTAATGAAGGTCAGTGAACGTATTGTGCTCATTACACCCATTTCAGGATATATCTTAGGTTGATGAGTGACAGAAAACTGAAATACGTATTTCCCCTTGGAGATCAATAAAGTTATCTATGAATCTGTGTTTTCCAGCCATAAACCTTCTTGCTCAGGTAAAGTACCTCCTCGCTCCTCAGTGTTCCACTGTAACTGCCACACTTCCAGCAAAGCTCTCTGGACCCAGTGGGTTCAGTCCAGGTGTAGTACACAACTTTACCAGGCTCCAGTTCCTCAGGTTCCTTCTTCTCAGAGCTGTAAACACATGAAACCCACAGACACTCACTACATGCATCAGTGAGATAAATTATATCTATTAATAAAGCATAAACACATCCGACATCTCAAATCAGTTTATTTTCATCAACTGATTTGAGGTGTCAATAAGCAGTAACAGACAGTACCAACAGACGGCAATATGACAGATCCCAGCCACCAAAGACACCAGGCCATAACAACCATGGAAGCTTCCTGTTACATGGCACAGACACAAAACTCCCATAAACAATCACAAAACGACATCAGAATACTGGCCAAATGTTAATAAAGAAATAAAATAAAAATCATACAGCTTCTTTAACTGGAGTTTAAGATTTAAACATGCATGTTTACTTTGACACTGATGCCAATTTTGTCATATTCTGAGACAAGGGAGACAGAAGAGATACACAAAGAAAGGAGAGTGGATGACACAGGAATTTAAGTTGTAAGAATTAATCAACATAACAGAAGTGCTGTCGGGTCATAGGTGCAACTCCATCTGCAGAATCCCATCCAACCAGCAGCAGGAGAGCAAAGGAATATGTTAATAAATCAGTAATGTTTGGGGTCTAACTTGCTCCTTTAAATCAATTGCAAGGTTTCTTACATACTTCAACAGATTCTGAATTTTTAGCAAGCCAAGCATTGTGATCCATGGTCTCTCACACGTACGCACAATTTTAAAATGGAAGAGTTGGATGCAAAGGCCACTGCACTTTAAAATGTCTTTTTAAAGGACATCTCATTTTTTAACATCCCAGTTAGTAAGACAACATAAAAGTACTCATGACTAAGTGTCCCTACTCATATATGTTAACAATTAGTGATCTCTGATGTATTTTATTCCTTTCTCTCTGAGCGTTATGGCCCAGTCACACAGCACTTAACGAAGGGCAACAATGCCCTAACAAAACAAGAAATCTGAACTTTCGTTGGCATCATTTAACCTTCGCTCAGCTTCGTTCCTGCAGCTGGCACCTCGTCAGGATTTTTAAACTGTCGAAAAATTTGAACGAAGGGCAACGAAAACCTCAATTCGTCCGTGTTTCATTTTGTTGTCATTCTTGACGTTTATTTATTGTTTGCTTAGTTTTTGTAATGTTAGCGTTTAGTTGACCGTTCGACCAGCTGAATGTTTTCACACAGTGCAGAAACCGGATTGTAAGCACTGCTGCTGCCACTGCGTTTATGTACCGTTGGAAATTACAGGGCAAACTCAGCCTATTTGCTTGGACTTTTTTATCTGGGTGGGGGGTCAGCTTCAATGTGCTCAGGCACCTTATATAGGCTACAATTAATCTTTTGTGTGGATATAATGAATTATTTTGCCACAAGCAACTGCTGAATTTGAAACAACAAAGTTGCGTAATTTCCGATGGTACTGGAACGCAGTGGCAGCTCCTGAGTGTGCTTATTTTTTATTAACTATAACATTATGAGTGTAGGAATGACAATCCAGCTCTTCTGTACATGTGGCAACAGGTAGATAATTCAAATGACTATATAAAGAGCTGTTCTGGAAGGCAGAATTCACGTTGTGGATCAGTGGCAGCTGGTGGAAATAACCAGCTGGAGTCAATGCGTGGCGTTCACACGGACTGATCAATTTACTGCTCTGATGTATTAAATCATCTTTACAGATATTTATTTCTCCTTATGACAGTTTTCTGTTATAAATCAATATATACGGCTTAGTAATGTAAAACAGTGATACAACAGTGATCACGGCACAACTGTTTGTTTGTTTGTTTGTTTTTTTAATTGGAGCAAGAAGGGGTGCACAGCGTGTTGACAGTGTGGATTCTGATGATAAAGGAGATGATCCCTCTTTTGTTCTGGATGAGGAACCAGAGCAGGTGGGTCCACCGACGTGCACACAGATCTCCACAGCTTCTGTTTGCAGTTTCTCCAGGACTCAGGCGGTATGAGCGCCGTCCCAGTGCCGAGTCCTGGAACTCAGATGCAGACACACACTGCTCCAGCAGCGCCTCCAGGCGCGTTTCGTTTAAAGCGTCGAGATCTTTAGCTTCGGTTTCGTTTAGTTCCTCTTTTGTCCATTTGCACTCTTGCTTCACAGGCTATTCGGTGATAAAGCTCTTTTGTCCACCTTTTCTCAGTGAATTGTGACTTTTTTTTTTTACTTTTTCCCTTCATTCAGGAATCGTCATGTGCCATGTGACTGGGCCATTAGCAGGTGCATTTCTGGTAAACGTTTCACTCTGCAATCCTCTGCATTTTTTAGTGTGTGATGTCCTAATTAGCAAAACAGAAATCTTTCAATGACTGACAGACAGAGGGAAACGAACCTGCTCCATCCAAAAACGAAGTTTCTGAGCTGCTGTTCAAAAATGATGGCTCGGATTTACAGAGGAGAGATGACCCGCTTCACCCTGAAACTCTTAACTTTTCAGAGTGTCGGATTTTGGAACCTAAAGAGTGGTGATGTGCTGTTTACTGAAGCTGTGGCCATGGAGCTTGGGACATCTGACACTGTTTTTAACAGACTGCCTGGACACAGAGATGGATTTGTACATTGGAAAAAGTCAGAATACATTATTTCCAGGTATTAATGGACATTATTTGATGTGCCACAATTGTGGGAGAGACTGGAGCTGGCTTTGTGTGCGCACTTCTTTGTTCGTGTGGAGTTTAAATTTTGCTAAAACAATATAACACGGTAAGTCTGGCATGTTCAGCATTTTACCCCTTTTGTTGTGTTCTGTGTCAATTTTTTTTTGCTTTGACGAGCTGGAGTGTGCGTGTTTGTTGGCGTGTGTGTGCTGCTGTTGCTCGTTGCTTCTCTCAGCTTGCTGTGAAAAGGAATGTCTCCAAGACGGTTTTTCCCTTGGCAGCGGATGTATTTTTTTTTTAGATTTTATTGATAACACTCAATTGTGCACAAAGCTGAACCTGGCGCAGAGATGGTTATTGACAGGCTGCATTTCTGACTCATGGCCGCAGGTGCACAGAAACCTTCACAGAGCTGCAGCTTTTACTGTGACTGCATCAAATTTAACAGTTTTCACTTAAAAACGAGTCATCATAACACGACATCACACTTATTTATTTAATTAATCTGTGCCTCCGTTCTTAACATTATCAGATACATTCCAATGAAGCGCACGCTGGGACACTTCGAGCTGCGATGTCAATTGTCGGAAACACCCAGGTACTCATGAAGACTTTGTTTTTGGATGCCTCTGTAGCTGTTTGCTGTATGCCGTATACTTTTAAACCGGTCACGGAAGTGCACAAAGTAATATCGGTGGATCATCAGATGGTCCCTAACAGCCTAAGTCTTAATTGTTATGAATGGTGCGACATGTCCTTTAAAGACTATCAGACACAAAATATCCAGTGTTTAATGTCAAACAAGAAGAATGCATACCTGGCAAAATTTGTGAAACAAGTGACCGTGATTTTAGTTGGCTGTGTAGAGCTGAGCAATTAGATATAAATGTATTGAACCCAGGAGAACCGCTCACCCACTTAATCTTACTCATGTCCGTTATTTAGGATAGTACTTCAAGGCTTTCCACAGAAGGCATCAGAGGTCAGTGTGCAACATCTACAGATTTGGATGCCAATCAACAGAAGTAAGACGAGGTATATGAAGGCTTCTCAGACCTCCAACAACAGCAGTCATGCAACTGTTCTGTGATGCAGTACACCACTTATGATGCAGTGCAAGGACAGGAATGACACGCCATGGAGGACCAAAAGACTTCAGGTTTCGAAATGAAACACTATGAGCTGATTCAACTAATGAGTAATACATCTGCAAGTCACTTCACAGACTAAAAACCTGCAGACTGCTGGCTCTTCTTGGCACATAGTTCATGACAAACCCAGAACATACACAATTAAGAAGTGGTCACTACTCCATGACACTGTCATGACAGAATTTTGACATGGCCCATTTATTTCTCATTTGTAAGTGTGAGGAGCAAGTTACACACAAACTAGATTCAGAGATGAAGCAGTCTTCCTCCAGATACCTGCAATTCTGATACGACCACACTCTGTCCTCAGATGTGCTGTCACTTTGGCAATAATGTGCTATTAACTCTTTAACGTTACACCAATGTACTTCATCGTTTGTGTGTTTCTAATGTATTGGTCTCTCACTCTTTCTTTATAAAGAGTTTCTTCTAATTTCTTCCCTCAAATCAGGAACATCTTGTTCTTATGCTGCATTCTTCAACCTGGTCTTGCGCCTCCATTACTGTGCATTAAATCACAGTCTATGTTACAAAACGGAATGTGAGGTGTTAATGAAACATGTACAAACCTTCTTTGTCTTTTGTGTAAATCTTTGACAGCTGTAAAGTATTGCCTTTGAACTGATATATGAAATTATGCCAATTTCACTCCCCTGTCACTATTCGTCCTAGTTTGTCATTCTTTTTGTATGTTTTGAGTTCAGAGTGTGTCATAAGCATTTTCTCCCCTCAAAATTTTCTACCTGTCCTCCTCCAATGAGAAGGAGAGGTCAAGCAGCTCGTCAGCCACCCACGTGGATTCTCTCTGGCTGCTGCATGAGCCACAACACAAACATAAATTGCCATCAGCAAAAGAAATAATCTTGGTTACTATGATCAAAAATATTAAAGCAGCTGTAAAAATAAACAGAGAACATTATCAGTCCACATAAACATACAGTATAAACTATGCACATAAACAGAAAACAGCTCAACTGAGTATCCAGATCACCTCCCTCCCAATACTAGTTGATAAGCAAAGAAAAACAGAAAAAGAGAAAGTTATTTCCACTTTGTCATACTTTATGAAACGATCAGCCTAACATTAAACTTATGAGACAGTTCATTCCCATCATGCTCAAAATGCACAGTCTATGCTTTCATAGTCTACACTTCTTCTCAATCTGAGTCCATTTGCCAATATATCCCTCTCAATAAGCACTTGATCTGATTAATTTGGTGACATGAACTGTATGGATGAAGAGGATCAATTCAGTTACTTGTGGCATTCCTCACCTCTGATGGAACTGTAGAATATGGGTATTGGTGTGGTTGATGATGAGGAACGGAGCTGAGCCTTCGTGGTAGTCAGAAAAACGGATCACGGTCGAGTGCTCAGATATATTCACATTGACAATGATGCCACCCAGCTGCAGAAGAGACAACAGTCTACATACTGGAACGTATAAGCATTTCTAAAATGGAACTCTTATGACTAAAGATCAGCTTTCACATGAAATAAAGTGCATATAAACGGATACACCGCACTCACGATTAAAAGGTGCCAAACATGAAAACTGTAAAAGACCTTCCTCAGGGCTCAGTCACTGTGACTGAGCCCTGAGGAAGGTCTGTCAACCGAAAGCTTGGCTATTAAATGTACAAAAAGATTTAAGTGCGCAGACATTTTTCTTTCACACTTGAAATAAAGTACAAATACCACAGTAACTTAATAAACACACAGAGACAACAAATATGTACTCACAGTATTGTCCAAATGAAGCAATAAGCAGTTCTCTGGCCGTGTAAAGTCAAAAGTTTGAGGAGGAGATTCACAGGCTTCTACTTTGACCTTTAGCTGCTGAGTATCTTTCTCAGGCCAGAAAGGCATACCTGACTAAATGTGCAAAAATAAGGCAAAAGTAACACGAGGATACAAATCAATCATATAAAGATTTAATCTAATGATGTAAAAACAGCAAGTCATATGGTAAGGTCATTTTCAAATACATAGCTTTTTTTCCCCCCAGAGTCAAGTGCATTTTCTCGTAAAGCTCAGTTCTTTTTTTCCTGGCATATGTGAGCAAGTAATTGTACAGGGAGCAAGTCAGGTCAAGGACCTTCTGTTTCTGCACATCAAAGTCTAGCCCAAGGCTCTTCAACTCCAGTCCTCAAGGGACAATGTCCTGCACATTTTAGTTGTGTCCCTGGTCCAACACACCTGAATCAAATGGCTGAATTACCTCCTCAGTATGCAGTCAAGTTCTCCAGAGTGCTGCTAATGACCTCATTAATTGACTCAGGTGTGTTGAAGCAGTGACATCTACGAGGGCTGTCCATAAAGTATAGGTCCTTTTTATTTTTTTCAAAAACTATATGGATTTCAGTCATATGTTTTTACGTCAGTCATGCTTGAACCCTCGTGCGCATGCGTGAGTTTTTCCATGCCTGTCGGTGACGTCATTCGCCTGTGAGCACTCCTTGTGGGAGGAGTCGTCCAGCCCCTCGTCGGAATTCCTTTGTCTGAGAAGTTGCTGAGAGACTGGCACTTTGTTTGATCAAAATTTTTTCTAAACCTGTGAGACACATCGAAGTGGACATGGTTCGAAAAATTAAGCTGGTTTTCAGTGAAAATTTTAACGGCTGATGAGAGATTTTGAGGTGATACTGTCGCTTTAAGGACTTCCCACGGTGCGAGACGTCGCTCAGCGCTCTCAGGCGGTGTCATCAGCCTGTTTCAAGCTGAAAACCTCCACATTTCAGGCTCTATTGATCCAGGACGTCGTGAGAGAACAGAGAAGTTTCAGAAGAAGTTGGTTTCAGCATTTTATCCGGATATTCCACTGTTAAAGGAGATTTTTTTAATGAAAGACGTGCGGACGGGTCCGCGCGTCGGGACGCAGCCGGCGCGGTGCGGCGGCACAGGAAAAACACCTCCGTGTTGATAACCATTTGTAAAATCCAGGCGGCTTTTGATGGCTTTCAGTGGAGTGAGTATATGAGAAATTGTTTAACAGCTGGACATGTTCCAACTTGTCCTTAAGGCTTCCAACAGAGGTGTTTTTCCTGTGGCGGAGCGTCGCGGCGGCTGCGAGCCGACGCGCGGATCCGTCCGCACGTCTTTCATTACGTTGCACACACACACACACACACACACACACACACACACACACACACACACACACACACACACACACACACACACACACACACACACACACACACACACACACTCTCTCTCTCTCTTAAAAGGTATTGTCTGTTTGTTACATTTGTGATACGGTATTTAAACCAAACAACAGTGTAAGATTATGGACAAACAGTGTGGATTTCTGTAATACGGGACCCAGGTTTTCCTGTCATGTTTCAGTATTGTCAGAATGTCTGATACAGTATGCCCAGTTGTCATGTGGATAATTTGTTACTGTCATGACCATGTCCAGTGGATACTTCCATATTAATTCTTGCTTTTTAAATATAGATTTAAAAATTAACAGGGATGCAAAGACTTCAGTGTATCTGAATATTTAGACTAACCTCTTCTGATTTAACTTCAGTCCAGTTGTCCTGTCCCTCTTCGCTTATGTAGATGATATGTTTGGTTCTGTTGACCAGCATGTAAAATGGCATGAACGTCACAATGCGAGTCAGACTAAAGCTGGTTGCATCAATCTTCACTCCAACCTGCAGTCAAACATGCATAAAACATGAATATTAGATAAAGACGTACAGTGCATATAAAAAGTATTCACTCCCTTGGGCTTTTACAAATTTGCATTTCTTAATTCAGCACAGTGGCTTATTGGTTAGCACTGTTACCTCACAGCAACAAGATCCCAGGTTTGCTTACGCCCTGGTCCTTTCTGTGTGGAATTTGGATGTTCTCTAAATGCTTGCATGAGTTCGCTCTGGGTGTAGGTCTGAGTGAGCATGTGACTGCTCACTCAGACTATCTATACGTGGCCCTGGAATAGACTGGCTGCCGGTCCAGAGTGTACCCTGCCTGTCACACAATGACTGCTGGGATATGCTCCATCCTCCACCCATTCCTATGACCCTTATTTGGGATATGTGTATGTAGAAAATAAATCAATGATTTACATACGTGTCATTAAGAAATACAAACATTATGGTACTCTATGGTAAATCTGTCTCGAGTACACAGTTCTCAAAAACTAGGTGACCATGTAACAACTAGACTACCGAGGGAAGCCACCAAGACACCCATGACAATTGTGAAGGAGTTAAGTTCATTTTTAGCTGCAATTGGAGAACAAAATGAAATAGTTTTGTATTCTGCATCACCAGTTACACAATATTACGGTGGAGTGGAGACGAGGTTTTTCTTTACAAGAAGTTCAGCTACAGTTTGCAAGAAGACACATGGGAAACTCAAGCCTAGATCTGGGCCCTGTTTCATAAAGCCGTCTAATCTTGTTTAGTTGAATGAACTCACTTTACTAATTTTTTTGACGTTAGTTATTGAAGAAAGCGCTTAGTCTACTAAAGTTTTTAGCCTGGTACAGAGGAGGCTAATCTTATTTTAGTCAACATAACTCCAGTGTCTTATCTCAAAAATGGCGGCCATCATGCACCACTACTTGACGGAACACTAAAGAGCACCTCTACGTTGCTCGTATTCCTCTAAAAGCAGAGCTTCCTCTGCTTTTGGCTATGGTTGTAGCAGACGACTGTCACAATGTGCTTTTTTTTTTTTTACTTTATGAACGTTTTATGATTTTACAATGCAAAGTAAACAGTACAAAACAAATCAAACCCACCCTAAACTAAGATAACACAATACAGAAAAAAACAACAAAAAAACAAAAATACAAATAGTGTCTCATACACAGTTTATAAAGTCAAATCAAGCTTTTCTTCCACATATTTCAGAAAGGATTGCCAGATATCCAAAAATGTTGTGTTTTTGCCCTTGAGGGTATGTCTGATCTTTTCAATTCTAATGAAATGTCTTTAATCCACTGCGAGTGTGTTGGGGTGTTGCATTTTTCCAGTTTAGCAAAATCTGCCTGCGAGCAAGAAGTGTACAGTAGGCCAGAAAGTCCGGTTGGTGTTTATTTAAATTATATGAGTCTGGGATTATGTCAAAGAGAGCCACAACTGGGCATGGGTCCAACGGTAGCCTAAAAGTGTTCGAAAGTGTCTAAAACACACCTGTCCAGAAAGGCATTAATTTTGAACAGCTCCAAAATAAATGAAAATAGGTGCAACATGTTCTTTTACAATGATCACAGTTAGGGTCTATGTGAAGAAATCTTTTCCATAGTCTATCCTTGGACCAGTGAACCTGATGCACTATTTTACATTGCAAAAGGCCGTCTGGCACAGATTGACGAAGTATGGACCCTATTGAGAATTTTTGCCCATTTCTCCTCTGATAGATCTCTTCCTCGGTCCTGTTGCCATTTCGTTTTTTTTTTTTATATCAAGAGATGGATCACTGAATGATGATAATGCATTATAAAGGACTGAAATCATTCCCTTAAAAGATTTTAAACAATGTTAATAATGTGTCAGAGTCTGGTTGCAGAGAGGCAGAGTTGGAAATTGAGTAAATTGCTTCCTAACAAAGTCATGGACTTGTAGATACCGAAAAGTTTGTACGTGTAAAATCAGCGCAGAGTTGTTGAAATGATACAAACTGTCCATTCATGAATAAATCCTGAAAAGCCCTGATCCCCTTATGCTGCCAGAGTAAAAAAAAGCATTACCCTCCAGTGAGGGGGGAAACATGATTTGCATGAATTGGAGCTCTGATTTGAGAGGCAATGCCATCCATATCATTTATGGCAGGGATGGGCAACTTGTTCCAGAAAGGGCCAAGAGAGTGCAGATTTTCTTTGCAGCCACTGACTCGACCAGGTGATTTCACTGATTAATATCACTTTGAGCAGATGGAATCAGTTAATCAGTGAAATCACCTGGTGGAGTCAGTGGCTGCAAAGAAAACCTGCACCCTCTTGGCCTTTTCTGGAACAAGTTGTCCACCCCTGATCTACAGATTTATTTCCATACAGTTAGTGTTGTTAAGACCAATGGATTCACCGTGAAGGGAGCAGAAGCTGCAACTAGCGAAGAATAAATTAATGCAGCCAGCAAGGACGGTTTACAGCGCTTCCAATATGCACCATGAGGGGGCATCAGCACTTGGATCTTCATATAGCCAATGTACAATAGGTTAAATATTTGCTGCCCAGAAATACAGCTGGAAATTTGGAAGGGCCGTGCCCCTGTGGTGTTTCGAATGTTGTAAATAAGATTTACGTAAGTGAGGTGGTTTATGACCCCAAATAAAACCCAAAATATACCATCTAATTTTTAAAAAAATGCGTTGGTAATAAATATTAGAATACACTGAAAGAGATAGCTAAATTTGGGGAGCACGTTCATCTTGACAATGTTTATTTTACTTGCAATTGAAAGGTTTAAAGATGACCAACGTTCAATATTCTGTTCTAGATCCTTTACAAGAGGGGTGAAATTTTCCTTAAACAACTTATCTCTGTCTTTAGTTACACGAACACCAAGACAGACAGACTGATCAACAGTAATCTTAAAGGGAAATTTGTGCAGTGGATATACTTGGACCAAAGAATTAACAGGAAAGATTTCACTCTTTTGGAGATTTAATTTGTAACCTGAAATACCACTAAAGGCCTAGAGAGTGGATAAAACAACAGGAAGGGAAGCATCAATATCGGAAATGTAAAGAATCACATCAGCATATTAGGAGTTTTATTTCATTCCTCCTGACCGCCAGAGGGTCATGCTTTAGCAACTGGATAACTACATGTGCGCAGCACAGAGATCGAGAATATATACCAACAAAGTCACGCCATTGGATGTGACCTGGGTGACGTCACTGGTTGTCTTTATATACCAGACGCACCCAGCGCTCGCTTCTTTTCTACATTCTCGCATTCTTAGAGGTTGAGAACGCATTTAGCTGCGATTGCCGCTCTCGCTTGTAGCCTCGCAACCCACCTTCGGTTGGAGCTACGTGCACTGCACACGTCCTCCAGAGGCTGCGAGACACGGCTTCACCGTTTTGTGTATTCTTTGACTGATGCCTGTCGTGAGTACACCTTCCTAAACGCCGGGTGCGCACCTTTGCCGCTGCCCTGCTGGGTATTTTCCTCTGTGCACATTAGCTGTGTTGTTTCGATGAACGCTGGCTATTTGTTTAGTTGTGTCACTAACCCCGTTAACTACGTGGTAGTATGTGTATCAGAATCAGTATAGTGTACTGTGTTGGGCTTGCCGTGAGTGTTTTCCACTCCTTGAAGTACTTTGTCTGCACTGCCGCCATTTTGCTAAGTTTAACAGCTCCGCTAGCAGCTAGTTTTGTCGTCATTGCTCTAAGTGACTTAACACTTGAGCTGTGAGTTTTTTGGCTGTGCATCGTGTTATTACTGTGGCTGTGAGTGTTTCACGCTCCGGGCCTTGTATTAGCTTTTACATCGTGAGTGTTTCACGCTCTGTGCCTCGTGTCGAGTCTGCGGCTGCGAGTGCTTCACGCTCCGTGCCTCGTGTCGAATCTGCGGCTGTGAGTGCTTCACGCTCCGTGCCTCGTGTCGAATCTGCAGCTGCGAGTGCTTCACGCTCCGTGCCTCGTGTCAAGTCGATGACTGGAGTGCTTCACGCTCTGTGCCTCGTGTCAAGTCGACGGCTGTGAGTGCTTCACGCTCCGTGCCTCGTGTCAAGTCGACGGCTGTGAGTGCTTCACGCTCCGTGCTTCGTGTTACTATTTACACTGCGTGTGATTCATGCTTTGTCTTTCCATCTGTAACCATCAGGGCTTGCGTTAGCCATCTGCACGCAGTCCACAATGTTGACAGGGCCTTTGTTGCATGGCTGTAGTACCTGTTTGGCTCACTTGAGCCCAGATGATGGACATATGTTTTGCCCCTCGTGTCTTGGGATCGGACACCTGAGGGAAGGCCTGACTGGTGATGCCTGCCTTAATTGTGCCAGAATGGCACTGGCAGAGAGATCTGCTAGACTTACAGCATTGGAAAGTGGAATATCTAGTGCGACTTTGGCCTCCAGCCCCAGGAAGGAACCAAAGCGCTGTAAACGCCCACATGCAGGAGCCCCTTCTGCTAAGAAGGTTACTCATGACCATGCTTTGGCTGAAAAGGTCGAAACGTTGACTTCTGAGTTTGCTCAGATTAAGTCCTTGCTTCTGAATCTACAGCCTAGGGATGCAGTGACAGTTCCTGTTGTCCCTAATGAGGCTGATCAGACCAGTGTAGTTACTCAGCAGGAGGAAGATGTCGTGTCTATTGCTGCGACTGATTCCTTGTACATGACAAGTGATATAAACTGTGTGGAGGATGAGGATGAGAGGGGTCTTTCTCCAAGCCATTCATTAGTGGGCTCTCACAGCTCTGAGGCAGAGTCCCTGCCGCAAACCGGACCTGGACTATCCTTTGTCAAGCAAGCTGTTCAGTTGGCTTTATCCAGGCTTGGGGTCGACAATCCCCCTGCGGAAACCACCGCTTCAAGTGCCTTTTTCAAAGTCACTCAGAAGCCTGAGTTCAACATTCCAGTTTCACAAACATATATTGATGAGCTCCACCGATGTTGGGCCGACCCCAAATCATTGACCCATCTATCGCAGGACTGCAGAGCCCTTAGCTCTATGTGTGATTCGGCGCAGTATGGTCTGAACCGTATGCTCGCCGTTGACAGCATTATTGTGAACCTGGTTGTGGCTCCAGCTGATGCTGCTCGGCCGGATGGCCGCTGCCCACGACCTCAGTGTAGGGTCACTGATGACCTCCTCACCAAAAGCTATGACATAGCTGCTCGCATCGGTCGCCTAGGCAACTCACTGTCCCATTTAGCCCTTGCCCTCTCAAAGCCTTTGATGGAGGCAGAGGTTGATGATGCTACGCAAAGTCTTAGTGATGCCTCACTCCAAACCTTTGCTTATATGTCCAGAGAGCTTGGCAGACTGATGTCAACCCTTACCATCACTAGATGTCAGGTGTGGCTTGCGCAGTCCCCTCTGTCCGAATCCTGCAGAGGCACACTCCGTTCACTGCCGGTTCTTCCAGACCAAGTATTTTGACCTGCGGCCCAACAAACTGTGGAGCGTGCTGTTGAGGCTAGTAAATCTCAGCAAAAGTTTGCTGACCTACACCGGTCTTCCAGACCTCAGCCAGTCAGACGTGCTACAGCTTTTCACTCTACATCCAGGCTTCCGCCGACTCCCAGAGCTGCACATGCTTTCGCAGTTGAGGGCCAGCTCTCCCAGCAGCCTGCCTTTTGGGAGCCTACGGGCAGACCCCCGAGAACTTAACGGTTTCACAGAGCTTCCAGTAATCACACCCAGAGGTCCTCGGGGATGCGAGGCAGAGGTGGTAGGGTCTGACTGCCAATGTTTGGCCCACAGCCGTTTTTCACGAAATCAACTCAGCCACTGGGAGGCTCAAGTTCAAGACCCATGGGTCATTTCAACCTTGTATGAAGGTTACAGAATTCAGTTCAGATGTCGTCCTCCAAAGTTCAATGGGGTGAGGATGACTGTTGTTTTCGACACGGTGCAGTCTGCCGCCCTACAACGGGAGATTTTGGAACTCCTGGAGAAGGGGGCCATAGAGCCAGTTCACAGTTCAGACCAGCTCAAGGGGTTCTATTCAATTTACTTCCTTGTTCCAAAGAAGGATGGCGGCTTTTGTCCTATCCTCGATCTCCGACGTCTGAATCGTTATATCAAAGTGCTGCAGTTTCACATGCTCCGCATAGTAGACGTCCTTCAAACTATCACACCAGGAGACTGGTTTACAAGTGTCGACTTAAAAGATGCCTATTTCCATGTGCCAGTGGCGCCTCATCACAGGCAGTTTCTCCGCTTTGCTTTCAAAGGTCAGGCATACCAGTTCAGGGTGCTTCCTTTCGGCCTCTCTCTTGCCCCTCGTACATTTACCAGATGTATGGCTGCAGCACTAGCCCCACTGCAAGCTCTTGGATTAAGAATCCTACCCTACTTAGACG
This sequence comes from Thalassophryne amazonica, assembly GCF_902500255.1. Taxonomy (NCBI): domain Eukaryota; kingdom Metazoa; phylum Chordata; class Actinopteri; order Batrachoidiformes; family Batrachoididae; genus Thalassophryne; species Thalassophryne amazonica. The sequence continues at coordinate 59,778,249 of NC_047107.1, read as the reverse complement.
ATTGGCTTGTCTGCGTGCCAACTCAGGAGCAGGCGCACAACGACACAGCTCTTCTACTGAACCATGTCTCTCATTTAGGACTCACAGTGAACTCTGCAAAGAGTTCTCTTGTTCCCAGTCAACAAACGACCTTCATCGGCATTGCCATCAACTCCCTGACTATGACTGCTTCGCCATCCCATCGCAAAGAGTGGACGATGTAATTCATCTCGTCTCACACATTCAACGGGCTGTGACGCTGCCTTTTGGTTTGCTGCTCCGGTTGATGGGCAAACTGACTGCAATGTTGCTAGTAGTACCTTTGGGACTTCTGTTCTTACATCCGCTACAGATTTGGATCAACAACCTAGGCCTCAACTCAAAGTTGCATCAGCACAGGCTTGTACGACTCTCCAACCAGTGCCTTCTGCACCTCAGACCCTGGGGGAACATGGACTTCATCTGCAAGGGTGTCCCTCTAGGCTCCGTCCCTTCTCGCCGAGAGGTGGTTGTTACAGATGCATCACTCAAAGGTTGGGGGGCCGTGTGGAATCACAGGATGGTGAGGGGTGTCTGGAGTCCTCAGGAGAGACTCCAACACATAAATGTGCTGGAGCTTCGCGCTGTGCGACTGGCTCTCAAGCATTTCCTCCCGGACCTGAGAGGAAGACATGTTCTTGTCCGGTCGGACAACACGTCAACAGTCTATCACATAAACCATCAGGGGGGTACCAGGTCCAATCACTCACTGGCAGAAACTCGGAGGCTTCTCTTATGGGCGTTGTCTCACCTTCAAAGTGTCAGAGCAGTTCATCTGCCCGGCGTACAGAACAGCGCTGCGGATTTACTCTCCAGACAGAAACCACCACCGGGAGAGTGGAGACTGAACCCGATTGTGGTCCAAATGATCTGGCAGAAGTATGGTGTAGCAGAAGTGGACCTTTTCGCTTCAAGCACCTCGACACATTGCCCACGGTGGTACTCCCTCTCGGAACCAGACAGCCCGCTGGGGCAGGATGCATTGGCTCACCCGTGGCCGGATTGCCTCCTTTATGCCTTCCCTCCTCTCCCGCTGCTGATGTTGATGCTGCACAGGATAGATCAGAGCAGCCACAGGGTGCTGCTGGTTGCTCCATTCTGGCCGGGGAGGATTTGGTTTCCCATGATTTACAAACTCCTCGAGGGGGAACCTTGGGCTCTCCCAGAGAGGAAGGATTTGTTGTCACAGCTACAGGGGAAGATTTGGCAGCCTCACCCAGAACGCCTTCAACTGTATGTGTGGCCATTGAGGGGCCGGACTCCTTGTTAAGTTCTTGTGACCAGGCTGTTGTTCAGACTATCCTTAATTCACGTGCTGCTTCTACCAGGGCTTTGTATGACAACAGATGGAAGCTGTTTGTGCGGTGGTGTGAGAACCAAAAGTTAGACCCAGAGCGTTGCCCTGTGCCTATTCTCCTCAAATATTTACAAGAACTGCTGGAGAAAGGACTTTGTCGCTACCTTGAAGGTTTATGTTGCTGCAATCTCTGCCCGGCACGTCTACGTTGATGAGCTGATGACCGTTCAGTGGGTTCACACCTCTTAGTGTGTCATTTTTTGAAAGGTGCTCTACGTTTGCGGCCTCCAAGGCTTGCACGCGTACCTTCATGGGACCTTCCTCTAGTCCTGGAGGGTTTAAGCTTATCCCCTTTGGAACCAGTTGAAAGTGCTGATCTTAAATGGGTGTCAGTGAAGACTGCCTTTCTACTTGCACTGTCTTCGGCTAAGCGTGTGGGAGAGCTCCATGCTCTATCAGTTGCTGGGGACTGTTTGTGGTGGAATTCTGATGGATCTGGGGTTACGCTGTGGCCTAATCCGTCCTTTTTACCCAAGAGAATTTCAACCTTTCATGTTAACCAGCCAGTTTCCTTGGCTGTGTATGCCCCGCATTCTGATCCAGGATTATCTGTTTCAGGTTCCCTGTGTCCTGTCCGAATGTTGAAGCAGTACATTAGTGCGACTGCCGGGATACGGAAAACAGATGCCCTGTTTGTGTGTTACGGTGATCACAAAAGAGGCTGTGCTGTCTCAAAGCAGCGACTCTCACATTGGGTCGTGGATGCCATTTTACAGTATACAGGTCCAGAGGTCTTCAGCCTCCTAAGGTTACGTGCCATTCCACCAGAGGGGTGTCCACCTTCTGGGCTGCACTGAGAGGTGTCCCTTTGAGTGATATTTGTGCTGCTGCTACGTGGGCTTTGTCTTGTACCTTCGCCCGCTATTACAGACTGAATGTGGTTGCTCCTCCTGAGGTGACTTTGGCGGTGTTGTCTGCCTCCACTCCCCACTGCTGATGTGAGGTGAGAGTGACTCTTCGTGACCTTGTTGGTATTAAGTCATCCAGGTGCTAAAGCACCGCCCTCTGGCGGTCAGGAGGAATGAAATAGAACGAGAGTTACGAATGTAACTACGGTTCTATGAATTCCGGATGACCGCCAGAGTTGCTTGTCACTCAGTCTTGCAAGTTCATTCCGAAAAGAAGCGAGCGCTGGGTGCGTCTGGTATATAAAGACAACCAGTGATGTCACCCAGGTCACATCCAATGACGTGACTTTGTTGGTATATATTCTCGACCTCTGTGCTGCGCACATGTAGTTATCCAGGTGCTAAAGCACCGCCCTCTGGCAGTCATCCGGAATTCATGGAACCGTAGTTACATTCGATTTTCTGTTCGAGACCTTCTCTGATTATACCGGTTATTGCTGAATCCTGTCTAACTGTTATGGCCAGAGGTTCCAAAGCTAATGCAAATAGCAGGGGTGACAAGGGGCAAACTTGCCTAGTTCCGCGAGAGATAGGAAATGCTACTGAGTATAACCTGTTCGTACAAATTGATGCTAAAGGGTTGGTATAGAGTAATCTTATTCAATTTATAAATTGTCCAACAAAATTGAACTTTCTAAGACCATAAAACAGGTAGTCCCATTCAAGCCTATCAAAAGCTTTTTCAGCATCCATTAACATTATTATTTCAGGAGATGAGTAGCTAGGTACACCATAAATAAGGAATATGGGGGCCAATCTTGATTGAGGAAGGGAACCTGCAGTAAAAGATTCATTGTACATGTTAAGTAAGTGTGGGATCAACTGATTAGAAAATGTCAAAAAAAAAAAAAAAAAAAAAAAACTGAGGTGGGACCCCATCTAGACCAGGGCATTTCCCTGTTTGAATAGATTTTATGGCAATTTTCAGCTCCCCAGCTGTAATTGGCGCATCCAATCTGCTTTAAAATTCTTTGTTTAGAGAAGGTATGTTTAGATTAGTAAAGAATTTATCAAAATTGGGTTGCATTTCATGTTCAGAGGAATAAAGAGATTGGTAAAATTCTTTAAAATTGCTATAAATTTTTTCACTATCTAGTGTGTAGCCATCAGATGTTTTAATCTTTGCGATAAATTTGGAAATTGAAGATTATCTGAGCTGATGGGCGAGTAACTTGCTTGCTTTCTCACCAAATTCATAAAAACGATGGCAAGATTTCAAAAGATTTTTTTTCCGCTTCTATAGACATTAAAATATCAAACTTGTTTTTCTCGATAAGTAGCTGTTTAAACAAATCGGGGGTAGGCGCAGTTGAGTATCTTGCTTATAGAAGTGAGATACGGTTTGTCATGTCTAGTTTTTTTTTATTAGCTTGTCTTTTATTGTGAGCTATACACGATATAATCTGACATTTTATGAAGGCCTGAAGAGCCTCCCATAAGGTTCCATATGATACATCCACAGTGGCATTCATTTCAAAAAAAGAAGTCAATTTGACAGCCTATTTGGTGAAATCCTCTTGGGATAAAACAGTAATGCCAAGTCTCCAGGGGGATCTTGGAGCATGAAATGCAAGCCTAAAAGTTGCTGTAAGAGGTGAGTGATCAGATACCGTAATTGCATTATATGAACAAATTGGAGCAGTTTACAGTCAACTAAAAAACAATCAATGTGAGGAAATGACTAATGCACTGGAGAAAAGAAGGAAAATGCACAGCCAGTGGGATTGAGGTAACGCCACATGTCTGTCATAGAATAATCCTCAATAAATGAGTTGATGACTCGAGCAGATTTTGATAATTTTGAAGTAGAAGTGGAGGACCGATCCAATACTGGATCAAGACAGCAATTAAAATCGCCACCTAAAACTAAATGATGAGTGTCTAAATTGGGTAGGTTGTACAGGAAATCTGAAAAAATGTATCACTGTCCCAATTTGGCGCATATATTTGCTAATATTACTGGTAAGTATGCTATGAGGCCTGTGACAACTACATAGTGACCTCCAGAATCTTCAGTAATGTTGGATGCTGTAAACTGTAATGACTTATGAATTAGAATAGCAGTTCCTCTAGCTCTACTGTTAAAAAGAGAATAAGATTGAGCAACCCAACCTCGGCATATCTTCATATGGTCTGATTTGTTCAAATGCGTTTCCTGTAAATAGGCAATCTGAACCTTTAAACTATCAAGGTGGGAAAGAACCTAATTTATCTTTGTTGGTTTCAATAGCCCCCTGACATTTCAGCTCGCAAACGTCACACTAGATCAGGTCACTGGCAATGTGCATGACATATTGAGATTTCAAACAAATTAACCCTGCAGTGGAGTTTACTGTGCCAGTCTGAACCCTCTGAAAGTAATTTAAAATTGGAACTAAAAATAGAAATGTAGAGCCGGATGTTACTGTGAAGGAAGTCCTGTGTAATGATGAAGGAATAAGCAAAAAACCAAAAAGGAACAACACAAATAAAATGAATTGTGTAGAGTAACTACAGGAGGAAGCGCGTGTGTGCATGTGTGAGATTTTGAGAGTACTTGTGACGTGACCCACTTGCTTGATACACATTCCAGGGGTGTGCACACCAACATCTGTAAGACGTCTTGTAAAAATCACTTCAGTGTTGCTATCTGGTTTCAGAAACAACCTTTTCAGATTTAGTGTTTATTTCTCACCAACCTTTACAAAATATATGAGAAAATATGACATTTATACAGAAATAAGTTGTTTTGGACCATTTTCTGCAATCTTGGTTTATACAGCAAGAAGCCAGCGAATGTCATGCTGTCTTTATTTACTCCCACTGGCAGTAGTGTCCTTTCCAGCATCCCTCGCGCAGATTGGAGGAAGCTCCAATGTGATCTGACGTCGCTACCAAATGTAGGTCATTTCTGATTGATTGAAATTCTCACCTTTTTGGCGGAAGAGATTCTAATTTTTTTTTCGAGACAGAGCAAATTTTGGTTATATTGCTCATATCATATTATGAATCCCTTATTTAAATGCTAAGGAATGAAATTACAGTGGTGCCAAAGACAATTGTTTTTATCACTTAAAGCTTAAAAACCCAGAGTTCATACATTTTAATGCCATACAACTGCATTATCTGTCACAATGACTCCATAAATTTCCATCCTATAGATCAGGGGTGGCCAAGTTCGGTCCTCGAGAGCCACCTTCCTGACACTCTTAGTTGTCTCCCTGCTCCAACACACCTGAATCCAATGAAAGACTCGTTAGCAGACTTTTAATGAGCCTTTTATTGGATTCAGTTGTGTTGGAGCAGGGAGACAACTAAGAGTGTCAGGAAGGTGGCTCTCGAGGACCGAACTTGGCCACCCCTGCTATAGATAATCAATGCTCAGCATCTGTAGTGAAATCATACCAGGTAGTCTTTGTATCTGCCTTTGCATTTGACATCACCGTAGCTACCAACAGTATCCAGGGAAAAATCATCAGAGAGTTCACTTTCTGAAATCATAAGGCGGACCTGAGAGGTGAGAACATAAAAATCAATAAATTAATAAGAAAACAGCAGGATGTGTGGAACTAAAAGGATGAGCAGGAAATCCCAATCAAATTGCCCACTGTGTTGACAACTTAATATTGCAATATACAATACTGATAGCAGGTTTGCTGCAAAGCTACATTTATTTTTGTTACAACATTTGTTATAATGTATTATTCAAGTGATTTCTTGACAAAGTGGCACAAGAGCATTTACTATCTCACTGCAAATATGTGCATTTAAAGTTTTGGTCTCTGCTTTTGTTGTTGTGTCCTGTCAAGTCAGATAAATATTTATGGAAACATTACATGTGTTCCAAGGAGGTAACATTTACAGTATGCCTGAAAAGTCTTTCAGCTTGATGTCTACCACTGTTCTCCTTACCTTGTTGTTTTGCAGGAAGTTCCGAGGTTTGAAGGAGAACAGAAGCGGCATGTCATAGTCCAGAGGGTGTTTACGATGGATATCATCAGCTTTATACTGGAGCAACCTGCTAGTTTTATTCACCATCCAGTAAGATGAATGTATAGCAACCACCGTCTGTCCCACGTCATATTTAACGTGTACTGCTATATCCAACGCAGGTCTCTTCTTCTCTGTCCCGGTTCCATCTTCATCATCATCCTCCCGAAGAGACTGGAACACGATGAATGTGATTTCATCCTGTTCACTGTGAAGACTTTATAAAGGGAAAATTTGGTTGTTACAAGAAACAAAATTAAATGTCAATAGTAAATTTTATGTGATGAAGGTGATGAAAATGTTTACATATACATCATTTTAGTGTCTCTAATGTTGCTTTAACATTAAGCCACACTGCCTGAACACCATTATAGCTGAAAAAACAATTCATCTTTTCTTTTTCCACAGAAAAATGTCAGGTAATTTGTGTTGGCTTGGGCGCCTCTATATAACTGTTTTAAATGAGATTTTATCAGTTCAAATAAAGATTGTGGGGAAAACATGCAACATTACCAACAAAAGGATAGACATGTTTTCATTAAAGATAACTGCAGTGCTACTGCATGACAGATTTCTCTACACTTTTAATATCTGGTATTTTCATGCCAGCACACCGTGCAGATATGAGAGGACAGGCTGAAATGTGGGTAACTTCTCTAAATTGCAATGTAGGCCTTCAAACAACACTAACCTTATGAAAAAGCAACTCACCACACATTAGTCAAACACATTCAATGCTCTGGCCCAGGGATCAGCAGCTACAACTATTTGTCTCCTTTGTTTCTGGTTTCAGCTATTCCCAGTTGCTCGGGGTCATCATGGTGGATCAGGTGGAAATGTGAATGAAAATATGGCACGTTTTATGCCGAATGCCCTTTCTGATGCAACTCCAGTTAGTCTCCCTGCTGAGTACTAATCAGGACCTACTCTGCTTCACTTCCAAAATTTGACGGGATAAGGTGTATCCAGCGTAAAATGGCTGCTTCTTCCATTTTTTGTGTACATGAATGTTGTTTCGTATATTAAGACAAAAATGAACAAAACAAGGGTAAATGCAAAATACAGGTTTTCAATGTTAATTTCATTTTTTTTTTTAATCAAGATAAAGTCATGTTCTGGAAACCACTCTGTCTGAAGCCTGATCAGCAACTTTAATCCTTGTAGTACGCCTCACCTGAGTTTCCCTAACTGATCACATGACGAAAATTCAAGCGGTACTCAAGGATTCCCTTGAAAGACCAGTAACACATTCTGTCAACACCTTAGGTTACTGATTAGGATCCGAGTCTCATAAATATACAATAAGGCTGGAACTACCAAGACCCAAAACAGCAAAAATGGTGACAAAAGGCCAATTTCAGTTTGTACAGTAGTCAAAAGTTAAAGTTGCTCCAATTTCAGTAAAAAAATAATGCAAATTACTGTTTGCGTTGATAGGGTTCTAATAAAGAATAGTTTGCACCATTTGTCATGCTTAGTTATCACGTTACAGGGTAATATATACCACCTGTCATTGAACTGAATGGAAGTCAACCTTGGTTGACCATTACTTTGGAGACCAAACATTCAACACTGTCAAAGCAATTCCATTTATTAATCCTTTTATTTCAACCAATAATTTGCATCATTTTTACTGAAACTGGAGCAACTTTAACTTTTGACCACTGTACAAACTGAAACTGACCTTTGTCACCATTTTTGCTGTTTTTACCCCATTATTCCAGAACATTCTATTACAGATAATCCAAATTATACCTTTTTGGAATTGTTATGATCAGATAAATAATGTGATACAGCTTTTAACATGATTGGAGCATTTTTACATTTTGACCTCTGTGTAATTCTTCATTCACCCCTAGCTGGTTACACCCACCACCCTGTGATGGTTATCATACATTTTGTGTACGCCATGGTACAATGAGGCTGGATTCTTAGTGTGGTTTGGTCACCTTCAGTGGTACCAATCAGGTCAAAATTCATGAATGGCTCCTGGATTAAAAAGATGTTGGTATCTCCAAACACCTATTTCCATCAATGTCATAGCACCATAACCTATTCAGACATCTCTCAACCTCATAGGACAAGGTCCCAAAGACAACAATGACACTGCTGTGATACGTGAATCTGTCAATACATTCGGCATTTTGACAAGCGAAGTATGAGTAAAAGGTCTCTCTCAATGACGTATCACTGACAGCGGTTGAAACATACAACACCTAAAGAGTGCCCAAGAATGAGATGCCTCATAATCTACTCATTAAAAGTATGTTCTTTCAGCTTCCCCCTTTTTGCTTGGGGTCAACACAACAGATGCGATACAGATCTGCATGTTAATGTGTCATAAATTTTACACCAGGTGCCCTTCCTGATGCAATTTCACATGACATGGAGAATGGGCATAGACAGTCTTTATATTATGGAAGCATGTGCACTGACCACTTGGTTGATATCTGACACTGGACAATTCTCATTTCTATAGCACCTTTTCTCCATCTGCTGTTTATAACAAAGCACCTTACAATGAGGCCTCCCTTACTCACTCACACACAGACATCAGCCTACTGACCAAGTGTTATTCCAGTTAATTATATCATTATGACGATGACCTTTTCTAATAATTGAACAAATCTATCAAGAAAAACTGTATAATTGAAAAAGGGACCCTCCTCCACAGACATAATGCACAAGTCCATATGAGTCTTAAACCTTAGAGGCCAACGGGCATTTTCTTAGTTTCTCCGAACTTCCCCTTTTAAGGATCTTCCCCTTTTAAGGTACTTTCTTTTAGTATAATGTCCATGTGTTGCTCATCAAAATGTTCAGACCTTTCTCAGTTTTCTGATTGTGAGGCATATATTTATCTAGAACACTATGGAAAGATCAAAATATGATAAAAGGTTGACCAGGATGCATCAGAGCATCATTAATGCTTTAAGGAATAAATGTCACAATGTTTGCTGACATACCCCTAAAATGTTAAAATGCTTTAGTGTATCCCAGACTTAGCAGAAAAATCCATAATCATGCAGCTAAAAAAAAAAAAATATGTCCATGCACATACACTCTATAGACAACAAGAGAAACAAATGAATTAGGAGTTAAGCCCTAGTCAGACCGAATAATAAATCCATGAATAATGAGCCATGTATGTATTTGTCAGAAATTCAGTGATAATTTGAATAATGAGTCACGATATGATGTCCTTCTGAAGGAAATGCAGGAAACATATGTTAAAAAGGCTACAAGGGCTTTCTCAGAGTGGTACATGCTCTGTTGCAGGTAGACTGTCCTGTCCTCGTAGCTGCCAGGTACTTGGATAATGGGCTTCTAACAGCCTCGTACTCACCACTAACATCCTCGTTGTGTACCTCGTACACAAATCACCCTATGCTATTTTTGCTAAATTTTGAACTTCATGAAATTAGTGTGATGCTCAGAGATGAGCCTCGTTAGCCGAATGATCTGCCTCTAAGAGCCGCTATTCTCCCACGTTTCTTGAATGACCTGACTCCCATAAAAACTTCATGCTACTAGCTCATTATTTATTGTTTATTATTTGGTCTGTCCAGGGCTTAACTAAGCCAGGGGTGGGCAACAAGGGCCAAAACAGTGCAGGTTTTCCTTACAACCAATCACCTCAGCAGGTGTGTTTGCTGATGAGCTTCTCCCCTGAACATAAACACCTGAATATCAATTAAATCATCTACTGAGGTGATTATTAGGAAGGGAAATCTACAGTGTCTTGGCCCTTCATGACACATGATTGCCCACCCCTAAACTAAGCCACACCTGTACTCAGAAGACCAATCCTGTGCCAAGTATTCAAGAAGACGAAGCTCAAGACGTGACTGGTTGATAACCGCAGTGTGAAGCTGGGCAGAATGGCCTGGCTTTAGAGTGACCTCTGGGGCTGTGTGTCCACTGTCCTGTTGACAAACAGGGGGATAACAAAATTTGAAATATCTGAAAAGTCATAGAAAATCATTGGGTTGCTAAGAAAGCACACCATTAATGCTAAAAAATAAAAACTGATAAATAAATAATCAAATCAATTTGATTTATATAGCGCCAAATCACAACAAACAGTTGCCCCAAGGCACTTTACATTGTAAGGCAAAAGCCATACAATAATTACAGAAAACTCCAACGGTCAAAACGACCCCCTGTGAGCAAGCACTTGGCGACAGTGGGAAGGAAAAACTCCCTTTTAACAGGAAGAAACCTCCAGCAGAACCAGGCTCAGGGAGGGGCAGTCTTCTGCTGGGACTGGTTGGGGCTGTCCCAGCAGAAGACAGCCCCATATAAAAAAAATAAAATAAAACAGATAAATAAATGAAAACCTCCCTTTTTAATTTACATATGATGATGCCCGCGACCCAATCCGGGACAAGCAGTTGAAGATGAGTGAGTGAATGAGTGGTGCTCAGGTGCTACGTTCACATTTACCTTGAGTTTGTAGGTAATTGGGTAAGGCAGCAGGTTACGCAGTAAGAACGATGGCCACAGATGAAGCACAAAGGGTACATCAAAATTTTCCCCAACATCTCCTGTATGCTTGAATGTCACAGAATCCTTCAATGGCACAATGTTGATGATCATCACACCACCATGATCTCCACTGCCATGGCAGGTCTGCTGGTGATGCATCTTAGAGGGCTGGTTGCTGACATCCTCATAGCTGAAGCCCTCTGAGCACTCAAACTGTTCACCGGTGTCCTCTTCTGTGACTGGCTGAAGGCTCAGCTCAGACCTGAAGGAGGCAACAGAGAGTGCAGATGTGACAGAAGGAGTATGTGTTGTGTGAGTTTAGATGCATCTTTTTTGTAATTTGTCATCACCTGTACGAATCGAGAGGTACACAGAACTCCTCCGTAGGGAGAGCTGTACCCAGGCAGACTGATCCTTCAAAAACTTTGAAAGGGATTGAAAAATGATTGATGATCTGTAGAAAAGCGGAATAAAACCATTAGTAATTTTATATACTGTATTTTCCAGAGTATAAGTCAACTCAGCCAAATGGGGTGTGCACCCAGCACATTCTGAGTGCCGGTCCCAAGCCCGGATAAATGAGGAGGGTAGAAGGAGGTAGGGCGTTAATCTTAGGGCCCCGTCACACTTGGTAGGAATGAGCAAGAATCAAGCAAAAAAAAAAAAAAAAAAACAAGACATTCGGGAGGGACAGATATTCTGTCAGCTGTGTAAGAATGCCATACGGACGCTTAGAATATGGGCGGAACCCGCCTCGAACAATTCATGCACACTCTGTAAGTTCTCGATTGCAGTTCAAATTACCACCAGAAGTCTGCTGCGGTTTCATTCAGGACCTGCTGTTCCTGTCTTCTGCATTTCGAACGTTATCCAACCTACGAACTGAAACCACGTTAACCATGGACCTCTGATTAAGGCAGTACTGAAGTGCATATAAACAGCGTGATCAGGTTATTGTGGTCATTAGCTCATGAACGTGCTTGTGTGCAATTACCTGGTCAGCTACCAGTAATAGCCACCGATAAGTGATGCATTTCACTGATCCCATAATCAGAAGGCCCTGAATTACATGTTTCAGGTCATAAATAGGATTTCCTTCGAAATCCAGAAAGGAGGGACGGCAGGTCTTCATACAAATGCCAAATACAGTGTGCGACTGGATGCTCACTCGTCCCGCTCATCTCACTTCATTCACTCTCTCTCTCTCTTTGTCACTCACTGTCTTAGTCCCTCTCTCACGCGTTCTGCCTCCAAGACATCAGCCCTTCAGTTCGATGTACTTAACAAGGGGAGGTGGGCAACGGCTGTAGGCTCTGGTGATCTATTCCCTTCCCACACATAACGGACACTCAGCACTTTGAGATCGGATGATAAAAGGCTCGCGCAGCAGCGGCCCGATCGGATGTTATGACAAGCCTCACGGAGCAGCTGACCGATCGGATCTTATGACGAGCCTCACGGAGCAGCTGACCGATCGGATCTTATGACGAGCCTCATGGAGCACAGTGGCTGGCCACAGTCTGCAAGGACAGCCAACAATATCGAGACTCAGATGACATTTGGAGGAATCACCAAGAAAATCAACAAGAAAGTGTGAAAAATAGACTATTAGTATAAAACAAAAATTTCATATTTTGGTAACATATTTCTGAAAATAAACAAACAAATAAATAAATAAAAATATTCACACTTAAAAAAGTAGTGTATGATCAGAATGGGTAACATATTTTTGGCCCACTCTGTAATGACAATAAAAATAAATAAACCAAACAATAGGGCTCCCAGCCTGCTGGGACTGGGAACAACGTTGCTTTGCAACTGCTGTCTCCAACCCTGCCAGGCTTGGAACCCTAATAAAAACAAAAGGAAAACAACAGGGTTCCCAGCATGCTGGAACTGGGAACAGCGCTGCTTTGCAACCAATGTCCCCAGCCTTGCCGGGTTTGGTGCCCTAATAATGATAATAAAATAATAATAATAATAATGGCGATAAGGATCTTGGGACAAAATTTGGCACCACACCTTAACTTTGGGACAAAGATTATCGGGCTGGACTGAGAAGTGGGGATGAGCTTTTGCTGTGGGTGGGGAAGAAGTTGCCCCATCACCTCCCCCTCTCCCGCACGGACTAGTGGGCCCGCCTCGTGGTTGGTTTCTCCATTTGGATGTGCGCCGGTCTCTTTTCGTGAATCTTCCCAGCTATGGTCCCGCCGGAACCCCGTTTTGTGATCAGAGGACAGACTGGGTTTTATTGGAATCTCTTTCCAGAGCGCAGTCAGCTATTTGGGACTTTATCACATGGACTTTTACGAGCCCAGCGCTGACCTATTGTGGATTAAGTTTCTAGGTGGAACATTTCGCAAAGTGACAGAGCAGCTCAACACATGTACGTTAAGTTCAGCTCACAGCGGCATTTATCTGTTTCCTATTTACGTTTGTCTATCAAACAGTAAAGAGTGCTGTTGAATGACACTTTATTCATATTTATTTGCCTGAAGTCAGCATAACAGCTAATTGTATTTTTTCGAGAGCCCAACATAAGGAAAAGCTCAAAATAGCATCACTCGCACAAAGAACACTTTGACTCGAGCACATTTTAAATGTGTGCTCAAAGTAATCGAGCCACGTTAGGAAGTTTCTGCCTCTCTTTTTTAAAAACAAAAAATGGTGAGTTTCTCATTTCAATGGAAAAGAAAATCTATGGTCCTGAATCACTGTTTTTCCGTATACAAAACACACCGGACGATGTCGCCGGATCTCTCATACTAGTAAAAATAATTAAATAATGCGACTTATACTCTGGAAAATATGGTGTATATATACAGTAGGGTTCAGAATAATAGTAGTGCTATGTGACTAAAAAGATTAATCCAGGTTTTGAGTATATTTCTTATTGTTACATGGGAAACAAGGTACCAGTAGATTCAGTAGATTCTCACAAATCCAGCAAGACCAAGCATTCATGATATGCACTCTTAAGGCTATGAAATTGGGCTATTAGTGAAAAAAAAGTAGAAAAGGGGGTGTTCACAATAATAGTAGTGTGGCATTCAGTCAGTGAGTTCATCAGCTTTGTGGAACACACAGGTGTGAATCATCTGCTGTTGACACTACAAACTCAAAACTATTATGTTCAAACTGCTTTTTTAGCAATACTGTGAATCACTAAACTAGTATTTAGTTGTATAACCACAGTTTTTCATGATTTCTTCACATCTGCAAGGCATTAATTTTGTTGGTTTGGAACCAAGATTTTGCTCATTTACTAGTGTGCTTGGGGTCATTGTCTTGTTGAAACACCCATTTCAAGGGCATGTCCTCTGCAGCATAAGGCAACATGACCTCTTCAAGTATTTTGACATATCCAAACTGATCCATTTATGTATTTATTTATTAATTTATTTGACAGGGACAATGTACATTAATGAACATTTCTGTAAATGCACCAGAATTAGCCTTAGCGGCTATTTTTCATCTGCAGTCCCTGG